>NC_050450.1:65533119-66260190 GCF_903995425.1 Onychomys torridus
TTCATTTTGTGGTAAAACGTTATACACTTCTCTTTCTCTTCTGAGTCTTTTATTGTAATTAACATTGATAAATTTATATGTGGGGTGGCAATATGGCTCAGCTGGTAGAGGTGCTGCTGTGTAGTCTTGGAAGCCCATTCAATCCCTGGAAGGACTGGACAAAGGGAAGAAGAGAACTGACCCCACAAAGTGGGTCTGTAACTTTCACCTGCAGACTAAAGCACACATCTCCCTCCCCCTCCTCTCTCTCTCCCCCCCCTCTCTCTCTCACACACACACGCACACACACACTAATATTTTATAATTAAAATGTCAATGTCTTGCATTTCACTTTTTGAATGTTCACTATAATAGTACCTCATCCCACACTGAGAGATGTCAGATTACTGTAGTAGCTCTTCATACTATCATAGACATAATATTAATTTTAAAAAAGTCCACTAAACTGTGGCATGTTTTTGTTGCCTTTTCCTTCTTCTCTTTTTCTAACCTGCCCTGAAAGGGATGGATATGAAATATGGAAGAAAGTGATTCTCAGTGTGGTTCACAAACTCCCACCAGTGGCAGAAACAACAGAAGTACTTATGAATTTGTCAGAAATACAAGTTCTTATCCTACCATACCACTTTAAAAAATAAAAACAAAATCTGCTGGAAGGCCTAGACATGTTTTTAAAAAGCCTTGCAGTTATTTCGACGTGCACTGAAATGTTAGAGCCACTAGTATAAAGTATGTGCTTCTGTAGACGGCACTTAAATCCCTGCATTAAAGCTAGGCTGGAGGAACCACATCACCACATCACAGCAAGATTCTAAGTTCCAATGGCCTTTCCAGACATGGAAAAATCATCTGTACAACTAAATTGCACTAAGAGATAAATGTCTTTTCTGTATTGAGAATACATATTTTCCTCAGATATAGAAAGACTTGAAAAGAGTAAGTCTACAGCCATAAATCCTGCAACTTAAAGTGAAACCACTACCACAATTAAATCACTGCTACTGTGCCAAGAGATAAGCACATTGATTATTTTGTCCTCCGAGCATGGAGGGAAGAGAAGGATCAGCAATTTAACCTTAGCTTGGAAATCCAGAAACCCAAAATAGAAATGCTTTACCACCCACTTCCATATTTAATGATTATATATATATATATATATATATATATATATATATGTGTGTGTGTGTGTGTGTGTGTGTGTGTGTGTGTGTGTATATATATATATATATATCATATATAAATTTATATGATAAAGGGTTGGGGATAGAGACTACTGGGATTCAGCTTCTCCTAGGTGGATGATTGCTTTGGATGTTAAAATATATGGTACTGCTTATTTGAGCTCTAAACTTTTTTTTTTTTTTTTTTTTTTTTTTTGGTTTTTTGAGACAAGTTTTCTCTGTGTAACAGCCCTAGCTATCTTGGAACTCCCTTTGTATACCAGGCTGGCCTTGAACTCACTGATATCCTCCCGCCTCTGCCTCCCAAGTACTGGAATTAAAGACATGTGCCACCACCACTTGGCCTTTTAATACTAATTTAAGGAAGAACTGTGGATGCCAAGAAGAAATCAGAATTACTCAAAAAGATAATTTCCTGAAGGGGAATAGGAGACTTTGCTAGCCTTAGTTCCTATCAGATATTTTTTTATTGAACTCGAATGAAATTTCTTTTTCACTTTAGTTCAAAGTACAAAAGGAAAATAGTTGGAGCTGAAAAGAAAACAGAAAAGAAATCTAGAACAAACCTATTTGTCACTAATTAAAAATTAGTGTGTTTAAGCTGGTGAGACGCCTCAGAAGGTAAAGGTGAGATTGCTGGTAAGCCTGACCACCTCAGTTTGACACCAGGCACTTAAATGATTGAAAGAGAGAACTGACCCTCTCAAATTGTCCTTTGACCTCCACATGTGTGCTGCAGCATGCACACCTACACACATACTAAATAAATAAAATACAAGAAAAACAATCAAGGGCATTGGAACTCTGAATAAAAAAAGAGTCAGTGCCTTCATACATAAAGAGTAAAAGTTAATAAAGGACAATAAGTTTATAAAAGTCAGGAGTAAGGAGGAAAACAAAAATATTTTGGAAGATTTTGAGACCAGTGTAGAAAAAATATTGGAAATAAGCAATTTGTAGTTTATATAGAGATGATTCAGAAATGTACGTGTATCTTCACAGAAACATTCATAGAGCATGCTTAGATTCCTAAACTTGTAATTATAGTAAAGCCATAAAAAGAAAATAAAATAGGATATTTATAGAGGGATGCAAAGGCAGCTGTTCATATGTACAGGTTCATCAGTTTAAGTAAAGATCATTACTTATATTTTATGAACACACAACACAGTAGGACTTACACTTAGTGTACCATGATAGAGTCTAAAAATAATCATTCAAAAAAGCAGTAGCAAGTAATAAATTCATAAAGACAAGAAAAAGCAAAGCCAATGCTATTTACTCCAGATTCAAAGTCTACAAAGAAAACAATAAGGAAAAACAGCAGCAACATTTCACAATTTCTGGACCTAGAATCGCAATATACAAGAGAAATACGTTGGACATTATGGCACATACCTTTAATCTCATTAATTGGGAGACAGAGGCAGGTAGATTTCTCTCAGTTTGAGGCCAGCTTACAGGGCAAGTTCCAGGCCAGCCAGGGCTACATAGTGAGATCCTATCTCAATAAGTAAAAAAGTAAATAAATGAACGGGGAGACTGGGCTTGGATTCAAGACTTGAGTTGCAAATTATGTGGTTCGCAGATGAAATAGAATCTGTGCAGATTGGGAACTTCATGGAAACACCCGTCTAGCACAAGGCACTATATACAACCTTATATTCTGTGTATATTTACAGCATATAATTCTTGTTGGACCCCACTTATTAGGTAAATCACCTTACATGTTATCATTATGATTCTAAAAACCTTAGAATTCTAGCTCTTTATTTCTCTACTCAGACCAGGATATTGGAACTATTTGTGGTTTTTAAATACGTCCACCAACTACCTGAATCTCTGTCACATAAAGAGACAGACAAAAACATCACATGTAGCTTGATTTGGAACCTGGACTATGGAAGCCAGTTGGGTTTCAGAGATGCTAAGGTGTGTGCCTCTGATCACTATGCTTCTATAGTGTGTAAAGAGCTGAAGCTCTGTTATTTCTTTGGGTGAATGGAGTTTAGAAAAAAAGGAGGCTATTTTCTAGAAACGAGGGAACTTCAGAAAGCAATAAGATCCGAAGAGAGAAGAGCAAGACAAACCTCTTTTGGACATTTGTCTGGGGATGATGCCAGGAAAGAAAGATAAGAGCAGAAAGATCAGTGTTACTGAGATAGAATTCCGAGACACTACCAATCAGGTTTCAGGTGATTGTGAGAAGAATAGTGTTTACTCAGAACCCAGGATTAGGCCTATTTCCCTGCAAGCGAAGAGCTTGATTTCATTAACAAATAAGAGAACTGAAAAATTATAGTACTAGAGGAGAAATTAGCTGATTAGCTAGTTGATTAGCAAGACTCCATATACCTAAAATTAAAGACCAACAGGCTGAAATGAACTTAAGTGAGTGATGATTTTGTATTCACAACTAATTTCTTTCATAGCTTTCTGACTACAACATCTCATACTAATATAGCCATATATGTATATGCTATAGCTAAATCATTTTTGCAGCATAGTTAATTAACTAAACTATGGTGAAAGAAGTAAAAGAGAGTGAGCCTCCAGTATTTGCTTTCAAAGGGACTAATTCCCGAGACTTTGAATAAATAGGCATACAGCCACCAAATCACTTAAACCTGTGACATATTCAGTGTCAGGTGCGGCCCTGGGAGGAGCTGCTGCTTCTGATGATTCTAGAAAACTGTTTAAAGGGAGAGCAGCTCACTTACAGATTCTGGCTTAGTCTACCACTTTCTTCTGAGCTACCCATATTTCAGGGTCTGATATCATAACAAAGCCACCAAGGGGGAAATTCTCATGCAGACTGGAGACAGGATGATATCATGAAGCTAATTTCCCACCAGATAATTCTGGGAAGGATCTCTATCAAATATTGGTCATAGGCCTGTGTAATTTTTCCTCATCCTCTGAATTGGAAGAAAAGCTTTTCAACTGTTTTCATCAAGCATCATAGAAAATAATCTGGGAATGTGAGACCTTATGTGGACAGTTAACAGAGATAGAGACCAGAGCTAATGACAAAATGAGCAATGTCAAGAAATGAGCAAAGGGATAAAAGAAGTATCTTAAAAAAAAAAATTCTAGCCATAAAATAGAAATGCCTCATAACTTAGAGATAAGGGGAGCAATGGGGTCTAGAGAGGAGAAACTCATAAAGAACAAGCATTTCTTGCCAGGAATGGTGGCGCATGCTTTAATCTCAGCACTGGGAAACTGAATCAGAATGGGCTACCTACTAAGATCCTGTCTCAAAACCAAGGATCCAAGCTTGCTGGTGCACTCCTGTAAACCCAGAATTTAGGAGGTGGAATCTAGAGAATCAAGGATTACCCCATCTCAGGTAAATAGCAAGTTCGAGAACTGTATGGGCTACATAAGACCCTGTCTAAAAAATAGAGACCTGCTGGGTGGTGGTGGCGGTGCATACCTTTAATCCCAGCACTCTGGAGGCAGAGGCAGAGGCAGAGGCAGAGGCAGATAGATCTCTGAAATTGAGGTCAGCCTGGTCTACAAAGTGAGTTCAGGAAGGCCAGGACTACACAGAGAAACCCTGTCTTGAGAAAAACCAATAAATAAATACATAAATACATACATACATACATGCATACATAAATACATAACCACATAAATAGAACTAAAAAGAAAAGTAAATAAGATAGAGCATTTTCTTAGTTTTCACTTTAGGAAAAGGATTTTAGAGACAAATCCAGAAAATATTTCGAAGGCCACAAATTCTAGGGAGAAAGTCAGTAGCAAGGGGTCTTATCTCCCAAATCATAGTTGGGAGATATCAAGACTGCCATTGTGATGAGAAATGCTAAAGGGGATGTTAGTTTAGGGGCTCCAACTTTCAAAGAGTACCTCTTATCTTTTTGGTTGTGAGCCTAGCCTTTGACAGCTGAGCCATCAAGTAATAATGTTACTGGATGCCCCATATCTTAAAGAGCAGCTTTCTTATAGTCAAGCGGAAATTACAGGCAGGACTTTGGGGCTTGCCACAAAGCTTTCCCCCTTGACTCAATCAGCCTGGCCTCTCACAAGACCCAGGGGGACCACTGCAGTTTTCAAGTACTTTGTAAGCTTACAGGGGCCACACGGGAAACGTCCTGGATGCTAAGCCTTTGGCCAAGACAAGACTTTAGCTCCAACCATAAGGGCAAGTAGACTGAAGACCAACAGAGAAGAGCATCAAGAAGAGGATAAAAGGTCAGAATAGCACAAACCATAGGTCAGAGTCATTCTTCACAGGCCAGAGGATTAGCATGGATCTTTTGATGATCTATTTGATTACTGCCACAGAAAGAAATTCCTCTGAAAAGAAATCTCCAGGAAAAGATGAGTTTCCTTTGTCAGTGGCTTTTTCCCAGGGGCGAGCAAACCCAGGAAGATCCAAAGTCTGTGCCAACCTCTGTACAGAGTTCAGACCATACAGGTAGAAGAAATGAATACTAATACTTATAAGTTTAGGCTGGTTTTTTGACTAATTCCAGAGAAAATCCTGAAGCCTAGTCATAGACTTCTTGTATTGGACATTAGCCTGCCCAAAAAAGAAGCTAGGTCTAGGCAGAACCCTAAACCAAGCAAAGTGACAGATGTTACATCCTTGTAGAACCACATGTCTGACAGTCAGGTTCTGAGATCTAGAGTTGTCTGAGCCTGGGAAGGACTATTAAAAAGTAGGATGTTCAAGGAGAAATTGCCTTACTTAGAGGAGTTCTCTGAAAGAAGAAAATGCTCCTCTACTCCAAAATCTATTAGTTGTCATATTAGCATGAATCTAAAAAGAAATTGTCTCTATTTCTCACAAGTGAGAAGATTCTTTCAAAATATTCTGTTTTTGTCCAACTTGAGAAAACAAACTACCCAAGAACCCTTCAATTTTTTAAGTTGTCTCAAGACTATAGCATTGTTCTCACTGGATAAAGAACAAATATTGGCATGAAAACAACATTGGGAATTTGGACTGGTAATTGGCTAGTAAGTTAGAAATATAGTTTGAATATGATGATCTACTGTCTTCCATTTGCTGTAACAACTCTATTAAAAAGGGTACCAGCCTAACAAGAAGTGAAATCTAACCCTATACTTTCTAGAAACTCTACTACAAGACCACATTTAAAGTCAATGTTAGTGCTGTGTGAATTTATAAAAGGAAGGAGTGTGGTTAGAAATATTCAAGGTGGGGCCAGCAAGATGGCTTAACTGGTAGAGGCACTTGTCACCAAGTTTGATGACATGAGTTTGATCCCCAGAACCTGAATGGTAGGAGATAATGGATTCCTACAAGTTGTCCTCTGACCTCCACATGTGTATTATGGCACATGTACATACATATATACACACAATAAATAAATAAACAAATATAAATATTCAATCCCATTAGTAATTTAAAAAATAAAAACTTCCATTTCTACCCTTTAGGTTTAATTACAATAGTGTGATAGCTATTATTGGTTGTCAATCTGACTACCTCTGGAATTAACTAAAACCCAAATGTCTGGGCTTACCTGTGAGGGTTTTTCTAATTAAATCCTTTGAAGTGGGAAGACCCACTTCTAATCTGGATCTTTGAGACAGAAAGATGCATCTTAATCCAGATGTTATGAGGTAGGAAGATACACCTTTAATCTGGGCCACACTTCTGTTGGACATATACATATACATACACACACACACACACACACACACACACACACACACAGAGAGAGAGAGAGAGAGAGAGAGAGAGAGAGAGAGAGAGAGAGAGAGAGAATGATGTTTCTGAAAACTGAACTGAATGTATTTATTCTATAAATTCTGTTCCTCTAGAAAACCCTGACTAATACAAGTAGAAAACAGAATACATTTTCTTCCAATTAAGAAGTGTCAAAATAAAAAAGAAAGAAAGAACAAAGAAAGAAAAAGAAATGCTGGGCAGTGGTGGTGCACACCTTTAATCCCAGCACTTGGGAGACAGAAGCAGGTGGATCTCTGAATTTGAGACCAGCCTGGTCTACAGAGTGAGTTCTAGTACAGCCAGGACTACACAGAGAAACCCTGTCTAGAAAAAAAACAAAAATATAAAGTGTGTAATTTCAAATTTCTGAAACATCAACCTTTGTTTTCAAACAAGTACAAACTGAGATGAATGGCTAGCCCCACCTTGCATTTTAAAGTTTTATTAACCAACTTAAGATTTTGTAACAAAGATATGCTTAGAGTAGGGCTCACAAAGCCCCTCAGTGACTGCTTGGGATATGTGTCTGAGCAGCACCTGAACACCACTCCTCAATCCCAGTTAATCAAAGGGAAAAAGGGACTTCTGATTTTCTCACTAGTTCTTTAGGTTTTTTGTGTATGTTTTACCATTACAGAAATAAATGATATACTTCTTTACTAGTTACTTTCTACTCATTCTCTTAGGGAACAGGTAATTTTGAGAATAATAATAATTTTAAGGACTGCAAATTCTGAAGACGTTAGCAACCTCCTTGAGAATTTGAACATACTGGTACAGTTGTGGGATATATGTTGTAACATTTTGTATCTCAGTAAGAAATATTCTACTTGTTAGTAAGCAACTGGAATGTAAAGAGGCAAGCATCACATTCACATTTCCTAAGAGCCTCCTTGGCAACAACCCAAGCCTTGGAAAGATCCCCCTTGTCTCAGTTGGGGTTTTTATTGCTGTGAAGAGCCACCATGACCACAGCAACTCTTATACAGGAAAACATTTAATTGAAGTGGTGGTTTGCAGTTTTAGAGGTTCAGTCCATAATCATCATGGTGGGGAGCATGGCAGCGTGCAGGCAGACATGGTGCTGGAGGGGTAACTGAGAGTCCTACATCTTGCAGGCAACAGGAAGTCAACTGGGTGGTATCCTGAGCAGAGAAACCTCAAAGCCCACCCCCACAGTGACTCACTTCCTCCAACAAGGCCATACCCACTCCAACAAAGCCACACTTCCTAATAGTGCCACTCCCTATGAGATTATGGGGGCCAATTACATTCAAACTACCACATCCCCAAATGCAGTTAAGAACAAAAACCTACTCAAATAAGTGTTTTTTCCAAACCATAGGTTGTGACTCATTAACAGCTTGTAGAATCAATTCAGTTTTCAGGAGCATCATTGTGTGTGTGTGTGTGTGTGTGTGTGTGTGTGTGTGTGTGTGTGTGTACTTCTATATTGTAAAATTTATGAGTTAAAAATCAGGTCTACTTAATTCACTCATTATTGTGTATAATGCCTGGCATTTAAACTGACATGTGTGGGGATGTAGCTCTGTTGATAGTGTTCTATCTGCACAAAGCCCTAAATTAGATTCTTAGTACCTATAAACTGAGTATACTGATACATGCCCGTAATCCCAGTACTATGGAGGTGGAGGCTGGAGGCTAAGGAGTTCAAGGCAAGCCTGGGATACATGAGTTCCTGCATCAAAAAATAAAGTGGTACTCCTTTATCTGTTTGATGATTAGTCAATATGTTTCACAATATTTGCCATTCATAAATCACCTTTTTATTGAATACAAACTAATTAGGAAGTATCTTTTATGAGAGCACTAAAAATAGTAAATGAAACAACCCTTCTTTCATTGTTTGGCTGACTGTTGTGCTAACAAACATCAGATGCTGGAAGGGAATGAGAGAAGTAAAGATCTTGAGAACTAAAGCCAGGTAGGTGGTGGCGGCACATACTTTTAATCTCAGCACTGGGAAGCAGAAGCAGGCAGAACTCAGAGCCTAGTTAAATACACTGTGGTACATCTATACAAATGGAGTTCTATTTGAGAATAAATAGCAGCAAGGGTCACCTAAGACCATCAGAAAACACAGATATGTACTTACAATTCATAACACTAGCAAAATTACAACTATGAAGTAGCAATGAAATAATTGTATGGTGGGGTCAGCACACATGAGGAACTGTATGAAGAGTCGGCTGTAGCGCATCCCTGCTGAGCTCCTGGCTTGGCTCCAGAGAGCAGCACCTAGCCCTACTCCTTCCTTTGTTTAACAACACCTTTTGTTTCTCTCATTGCCCTATGTGAAAGAGTCAAGGACCAGAAAGTCCCCCAAGGATCAAAGGCCTATGCAAAACTTGGTTCAGGAAACCCAGAATAAATCAAGTAATTTGCACTTGGCATTTGGTCTCTGGAAGCTCCTTTTAGGTACAGAAATTAACTGGCTAAACTGTAACAGAGGAAATAAAAACGCCCTAGGTGAAGGGAAAGTGCTTCAGTCCTTTGAGGCTGGACCCCCCTGCAGCCGTGAAAGGCTAGATTCATTCTTAAGATGCCTCTGAGTCTTCTTTCCACACACACCCGTGCAGAGACACACAGTGACACACAGTGTTAGGAAGGCTGAGAACCAGTACTGGTGTCTAGTGTAACAGAGAGGAAAAGCATTCGTACACACAAAGATGCACATTTGTATATCTGTGCACAGAATTCTAGGAGACAGAAAACTAATCTTCATTGTAAAAGCTGCATGACCAGGAGATAGCATCAGAAGAAGGCTTTACTATATACCTTTTATAACTTTTTAACCTTGTGAATGTATATTCTAATATAAAAAATAAATTTAAAAATCCAGTAACAAAATAATTTAACCTTTTAGCAATAATAAAGTTCCATAAAGAAGCAGAGATGATTAAACTGACCTGTGAGGATCCTGACTAGATTCCAGAAGGTTCTATTTGTGTAAGCTCTTTTAGACTTGTGTAATACAGATGCTCTCTTACTAAAATACCTGTTAAAAAAACTAATAAAAATTCATTTTCTGCCACTTAATGAATTTGAAGTGTGTAATTAGGAATATTGAATGAGATATTAATTGTGAAATATTCTGCTCTGGTAGCTTTCTGATGAAGTTATTTCATCTTTGAGACAGGTCTCACTTACATACCCTTGAACTTTATTATTTTATGTGTATGGGTATTTTACCTTTATGTCTGTCTGTGCACTACATGTATGCCTGGTGCCCTCAGAGACAACTAGAGGTGTTGGATCCTCAGGAACTGTAGTTATAGACAATTGTGAGCAGCAATGTGGGTGCTGAAAATTGAACCTGGGCACTCTGGAAGAGCAGCTAGTACTTTTAACTGAACCATCTTACCAGTCCCTAACAAAGTTATTTGCCTAGAAGTTGATATCTGTTTGATCACGTTTGGCCCACAGGTCATATTTTGTCAAACCCTGCATAATAAGATTCAGCAGGGAAATCCCACTTTAATGAAAGTGAAGTTATCATTTTTGAAGCCTCCTAAGATTCTGGGATATTAGCTTTGAAGGATCAGTAAGCTTCAGATTGAAAGATGTGTTCTTTCCAAAAGGTGTGGCAAGTGAAGTCACCATGACTCAGATCTGTATTACGTGTAGAGCAGAGGGCAACAATGCCCTTGCAAATGAAATAGACAAATCGCAGACCAGAGTTACGAGTCCTTTGGCATAAGTGCTTTGACTGCTTCCCCCACAGACAAGCAAACTTTCTCAGAAGCTCTGAGAAGTGAAGATGTTCCTTTGGCTTCAAACCTCCATGCCAAGAGGCAGCATTTTATGTAGCTTGTCTAGTGGAAAGATAAAAACCATGTGTTTAATGGAGATTGTTGGTCTCTTAACCATACCTATATACAGGATTATATCTCATCTTCAATTGATGTTTTTAGACAGTAAGGAAAAATTGGCAGTAACTCATATGCTAAACTACTTACTCATTGAACCTTTGCTGAATGTGCCAAGCCCAGAGATAGAAAATGAGAAGCTAACAATCTATACGTGGAGAGAGAGTCTCTATAGAGAGAGCTAAGAGAAAATAGCTGGGCGGTGGTGGTGCACGCCTTTAGTCTCAGCACTCGGGAGGCAGAGCCAGGTGGATCTCTCTGAGTTCAAGGCCAGCCTGATCTACAGGATGGGCACTAAAACTACACAGAGAAACCCTGTCTCGAAAAACCAAAACCAAAAAAAGAAAAGAGAGAGAGAGAGAATATTTACAAGGAACTATAGATATATAGAAGAACCACCGAATCATCCTTACTTGAACTTTCAAATTTTTCATGTTTTCTCAGTCTAATTATTATTACCCCTCAATAGCCATAGATTGTGTCCTTAATACCAGGTAATTATATTGCAGATCTGTGCTATTGATCACACAGAGGCCTGTAAAATACTTTCCTTGGATCATAAGACAATCATTTTCTCTTTACAAAAGGTAACTTCAAATATTCTGCTGCTACTACTGAATTTTTAAAATCTCTGCCTATGTAAAGTTATAGTGTATTTCTCACTGTATGTGCTTGATTTTGTACTTCCTGTTGTATTAGTATAAAAATTAGGTTCTAAATCATAATTGTTTTCCCCCAGTAAAACCTTCAGAAAAGACTACTGTGGTGGGTGTAATAATAGCCTTCAAAAGAGAATTTTATCCTTATCCTCTGTGAACCTGAGAAGGTTTTATGTTATAAGGTAAGGAGGGAAATTGCAGTTGGAATAAAGGGTATTAATAATGTAGCTTTTCAGATGGGTAGATTATCCTGGTTTATTAGAGTGGAAAGCCATATAACCAATCACAAGGATTGTTAAAAGTATGTAGTATGGTGTACATGTGTATAAATCCCAACACTTGGCAAGCTGAGGCAGGAAGACTGTGAATTGGATTTAAAGCCATAGCAAGTTACAACCTAGTTTTGACTATATAGAAAGATCCTGTCTTTGACTCAAACTAATGTAATATGGAAGTTAACCCAGCTTAGCTGAGTTTGAAGAATTTGAGTAGCCTCCTACAGGCCCTAGAAAAGAGCATGAAAATAGTTCTCTCTGTAAAAGTTTTTGAGGCTTCCATAGCAAGAAACAGACTTTAACAACAGAAATGGATTTACTCTTCATGGGGTGTGCTGGCTGCAGGTAGGTACAAGTGTTGGCAGAGTTGATTTCTTCTAGGCTATCTTTTTGACTTGTAGATATCTTTGTCTAGGATTGAAGTCTCCTAAGTATTCCCTTTTATACATTAACATGTCTATTTGTGTCATCCTTGTTCAGGTCATGTTTAGGTAGCCATTTGGTGAAACTTCAGGAGTGTAACTTCTGCAATTTCTAGAAGGCACTATCTCACAACAAACTCCCTGTGTTCTGGCTCTTACAATTCTTCTGTCCCGTATTTTGCAATGTGTTATCTGAGCCTTAGGCACAGGAGTTGTGTTGTAGATGTATGAGTTGGAACTGATTTCTACAACTCTGCATTTTGATTGGTTGTAATTTTCTGTAATGGTCTCTGTCTGTTGCAAAGTGACCTTTCCTTGAAAAGGGGTGAGAACTATACTTTTCTGTCAGTATAAGGATAAATACTTAGAATATAGTTAGGGATTATGCTGGTATATTAAAGTGGTAGTTGTAGTTTTCTTCCAAGATCCATGACTTCACTAGCCCTGGGTAGTTAGTTAGATTTCAAGTACTAGACATTATTTTCCTCTTGTGGAGTGGACTGTAAGTCCATCAAAGCTCAAGAGGCCTCAAATTAGAGAGCTGTTTTAGTATACAACAAGGTATACATGCCACTACTGCACCCTTAGGGTTGTAGTGCCTGGCTGGTCATTTTGTTTCATAGGCATCATAGGTGGGTAGGGCTATTGGTTGCTTTCCTCCTCTGAAAGCCTATATGGCTCCTTCAGGGAGGAGTCCTCAGATCCTGTGTCTGAAGTGCATGGTGTCTTCAACAATAGGGACTTACTCTGGAAGGCAACCAAGGGCAATAGCAATGGCCTATAATGTTTTGGGAGTCTCTTGGCTGACCTTGACCAACAACTCAAAATAGGGCTTCTTATGCCTGGTATTGGAGTTTGTTAGATAGTCTGTGGCTCTGGGGAGAGCATTGTTGGTGCAGATGGGAACGTTTCATTTAAACTACTTATGTCTATGTATACACTCACATGTATTATAGGTAATTTTAGGTAGATAATAGTATGTTTCCTTATGACATTCCCAGACATCCTTGCTGTTATTTTACTTTTTTGGGTGTGTGTGTGTGTGTGTGTGTGTGTGTGTGTGTGTGTGTGTGTGTGTGTGGTTCAAGACAGGGTTTCTCTGTGTAACAGTCCTAGCTGTCCTGGAACTCACTTTGTAGGCCCTGCTAGCCTTGAACTCACTGAGAGCCACCTGCCTCTGCCTCCTGAGTGCTGGAATTAAAGGTGTGTGCCACTACTGCCTGGCTATTTTAACTTCTTTCTTGTATATTTACCTCCCTCCCCCTTCATAATTAAAGCCTCCCCATTTTTCCCATTTTCTCCTCAGATCACTTGTACCTTGTTATTCCCCCTCTCTGTTGCTCCTCAACTATCACCCTATATATAGGGGTCCCTTTTAACTTTATAGTTTCTGCAGTTACTCTAGGTCATATACTTACATCTGAAGATTTGGAACCTCAGATGAAAGAAAACAGGAGACATTTGTCTTTCCGGGTCTGGGTTACCTCACTCAATAAACTTTTCTAGTTCCATTCATTTACCTGACTAGATCCTGGAGAAAGAGGTGCAGGATCTGGCTGGATAGAAAGTTTCAAGAGAGACATTCTAAATGTTGAAATAAAGATAAATTAAGGCAAGAACAGGAAAATAGGTGAAATTGCTTTCATCTGTTTCTTTAGAGAGAGGACATCTAAACATATAAACTTGGTCATATACAGACTGTCCCTGGGCAGTAGCTAGGAAACTGGCATGGTAATCACTTCTGAGAATGGGATTGTAGAGGATTAGGAGGTGGGAGAATAAGAATGGAAGGAATACTTAAAAATTCTTTGACACTTCTGAATTTTGCTCACCAGTGCTTGCATTACATATTGACATAATTGTTTTGCAATGTGTAACTTGGGGGTAGGTACATCAGAGATAGTTTTCTCAACCAGATTATCCTCAGACTATAAAATTACTTTGTTAATCCAGTTGTACCTGTTTATGGATATGCCTTAGCATCTAAGGATTAAAAGATCTTAGTCCTAGATAAAGGTACATTTTATTATTTGATGCTGATAATATATTAGTCAGGGTTCTTTAGAGTAGCAGAATTTATAGAATGAAAATATATATGTACATAAAGGAGATTTATTAGAATGACTGTGGTCCAGTTAATCCAACAGTGGCTGCCTGTGGACACAAGGTCCAAGAATTCAGTAGTTGCTCAGTCCATGGATGTCTCAACTGGTCTTCAGTACATGCTGGAATAATGAAGAAATAAGCTCTAATACCAGTGAAGGAATGGACTTGATAGCAAGATGGGAATGAGCAGGCAAAGAACAAAAGCTTCTTTCCATGTCCTTATATAAGGCTTCCAGCAGAAGCCTATTAGATCTGGGTTAAAGATCTGGATTAAAGGAGTGTCTTCCTACTTCAGAGACCCAGATTAGAAGTAGATCTTCCCACTTCAAATTAAGCAGAAATCCTTCACAGGTGTGCCCTCCATTAGATAATTCCATATGTAGTCAAGTTGGCTACCAAGAATAGCCATCACAGATAATATATTTAAAAAATCCTAGTTTTCATGGTGCAGTCCCAGCACTTGAGAGGCAGAAGCAAGGGATTGACCCAAGTTTAAGGCCAACCTGTTTTACACATTGAGTTCCAGGCCAGTCAGGACTAAGACTTGTCCTTATAAACACAAACAAATAAAAATGTTAGTTTCTTTTGAGTACAGCAGCAATATATTCATTTAGAACAACCACCAGAAAAGAATGAAGAAGGAAAGAAAGTTGGATGGATAGAGAAAGTAGTCGAATGTTTTCTGCTTCTGAAACGATAGGGCGTATGACAGAGATCGGGGATAGAATGAAAGAGACTGAACAGTAGTAAGGGGTTTCTTTCTTAAGACTTCTGCTTTGTCAGTTACTAGGTAACTATGCAAGTATAAGAGTTCTTGCGTCATATATCCCATATAAAGATCACAACATTTTATAACTATATTGCTGCTTAGAAACTGTTCTAGATCAAAACTTCTTGCTGCGTGTGGATATTTTGCTTTCCAGTGATCTTAACCTGAACAATAGTTGGTTAAAGGGGCATATTTCCACAGAGTTCTAGCCCACTATTTTTTTCAATTTTTTTGAAGAAGAAGCTGCTGCTTTGGGGGTTCTATGCTCCTTCCCAATACCACAGGAAGGAAGAAGAAAGGGAAGAAGAAGAGAGGATGGAAGAGAAAGGGAGAGATACAAAAGAAAAAAAAGGAGGAGTATCACCACCTTATGGTAGAAAAATCATTTGAGGACTGGGCATGTAGCTCAGTGGTAAAATGTGTGCAAGGAAAGGTCCACCAAACAGGAGAAAATTTATATTATGAATCTCAATAGATCAGTTGAGATAAGAGCCTATCTACCATCTTGAATTGGTGTTATATCTAAAACCCCACCAAGGAAGTAAATTAAGGAGGCACATTTTGTTCCCAGTTTACTGAAAAATGTTTGAAATCAGAAATAAATGTCTTTAGCTCTACTTAAATTCATTCATTTATTCTTGTATTCTTGGAAGTAAATGGCATAGTATCTAGGAGCAGCCCAAGAATCAGAATTGTCAAGTTACCTCTGAAGGCAGGGGAAAAAACTTGAAGTGTCTTTTGTCTCCCTTAGGGTTCTTAGACTATAATTTAGCGCTAAAATATGTTGGTCACGAGTAAATACATGTTCTAGAAACCAATTACGTTGTAGTCCTAACAGCACATCTAAATGGATAGGTATCTTAATGAATTGTTTTAATTATAAGGATATAGTTAAATCCTGAAATAACTTAGCAATGCAAATGTGGTTACAGGACCTCATCCTTGAGGATTGTTTGAGAGTATTAATGTAAATATTAAAAAAGTAAAAGGTAAAAGCTGAAGGTTTTAATGAGTGTGGTTTGGATTAATGAATTTGTGTGTTTTTCTTTTCAGTTTGTGGCAGTGGCAGGCCACTTTTGGTATACTCAATATTATTCTGATTTGTTGCAGCATGAGAGTTTGGAAGAATTGAAAACAGCTCCACTCTCCACCTTACTAATTCCTTTAATCCTTTTATCAAGTCTTCAGCTTTTGCAATAGAATTCCTTGAAGTATTTGAGTATTTTGTACATTTATATAAAAAATAAAGAAGCCAGGAGGGTATTATTTTTCTCCCTATAAAAGGAAGAATCAAAGAGACTATAGTTACCAGATTGAAATATTATTATTATTAGTTTTAATTTTATACATCAGCCATGGGTTCCCCTGTCCTCCCCCCTCCCGACCCAACCTTCCCCCAAGCCTCTCCCCTCCATTCCCATGTCCTCTAGGACTAAGACACCCCTGGGGATTCATTTAAACCAAGTGGATTCAGTATAGGCAGGTCCTGTCACCTCCTTCCAGGCTGAGCAAAGTGTCCCAGTGTAAGGCCAAGGTTCCAAACAGCCAGCTCATGCACTAAGGACAGATCCTGGTCCCACAGACTGGGTGCCTCCCAAACAGATCAAGCTATTCAATTTTCTCACTTATCCAGAGGGCCTGATCCAGCTGGGGGCTCCACAGCCGTTGGTTCATAATTCATGTGCTTCCATTCAATTGGCTATTTATCCCTGTGCTTTTTGCAATCTTGGATTCAACAATTCACGCTCTTACACTCCCTCCTCTTTCTTGACACTTGGACACCTGGAGCTCCACCTGGGGCCTGGCTGAGGATCTCTGCATCCACTTCCATCAGTTATTGGATGAGAGTTCCAAGACGACTGTTAGGGTGTTTAGTCATCTGATCACCAGACTAGGTCAGATCAGGCTTTCTCTGGACCATTGCCAGCAGTCTACAAAGGATATATCATTGTAGATTTCTGGGGACCTCTCGAGCACTCTGCCTATTCCTGTTCTCATGTTGTCTTCAGTTATCATGGTCTGTTATTCCTCATTCTCCCTTTCTGTTCTTGATCCAGCTGGGATCTCCTGCTCCCCTAAGCTTTCTTTCCCTCAAATCTTGCCCTTCATGACTCCCACTGTCATCCAGGTTGTTCATGTAGATCTCATCCATTTCTCTGTCATTGGGTGATCCCTGGGTCTTTCCTAGGGTCCCATTTTCTAGGTAGCCTCCCTGGAGTTGTGTAGCAGTCTAGTCATCTTTGTTTTACATCTAGTATCCTATGAGTGAGTACATACCATGGTTGTCCTTCTGAGTCTGGGTTACCTCACTCAGGATGATTTTTTTCTAGATCCATCCATTTGCCTGCAAACCTCATGATGTCATTGTTTTTCTCAGCTGAGTATTACTCCATTGTGTATATGTACCATATTTTCTTTATCCATTCTTCAGTTGAAGGGCATCTAGGTTGTTTCCAGGTTCTGGCTATTACAAACAATGCTGATATGAACATAGCTGAGCAATTGCCCTTGTGGTATGATTGAGCATTCCTTGGGTATATGCCCAAGAGTGCTACAGCTGGGTCTTAGGGGAGATGGATTCCCAATTTTCTAAGGAAGCGCCATATTGATTTCCAAAGTGGCTGTACAAGCTTGCATTCCCACCAGCAGTGGAGGAGAGTTCCCCTTGCTCCACATCCTCTCCAGCATAATCTGTCTGCTGTGTTTTTGATCTTAGCCACTCTGACAGGTGTAAGGTGGTATCTCAAAGTCGTTTTGATTTGCATTTCCCAGATAATTAGGGATGCTGAGCAATTCCTTAAATGTCTTTCAGCCATTTGAACTTCCTCTGTGGAGAATTCTCTGTTTAGTTCTATAGCTCATTTCTTAATTGGACTGTTGGGCATTTTGATGTCTAATTTCTTGAGTTCTTTATATATTCTGGATATCAGCCCTCTTTCAGATGTGGGGTTGGTGAAGACCTTTTCCCATTCTGTAGGCTGTCGCTTTGTCTTGTTGACCGTGTCCTTTGCTCTACAAAAGCTTCTCAGTTTCAACAGGTCCCATTGATTAATTGTTTCTCTCAGTGTCTGTGCTACTGGTGTTATATTTAGAAAGTGATCTCCGGTGCCAATGCATTCAAGAGTACTGCCTACTTTCTCTTCTATCAGATTCAGAGTAACTGGATTTATGTTGAGGTCTTTGATCCACTTGGATTTAAGTTTTGTGCACGGTGACAGATATGGATCTATTTGCAGCCTTCTACACATTGACATCCAGTTATGCCAGCACCATTTGTTGAAGATGCTTTCTTTTTTCCATTGTACATTTTTGGCTTCTTTGTCAAAAATTTTATGTTCATAGGTGTGTGGGTTAATGTCTGGGCCTTCAATTCGATTCCATTGGTCCACATGTTGGTTTTTATGCCAGTACCAAGCTGTTTTTATTACAGTAGCTCTATAGTAGAGCTTGAGGTCGGGGATTGTGATGCCTCCAGAGGTTGTTTTATTGTACAGGATTCTTTTGGCTATCCTGGGTTTTTTGTTTTTCCATATGAAGTTGAGTATTATTCTTTCCAGATCTGTGAAGAATTGTGTTGGTAATTTGATGGGGATTGCGTTGAAGCTGTAGATTGCTTTTGGTAAGATCGCCATTTTTACTATGTTAATCCTGCCTATCCATGAGCATGGGAGATCTTTCCATTTTCTGACATCTTCAATTTCTTTTTTTCAGGGACTTAAAGTTCTTGTCGTATAGGTCCTTCACAAGCTTAGTTAGAGTAACCCCAAGGTATTTTATATCATTTGTGGCTATTGTAAAGGGTGATGTATCTCTGATTTCCTCTCAGGCTGTTTGTCTATTGTATATAGGAGGGCTACTGATTTTTTTTAGTTGATCTTGTATCCTGCAATGTTGCTGAAGGTTTTTTATTAGCTGTATCAGTTCCTTGGTTGAATTTTTGGGGTCACTCATGTATACTATCATGTCATCTGCAAATAGGGAGAGCTTGACTTCTTCCTTTCCAATTTGTATCCCCTTAATCTCTTTATGTTGTCTTATAGCTCTGGCTAGAACTTCAAGTACTATATTGAATAAGTAGGGGGAGAGGGGACAGCCTTGCCTTGTTCCTGATTTTAGTGGTATTGCTTTGAGTTTCTCGCCATTTAATTTGATGTTGGCTGTTGGCTTGCTGTAGATTGCCTTTATTATGTTTAGGTATGTTCCCTGTATTCTTGCTCGCTCCAAGACCTTTATCATGAAGGGATGTTGGATTTTATCAAATGCCTTTTCTGCATCTAGTGAGATGATCATGTGTTTTTTTTCTTTGAGTTTGTTTATATGGTGTATTACATTGACGGACTTTTGTATGTTGAACCACCCTTGCATCCTTGGTATGAAGCCTACTTGATCATGGTGGATAATTGTTTTGATGTGTTCTTGGAGTCTGTTCACCAGAATTTTATTGAGTATTTTTGCATCAATGTTCATGAGGGAGATTGGTCTGTAGTTCTCTTTCTTTGTTGCATCTTTGTTTGGTTTAGGAATCAGGGTAATTGTAGCTTCATAGAAGGAGTTTGTTAATACACCTTCTGCTTCTATTGTGTGGAACAATTTAAAGAGTATTGGTATTAAGTCTTCTTTGAAGATCTGGTAGAATTCTGCAGTGAAACCATCAGGTCCAGGGCTTGTTTTGGTTGGGAGACTTTTAATGACTGATTCTATTTCCTTAGGGGTTATTGAACTATTTAAATGGTTTACCTGGTCTTGATTTAACTTAGGTATGTGGTACCTATCCAGAAAATTATCCATTTCTTTTAGATTTTCCAGTTTTGTGGAGTAGAGGTTTTTGAAGTATGACCTGATGATTCTCTGGACTTCCTCATTGTCTGTTGTTATGTCCCCCTTTTCATTTCTGATTTTGTTAATTTGGATGCTCTCTCTGTGTCTTTTGGTTAGTTTGGATAAGGGCTTGTCTATGTTGTTGATCTTCTCAAAGAACCAACTCCTTGTTTCATTAATCCTTTGTGTTGTTCTCTTCATTTCTATTTTATTGATTTCAGCTCTCAATTTGATAATTTCCTGGCATCTGTTCCTCCTGGGAGACTTTGCTTCTTCCTGTTCAAGGGCTTTCAGGTGTGCTGTCAAGTCACTAGCGTGAGATTTCTCCAGCTTCTTTATGTGGGCATTCAGTGCTATGAATTTCCCTCTTAGCACTGCTTTCATAGTATCCCATAAGTTTGGGTATGTGGTGTATTCATTTTCATTGATCTCTAGGAAGTCTTTAATTTCTTTCTTTATTTCTTCCTTAACCCATTGGTGATTCAGTTGAGCATTATTCAGTTTCCATGAGATTGTAGGATTTCTGTAGTTTTTTCTGTTGTTGAAATCTAACTTTAAAACATGGTGGTCTGATAGAACACAGGGGTTTATTCCAATTGTTTTGTATCTGTTGAGATTTGCTTTGTGGCCAAGTATGTGGTCGATTTTAGAGAAGGTTCCATGGGGTGCTGAGAAGAAGGTATATTTTTTGTTTGGGTGGAATGAATGTTCTGTAGTTATCGATTAAGTCCATTTGAGCTATAACATCAGTTAAGTCCATTATGTCTCTGTTAAGTTTCAATTTGGCCGATCTGTCCAGAGGTGAAAGTGGGGTGTTGAAGTCTCCCACTATTAATGTGTGGGGTTTTATATGTGATTTAAGCTTTAGTAATGTTTCTTTTACATATGTGGGTACCCTTGTGTTTGGGGCATAAATGTTCAAAATTTAGACTTCATCTTGGTGGATCTTTCCTGTGATGAGTATGTAATGTCCTTCATCATCTCTTTTGATTGATTTTAGTTTGAAGTCTATTTTGCTGGATATTAGGATGGCTACACCAGCTTGCTTCTTAAGACCATTTGATTGCAAAGTCTTTTCCCAGCCTTTTATTCTTAGGAGGTGTCTGTCTTTGAATTTGAGGTGTGTTTCTTGTATGCAGCAGAAAGATGGGTCCTGTTTTCGAATCCATTCTTTTAGTCTGTGTCTTTTTATAGGTGAATTAAGTCCATTGATATTAAGGGATATTAATGACCAGTGATTGTTCATTCCTGTTGTTATTTTTATTTTTTGGTGGTAGTGTGTGTGTACTTCTCTTCTTTGGGGTTTACTGCTGTGGTATTACCTGTGTTTTCATGGGTGTATATGCCTTCCTTAGGTTGCAATTTTCCTTCTAGTGCTTTCTGTAGGGCTGGGTTTGTGGATAAGTATTGTTTAAATCTGGTTTTGTCTTGGAAGGTCTTGTTCACTCCATCTATGATGATTGAAAGCTTTGCTGGGTATATTAGTCTAGGCTGGCATCCATGGTCTCTTAGTGTCTGCATTATATCTGTTCAGGTCCTTCTGGCTTTCAAAGTCTCCATCGAGAAATCGGGTGTTATTCTGATGTGTTTGCCTTTATAAGTCACTTGGCCTTTTTCCTTTGCTGCCCTTAATATTCTTTCTTTATTCTGTACGTTTAGTTGTTTAATTATTATGTGGCGAGGGGACTTTTTTGGGGGGGTCTAGTCTTTGTGGTGTTCTATAGGCTTCTTGTATCTTCATAGGTATTTCCTTCTTTAAGTTGGGAAAGTTTTCTTCTATGATCTTGTTAAATATATTTCCTGTGCCTTTGAGTTGGTATTCTTCTCCTTCCTCTATCACTATTATTCGTAGGTTTGGTCTTTTCATGGTGTCCCAAATTTCTTGGACATTTTGGGTCATGACTTTGTTGGTTTTAGTGTTTTCTTTGACTGATGAATCTGTTTCTTCTACCGTATCTTCAACACCAGAGTCCTCTCTTCCATCTCTTGCATTCTGTTCGTTATACTTACCTCTGAAGTTCCTGTTTATTTACTCAGATTTTCTATTTCCAGCATTCCTTCTGCTAGTGTCTTCTTCATTTTTTCTATTTCCCTCTTCAGGTCTTGGAGTGTCTCCCTTGCTTTTTCATGATTTTCTTTCAAGGACTTATTGTTTTCTTCTGCTTTAATTGTCCTTTCCTCTAGTTTTTAATAGCGTTCTTCCCATTTTTTGTTTGTCTGTTCCTCTACTTTATTTTTGATTTCTTCTATATAAGGCTCTAGCCTCTTCATGATATTACTTATAAGGTTGTTTTCTTCTTCTTCCATTCCATGATGTTCAGGTCTAGCTGTTGGAGAAGGGCTAGGTTCTGGTGATGCTGTATTGCTCTTTATTTTGTTGCATGTACTTCTGCCCTGACATCTGCCCATCTCCTCCTGTGTTCGTTCTTGGTCTTATCAGTGTACTTGGTCCAGAGAGAGTTGACAGATTTAGGGAGCCTCTCTCTGGTCCAGATGGAAGCTCTGGGCCGGATGAGAGCGCTGGTCCAGATGAGAGTGCTGGTGAAATTTTTTAATATTTAATTATTTCTGATTATTTTCTAAAAGAAGAGAGAGGGTAATGCCTAGTAATACTTGATCATAAAACGAAATGTAGGCAGAGTATCAGAGTAGGAAAAAGTAAAAAAGAAGGAAACCAGGAACAAAGTAGTATCTCCCAGCTTTACATTCTCTCATTTAAGTGTTTTGTATTCTAAAACTCTTAATCTCTCAGGTATTCTGCAAGTCAAAATACATCTTTGCTTGGAAAAATCCAAGTGTCAGAGGACACCTACAAAGTAGTACCACGTATGACTGGGTTTCAACCACTGCTTGTGAGAAGTCTTGATGACATAAGGATATATATGTATATATGGTATGTGAGGATAACTTGGTTTCCATCCACAGTCACCCTAGTAGCAAACATTTGAGTGGCATCTGATGGGTCAGAATTAGAGCTGCTCTGTCCTCTTTCTGTGTCATTCATCCCAAGGGAAAACATTCCTATGTTACCAGCAAGTTGTTTCACTTCTTTGTCTCCTTGTACTTGTCTTCTAGACAGAGTCTGAAAAAAGAGATTGGGGAATGGAAGAAAAGGTTTTAAATTGTTTTCTGGCATCTGGCAAAAGGCTTGAGTAGAGCATGTCTGTTGGCTCTGATAAACACTTGTAAGTAGACGTCTAATGAGGCGAGGCTGGTGTTTTTAATTCTCTAATCAGGCTCTATCTTACTCTGTCTTACTTTCTGAATCCTATCTCTAAACAATAGCATCAGTGTCTATCTTTGGATAGGAGGTTAAGTGAATAGAGGTCTGTCCTCAGTTTGAGAAGAGTTCTGGATATGAAAGGTTAATAGCACCATTCTTACAGAAAAAAAGGTCATCCATTGTCCAAATTGTGAGTCCACAAAAATGCTTGAGCTAATCAAACATTCCTTAATCAATTTTCCAATCACTTAACTAGTACATTCATGCAACTAGTTACTAGCCATGCTCTATTTAAAACAGCCACCACTAATCAGAATTGCAGTTTCTCACCTATGAGCTAACATTAATTCAGTTATTTTGGTTGGCATATTTTCTCATGCTTATGGGCTCAATTGTCTGGATATTTGAAATGATGATCTTGTTTGTATTACAGAGCTCTTATTTGGAAGACAGTGAGTCAGCAGCATTACTTTGCTGTGAATGTGGAGAATCAGAAATCTTTAGTGATTTCAATGTACGTAGGTATATGTTTTTATAGATATACAAATCACATATGGCATTTGGTAATTAATTAGAAACTTTTGGGGTGGTGGAATTGGCTCTTGATATAACTAATGTAGTACCTATTATTTCATCTGTTTGGCCTTACTCAGCCAATAGTATAGGAAGACAATCAGGTGACTCAGAATGTTTGTGTATGTATTATTATATTAGTATATTTATAATCTACAACTACTGTGCTATATTTACATGCATAATAATCTCTACTCAAAGCATATCTATCAAAGTAGTAAATGTTGTGTCCTGGAACTTTTAATGTATCTCCTTCTATAATTGTCTATAAGACTATAATTGTCTTTGGTTTTTTTTTCTCATCTCATGGATATATTTTGTTGTTGTTTTTAGAGACCTTTATTACACCATTGGCAGGAGCAGTAGATCCCACAAGTTTTTCTTTTTCTTTTTTTCTTTCTTTTCTTTTTTTGTGTGAAGACAGGGTTGTAATGGCCCTGGCTGTCCTGGAATTTGCTTTGTAGACCAGACTGGCCTTGAACCCACAGAGACCCACTTGCCTCTGCCTCCCAAGTGCTAGGATTAAAGATGTGCACCACCACTGCCATCCCTTTTTCTTTTTTAATTTAATAACACAAGACTCAAATTTGTGCTGTTCATATACTTCTGGTTGCAGGGCCATCTACGGCAGCTACCAGGAGCCACAACCTTAAAGAAAACTCTCCCTCTCCCAGAAGCCATCAACTATCCATAGTTCCTCAGTTAGGGATGGGAGCCTATGAACCCTTTCCCACCCCTTGCTAGAATGCTGACTGGCTTGAATTTGTGCAGGTCTTGTGTAGGCAACCACATCTGCTGTGAGTTTGTGAGTGCAGTGGTCTTGTCATTGTCTAGAAGACATTTTTCTCTGGTCCTCCCCGACCTCTGGGTCTTACAACTCCCTCTTCCAAAATATCCCCAGCCTTGGAGAGGGGCTGTGATGGAGATATTCATTTGTGGCTAACCACTCCCTAGTCACTTACTTTCTGTACTGTGACCAGTTGTGAGCTTCTGTACTAACCATTATCCATTGCACAAAGAAACTTCTCTGATGCAGCCTGAGAGCTGCACTAACTTACCGCGAGAGAAATACTAATTTAGAAGGAAGTTTGATACTATATTCATTCATATATATTTTCTTTTAAAAAAAAACACATTTACTTTATGTGCATGGGTATTTTGCCTACATGGATGTATTTGCACTATGCGTATGCCTGGTGCCTGCAAAAGTTAGAAGAGGATGTCAGATCCCCTGGAACTAGAGTTACAGACAGTTGTGAGCTGTCATGAGGGTGCTGGGACCTGAACCCAGAGGTCCTGTGCAGCCATCTCTCTAGCCCCTCTTGCATATAGTTTTAATGGTCAGTTGTTTCCCTTTTCCAATAGCACTTACTTGATATTGGTGCTGCCACTGGGCCTTTATTCCTTCCCTATACACTGGGTCATGACTATTGAGAATATAAAGCCAATAAGGTTATTATTACCAGGGTATAGAACATTAAGCTATATTTCACGAAATGATATATATCTTATTTATTCCAGCTGATCCTTAGCATAGTTTCTGAAGGAGTCAGTCTGGAATTAGAGAACGGCTTGTTTTTATGCATTGTGGTGGGCAGTAACATTAATCTGGAGATATTCAGATACAAGTAGATTTCTCCTGAATGCTGTAAAGCCTAGTTGCTCATACATATTGCTGTACCTTAAATAGCTTCTGGAAAAATCTTGAAGGGAAGGAAATGAATACAAGAGCTGTGCGTAGGGAAAATGAATGAACTGCCCATTGACTCCCTGTCTGAAAAAGAAAAGAAATCCTTGGTCTCTGTTCTCTGCTTCTCCTGTAATCCCAGATACCTTATCTTGCCTCCCTAAGTCTCAGTGCTTTTTGTTCTGCTCTTCTTTGTCATGAAGCTTGTGCGGATTTGGAGGGGCACTGGGAGAAGGGACATATAGAGGCATATTTTGTGATTGTCGTACTTACAGGAGGCTGGGCTACTCTTGTCAAACCAGCTCCAACTACTATTGTATGGGTGAACCACGGTGACCTTGGTATCAAATTGAAGCTTAGAAACATGGCAATCATTTTTCCCACTTAGAGATTTGTTCTGTATCAAGACTATGCCATAAGTCCTACTTATTAAATTCCAAAAATTATCATTAGTATAACATGCTAAATTACAATATTCTTTGAATGGATTTTACCTGAACTCCTCCCCCACACACATATACTTTCTTCTGACACAACACATAGCTGTAACTAAAATTAGTCCATGCAGCTAAGTTCTGTGTGTATCAGATGTTTATTGTAGGACATAGCACTCACAGAAACAGCATATTTTGGAGTTGCTTCTCAGGCTTATGTTACAGCACTCCTTCCCCTTTATCTTCATGGTGCAGTTTTAGGACCTTCTTTACTAATTATATTAACTCACCTGGTTGAACTTCATTCCATCTTAATGGAGCATCTAGAATGGCATGAATTCAATTACTGTGACTCATAAATAGCTGGTGTGGTGCTCATTTCCTTAATGCTTACAAACATTAACTGATGAGTCTACACAAACACTCTTTTATCACCTTTTGCAGATGACAGACTGAGTGTGGAAAGGTTATACGATAGTTCAGTGTTTTTTGATAATCAGGGACAGCACTGACATCACATCTCGGCTGACAACTATTAATACACTCATTACCAGAGAGCAGAATAATTGATAGATTGTGTACCAGGCTTCTATATAGTATCCTACAAGATACATTTTGTTCAGTGTATGATGAAATTCTCTCAACTTGTACTGGCTTATTGTTTGGACTCTCTTTCTATCAAATCATACATGAAAATCTATTAAAAATATATAAGTATATTGGAAAAGGGTGGCTCTAGTTTTAGTAGTTTTTCATCCTTGCAAACAATTACTTAGGTGTTTGTATTTACCGGTAATTCTGGATTTCTTTTCCTCTTCCTCTCGCCTATACCCCTCTCCCAGTAGTATCTCTGTAGGTCACTCAGGCTGTCTTGGAACTTGCCATATAGCTTAAGCTGGCCTCAATTTTGTAATCTTCCTGATTTTACCTCCTCAGTGCTGGAATTACTGACAATTATTTTATAGCCAGACCTTTCATTCATTTGAAAAGTCAGGTTGTGGCCTTGCCATATAGGCCTAATGATCTGAGTTTGATATGCATGTTCCATAGTCATCCTTTGAACTCCATACACAGGCTGGTAAACACACACACAATAAGTTTGTGTTTTCTCTCTTAAAGAAACAAAGCTATGAGCTAAGTGTAGTGTATACATCTATAATTCCAGTACTAAGAAGGTTGAAACAGGAGACTCTTGAGTTCCAAGTCAGCCTCGTTTATGTATCAAGACCCTGTCTCAAATATATACACATAGGGCAAGTGGACTGATACTTTTTTGTTATTGTTTTGTTTTTGTTTTTGCTTTGATTTTTTTTTTTTGAGGCTGGCCTCGGATTCACTGTATTGCCAGTGATGACTTTGAACTTCTGATCCTTTTGCCTCCACCTCCAGAGTGCTTAGACCACAGGCGTGCAGCACTAAGCTTGCTCTGTGCATTGCTGGAAATCAAATCTAGGGCTTTGTGCATGCTAGGGCAAACACTTCACCACTAAGTCACAACCTCACCCTGGACTGGCTAGAGTCATACTTCTTTATCTTTCTTTAAAAATATTAGATCCTGGGGGCTAGAGAGATAGCCCAACAGATAAGAGCACTGGGTGCTCCTCCAGAGGACCTGGGTTCAATTCCTAGCACCCACATGGCAGCTCACAACTGTCTGTTAACTCCCATTCCAGAGCATCCTCACACACACACACACACACACACACACACACACACACACACACACATGCATGTAAAATAAAAACAAACCTTAAAAAATATTAGATCCTGTTTTACTCTCAGGGAGTATTTTCCCTCCCACCCCTTTCTGCCCTCATTCCTACTCCCATATCAAATGAAATTTGAAGAAGTTCTTCCTAATTTAAAGGCTTGGGCTCAGGATATAGCTCAGTGGCAGGGTGCTTGCCTAGTATGCACAAAGTTCTGGTTCTTGCACTTTCATGCACACAAAGTCACAGTTCTCTGAAGATTTAACATGGGAGCGGGGGAGTGGTGTTATTTGTAGAGCAAACATTGAAATCCCCATTATTTAACTTTCTTCAAGAGAAGTGATATGGGATAATGATAACTATTTGAAGTGGAAATACTCATATAAAGAGTTAGATGATAAAGTCAATCACCGAAAAACTATCTGTAATCTTGGGGTAATAATAGTATGAACTTGGTTAAGTGTATTCATTCATTCAGCAATTCATTGACTCTTAACGTATAAATCACTGGGTAAAGAGCTATGAGGATTGGGCATAAAATACAGAATCTCTGCTTAGAGAATGTATAATCAACAAGTTATTTTTATGGATGGTTATGAAAAGGAGAGGGAAAAATCATTAAATGTCATATATAGTAAGAAGAGAAGAAATTTAGATAAATGGTAAAAATTTTGGCCTGAAGCCAAGTTGTCTAGAGGACTGACTGCCTTAGATGGGGCCTTCCTAGAAGAAAAAGGAGATCTCTTTTTGTGGTTCCACTTGGATAATGATTAAAAGCAGCTACTTGCTCCCTCTGCTGTTGTTGGCAGATGACTGTGAGTAGAAGAGATCACAGAAAAATACCAGCTCTAATTGCCGAAGTTTCACCATGGCTCTAGATAAGAATGTCAGGGTACTTGACTAGCATGCTCAAGGCCTATTCAGTTCCCAGTACTGAGGATAAGGATGGGGGTAAGAATATTGTATCCATAGTGACTAGCTGGCTAGAGTACTACTATGGCTGAAGCAGCCACTGAGAATACTGAGAGTCCTGAGATTTCTCTTCTTATTCTTACCCCCTTATCTGTTGCCATCAAGTCTAAAAGGAGAAAAGGTTCTAGAGAAGTTGTAGTTCCAATTACTGGGCTTAGAGGGCTCAGCTATGAACAGCAGATTCCATAACTATTGTAGGTCTTTTTCTTCCTTAGGCTGGTGGTCAGGAAAATACTTTGCTAGTTTATTTCCCAAGAAGAAAAGCTCTCTTAATTTCTTTTACTTCCTTGCTCTTCTGACCCAATCTCTACACAATTACACAAGAAGATGGGCACATTAGATAATTGTGTTGTTTTATTCTTTTGTTTGTTTTTTTATATCCTTATAGGGAATTCATTTTACCTATGTGAAATTTTAGCCCAGAGAAAGGAAGAGATGTTGGCCTTTGCATTACTAAAGAAATTTTTTTTTAAAAAAAGAGAAAATCTAAAGTCAAAGATTATTTGGTTGAAAATATTTTACATTGATTGATTGTGCTGGGATCAAACCCAGGGCTTCGTACACACCAGTAATATTCTGTACCACTGAATATACACAACCTCATTTACATTTTAGACTGTAGTTTTACATTCTCTTCTAGGGTGTCCCAGGCTGGAAGAAGTAATGACATGGAGGCCTATAGCAAGCAACAGGTTTCTAGAGGTCAGCCTCTGTGGGGGTTTTCACATGGAGTCATTTTGCAAGGGTAAAAGAGTGGACTTGAGAAGAAAGATTCTTTCTTCCTCTCTTTCTTTCCTTCCTTCCTTCCTTTCTTCCTTCCTTCCTTCCTTCCTTCCTTCCTTTCTTCCTTCCTTCCTTCCTTCCTTCCTTCCTTCCTTCCTTTCTTCCTCTTTCCTTCCTTCCTTTCTTTTTTGTTTTTTTGAGAAAGGGTTTCTCTGTATAACAACCCTGGCTATCCTGAAACTCACTCTGTAGACCAGGCTGACCTCAAACTCACAAAGATCCACCTTCTTCTGCCTCCTGAGTGCTGGGATTAAAGGTGTGCATCACCACCACCTGGCTAAGAAAGTATTTAAACTGACTAACATTAAGTTCAAGATGGAAAATTAAAGCAAAACTGTTAGCATTAAAGTAAGCCCTAATTGATAAGCCAATATTTATGATTTATTTCCTACCCCACTTCCCACTGGTAAGGATCAAGCACAAGTTCTTGCTAGGCAAGAACTCTCCCACTGAGCTAAATCCCAAGCATAAAAATGGAAAGGACTTCAATCTTCGGAGTCTTCTGGTATACCTTGTTCTTGTATGTTTTAAGAACCATATATGGGATTATCAAACCCAGTGATATCAAATAATGGAAGGAACCTAGAGATGTTCAGTGGTCAATATAAAATTTCCTATTGTTAATCTGTAAGGATTATAAGCACAAATGTTATGTTATATTTATATAACAGATATAGTAATAGCAATCTGATTGGTTGGGGGGTAGTGATGTACAGGCCTACAGCAAGCAAGCCTAGCCACTTCTGATGGTTTGTATTAACCATCTTCCTTTTTGTTCTCTGTACTACATTGTCTTAGTCAATATCCTATTGCTGTGAAGAGATGCAATAACCACAGTAACTATTTTAAAGGAAAAAATTTAATTGGGGCTGGCTTACAGTTGAGAGGTTTAATCCATTAACATCATGGCAGAGAGCATGGCAGCACTCAGGCAGACATGGTGAGGAGAGATAACTAAGAGCTATACATTGGGATCCAAAGAGGACAGAGATAGAGACTGGGCCTAGCTTGAGTATTTGAAACCTCAAAGCCTACCCCCAGTGACACACTTCCTCCAACAAGACCACACCTCCTAATAGTGACACTCCCTATAAGCCTATGGGGGCCATTTTTATTCAAACCACCACATTCCACTCCCTGGGCCCCATAGGCTTGTAACCATATCATAATGAAAAATATATTTAGCCCAACTTCAAAAGTCCCCTTGGTCTATCACAATTCACAGTTCTAAGTCTCTGAGACTCAGGGCAATCTCTTTACTATAATACCCTATAAAACCAAAATGAGGGTTAGGGATTTAGCTCAGTGGTAGCGTGTTTGCCTAGCAAGCACAAGGCCCTGGGTTCAGTCCTCAGCTATGGGAAAAAAAAATGAAAAAGCAGATCACATACTTCCAACATACAATGGCACAGAATATACATTACCATTCCAAAATGGAAGAAAAGGAGCATAATGAGGAAATACTGGACCTCGAATAGCTGAGCTATTCCTTCAAAGGAAGATCAAAAACCAGCTGAGCAAACTCCAGACTCTGCTTTTCCATGTCTGATGTCAAAGTGTTCTTGGGATCTCCAATTCCTTTCAGCTTTGTTGACTTCAATACATTTCTTCCTCTTGAGCTGATTCCACTCCCTGTTAACAGCTTTCCTTGGCAAGTATCCCACAACTCTGGCATCTCCAACAAATTGGGTTCTTTAAGGCAATCCAGGCTTTGCCTTCACAGCCTCATGCAGTGGCTGCTCTGGACCTCCATGCAGAGACATTCCAGCCACACCTGGCCTCTGAAGCTTTTCTTAGTCACAGAGGGTGTATCCTTGACTCTAAATCAGAACCATGTGACCAAAGCCACTAAACTCTGCTGCTTTCTGGGACTTGGACATGGCCCTCTCATTCAAATACATCTTTACCATCTTTCTATTTCAATGGTTTCCTTCCCTGCCTAAGCTTGAATGTCCTGAAACTTGATCGAGCTGACCTCAAACTCAGTGATCTTGCCTCTGCTTCCCATGTGCTGGGATTAAAAGTGTGCATCACCATGCCTGGCCCTAAGCTTTTCTTTAATTCTTTTTCACAACTTGGAAGCTTAGGTGGGTGGGGTCTTGCCTTGAGGTCACCATTCCTTTCATTGTGTTTAGCATCAGGTTTTTCTTTAAACATTTTATCTCTTTGAGCACTGGACTTGACTTCATTAAACTTTCTGGTGCTCCTTTTCTCTTCAAATTGTACATTTTGTATTTTTCCTTGCTAAGCTTGCTCCTTTTCACTCTAGATCTGCATAAGTATGGCTACTAATAATCAAGCAACTCAGTCAGTAGTAGGCTGTCTGGGAATCTTCTCTGTCATAGCTGTTAATCCATAACTCTTCAATTTAGCTCAGACAGATTTGGGGGGGGGGCAAGGGCAAAAAGCAGCCACATTCTTCCCCAAAATATCACAAAAAATGGTCTATAGGTCATATACTAATATTCTTTTCTGAAATCTCTTGAGCAGGCCCCCCACAGTTCAGATCACCCTCAGTACCACTGTCTTCCATGTTCCTACTAGTATGGCCCATTAAGCCCCACTTAAAACATTCAACTGCTTTCCTAATCCAAAATCCCAAAGTCCACATTCCTTCAAACAAAAGTAGTCAGGCCCATCACAGAAATACCAACTTGTGCCTAATCGTCTCCTCACAGCCACAGGACACTGACTAAGACATAGGTGTGTTTCTATTTTTTTTTTTTCAAACTCTTGTAGAAACAGTTTTACTAGCCAACACACACAAATGTGAATAAGGAAAAAGAAAAATTAATTCCTAAGGAAAAAATTTTATTATGAGTTTCAAATGTTTAAGAGCTGACCCATCAGCATTCAGGGTTATCAGGATTGTTTCTGCATCACTTCCAATGTACAGGAATCACTCATTCGGATTTATAGTTAGAATAGGAATAAAAAGTGCTGCAGCAAAAACAGTTTGGTCATGAACTATATTCCTGGTTTCTTCTTTGAAGGTTTTCTGACCCGAATGATTATACTGGTAGGAAGCTACTTCTGCTGTTACAAATACTTGAATTCATTTCAGTGTAAGTTGTAAGATGGAGTAGCTCAGCTATTTTAGCTCAGAAAAATAAGTCTGAGAAATAATTTTATGGTGTCTTGAGTGACATATTTGAGAAAATAGGATTTGAAATGATTTTAAATACAGTGTTATCAATAAAGATTTTTATAAAACATAAAAAATTTCAAAGACAAACAATAAAAAATAGAGTGTATTTATCAAAATAGAATTATTTAGCTCAGTAAGATCCATTGTGGCTTCACATTAGAATACCCTAGTGTTCTTTTAAAATAATTTAATAACAGTACTTAAAAAAACAGCTGATTTGGAATCTCTGATTGATTTATACTTTTGAAATGCTCCCAGGATTATTCTAACATTGATCAGGAGTTCAGAATCACCATATTTTTTTAGTTCTGTGCTAAGTTTTACATCACAAAACTAGAGATTCAGTCTGCAGCATTTATAACATCTGTTTTCTTGAAGAGCAGATGATATTTGAAATGGACTTGAATCTTAAGAGTTGACTGATATTTGAAATGGACTTGAATCTTAAGAGTTGGCTGTAAACATATGATTATGTAACATGACACTTTGAACTTTTACATGTGAATTCCTTGGCTAGGCTTCTCTTAAAAGAGGAGCAGAGGCTAAAATTAGGTGACCCAAATCTTCCTTAATGAAGGGTGAAAATTCCAAACCCCATGGAAGACTATAGGTTTAAACTTCTGTATCAACACTTTCAAAGTTACAGAAAAAAATTAGAGAACAGTTTTTCTTTGCACTTTTAAAATGTTTTGTTGGAATATGCTAATTATATGCAATGGTGGCATATAATATTTCATTTCCATAAAGATATATATACTTCACTTTTATTGAACTAAAATGTACCTAGAGAAAAATATGGTTATTTTCACTTTTATTTTAGCTTAATGAATTTTTCAAACTGTTTGTTAGCTGCCTTTCTCATTGTTGTGACAAATGTGTCATGGCAGAGAAGGCATGGTGACAGGAGCAGGAGGCCAGCAGATGACATTGCAGCCAGAGTCTGCCACAAGGACCATCTTCCTCCAACAGGGCTCCATTCCCTAAAGCTTCACAACCTTCCCAAACAGCGTACACAGGAATGGGATATTATCACCCACTCCTTCCACCACCCACTCTCACTCTCTTCTATCTACTAGTCACCAGCCATCATCCTCCAGGAATAGTCATTATCCTGATTTATTTGACCATATGTGCATGTGCATGCACATGTGTGTGCGTGCGCACCTTTTGGCCACATGATTTTGATGTGGATATTAGATTATATTTTTTAGAAGACCTTCTCTGTTTTCAGAATCAGAGCTAAACTTTATGTTAATGTGGAGAGGACTGGGAAATGGCTCAGCAGTTAAGAGCACTTGATGCTCTTGAAAAGGACTGGGTTCAATTCCCAGCCCCCACATCAGATGGATCACAAACATGTGTGATCATGTAATTCCAGTTACAGAGGATTCAACACACTTCTCTGGCCTTCACAGGCACCTACATGTACATGGCGTACATACAAATAAGCAGGAGCAAACACACACAAACACATAAATAAATTTTAAAAGAATCATAAAAATAGTTAAAGAACTCAGGCTCAGGATACATCTTGGGCCAGAGTCTAAGCTCTACTGCTTACTGGCTGTGTGGGTCTAGTCCTCTAAGCCCTACATCCCCATACAAAAAATGGGGATAAATGCCTGTCCTATGGGATTGTTAAAAATAAGTAATAATTTTAAGTTAAGAACTAGAGGGCCAAGGCTGGCAGGATGGCTCAGTAGGTAAATGTTCCTGCCACCAAGCCTATGACCAGAATTCAATCATTGGGACCCACATGGTGGAGGAAAAGGATGGACAACTTGCCCTCCAACTTCCACATGTGTGCTGAGGTATGTGCATGTTACCCACCACCACCACCACATACAAACGCACACCACACATGTGTGTGCACAAAAAAAAAAAATAAATTAAAATGTAGGGTTTTTTTTAAGAACCAGAGGGCTTAGTACATGATCTGTGCTGAGTAGGCAAGCAGAAACAGTAAGCATCTTGACCATTTTTCCTTTTCTTCACCATCCATCTGTGTCACAACTAACATGCAACTTCCGAAATAGATTCTCTATGTTTACAAAATGACTAGGGAAAGGACAGAAATGGCCAGGTGTGGTTGTGAAGACCTGTCATCCCAGTGACTGAAAGGCTGAGGAAGGAGAATTGTGAATTCAGAACCAGCAAGGGTTCCATAGTGAGATACTATCTCAAAAAGTATCAAAACAAAACACGGCCAGAAATTTTAACATGCATTGTTTTATTCCCCCATAGCTCATAGGACAATGATTTGTAAATTAAACATAGTTGATACCATAGCTAGAAAAATGTAAAATCGATGTTCCAGGGACACATGCTTTGCAGTGCTGGATTTGTATCTAGCCCCTCTTTTAAGATCAGAGCTATCTTTTAGACATCTGTCATGGAGAATGCAGAATGTAGCAGTAAAACAGTTAGAGCAAACCCCAGAAACTCGACCTAATTTGCAGAATCAAGTAAATAAAAGCTGCGATTGTGTCATCTTGAACCTGTTTGGTTTTTTGTTTTGTTTTGTTTTAGGGGTTTTTTTTGTTTGTTTTGTTTTGTTTGGGGGGGTGGGGGTTATAGACAGGGTTCCTCTGTGTAGCTTTGCTCCTTCCCTGGATCTCACTCTGTAGCCCAGGCTGGCCTCAAACTCACAGGGATCCACCTGCCTCTGCCTACCGAGTGCTGGGATTAAAGGTGTGCATCACCACCGCAGCCCAGCAAACCTGTTTGTTTGTATCTGCAAGAACACCCTGGGCTCTTAATGGGTAAGCCGTCTCTGGCTCTCTAGATTGCTTTTGCCCTTAATGGAACGTTGATATTTTGGTGCTAGGAAGTAAGGGGCCAAAGGAATAATAGTTCTCAGTTCTGGTTTTGCAAAAGAGTAGTCCATGATTTTTTAAATGAAGAAACAAGTCTCACCTTTAGAAGTTTCTTATTAAATAGGTCTTGGGTGGGACTTAATAAGGATCTTTATAAAGGCTTGTAAGTGATGGTGCAGCAACTGTTGAGGATCATGATTCTCAGACATTCCCTAGGAAAGGATTGTAAGATTGGGGAGTATCTGAAGGCTGAATTTGGAATATTATAAAGACTGACTGCAAAAGTATAGGGAGATTGAAGTAGCTTAATGTTTAGCGCAATGTGTCCAGAGATAAGATGAGATAGTTCACTGGTAATGAGATGATCACTTGGGTATTTATATCCAGATTAATTATCTAGTCTATGAATTTCTTGAGTGCTGCCACCATGTACTCAAGTACAACCTTTCTCTCAGGTGTCTCAGTGCTGCAGATGGATTCTTGGTGAAGCTGCTATTTCAGTCACTAGACAAGAGCTGGAGAAAGTAGGGAGTGGCCCTGATTAAGCAAATACCATAAAACAGTCGCAATTCTAACAGCTACTTAATCTCAGTGAGTCTTCTGAGTTATCCCTAATGTCTTTTGTATATTTTCTTCACAACATGCTTCCTCAGTGGGGAAGAAATAGTAATTCTTCATCTAACTGAATAATTTGGAAAGTTGAATTTTACAAGGTGTGGTGACTTGCTGAGGAATGTTTATAACTGAAAAAAGACTAACATTTATGAATACTGACCATATTCCTGACCCCATATTAAATTTTTACATGTATTATCTAACATTACATTTTATGCCAATAGTCTTATAACTCTGTTTTTAAAATGGCAAGACTGAGCTCATTTATTCTACAGTTGTCTGTGCTGTTCTGCATCAGGCACCAAACTATGTGAGTATCCAGTGATGACCAAAGCAAAACCTGTACTTACAGAATTTATCATCCATTGGCAAAGATAGGTAATAAAGTAAATAACTAGCTAGAAAAGAAGATAATATTATGAAAATGCAAATAGGGAAGCAGTTATTAAAAATAACTAGACATAATAGCCATTTAGATAAAGAATGTTCAAGAAAGCCTCCCCAGCATGGAAATGTTCAGAACAGTTAAGGGATTGGTTTAGGGTCACATATCTAGAAAGTAGTGATTTCATGTCTGATTCTCAAGGCTCACCATGCTATTCTACTTGTCAGATATGTGCTTGGAATCTACTCAGGCCATGAATTTCCTCTGTGTCATATCAGTAGTCATACCATGACAATATACCAGATTTTCAAAAGAGGCATTATAAAATGTATTAATAATATAATCAATAATAATAGGAATAATAATATTTGTTTTTAAAAAAAAACCAACTAATTCTTTGAAAAGAGCTTAATCTCCTAAGATTCTCCCTTAAAGAGGAAGCAGGAGGAGCCATAAGTACTATACGAATTTCAACAGATGATAGACACAGTACTAAAGGATTCCAAGTCTGCTATGACTGCACTAGGTATAGTTGCATGAAGAAGTGCCCTGGCTTGCACGGGCTGGGACTGGAAGTTCCATTTGGATCAACATCTCATTTCCTGGCCTTGAACTTACAGGGCCTGATCCAGGAGCCCAGTAGAACGCTGCTGGAAGAAGCTATCTAGGAGGTGTTAGGTGATGGCTAGAATCTCTAGGTGTTTGGAAAGAATGTGGTGAGAAAGAAAATTCTGCCCTTGGGAAGGGAACAGTGAAGTATGCCTTGAATTTAAATGCTATGGTCTCCTGTTTCCAGTACAATGCTTGTTTAGCGAAGTTAATTTTTGTCTTAGGGGTTTTATTGCTGCGAAGAGACACCATGACCACAGCAACTCGTATAATAAAGTTAAACATTTAATTGAGGTGGCTCTCTTACAGTTGCAGAGGTTTAGTCCATTATCATCATGATAGGGAACACGGCAGCATGTAGGCAGATGTGGTGCTGGAACTGAGAGCTACATCTTGGAGGCAACAGGAAGTCAGCTGAAACACTGGGCAGTATCCTGAGCATAGGGAACCCAAAGCCTGTCCCCACAATGACAGACTTCCTCCAACAAGGCTTTACCATATTGTGGCAATTAACAAGGCATTCCATGTAGTTTATCTGGTAATTAAAAGAGGTTTATTTCAAGGGTAACTAGAACCAATAACGGAGCAATTACAGGATCCAGGAGAGATGAGGTACAGTCCTGTGCAGTTCTCTGGGGAACTCTGACTTGGTCTACAAATCTAGCCTCCAGGACCATAAGGAGCTAAGAGAGCGAACACATCTTGGGTCTTAAGGGATCTCCTCTTGGCCACACTCCAGAGGCAGGTCATTGGCAGGTGTAGCAGTTACTTGCTGCCACACTACAGGCAGTGTTTCAATGTCAAAGCTGGAACAGCTACCGGCTACATCTCTTTGTCTAAATAAGAAAATTCTATCCTAATACAAAACTCTATATAATAGGAACAATTATCAAGTACTGTCCAGGAGAGGGGAAAGTAATAACCTAAACAAAACACCACTCCAACAAAACCACTCCTAATAGCGCCACTTCCCATGATGTTATGGGGGCCCATTACATTCCAACTACTGTAGATGTATCCGGCTTGTTAAATAAGAAACACAGAACCGATTGCAGAGTTAAAAACCACGAGGTCAGAGCAAGAGCGGAAAACCTTACCCTTCACTGCTTCTGCGGTTCTTCCTCTCCGCAAGAGACCTACTTCTCTGCTTCCTGTCTATTTAAAAACTTTCTGTTCTCCTCTCTCATTGGTTGTAAACCCAGCCACATGGCCTCCTCGTCACTGCCTGTTTGTACAGACCTCCAGGTCTTCTATGGTTGGTATTGAGATTAAAGGCGTGTCTGCCATGCTGGCTGTGTCCTTGAACACACAGAGATCCGCCTAGCTCTGCCTCCCAAGTGCTGGGATTAAAGGCGTGCCCCACTACTGCTCAGCTTCTGCTCTGGCTTGCTCTGACCTCAAGGCAACTTTATTGACATACAAATAAAATCACATTTCAATACAAATAAAATATCACTATAAACTACCACACTTTTTAAAGAGGCTTTTTTTCTATTATTTTTGGTTTGTTAGTTTTTTAACCAAAATATCTCCAATTGCCTTTTGCTCCAGAAGATTCTGTCTAAATACTTTTTCCTCTAAGGAAATCACCACAATTCTTTGGCAGGCCTAAGTATAGAAGTATAATACAGGTTTTCTGACTGCATTATGATCCTGTTTAGATGTGAATAATGTCTGGTATAAATTCATGTTCAGAAAGCAATCATATATCATATCCATATAAGCATCTTACTTGATGAAATATATTGGTGGAGGTTATAAATTGGTTTGATATTGGCAACTTGACAGCTTAGACCTAAAATTCTTAAAATTTTCCTCTAAATTATTTAAAAAGAAAATAGCATATATACTAAAGTAGTGAATATTTTCAGTAATGGAGGGTTATGTGATGGTTTGGTAATGATCAAATAAATTGTGATGTTATTAACATTCATTCATTGAAGCTACTAACATTAAAAAGACTAAAATTATAAAAAAAAAACAACTATACAGTTTCATGAGAAATTTTATAAGAAATCTTAAATGAGAAAGTAAATAAGAAAAGCACATGTGTTTCTTTATCTCACTGTTATGAAAAAATAATTACGGTTAGATCAAAATTCAACAACTGCCTGTAACCCAGTTTCAGAGGTACCCAATGCTTGTGGCCTATGTGGGCACCTGCACTCACATGCACATTACCTACTGGCACATGCACACACACAAAATGTAATAAAAATAAATATTTTTAAAGGGGGTGGCTGGAGAGATGGCTCAATAGTAAAGAGCACTGGCTCCTCTTCCAGAGGACCTGGGTTCATTTCCTAGCACCCACATGGTGGCTCACAACCATCTGTAACTCCAGTTCCATGGAATCTAACACCCTCTTGGCCTCTAAGGGCATCAGGCATGCTTGTGGTATGCAAACACACATGTAGGCATAACATCCATACACATAAAAACAAATACAAATTTTTTTTTAAATACAGAAGTGGAGCTGAATGTCACAGTTCGTTCCTGAAATCCCAGCGCTTTGAATGATGAGGCAGGAGGATCAACATGAGTTATGGTCATCATGGGAGAGGCAAGTTCTCATCCATCCTGAGCTACCAAGCCAAACACACACACACACACACACACACACACACACACACACACACACACACAGAGAGAGAGAGAGAGAGAGAGAGAGAGAGAGGGAGAGAGAGACAGCGCTTCAGCAGAGTTTCATTCAGATGATGAGGATTTGGAGGGCTTTGGAGTGTCAAAGTCATCTTATTCATAGTGTCAAGTTTTAAAGTTGACTTTAGATTATTGTTGTTTTGAAGACAGAGTCTCATTATGTGACATAGGCTGGGCTGGAACTCTCACTTTAAATTTCTAATACTGAATTAATCCAGATTCAACAGTTTGATAGCTCTATATTGGAATATTTTACTAGTTGTTCTAAAGTTGGGAAGACAGGAAGGTCTGATTTTGTCCAAAGTTAATCAAGTGAGAAGAGGCACAGACCATTTAATCCTAAATCTCTACAGACTACTCTGAAGTCTTGGAACTGATTGCCATATGGATTATATTTGTAGATTTGTTCAGTTTGCTTTATGAGTGGCATCTTTATAAACTTTGTGTAAGTAACTCCATTTGCCTTCGTAAGGAGGTTTTGCTGGGGCATTGTTTTCAGTTTGGGCACTAGCAGTCCCTTACCTGGTCTATTTCTAGGTACCTTAAGAATGAGCTACGGGGAGCTAAAGAGATGGCCTAGGGGTTGAGTTCTCTTGCAGAGGACCCCGGTTCAGTTCCCAGAACCTAAACCGGACTTCTCACAACTGCCTATAAGTCCAGTTCCAGGGGATCCAACATCCTTTTCTGGTGTGCAAGGGGGCGCGCACACACAAACACAGCATGCGTTTGTAAACACATGTACACATATATGTAAATAAAATAATAAAAATAAATGTTTAAAGAAAGAAATGAATGAGCTGCAGAGAAGCCATGTCTTTTTTCTTGGTTTCCCTCAGTACTGGAGGAACACGGGATCTTGTACATGCTAGGTAGCTCTGCAACTGAACCAAGTCTCCAGTACCCTACTCCCTTTTGTTAAGTTTTATGTTGAGACAGAGTCTTGCTAAATTGCCCAGTTGGCCTCAGATTTACTGTCCTCCTGCCATAGCTTTCCAAGTAACTTGGAGTATGGGACTACACCACCATGCCTAATGCAGCCCAGACCAGATAGATAGATAGATGATAGATGATAGATGATAGATAGATAGATAGATAGATAGATAGATAGATAGATAGATATGGGACTACACCACCATGCCTAATGCAGCCCAGACCAGATAGATAGATGATAGATAGATAGATATGGGACCACACCACCATGCCTAATGCAGCCCAGACCAGATAGATAGATAGATGATAGATAGATAGATAGATAGATAGATAGATAGATATGGGACTACACCACCATGCCTAATGCAGCCCAGACCAGATAGATAGATGATAGATAGATAGATAGATAGATAGATAGATAGATAGATAGATATGGGACTACACCACCATGCCTAATGCAGCCCAGACCAGATAGATAGATGATAGATAGATAGATATGGGACCACACCACCATGCCTAATGCAGCCCAGACCAGATAGATAGATAGATGATAGATAGATAGATAGATAGATAGATAGATAGATAGATAGATATGGGACTACACCACCATGCCTAATGCAGCCCAGACCAGATAGATAGATGATAGATAGATAGATAGATAGATAGATAGATAGATAGATAGATAGATAGATAGATATGGGACTACACCACCATGCCTAATGCAGCCCAGACCAGATAGATAGATGATAGATAGATAGATAGATAGATAGATAGATAGATAGATAGATAGATAATGGGACTACACCACCATACCTAATGCAGCCCAGACCAGATAGATAGATAGATAGATAGATAGATAGATAGATAGATGTGGATTTATTGGTTGGTTTTTTTCAAGACAGGGTTTCTCTGTGTAGCCATGGCTGTGTTGGAACTTGCTGTGTAGACCAGGCTTATTCTTGAACTCACAGAGATTCTCTTGCCTCTGTCTCACAAGTACTGGGATTAAAGGCGTGTGCTACCACCACCTGGCACCCAGGCTATATTAAGCAATTCTTCCTGTTGTGAACTTTATATAACAAGTAAATATCAATTAAAATTCACGAGAGCATTAATCAACTGCAATGTTGCCATGTAGTAATAATTTAAATTCTACCATCCAAAGTTATGTTTAAAGTGAATGCCAAGGCCATCATCTCTCATTAAGTCATACTTTAAGACACCACTGCTTCATTTCCTTTCCCAGTCATGTTTCCGCTGGTCTGGTTCTACTGCTCTCTCTACCTTGCACTAATTAAACTGGCTTAATCTGGAGCAGCTGCACCAAGACAATCAGGTCTGATTTTGTCCAAAGTTAATCAAGTGAGAAGAGGCACAGACCATTTAATCCTAAATCTCTACAGACTACTCTGAAGTCTTGGAACTGATTGCCATATGGATTATATTTGTAGATTTGTTCAGTTTGCTTTATGAGTGGCATCTTTATAAACTTTGTGTAAGTAACTCCATTTGCCTTCGTAAGGAGGTTTTGCTGGGGCATTGTTTTCAGTTTGGGCACTAGCAGTCCCTTACCTGGTCTATTTCTAGGTACCTTAAGAATGAGCTACGGGGAGCTAAAGAGATGGCCTAGGGGTTGAGTTCTCTTGCAGAGGACCCCGGTTCAGTTCCCAGAACCTAAACCGGACTTCTCACAACTGCCTATAAGTCCAGTTCCAGGGGATCCAACATCCTTTTCTGGTGTGCAAGGGGGCGCGCACACACAAACACAGCATGCGTTTGTAAACACATGTACACATATATGTAAATAAAATAATAAAAATAAATGTTTAAAGAAAGAAATGAATGAGCTGCAGAGAAGCCATGTCTTTTTTCTTGGTTTCCCTCAGTACTGGAGGAACACGGGATCTTGTACATGCTAGGTAGCTCTGCAACTGAACCAAGTCTCCAGTACCCTACTCCCTTTTGTTAAGTTTTATGTTGAGACAGAGTCTTGCTAAATTGCCCAGTTGGCCTCAGATTTACTGTCCTCCTGCCATAGCTTTCCAAGTAACTTGGAGTATGGGACTACACCACCATGCCTAATGCAGCCCAGACCAGATAGATAGATAGATAGATAGATGATAGATGATAGATAGATAGATAGATAGATAGATAGATAGATAGATAGATATGGGACTACACCACCATGCCTAATGCAGCCCAGACCAGATAGATAGATGATAGATAGATAGATATGGGACCACACCACCATGCCTAATGCAGCCCAGACCAGATAGATAGATAGATGATAGATAGATAGATAGATAGATAGATAGATAATGGGACTACACCACCATGCCTAATGCAGCCCAGACCAGATAGATAGATGATAGATAGATAGATAGATAGATAGATAGATAGATAGATAGATATGGGACTATGTAAGCAGCCAGACCAGATAGATAGATAGATAGATAGATATGGGACACACCACCATGCCTAATGCAGCCCAGACCAGATAGATAGATAGATGATAGATAGATAGATAGATAGATAATGGGACACACCACCATGCCTAATGCAGCCCAGACCAGATAGATAGATGATAGATAGATAGATAGATAGATAGATAGATAGATAGATAGATAGATATGGGACTACACCACCATACCTAATGCAGCCCAGACCAGATAGATAGATGATAGATAGATAGATAGATAGATAGATAGATAGATAGATGATAGATAGATAGATATGGGACCACACCACCATACCTAATGCAGCCCAGACCAGATAGATAGATGATAGATAGATAAATAGATAGATAGATAGATAGATAGATAGATAATGGGACTACACCACCATGCCTAATGCAGCCCAGACCAGATAGATAGATAGATAGATAGATAGATAGATAGATAGATGTGGATTTATTGGTTGGTTTTTTTCAAGACAGGGTTTCTCTGTGTAGCCATGGCTGTGTTGGAACTTGCTGTGTAGACCAGGCTTATTCTTGAACTCACAGAGATTCTCTTGCCTCTGTCTCACAAGTACTGGGATTAAAGGCGTGTGCTACCACCACCTGGCACCCAGGCTATATTAAGCAATTCTTCCTGTTGTGAACTTTATATAACAAGTAAATATCAATTAAAATTCACGAGAGCATTAATCAACTGCAATGTTGCCATGTAGTAATAATTTAAATTCTACCATCCAAAGTTATGTTTAAAGTGAATGCCAAGGCCATCATCTCTCATTAAGTCATACTTTAAGACACCACTGCTTCATTTCCTTTCCCAGTCATGTTTTCCGCTGGTCTGGTTCTACTGCTCTCTCTACCTTGCACTAATTAAACTGGCTTAATCTGGAGCAGCTGCACCAGTACAATATCAAAAGCAGAGGCAAAACTGGCCTGGGCACTTCCTTTACTGGCTATATTCTCAGTTTCTTGCCTGGCTTCTGTGTCTTAAGGGCATGACTTTAGCTTCCGTTTCTTGTATATCTGGTTACCTTTCAATCATTTGTTCTTTTAACAAATGTTTACAAAGTACTTCCTGTGTGCCAGACACTATTTGGGTTGCTAAGTGGTATATATGGCAAATATGGTGCTTCCCTTTGTAACTTAACTACTGGAGAAAGGGCATTAAACAGATAATTATTCAGAAAAAAAAATTAAATTTCTTTAAAGTAGAAAATCATCCTATGAGAACGCCCGAAGCGTCTGAGGTAGTTTGGAACAGGATGGGCTATAAAAGTTACTAAAGAAGGAAAGCATCCAAGGAGAACTGGTGTTTTAAGCTGAGCTCTTAAGTTGCTAGTCTAAATCAACCAGGGAAAAGTTGGGTGGAAAGAATGGTAAAGGGAAACTTTAAAGTCAGGAAACTGTCACAATCAGGGAATAGAAAGAAGGCTAGTAAGGCTAGAGCAAAGAAAGGGGAAGAAAAAATTCACAAGCACATGGTAAAGTCACAAAGGCCAGATTGTACAAATCAGACTTGCTGTTTAGTTCTGTGACAAGAAGCCACTGAAGACTTTCCAGACTAGGCTGATGTTTTTAAAAGCGCCCACCTAGCTTTCCTGTGGAGAATAGGCTTATTTGTTGTATGCCAGAGACTGGGTTTGGTTTGCTTTGGCTTACTTGTCAAAGGCTAGAGCTCTTAATGAAAGGGAAGGCGACAGGAAGGCAATATGGAGTGCTGGTAAAGAGTGTGTGACTCTGAATAATAGTGTTTCTTCTTCTAAGCCTACATTTCTTTATCCTAAGAATGGGAATAAGAAACGATATACCTGCCTGGGGGAATTATCATGATATTTCAGGAAGGGCAGCAAACTAAGTCCTGGTAATGTAAGCCTCTAGTAAGTGTCAGGTACTGCTGCATTCTAGCAATCTTCTGAAGGGTTTGCATAGTCCTCTCAGGACAACCTGACCTCTGTGACCCACAGAACAGCAGCATTCCATAGGTCACGTGCACTGCAGGATTTTAGGTATCTAGACTCATCAATTGATGGAGAAACAGCATGGATATAGTTGAATTTTGCAGATAAAATTTGGAGATAGCAAAGAAGATAAGGAGCTAGACAGAGTACTCAATGTTAAGAGTACTGGCTGCTGTTCCAAAGGATCCCACCTTCAATTCCCAGCACCCACACAGCATCTCACAAACTGACTGTAACTCTAACTCTAGGGGATCTGTCACCCTCTTCTGGCCGCTTTGAGCACTGCATGCACATGGTGTCCAAATACACAAGCAGACAAAACACCCATACACATAAAATTAAAATAACATGAAAAAAGAGAAAGATGAAGAATGGTTTGTTGCGATCAAATTCACTTACCTAATTTGTCAAATGCTTATTGTGGTAAGAGGGTTTATGAATAATGAATAATTCCATTTAAAAAAAAATAGGGCATTGGTGGCACACTCCTTTAATCCCAGCACATGCAGGGCAGAGGCATGTGACTCTCTGTGAGTTTGAGGCCAGTCTGGTCTACAAAGCTAGTCCCAGGACAACCAAGGCTACACAAAGAAACTGTGTCTCAAAATAAATAAATAAATAAATAAATAAATAAATAAATAAATAAATAAAGTGAGCTTTGTATCTTGTTCTTATCCAGTGTGATAACCCAACTTGCACAGCTGCCCTTTCTGTTACATAGTCCTCAAATTAAGATTGGAAAGCTTCAGCTGAATTATTCTGACAGTGGGGAGGAAGACATCAGCTAGGGAAAAAATGTTCTTATTTAGCTGTTGTAGAATGATGTTACCCTTTTATAAAGGAGAGGTGTGTGTGTGTGTGTGTGTGTGTGTGTGTGTGTGTGACAGACAGAGAAAGAGAGACAGAGAGAGAGAGAAAGAGACAGACAGACAGACAGACAGACAGACAGAGACAGAAAAGAGGGAACTGGGTACCTAGAAGTTGAGTTACAGATGGCTGTGAACTGCCTGACACAAGTGCTGGAACAAACGTGGTCCTCAGCAACAAGTGCTCTTAACCACCAGTCTGTCTCTCCAACCCCATAGCTATCTTCTCTGAGTATTTATCATGCAGCATCACAACTAAAACATAAAGTAGTGTAGGCATGCATTGACATAGCTCTCTTCTTATTCTACCAACCAACCGTACCAGCACTTATCAACCATGTTTTAGTGGTGCTGATTATCTTCCCTGCCCACCTTTTCTGTATACACTTAATTTCTTTTAAAACCTGTATTCTTTCTTTCATTGTTGTGTGTTAATCTTGCCCGGCTTCAAAAGGCTATATAGAGGATTGTTTCAACTCACAGTGTGCATTACCTGGGGCTTCTTGGAAACTGAGTGTTTTATTCCTATGGGAATATATTTATCCAGATTTTGGGATAATAACAATGGGAAATCCAACTTTATTTTATTACTGTTGAATATTACTTAGGAAAAGGAACTTAGTCCTTGGACATCTTCCATCCCCCACATAGTATGTGCCAAGCACTATTGCTACTTGCTACTTAAGATATGAACAAGAGGAAAAACCTCTTTCTCCATAAGCTGGTAATTGGATACCTGGTACCGTTTTACTCTCTGCCTCTTCCCAGGAGCAATCAGACCTGTATTCAGACCCTGGTACTCCCACATGCTGCCTGTGATTTCAGAAGTTACTCCTCTTACTCTGTAGTCACGTTATCATTCACCTAGGTGGCTCAAAAAAATCATCCATTTAATTTGCTATAAGAGGAAATTTCCTTATGAGGTGCTCAGGTTTGTATCCCAAAGTGCCTTATGTAAATAACTTAAGGAAATATTTTCCTAGTATTTACCCATAGGTATTCCCTAAGAATTTGTTTTTACAACTAATATGACTTATTTTAGGAAGCAATTTGTAGTATGAAAGCCAAGACTACATAGTTTAGTTTTACAAAAATTTATCTCACATTTGTAATTAGAGGGGAAAGGAGGTGGTTATTGAATTTTAAAAAAAAAAAATTAGTCTTGGGAAGGATAGTTGCTACTTTTTGGTATGTTCTATGATTTTTTGGGGGGAAGTTGTGTTCACCTTACTCCACAGTGTTTTGATAGTGCTGAATATTACTTGACTTTGCTTTTTCTACCACTGAATGGTCATATTAGTAGGTTCATGTCAAGGTGGTCTATCATTTTCCTTGGGTACTGTGATAGCTAATAGCTAATCTTGGTTGTCAACTTGGCATACCTAGGTAAAAGGGAACCTCAATTGAAGAACTGCCCCCATCAGACTGGCCTATGAGTGTGTCTGTAGGCTCACGTTCTTCATTGCTAATTGATGTAGAAAGGCCAAGCTCCCTGTGAGCAGTACCATCCTAGACAAGTGGGCCTGGGCTGTATAAGAAAGGTAACTGAGACAGAGATGGAGCCAGTAAGCAGTCTTCCTCCATTGTTTCTCCAGGTTCCTGCCTTGACTTCCTGCCTTGGCTTCCCTAGACAATGGACTGTGACCTGTAAGATGAAATAAACCTTCTCTTCCTCACTTTGCTTTTGATCATGGTAGTTATCATAGTCACAGAAAGCAAACTAGAACAAATGCTTTGAGAGCAGGTCCAATCAGTGTCATTCTGAGAAATCTATACAGATGTTAGGAGTGAAAAATTATTTTTTCTGGACTCTTTTATTAAGAAGACGATAGATGCTTGGCATTATTGGAATTGATGTTCTCAGAATGCAAAGAACATAGGATCAAAAGAGAGTAGAAAATAGAGACCTGAAGACATTATTGCACTTCTCTTTTTCTGTTGTTTTGTTTTGTTGAGACAGACTCTCACACCTAGTCTGGGCTGGTATGATATGCCTTAGGTAGACCAGGCTAACCCTGAACTCACAGTTCACCTACCTCAGCCCCTTAAGTGTTGGGAGGTATGAGTTACCATATATCTGGAAGCATTTTATTGTTTTCCTTTTTCCTTCCCTCTTCTCCATCTCCCTCCCCCCCCTCTCTCTTAAATATAATCATTACATTTTAAACTTCCCCTTGGATTTAATTGTTTGAACCTTACGTCTTTTTTTAAGTACAATTCTTTACAACTAAAACCACCTTTTTCATGATAACTTTTTAATTTTTGGAATTATGTTTACGTAATTTCCCACTTCCTTTTACTCCCTCCAACTTCTCCCATGTATCCCCTCCCCTATTGCTCTCATTCAAATACTTGGTCTTTGTTGTTGTTGTTATTGTTTTGAGACAGGGTTTCTCCTCATAATTTTGGTGCCTGTCCTGGAACTCACTTTGGAGACCAGGCTGGCCTCAAACTCACAGAGATCCACCTGGCTCTGCCTCCCGGGTGCTGGGATTAAAGGCGTGCACCACCACTGCCTGGCTGATCTCTTTTTTTCTTAATTGTTGTTTTATACACACACACACACACACACACACACACACACACACACACACACTCACACACACACTCCTAAATACAGCCTGCTCAGTCTATGTAATATTAAAATCATCTTTACATGTCAAGGCTCTTATCTATGCTTATTCTAGTCATTTCATTGTATTTGCTGGTGTTTCTGGTTCTCCTCTGGACAGACTGTGGGATTATATTTCCTTGAGGACTGGGCATAGTCATATGACTTTTGCTTTTTTTTCCCTCAGTACTAGGGATTGATCCTAAGGACTCATACATGTTTGGCAGGGGCTCTATCACTGATCTGTATCTCTAAACCATTTTTTGAAGTTTGTTTTTGTTGATGGTGGGTTTGGGTTTCTGTTTGTTTTGGGGTGCGTTTTTTCCTTTGGATTGGGGGGGAGGTTGTTTGTTTGTTTGTTTGTTTGTTTGAAATCGTGTCTCATCATAATGTAATTATGTAAACCTGACTGGGCTTAGACTCATAGACAGCCCCTTGCCTCTGCCTCCTCAGTGCTGGAATTAAAGGTGTGTGTGACACCACCCACATGGAAAGTATTTGTTTGATTTTGATATAGTCTCAATAAATTGCTCAGGCTGGCTTTGAACTTGTTCTGTGGCCTGTGCCACCAAGCCTACCAGTTTTTGTTAGCTCTATGGAGAAGACTTTAAGCCTTAAGAGCTGGTGGAGGATTGATTAGGTTCCATTCTTCCTGTCATAGTGACCAATCAAAGGAGAGAGGACAACATGGAGCTAAAACTGTACCAGCCTTGGAGGGATAGGTGCTATGGTTTGAATCCGAAATGTCCCTCATGAGTTCATATTTTGAATGGCAGTGCTCCACTCATTATACTGTTTTGAAGGCTTCCAGAGGAGTCATTAGGAGGTGGGGCCTGTCTGGTAGAAGTAGATGACTAGGGGGGAGGCCTTTAACAGTTGCACTTGATGCTAGGCTGTGGTCCTGAACTTTGTTTCCTGTCTACTACCATGTAAATAAGTAAGCCTCCACCTCATGCTCTCACTGCCATAGCCAGAGCGGCCCCACCCGCCCCACCCGCCCCACTGTGCTGTAATGAAATCTCTCTGAAACCATGAACCAAAATGACCTTTTCTTCTCCTGGGTCGTTTCTGTCATGTATTTTGTCACAAACAGTGAAAAATGTAGCTAATAAACATATAACATAAATAAGGAAGTATTTGAGCCAATGAGATTTTAAAGATGTATGTTACATCCCATCTTTGACACATTTTTTTTTTCTTTCTTTCTTTCTTTTTTGAGACAGAGTTTCTCTGTGTAACAGTCCTGGCTGGCCTCGAACTCACTGAGATCCACCTGCCTCTGCCTCCCAAGTGCTGGGATTAAAGGCATGCGCCACCACCATCCAGCTATGTATATATTTTTCTAAATTAAAATTTTCTGACTATTAGGTGATAGTCAGAAAATATTTAGGTGAAAATATTTTATGACATCTAAAACCACTAATGTCTATAGAATGAGATTATAAAAGTATTTAGTTTATGTTTTTCTGATTTCATCATAAGCTATAGGCTAGAGGTAAATAGTATTTCCTGGTTTACCATACAGGCACTAGCCTGCTTGGGACTATGACCTCTGATCAAATTCTAGTTTCTTTGTTTTATATTATGTGGCAGGACAAAGTCTATAATGACAAGTACTTAAAATTCAGTTAGTATGTCAGTACTCTAACCTTGAACATGACAGTTGCTCTTACGTGGGCAAGGCAATGATGCTGTCTTTTTATGTAGGTGTTCCTATCTGAAAATAAAGACACTAAACATAGGAGGAATTAGTCCAAGGACAGATTGAACAAGATCCTGATTTGCAGTTATAGTATCACTGTAGAATCTTGGAAATTAACAGAGTCTTTGGTGGGTAACTATAAGGGACATGCATGGAGCCTTCGAAGTTGGTAGGTGGTATAGGCAGCTTTAAACTTTGTGGTCATGAGCATCCATCCACTTTGAGCCATAGAGTATTAGAGGCAAATTCATTCATGTCTCATAAAAGATATCATCTCAGCCTTGGGATGTGATTTGGGAATACAGTGCTTCTCAAGCATGTGCAAGGCTCCAAGTTCAATCCCTAGCACCAAACAACACCCTCATCTTCATCTCTACTAAATCCTGGATTTCAAAATTACTGAACAAATTTTTCACTGGAATTTAGAGAACATTTTAAATATATAAATATATGTAGGGCTAGAGAGATAGTTCAGTCATTAAAGCACTAGCCTCTCTTGCAGAGGGCCCTGGTTCACATCCCAACACTCATATGGTGGCTTATAACATTTGGTAACTCCAGTTCCAGAGGATCCAATGCCTTCTGGCTTTGACAGGTACTGACTGTGTGCACATGGAATGCAGACATACATGCAGGCAGAGCACCTATATATAACATATAAAAATAAAATAAATGTGTGTAGACAGTATATGAGAACACAAAAATGTAGATGTTGGAAGATCTCATGTTTGACATCTCTCCTGTATAGCAGAGGTAGAAACTGTTGCACAGTCCAAGGACCCTTGGGAAGAAAAGCAGAAAGGAGCTAAATTCAAACTAACCTATGCTTCCCCCATTCCCATTTTTCCTAGCTAGTTTTCCAATATGCTTCTTTATAATTCAAAATCCAGGGGCTAGAGAGATGGCTCAGCCCTCAAAAATGTTCACTGTTCTTCCTGAAGACCTAGGTTCAAGTCCAAGCACCCACATTGGGTATCTAATAACTAGTGTGTGTGTGTGTGTGTGTGTGTGTTCATGTATGCATGTATTTACTTGGTTTTGTTTGGTTTTTCAAAGCTACAGTATACTTGCTAGTTAGTCTTGAAGTTCAAATTTTTCAGTCCTCTCTAGTATCATGTAATGTTTTATCTTACCATCACTCTGGAGGCTTAGTTATCCTTTTCATGAGTTGTTGAGGCGATATCGGGAAAGTTAGGGTTTTCTAGAAAGTAAGCCAGTAATAAATATTTCCCGTGGCTGCCTGGAGAAGTGTTTACTGACTAGGATACTGTCTGGGGAATCCCTTTTAACATTTCCCTGTTTCCAGGAAGCATAATTTTATAGAGTTGCTGGTTCTTAGCATTTATGCTTATAACTATCTGTTGGAGCTGTTAGTGCCTTTAGTGACAAGTGAGTGTTTTAAAGTGATTCTCATCTGTATTAGAATCTGCATAGTAGAGGAGTCATTCCATCAGGTGCACCCATGTTCCATATTTTTTGTTTGCCCCCCCCTTCTCCCTTTAGTTCTGTTCAGTTTGGCAGGGGACTCTAGATTAAAGAATATCTTGCAAATATAGCATTGGAAGCATTAGAATGATCTGATTATGTCATTATAGACTTCCTATGCTTATTTCATTTATCGAACTCTAATTACCTTATGAAGAGTGCAGAAAGAAAGGATTGTATGAAAGAGAGAGAACTCTTTTTCTCAAGTCTTAAAGGCTTTTACTTGATATGTAGGAGTGGGAGGGAGTCATCAATATTTTAGAGGCAAGAGAATGGCACATTTGAAGCCTACACAACATAGCAAGGCTTTGTCTCAAGAAGAAAGAAGAAGAAGAGGAGGAGGAGGAGGAGGGGGGGGAAGAAAGAAAGGAAGGAAGGAAGGAAGGAAGGAAGGAAGGAAGAAAAAATTCACAAAGCATGAAGGGAAATTACTTCCACCAAATGGCAGAAAGTCAACCTACTAAATAGCATTTCTCTTCTTTAAAAACACGTTTAGTAATCAAAGAAAACAAGTTTATGATACTTTGCAAAATCTAGCTTTAGTCTTTAAAAGGTTTATTGAAATTCTCAATCATTTTATTTTGGTGTTAATATTCATGCATGAATATTAAGTTAGTAGGACAAAGACTCTCTATCAGCCTTAATATATGACAGCTTTTCAGCCTGGTGAGTCAATGCACATGTCAAAATTTCTCTCCGGTGACTTGACCTCACCTCTGACTTTAAGGCCATAGGAACAAGCACTTCCCTAGTTAACCAAAAAGAAATGGAAAACACAGGTTGGAATCCTAGCCTAGATATATCCATAGTTAGGCATTTATTTGGGTAGCCTTTGGGACCTACCCGAGATGGGTTGCTAGTATGCCTGGTATGCCTGCCCTGAGTGAGCACATTTATTTTGCAACTTTAGAAGCATTTTATACCACAGATTTCTATGAAAGATTTATCTTCTAATTTGGGTTCTTCTTAAAATTTAAGGTTCTGATAATAGACTTTAAGTAACAACAATGTATATTTTCTCTTAGCATTTTCTGTTAACACATTGCTTTCTTCAGTGTAGCTGCAGTACTGTAAGCTTTGACTTGTCTGCCCTCTACTGGAGATCTGTGTTACATTGACCACTGTCCGCTGGCTCTGGGGGAAAAAATGTTTTCCTTAAAGACTTACTGCTAGTGAGTCAATATATTTATGATTTTACTCAATTTTTCAAAATGATGATAAATGTCTCTCTGGGTTCCCCATCTATGGATCATGTTGAGAGCCCAGGTCCCTGAAATGTATCATTTGGAGACTACCTCAAAAGCAAGCTCTGGTTTCACTCACTAGTCAGCTCATTACCATCGCCAACTATATTTCTGCTATTCTTTCCCTTTTCTCGTGTCTCAATACCATTGTCAGCCTCTATGTCTCTTTACAATCTTTACAACTGGGAACAGCATTCCCACCATGATAGCTCTTCTGAGTTTTCATCACTTATCCTTCTTTGCCACACATTTACACTTAAAAGTTTGGGATCAGCCTGGTGTGGTGATGCACACCTTTAATCCCAGCAGTCAGGAGGCAGAGGCAGGCAGATCTCTAGATGTTCAAAGCTACATAGAGTTTTCCAGGTCAGCCAAGGACACATAGTGACACCTTGTCTTAAAATAAAAAATGTTTTTGGATCAGGGCTTATGAGATGGCTCAGCAGATAAAGGTGCTTGCCACACAAGAGTGGTGACAGGAATTTGATACCCTAGAATCCAGGGAAAGGTGGCTGGAGAGAACCAACTCCACAAAATTGTTTTCTGACCTCCACACACATGCCCTGGCATATGCACGAGCGTGCATGCACACACAAAAAATAATAATAAATTTTAACATTGAATAGAATATTTCAATGTTTGGATTAACTTTTCAAATATAGTAACTGCTATGAATTTGCATGAGTAGGGAGCCCCACTGGCCAGGAAACAGGCTGGGCAGATGCAGGGGGCGGCGGGGCGGGGCAAGTCGTCCACGCCTGGGTGAGCATCCATGTGGAGAGTTTAGTATAACAGAGAGGTGAAGAGACAGAGAGAAAGCGGGAGACAGGGAAGAGAGGAGAGAGAGAGAGTGGAGGTGTACACACCTCGTGGGAATGGAGAGAGAGAAAGAGGAGTTTTTCCTTAAAATGAGGCTTTTATGTCAGGACACAGGGCAGCCCCAAGGGGAGAGATTTCAAGGGGCGGGTCAAAATATTAATAATAATAATAATAATAATAACCCGGCTATGAAGTTGATTTCAAACTAGGGAGTAAACAAACACAGTTAATGGCCCTGAGCCAGAAATAAATTAACATATTAAGATATAGGCATTTGCCTAGGTGGTGGTGGCACACGCCTTTCCTCCCAGCACTGGGAGGCTAAGCCAGGTGGATTTCTGTGAGTTTGAGGCCAGCCTGGTCTACAGAGCGAGCTCAAGGACAGGCACCAAAAACTACACAGAGAAACCCTGTCTCGAAAAAAAAGAAAGAAGGAAGGAAGGGAGGGAGGGAGAGACTAAAGAAAGAAAGAAAGAAAGAAACAAACAAACAAACAAACAAAGAAAACTTCATTAAGTTTGAAAAAGTCATGCTGTCAGTTTAGAAATAACTGGTTTTAAAAAAAAAAAAGTAACATCCCTATGCATGTGTTCCTCTTTCTAAATAATGTTTTAATTTATAACTTTATTTAATTTTAATTCTAATCTAATTCTTCATATTCATAAAAACTAGCATATTTAATACTAAAAGAAAGTTCTGTTTTCAGTTCCTTTTATAATTTAAATCCTTATGGAGGCATGGTAAATTGTGTAGCAAAGAATTAGCAGCACTCAAATCAGAATCAGCTTCAGCAATTGGAGTGTGGCTAGTAGGCTGAGAACTAGCTACAGCCAAGAGACCAGACGATAGAGACAGCAGGAGCACACAGGCACTTGCCCAGCCAGGGCTTGACTGAACCCTGCTCCTCATACTGGGTCACCTTGCCCAGACTGAATACATGCTTAGTCTTCCTGCAACTTACTATGCCATGTTTTGTTGGAAGAACTGCCCTTTCCTAAACAGAAATGGAGGAGGAGGAAATTGGGAAGTGTGAACAGGGGTAGGGTATTGTGTGTGGAGTGAGAAGGGACTGGGAGGAGAGGAGGGAGGGGAAACAGCAGCCAGGATGTATAATTAATTAATTAATTAATTAATTAATTAATTAAAGATCAGAGTTAAATTTTAAATCAAAGCTTTAGTGAACAGAAGGGGATTTAGCTTAATGATAGAGCATGTGCTTAGCATGTGTGAGGCCCTGGGCTAAATCTCTCACATCAAAACCAAAATAAATAAAGTTTAGAGAGCAAAAAAAAATGTGGCTATTGGTTCAGGAAAAGATATTCAAAATATTTAACTTATATGGCACAATCAATCATTTTGACTAGGCAGAAACAGGATCTGGAAGTTCCCTACTGTGCCAGACATTAACCTGCCTGTTTGGTTTTGAATGTGCAGAGGGGCAACCATTCATCACACACAGAAATTTTGAACTGTTAAGCTGTGTGGCTAGGACAAAAGCAGCAGCAGCCCTGGGTGCTAGCTCCGCCCCATTCTACTTTTCAACATGGTGCAGGTACCATGAGTCATGCTTACCTCCCCAATTCTGGGGAGCAGTATAAAATCTATGTCTGTGTTTTCAAGCCTATGGCTGTGCTCTCAAGCCAACAGGCAGCGGCTGGGAGAAGCCACTTTGTATCATGGCCTAGCCAGTCAGAGACCATGGGAATCTGCAATGTTGCTGCTGAAGCCCACCATGGCCAGGGGGTGCATCTGTGTACTGTGGTCCTGCATGAGACCTGAAGTAGGAAGCTGTTTGGGGCTCCATTTTAGAGTCTCTTATTCTCTCAGGTTTTAGTTGGAAACTCTTGCCCCACATTGGGTGCCAAAATGTAGCTGGGAATTTTCCTATGTCCCACCCAGCCCTGAGATCCCACAGCTGTTTATAAAATAATCACTCAGAGGCTTATATTAATTACCAACTGTATGGCCTATGACAGGCCTCTTGCTGGCTAGCTCTTTCATCTTAAATAAGCCCATTTCTATTCATCATGTTTTGCCATGTGGCCATGGTATTACCAGTCTTCTGGCATCTTGTTTCTCCTTGGGCGGCCAGCTCAAGTCTCCCCTGACTCCACCCTTCTTTTCTCCATATTTCTGCTTGGATTTCTTGCCTGCCTCTAAGCTGCCTTGCCATAGACCAAAATAGTTTTATTTATTAGCCAGTGGAAGCAACACATATCAGGGCATACAGAAAGACATCCCACAGCATTTCCCTGATGGCTAAGTATATTGAACATTTCTTCAAGTTTTTCTTGGCCATTTGAGATTCCTATGTTTAGAATTCTCTGTTTAGAGCTGTACCCCATTTTTTAATTGAATTATTTGGTTTGTTGATAATCTAGTTTCTTGAGTTCTTTATATATTTGGGATATTAGTCTTATGTCAGATGTGGAGTTGGTGGAAATCTTTTCCCATTCTGTAGACTGCCATTTTGTCCTATTGATGGTGTTCTTTGCCAAGCTTTCCTATTTTATGAGGGCCCATTTATTGTCAATCTTAGTGCCTGTGCTGTTGGTGTTCTGTTCAGGAAGTTATCTCCTGTACCAATTCATTCAAGACTATTCCCCACTTTCTCTTCTATCAGGTTCAGTGTATCTGGTTTTATGTTGAGTTCTTTGATCCACTTGCACTTGAGTTTTGTGAAGTGGAATAGATATGAATCTGTTTGCATTCTTCTACATGCAAGCATCCGGTTGGACCACCACCATTTGTTGAAGATGCTTTCTTTTTTTATTGTATATTTCTGACTTTCTTATCAAAAATCAGGTGTCCATGGGTGTGTGGATTTACAGCTGGATCTTTGATTCAATCCCATTGATCAACCTATCTGCTTTTATACTAATACCATGCTGTTTTTATTACTATAGCTCTGTAGTACAGCTTAAAATAAGGGATGGTGATATCTCTGGGAGTTCTTTGGTTGTACAGGATTGTTTTAGTTATCCTTGTATTTTTTGTTTTTGTTTTTGTTTTTTCCATATGAAGTTGAGTATTATTCTTTCAAGGCCTGTTTAAAACTGACATAAACAGTCTCCTCAAAGGAAGGAATTTTAGCAACACTCATAAAGGTAGAAGGAAATAACTGACTTCACAAAGTTGTCCTCTGACCTCCATACCCAAGCTATGAAACACATGTGCCTCCATAATAATAAATTTTTAAAAATTAAAAAAATCCAAGGAACTGAATCTCTGCCTTTGGCAATAAACTAATAGTGTGTAGTGGGGGCATGGGGGATGTCAGGAAAAAATACCCACAAGTAGTCTTTTTAAGAGGAGATGTGCACTTTGGAACTAATGGTAGTGCCGTGATGGAAGAGCACAGACGAGTCCGGAGACTGATAAATGAGCACACAATGTTAGAGCATGTGGAAAGTTGAAGGAATGGGGGAAACTGTTGTTTCCACTCTGCCTAACTCATTGTCTTTCACAGCCTGCATCTCTGCAAATGAGTCTTGAGTGCTTATACTTTTTCCAGACTGTGTTCGTTACTTCTTTTCTCATTGCTGTGATCAGATACCTACCAGGAAGCAACCGTTTTTAAGGGGTACAGTCCATCGTGGTGGGGAAGGTGTGGTGGCTCTGAAGTAGCAGGAACTTAACAACAGCTGCTTACATTTGTCTAGTCAGGAAGTAAAAAGACAAATGCTGAGCTGGATGGTGGTGGCACATGCCTTTAATCCCAGCACTCGGGAGGCAGAGGCAGGCGGATCTTTGTGAGTTCGAGGCCAGCCTGGTCTACAGAGCGAGATCCAGGAAAGGTGCAAAGCTACACAGAGAAACCCTGTCTCAAAAATACAAAGGAAAAAAAAAGGAAGGAAGGAAGGAAGGAAGGAAGGAAGGAAGGAAGGAAGGAAGGAAGGAAGGAAGGAAGGAAGGAAAAGATATGGAAATAGTAGCAGCCCATAAACATATGTATGAATATAACCTTTTTAATTAATATCAAGGCAAAGCAAAGTAACACTATAATAAGATCTAACAGACTGGCAGAAATTGAAGATCAGCAAAAACCAATAATTCTACTGTTAGCTTGGACTTAGTTCAACTCATTAAGATCCTACTTCTTAGTAGAAACATAAGTCAGCATGACCACTTTGAAAAATATTTTGGTGTTCTTTTCTAAAGTTAAATCTTTATCTTATAACCAAATAGCTTCACTTGTTGATATAAATTCTGTTGACTCTTCTGCATGTAGACTAGAAGAAAGTAGAAGAGTGTGGATAGCAATGTTATGTTGTCAAAAAATTGTAAATAAGCCAACCTAAGAAGAATTAATAAATTTGACATAATTACTTAAATGAAATGTGTGAATTCCTCAGTAAAAATCCATGAGGTGAAACTATATGTAATAAGTAACATGAATCTGGTTAAAATGATGTTTAGTTTTTAAAGAGCAAGTGCCCAGCCTGAACCCCACTTTCTTAAAAAGCAAACGAATGCATACATTGTAATAAAATGTGAAGCCATTAAACAGTCAAAGTAAATGGAGGGAAACAGAAGAGGAGTTGATCTGGAGGGGAGAGAAGGTAGGGACAGGGACTGGGAGGAGTGGGGAGAGTAGAACTGTGGGTGTGATGCATGAGGGAAGAAGAAAAGCTTAAAAGAAAGAGAGAGTCAGCCATGGACACCCAAGAATGGGTAGGACGAAGAGGTGAATGGGGATGGCTGCATAAACCACAGAATACAGGTGCCTCACTGGCAAACAGTACACGTATTAGTTACGATTATTTTCCTTACTGCTCCTGTGTCTCACAAATTGGGCAAAAGTGATGGCAGAACAAATATTAAAATCAAGGAGCAAATGTACAGAAAATCCTCACATGTCATTATCTCTATCATCTTTTCTCACTTTCCCTTCACCAATATCTTTGTCTCTGTGAAGGTCTGTATATTATAGTAACATAACTAACCCCTAATGTAGGCCAGGCATAGGTAAATAATAGTTTCCAATTGGGCAGAAGGGAATATGCTTGTGGTTTTAATTATAGCATCACCGTATGAGTTTCCTTGAACAACTTAGTTCCCTTTTGTGAATTTTGCTTTCTTAATTGATAAGACACTTATTAAGTTTTCATAAGTTAAGATCCAATTATTTTATGTGCCACTAGAAATACTACAGTTTTACTATTATGCAGCGTATTTATTTATTATGTGGATGTGTGTTCTTTCAGATGCATGCCACAGCACACATTTGGAAATTAGGCGACAACTTTCTGGAGTCAGTTCTCCCCTTCTTCCATCTCATGCTGTCAGGCTTAAGGGGAAGGCATTTTACCTACTAAACCATCTCACCAGCCCTGATTCCATGTTTCCTATTACATTCCTATATCCTGTTACATGTTTTAATCCATGATGGATATACTCTCATCAGCCCTTTGAATTTTTCTTTTATTGAAAGTAGTTTTTTTTCCACACAAAATTTTCTGATTACAGTTTCCTCTCCCCCTACTCCTCCCAGTTTCTCCCCACTTCCCTCCCATTTGAATTCACACCCTTCCTGTGCCCTGTGAGAAAACAAGCAATTGTCTAAGGAATACTAATGAAATAAAATAGATCAAACACAAACAAATTGGAATATGACAAAGTAATCAAACAAAAAGAGCCAAAGAAAAGGCGTATGAAACACTTTCACACACACAATAAGCTATAATACATACCCAAAGGAGAGAGAGAAAGAGAGAGAGAGAGAGAGAACACCCTAACTACATTACAAGACAAAACACCCCCAATGATGCAGTTGAGTTTGTTTTGTATTGATCATCAACTGTTAGGCATGTTTACTACCAGTAAGAGTGGTTTGTTTTTCCCAGTGAGACTCCTTTAGAGAAAATTTACTTTTTAGTTCCACGTGCCTATCAACTGGAGATAGTGTCTGGGTTTAGGGATTGAGGCATGTATCTGTCTCTCTGTTGAGCTCTAGGACCCCATCTGATGTAGACTCCAGCAGGCCCTGTGCATGCTGCCACACTCTCTGTGAGTTCAAATGTGAACCAGCACTGCTATATCTAGAAGGCCTTGATTCCTTAGTGTTCTCCACCCCTTTAAGAAGTCAGTAAGGCCAGGCATGGTGATGTACACCTTTAATCCCGGCACTCAGTAGGCAGATTGCTGAGTTTGAGGCCAGCCTGGTCTAAAAGTGAGTTCCAGGACAGCCAAGGCTACACAGAGAAACCCTGTCTCAAAAATCAAAACCAAACCAAAACAACAACAAAAGATAATGTACTGAAGATATCATACATAATTCCTGGAACATTGTAAGTGCTCAGTAATTGGGTAGCCATCATGTTGATGACACTGGTGATTTTCCATAAGCACTCAGAAGGTTTGCTCATTGTTTAGGTTGTCCTTTGTGGGTCAGATCATAGTTCATTTTGATAATGTTTGTTGGTGGTAATGTGATGAGTACTAATTTTAAAGTAGTGTGACAGGACAGAACATATTTGGTTGGTGTTCAGAGGTAATTATTTTAATGGTTAGCACTTTGTTTTCAGTGAAATTTGTTTATAAACTATTGCTGATATTTCTTCCAGAAATAAATTTTAGTGTTATCAGTCTCTTCAATTACTGCAACTATCTTTTATGAAGGAAATTTAGTTTAAATACAGATCAACATGAATGACCTATCGCTGCACAAAAGGCTTAGTTGAATTCCATTCGTTATGAGACCACTTTAATTTTTGTCCATTTCTGCTTCTGCAGGAGGCCGACAGTGGGGAGGAGGAGTGCCGGTCACAGCCCAGAAGGTATGTTTGTTCATTTCATCCAAATCTTCTTGAATCTTGATGAATTCGTTTGTCCTGGTTGTACAAGGTGCTCCATTGATACTTAAAAAAACAAACAAACAAACAAAAACCTGCTGCTGCTTTGATCTCAGCACTCAGTAGGCTGAAACAGGATAATGGGTTTGAGGCCAGCATAGGCTATGTAGCCAGACTCTGTCTCAAAAGCAAACAAACAGAACTGAAGAGATGGCTTAGAAGTTAAGAGTGCTTGTTTCTCTTCCTGAGGACCCAAGTTCAATTTCTAACACCCATGGGGCAGCTCACAACTACCTGTAATTTCAGTTCCAGGCATCTAAAGCCTTTTTCTGGTCTCTGTGGGCACCCATACACATGTGTCGCCTCTCTCTCTCTCTCTCTCTCTCTCTCTCTCTCTCTCTCTCTCTCTCTCTCTCTCTCTCTCTCTCACACACACACACACACACACACACACACACACACTTTTTTTTTTAATCTAGATAGGAGCATGAGAGATGACTTAGTGGTTAATATTACTGACTGCCTTTGCAGAGGACCCAGATTCAATTCCCAGAACCCACATGATGGCTCACATCTGTAACTCCAGTCCCAGGGAATTGAACACCTCTTCTGGCTTCTGAAAGCACCAGCAACTCACATGGTGCACAGACATACATGCAGAAAAACCCATGCACAATTTAAAAAATTTTAGTTTAAAAAATTATTTTTTAAAACTAGCTAAAAATTATTTTTAAATAAATAAATGGAACTGCTTTAAGAATCCAGTTAGAGTTATGGGTTGGGGATTTAGCTCAGTGGTAGAGTGCTTGCCTAGCAAGCACAAGGCCCTGGGTTTGATCCTCAGCTCCAAAAAAAAAAAAAAGAAAAAAGAAAAAAAGAATCCAGTTACTGCCAGGCGGCAGTGGTGCACGCCTTTAATCCCAGCATTTAGGAGGCAGAACCAGGCAGATCTCTGTGAGTTCAAGGCCAGCCTGGTCTACAGAGTGAGAGCCAGGAGAGAAACCCTGTCTCAAAAAACAAAAACAAAACAAAACAAACAAAAAAGAATCCAGTTACTAATTCAGAAAGATTTCAAATGGCTGACTGTTTTTCAGTGATATGGAAGGCTAGTTTGGGCTCAGTTTTCACCAAGTCTCTTGAGAACTGGAGATGTGACTCAGTTGATAGAGTACTTGCCTAGCATGCTCAGAATCCTGGGTTTGATTCCCTGAAACTGCATAAACCAGGCATTGGTGGTCTACATATATAATTGAAGCTCTCAGGAAGTAGAGGTTCAAGGCATGCTTGGCTAAATAGCTAGTTTGAGGTTAGCCCATGCCACATAGGGAAACTCTGTCTAGAAAGTTCCAGCTATTTACTTGTTTATATCCTCTAAAGTCAACCAAATGATGAGGCATTCTGAGTGATATATACAATGGATATAATGAGCATGCTTATTATAAAGACACCTACCAGCTAAAGGGAGTTTTATCCAGCCATAAAGAATAAAATTATGTGACTTTTAGAAAAAATGCATGAACTGGAAATCTTCATGTTAAGCCAAAAAAGCTAGATGCAGAAAGACTGTCTTGTGTTCTGCATGTGTGGACTCTAGATTTTAAAACTACAGTGTAGAAGTAGAAGGAAGAGGGTTTGAGAAGAGGAAGGGAACAGACCAGAGGGTGGAGCAGGGACGAAAGGAAGGAATGTGATTACATAAAGTTGTTTGTGGACATGTATGGCTATAATAATGAAACCAATTGTCTTGTGCAATTAGCGTATGCTAAAATAAATGGAAATAAAACTTTTCAGGTGTTTGGTGCTGCTAATATACTATAACTTAAAATAAAAGTGTAGTTCCTTTTCTTTAGTAACTGAGTTATTGGCAACATTTTTCCTGTCGTGACTATCATAAATTTTGGGTTAAAGCTTGATGTCTCACTTTCTTAGGGAAGATTTGGCAGTAAAATCTCATTTTACATAAGGCTAAGAGATAGAAAGAAATTCAGTAGACATTTTACCAGAAGCATTGTAAACATTACTCTCATTAGAATTTTAAAAAGAATCCAAAGCATTCTTTTATATCCTTGTAGATCCAATCTAAAGATCTAAAGATCTCTGGGTATTAACGTGAGATTACTCAAGCTTTACATATTGTCTTGGAATTCACTAAGTAATTTTTCTTCCAAAAGAATTACATAATTACAAAACAGTAAAACTCTAATATTATATTTACAATACTGAACTGTCAAGCCATGAAAAACCATAAAGACCTGTTTTAAAGTTACTAGTAATAATTTTTAATATGACCACAAACCTCAGTTTACATGAAAAGGATAGTTGCACAAATAGGAAATTAAAGAAAAACCTAGTAGCCCCCATTTAAAAATAATTTGCCGTTCTAATTTCTTGTCTTCAGTGTTGTTGCCAGTCTGTTTTTAAAAGTCTTCATCTGACTCAATGCAAAGAAACATCCTTCCTTACAATTAAGTGCTCCTTGTAAAGGTTAAGTTTTGTGCCTTTGGCTACTGAAGATCACTCTCTCATTCTCTGTCAATTACCATAAAATAAACCAGCCTCGAGTGTTTTCACTTAACATACCTCAATTCATCAGTCTGTAGACTCCAAAGTGGTTTGTAGCAGGAAACTAAATAGTACATTCCCTAGCTAGTAGAATAAAAGCCAGTTCCAAACTTTCTTTTAATTTTAATTTTTAAGATTTATTTTGTTTTATGTGTTTAAAATTTTTGTGCATGTATGTAGGTGTACCAAGTGTGTGACTGGTACCCCACAGAAGTCAGAAGTATCCTGTGGAGGTAAGAAGAAGGCATTTGGTCCATTGAAACTGGAGTTACATGTGGTTATAAACCACCATATGGATGCTGGGAGCTGAACCCTAGTCCTTTGCAAAAGCAACAAGTGCTCTTAACCACTGCTTCATCTTTCCTGCCACCAATTATTTTTTAATGCATTAATAATCTATTTCAACCAAATGCATGCGTTAAGAAAGCAATGAGTAGCTGAGCAATGGTGGCATACAGCTTTAAGAGGTAGGTGGATATCTGTGAGTTTAAGGCCAGCCTGGTCTACAGAGTGAGTTCTGGGACAGTCAGGGTTACAAGGAGAAACCCTGTCTTGAAAAACAAAAAAGAAGAAAGGAAGCCATTAGTTAAATGAAGTCTTTCCATGTGAGTATACAAAACTAGATGCCTATAAAAGCCATGGTCAGGCTCAGTTGGTACTCATTTGGTACAGTGATTGCCTAGCATGCACAAAGCTTTGGGTTTGATTACCAGCACCATATAAACTGGGTATGGTGGCACACACCTATATTCCCAGATGGGAACTCACCCTTTTCTTTTTGACTAGGTCTTACGGTATAGACCTGATTGTCCTGGAACTCATATAGATTCACCTGTTCTGCCTCCCAGATACTGGGATTAAAGGCATGCGCTGCCATGTCTGGCTAGATATTTCTTTTTTTAATTATTAAAATTTTTTTGAGACAGGGTCTCACTGTGTAGACTTAGCTGGCCCATTTGTTGACCAGGCTAGCCTTAAATTCACAGAGATCTGCCTGCCTCTGCCCCACAGAGTGCTGTAAATTTATTTTGTAGATGTAGCTCAGTAGTAGAGTACTTGCTTAAAATCCCAGAGGCCTGCAGATTCCACATCCACTTAACATCAAAATCAGGGCAGGAGAGATGGTTCTGTGATTAAGAGTATTTATTGCTCTTCTAAGGACTGTAGTTTAGTTCCCAGCACCCACATCAAGTAGATGACAAGTGCCAACAATTCCAGCTACAGGGAGATATAATGCCATGTTCTGGATCCCAAGGACAACTGCACTCATGTACACATTCTCCCACACAGACACACACATATATAACACAATTTGAAATTAAAAGAGTATCTAACATCAAAATCAGATGTGAGTGGGAAAGAAGTATGATTCATTTTGAATTCAAACTTACTTCCATCAGTGATTTTCTAAAACAAGATTTACATACTTTGAAAATACAGTGGTAGCAGGCAGAGTGTAGAGAGACACGTTTCTAAAAGGACAATCAGAAGGAAGTTAGGAGTAACAAGTCCCAGGAATATCTAGAACAGCAAGACAAATTCCATTAGATCTACCTATCTGTTTATCTGTCTTTCTTTTTTCCACACAGCTCTTACTGTGTAGCCCTATCTGACCTAGAACTCATAGATCTACATGTCTCTGCCTCCTGGGTGCTGGTACTAAAGGCATGCACCACCAGACCTACCTAGGTCTTTCTCTTTTTTTATTAATTTATTGGTTTGTTTGTTTTTTGATACAAGGTCTCACTATGTAGCCCTGGCTGACCTAAAACTTGCTTTATATACCAGGCTGGCCTTGAACTTATGTCTGTCTCCCAGAGTGTTTTGAATTTATTTTTTTAAATTTCATATATGTGTACTGTATTTACATTATTTTCTCCCTTCCCTTCCTTCCCTTCCACAAACCTCTCCCCCCCCCTCTCTCTCTGAAATTCATGGCCTCTTTTTCTTTATTATTGGTGTGTGTGTGTGTGTGTGTGTGTGTGTGTGTGTGTGTGTGTGTGTATCCTGCTGTATCCATTTAGTGTTGCTTGTATGTATATGCTTTTAGGGCCAACCACTTAGTATTGAATAACTAATCAGGTGCCTCATCTCTGGGGAAGACTAATTTGCCCTCTCTCAGCAGTCATTAATTTCCCATAGCTCTTCATCTAGCGGTGAGGCCCAGTGTGGTTTCCCCCAACTAGGTTGTCGTGTCAACTGATAGTACCATTGTTCAAGTCTTCTTTAGGCAGCCATATTGTTGATATTTCATGGGTGTAGCTTCCCTGTCATATATAGAAGACACAATCTCACAGGCAACTTTCTGGTCCTCTGGCTCTTATAGTCTTTCTACCTCCTTCTGAGATGATCCCTGAGCCTTAGGTGTAGGGATTGTGCTGTAGATGTATCAGTTGAGGCTGGATACTCCATGGTCTTAATCTCTGTATTTTGACCAGTTGTAGCTTTCTGGAATTGTCTCTGTCTGCTTCAAAAAGAAGCTGCTTTATGAGGGGTGAGAGCTGCACTTCTCTTTGGACATAAGGATAGTTATTCAGAATGCAGTTAGGAATTGTACTGGTTTAAGAAAGTGGCAGTAGGGTTGGGGATTTAGCTCAGTGGTAGAGCTCTTGCCTAGCAAGCACAAGGCCCTGGGTTCGATCCTCAGCTCAAAAAAAAAAAAAAGGAAAGAAAAGACAGTGGCAGTAGTAATTCTCCTCTAAGATCTAGACCCTCACTAGCCATGGGCAGTTGGCTGGCTGTTTCCAGTACCAAGCGAGATTCCCTACTGGGCCTTAAGTCCTATTAGACAGCTATGGTTACCACCCAAACACAAGTGCCATTGTTACATTCTTAGGAATATCTTAATGTGCTAATTATTGTTGTGGTTCATAGTATCATAGCTGGATAGGACTCCTAATTGCTTTCTTTTCTTGGCAGCTCACTCAGCAACTTCCAGTACTATGAAAGCTAGTCCTCAGGGAGCAGGATTTTTTCTTACATCCAGCTCGATTCCTTTGAGTCATGTGTGTGGGACTTACCTTCAACTTCTATGAGGCCACCAAGAGCAATAGCAATAGCCTGTAGTGTTATAGGAGTCAGTCCCCAGCATCTATATCAGGTAGCTCACAACCACCTGTAACTCCAGCTCCAGTCCAGTGCTCTTTTCTGGACTCCATGGTCCCTGCACATAGCACATGCCAACACATAGATATATATGTACATATTATACATAATTAAAATATCTTTTTAAGAAAAAGTTAATCGTTAAGTTAGAGTTCCTTTTTGCATTTTACTATGAGCAGTGAAGAAGACCTAAACCACACCTTCAATATTTTGCTTAGAAATCTGCTACAGTTTTCACAACTTCAGGGATTGACCTAATTAAGGCGATGAAGAAATGAAGAAAGGATAGACACACATAGAGAAAAGCTAGGAGGGATCAAATGGGCTGTACCCTCTCTGATGTAGGGTAGCAACTGCAGCAGCAGTCTGGAAACTCAGAATGTTTATTTCATGCGTCTGACTGAAGGAGCTGGGTTTATTGGATACAGCTGAACAAGTGGGCAGGTTAGCTAACGTCAGTAGGAGGTCTCTGTTGGGGAGCAGTCTCATGGTGCAGTCATCCTGGAGGAGTGAACTGTGCTTGATAAATCCTGTTCACACTGCCAACATTTGCACTCAGACCGCCAGGGGAAGGCTTTGCCATCTCTTTGAGCCTCCCAGGGGAAGGCTTTGCCATCTCTTTGAGCCTCCCAGGGGAAGGCTTTGTCTTTATTGGAGTCGCTGAGGTCCTTGACATGGTGTGCTCATGTCAACACTTCTCATTAACTCAGGACTTTGGCATCTCCTTACAGATTCATTCAGAGCTTCCTCCACTCCTCACAGAAATTAGCTAAATATCCAGGTTCATCCCTTACAAGTTCTACCTTCCAACAAACACTAGAGCCTGTGCTGTCTCTTCTTTACTGTTACTAATGGTCCTTAGTCTATGGAGGGCCTTATCAGAAGAATCTTTTCCATCCACACATCTGCAATGTTCTGTTCAGAGTCTGTGTAGTCTCTAAAGTGAAAATATTCTCTTTTTTATGCCTTCCCTTCCCACTACTCTTGCTAACTTCTAATGACTATTATTCTACTCTTTATTTCTATGAGGTCAACTCTTTAGCTTCCATATATGTAAGAAAATACAGTATTTGTCTTTTGGTGCCTGCCTTATTCTCTTAACATACTATCTCCAGTTCCATAGTGTTTATGAAAAGAGGAGGAAATTCTGACATGCCTCAATGTGAATAAACCTTGAAGACATTATACTGAAAGTAATAGTCACCAAGAGGTAATTTCTATGTTATTCCACTCACTTAAAGTCCTTAGAGCAATCAAATTAATAAAGTCAGAAAGGAGAATAATGGTTATTAGAAGTTGGAGGTGGGGGATACACTGGGAAGTTATTATTATTGAATGTGAAATAGTTAGTTTTGGGAAATGAAAAGAATTCTGAAGTGGACGGTAGGAAGAGTGGGAAGAGCTGCATGGATACAGTGTGAGTATATTGAGTGCCAATGAATGTATACTTCAAAAGAGCTAAGATGGTAAACTTTGTCATAAATTTTTATGATAATTAAGAAACAATGTATTCGTGCCCACACTTTCTCATTTTGTGATATTTAAATTCTGACAAGATTTTGTCTTTCTCATAGGATAGATATAAATATATAATGTTACCACAGAAAATTAGTTTGTATATTATCAACTTTTTAGTGAAAGGAGATAAAATTGAAAGCCAATATCATTTTGCACATTTATAAACTCTGGAGAATATCAGGAAAATAACTATAAAACCAAACCATCTACAATAATAACTTTCAGCCATTTGACCTATAAATGGTTGTTTCATGTGTTTCAGCCTAATAAAATTATAAAACAAATAAAAATTTCTCCCTGCTGGCAACTCCCTACTCTGCCCTTCTTTCCCCCAACACTCTCAATTTGGCTCTCCTGCCTAAATTTATCCTGTTCAGCTATTGGTCAGTCAACTTGTTTCTTAAACCAACCATAGCAACATATATTCACACAGTGTAAAGGAATAATCCACAAAAATAAGACAAAGGAAAACCTATTGTAAATATGAGCTGGCAGTTTAATCCTAATCTTCTAATTTTTTTAATTTTGAAATAATCTAATTAAGAAAACATTACAAATACAGTACAAGGGACTTCTTCCTGTTCACTTGAGATGCCTTCTCCACTTTTCCTCTGTGTTAGGAGACAGTGATGATGCTAACTTCTCATGGAGAAGCCAGATATTTTTTGTGCTTCTAACAGGAGAGATGGTGGGTCAATTGGTAGGGAGGGAGGGATGGATAGACAGATAGATCTCCTAGTAGAAGTAAAAACAATCAGGCTGCAGTCCAGCTAATCCAACAATGGCTAGCTGTAATGGAAAGTCCAAGAATCCAGCAGTTGCCCAGTCTCACAAGGCTGGGTGTCTCAGCTGGTCTTTTGAACATGCTGGAATCCCAAAGAAGTAGGCTCCAATGCCAGTGAAGGAATGGATGTGTGCTAGCAAGGGGAGGGCCAGCAGACAAAGAAGGAAACCTTCCTTCTGCCATTGTCCTTATAGAGGCTTCCAGCAGAAGGCGTGGCCCAGATTAAAGGTGTGCCTTCCTACCTCAAGGTTTGAATTAAAGACCTGTGTCTTCCAGCCTTAAGATCAGGATCAAAGGCATATATCTTCCCATCTCAAGATCTGGATCAAAAGTATGAGTCTTCCTACCTCAGAGGTCTGTACTAAAAGAGGATTCACCCACTCCAAAACAAGCAGAATGTATGCCCTCACAGATGTGCCCTCCATTTCTGGATTGTAGTTCATTCCAGATGTAGTCAAGGTGACATCCAAGAATAGCAAAATGATGAAAAGCAAGTTGGAGAAGAAATGATCTATTTGGTTTACACTCCTATATTCCTAGTCCACCACTGAAGGAAGTCAGGACAGGAACTCAAACGGGTGAAAACCTTAAGACAGGAGCTGATGCAGAGGCCATAGATGGGTGTTGCTTACTGGCTTGCTCCCCATGTCTTGCTCAGCCTGCTTTCTTATGGAGCCCAGGACCAGCCCAGGGACAACCCCACCTACATGGGCTGGGCCTTCCCACATCAATCACTAATTAAGAAAAAATGCTGTACAGTCTTGCCTACAGCCCAATCTTATGGAGGCATTTTCTCCATTGGAGTTCCCTCTTTTCCGATGACTAGCCTGTGTCAAGTTGACATAAAATTAGCCAGCTCACTATCTAATTAGATAAGATTCCAAACCTACAAGTGTTGGGGTTTTTATGCATACAAAGAAGTCATCACAGAAAGTCTGCATGACCAGTAGTGTAAATGAAAGACCAATGAAAAGACCAGATTATAGTTCTATCTAACATCAGCCATGTAATTTACATGGTCTTCATTTGAAATGAGGACACCATCTGCACATCTATCCTAATAGAGATTCTGTGGGTTAAAATAAATATAGGGAAGTTTAATAAATAATAAGCACCTAACATCAAGTTGGAGATGTAAGTTGATGATACTTTTACAACATGCCTGAATTATTTTCCACTTTCATAAACTGGCGTCCCCGTTCCTGTAACTTTGTGCTGTGACTGAACCTCTTATTTCATCAGATGCTAAGACCATTTACAAAGAAAAAGCAAGAGAACAAATTGTGACACTTCAGATTCTCAAGCAGTAAATATTTAGTACAACTCTAACATTACATTAGAAATGAAAACTTATTTCTGGATCAGTAGGTCAAATCTGTTTTAATCTAGGTTATTACCAAAAATGACAGCCATTGGATGTCTTTTGGAAAGCTTTGCTTAAAAGAACTGATGGTGACTCATTCACTCAGTGGATATTTATTAGGAAAAGATTCATACATTTGATCTGTTACTACTATTCCACAGTCCTGAGGCAGAGGAACATATTAATAAACATAACTGCCAGACTGTTTTAGAGTTAAATTTTCACTGAGAATTTGCTCCAGCTAAGCAGCCATATGGAAAGAGAGAAAAAAAGGACCTGTTACTAATAACCTAATCCAGCCCTAAAACAACTGTTCATTTGATATACCAAACAAAGGTCAGGACATTTAGAAACTCTTTGAAACACATAAGTGTTTGTAACCTGTTTGTGTTTATAACAGCCCTTGCCTATCAGTGCAAAAATTCTTACCTCATACTCTCCCAGACCCTCTGCTTCCCTTTCACAGCACTTCCAGTACTATTGGTATACATTCTACTTGGTCTTATTAAAATTGTGTGAGGTCAGGGACAGTCTCTGTCCTACTCATAATTATGTCCTTGAATTTGGACACTTAGAAGGCAAATTCCATAACTTCTCATCTATTTTCAAACTTTGGCAAAATAGGTTTTAAGCTTCTTTGAGAACCTTGCCTCAAAAACATAATAAAAATACTTTATAAGGAGAGACATAAAGTCCAAGTATTTATTCTTATAATATTTCAGTCAATAGTTACTAGCATTATTCCTTCTTAAATTTTATTTATGTATTAGTTATTTTGAGACTAGGTCTCTCTATGTAGCCCTGGCTATACTCAAAAACTCTATGTAGACCAGGCTGACCTGACCTGGAACTCACAGAGATCCACCTGCCTCTGCCTACTGCTGAAATTAAAGGTGTGTACTACCAAGCCCAGCCATTCCTTTTTTTTTTTTTTTTTTTTAAGCAGATTATGGGGACTGGAGAGATATCTTAAAAGTTACAGAGTACATACTACTCTTCCAGAACACCCAAGTTCAGTTCCCAACATTCACATCCAGCAAACAACCACCTATAACTCCAGCTCCAAGGGATCTGATTCCTTCTGGCCTCCTCAGGCACCCTCATGTGGCATTCATTTAAACACACACACACACACACACACACACACACACAAATAAAATAATAAAAATAAATGTTATTGTATATGTAATGTGGGTGTGAGTGTGCACATACCATAGTGCACATGAAGACGTCAGAGGAGCACTTTGTGAACTCTCTTTCCTTCCACTTCTTGTGTGGGTTTCAGGGATGGACCTCAGGTTGTCAGCCTTGAGCAACAAGTACTTTACCTGCTAAGCCATTTCACTTGCCCTGTATTATTTTTCTTTTCTTTTCTTTCTTGTTTTGTTTTTTGTTTGTTTTGTTCTGAGGCAGGATTTCTCCGTATAGCCCTGGCTGTCCTAGAACTCACTATGTAGACCAGGCTGGCCTCAAACGCACAGAGATCTGCCTGTCTCTACCTTCCGAATGCTGGGATGAAAGGCATGTGCCATCACCACCCAGCTATTATTTCTTTTTGTAATTATAAAAGGAATTCTTCCAAAACCATTGATGTTTACAAAAAAAAAAAATCTTTGCATTACATAGTTTACAAATCTTCCAACAACCTCACTTGAATCATAAGCCTCCTGTCTCTATCTCCTAAATGCTGTAATTTTAGGCATATGCCATCATGAACTTTAACACTTTTTATAAAGTGGCCTAAAACAGTGTTTTAACCAGGCATCATGGAGTAATGATAAGAAAAGGAGCAACATCCTGCAAGTACAAATGTATAAGAATTAAGCTGTTTATGGAGTTTTGGGTGGGCTGTTTCTTCATTTGCCTCATCTTTCTCTCCTGCTTTATTATAAGCTGTATTTTATACATAACTATATATGCTCTACCATAACACAATACCTATCAGAGTTGGCACTCATTTGATACAATCTTGTTTACCTATATGTAAAGTATGAAAGTATATATATATATATATATATATATATGTCTGAATACAAATTCATGTTTGAAAGAATCTTTGAAAGCCCTGTTTTGAAGGTTCAATGTAATAAATTCAAATTCTATGTTCTAGATATCCCTTTTTGTTACTATAGGATTGTTTTGTAAGTTCTCTCATGTCTGTATGAAAATATAAGCAGCATTACATATACATATATAGATATAGGTATGATTAATGCTTTAGTTTGTCAGTCTAAAGCTGTCCTTCCTTTAGGTTAAAAAAGCGAAGAGGTCTTTAGGAAAACATGATTACCTTTTGTTTCTGATTGTCTGTTTTTAAATTTTGAATTCTTGTGGCGATAAGAGCTTAGCGTGTGTGTATATACCTATCATTCTGACACTGTTGCCCATTGTGGTGGTTTTCATGAGAATGCCCTCCACACTTTCAGAGCTTTAAATATTTAGTCCTTGGTGGCACTCTTTTGGTGGGATTAGGAGGTGTGGCCTTGCTGGAGGAGATATATCACTGGAGACCAGTGTTGAGGTTTAAAAGCCTCCTCCATTCTCAGGGCAATTTCTACTTCCAGATTGCAGTTCAAGATATGAGCCCTCAGCTTCTGCTGCAACCCCAATGTCTGCTGCTTGCTGCCACTGGTACTTTCCATCTTATCCCTCTGAAACTATTAAGCCAAATAAACCCTTCCTTCTATAAGTTGATCGTGGGTTTTATCACAGAAACAGAAGAGTAACTAATACATCCATGATAATCCATTATCAATATGAAACTTCAATGGTGAAGAAAAATCAGGTGCCTTTATATAGTCTGGAAAAAAAAACAGAGTAAAGTGTGTGTGTGTGTGTGTGTGTGTGTGTGTGTGTGTGTGTGTACACATGCATGCATATCAGATCCCCTGCAACTGGAGATATAGGGAGTTCTAGGCTGGGAACCAAACTTAGGTCTCTGTAAGAGCAGTACATGTTCTTAACTGCTGAGCTATTTTCTCCTAGCCCTGAAGGTTCCTTTAAGCAGGGATTGTATTTTACAAAGAAAGCTTGTCTAGCACAAATATAAAATACCTGTATGCTTTTGCTTTTTTTTTCCCTAAGAAATGAAGTGTCTTCTTAAAAGAATTAATTTTTGCCAGGTGCACTTCTTTGATCCCAGCACTCAGGAAGCAGAGACAGGTGGAACTCTGTGAGTTTGAAACCAGCCTGGTTTACATACGGTGTCCCAGGCCAGCCAGGGCTACATAGTAAAACCCTGTTTCAAAAAGCAAAAGCCAGGTAGTGGTGGCACATGCCTTTCGTCCCAACACTCAGGAGGCAGAGGCAGGAGGATCTAAGTGAATTCAAGGCCAGCCTGGTCTACAGAGCAAGTTCCAGGACAGCCAGGGCTACATAGAGAAACCCTGTCTCACCAAAAACCAAAGAGAGAGAGAATTGTGTTGAGAAGAAATGGCTCAGCAATTAAGAGCACTTGCTGCTCTCCCAGTGGACCAGAGTTTGGTTCCCATTACCCGTAACAGGAGGCTCACAACTTTCCATAACTCTAGAGAATCCAATGCCTCTAGCTTCAGCACATACCTGCATTTATGTGTACATACCCACATGCAGGCACACAGCTATACATAATTTAAAATAATAAAAATAAATCTTATAAAAATTGTGTTGAGGCAATAATAGCTCTCATTTCCCATGGTAAAATTACTATTTATTTATTTTTTTATTTATTTTATTTATTTTTGGTTTTTCCAAACAGGATCTCCCTGTGTAGCTTTGTGCCTTTCCTGGAACTCACTCTGTAGTCCAGGCTGGCCTGGAACTCACAGAGATCCTCCTGCCTCTACCTTCCAAGTGCTGGGATTAAAGGCACTTGCCATCACCGCCCTGTGAAATCACTATTTTTAACCCAGCATAATCTCTTTCTTTGAAAGTATTCTTTCTGTTTGTTTGTTTTATTTTAGAGGTTTTTGTTTTTTGTTTTTGTTTTATTTTTATTTTTATTTTTGCTGTGTAGCTCTGAGTGGCCTGGAACTTTTCTTGAAAACAGGTTGATCTCAAATTCACAGTGGTCCTCTTGATTCTGCTTCTTAAATGCTGGGATTGCAAGCATATGCCACCATAACCTGCAACAACTTTTTGAAAGCCTGGGTGCTGTAACAGCTTCAACCTTGGTTTTCTCTAAATGTGTTACTTTATCTATGAAAATTCCAATTGCAAAATGTAATTACTATTCAATTAGATTGCTTAAGGGTAAAGTATTTTATAAACAAATAATAAATAATGTAATTCCAGGTGATGTGGTACCTTTAAGATGCAACTAAAACAGAAATGCACCTTTGGCTTCTACTTAAGGTGTAAATAGTAAACAAATGTGAAAATATTTTAAAATAGTAGAATAGTGTTGCACAAATGATTTATTTATAATTCCTATTTTGCAGTTTTATCATCCCTTATTAATCCTTCTAAGTTATTACAGTTGAGTGCCGTGGTACAAGCTGACGATAACATGGCCAAAGCCAGTTGCCTTTAATCCCAGCACTCAGGAGACAGAGGCAGGCAGATCTCTGTGAGTGGGGGCCAGCCTTGGCTACAGAGTGAGGTAGTTTGACAGCTCCACAGGGAAACCCTATCAAAAGAAAAAGAAAAAAGAACAAGGCCCAAGGCATTCGTTATTGGTAAACAAACAAACAAACAAACAAACAAACAAACTCACTTTGTACTACACAAGCAGTAAATGAAGCTCTTATCAGGGATTATCATGAACCATAAGCTATTTTTCAATATTGGGTTTTATCATTATCATGAATTTTCAAAAAAAGGCTAGTAAAATAAAAGATGGAATAACTGCTTTCCAAGAAAAAGCTGGGAAGATAAATCTTGAAGGAACTAGGTTTTTCTCTTTTTGTTTATTAAATAACATAAGGCAAGAGCTCAAACAGTAATTAAACTATCAAACCTAATTATTGTTTTCCAGCAGCATACTAGTTCCTTAAATATCTGAAACCAGCTAATACCCTTTCTCACTAAGACTTTTAGACAAAATAGGAAATAGAGTGGTTTTTCCCGTAGTATTTTTGTTTGCTTTGAGAGAGAGCCCCACTCTGCAGCACAGGGTAGCTTGAACTCATGATTATCTTCCTGCCTTGGCCTCCCTAGCAGTGGGATTGTAGATGTCTAGTACTTATTTCCAGTTCACTTACCTAGCATATTGTTTGAAATTTTTTAAACATGCAAACAAATTAGATTAATTATACAGCAAACACCCAAATACAACCTCAAGTCTCTACAATTGACATTTTGCTATATTGAATTGTTTACATATCTATCTACCTATCCATCCATGAACTACAAGGGGGTTTTGGTTTTTTAAATATATGTATTTCTTTATTGTGTAATTGTAGCATGTTGAGAGGGCATAAGAGTGCCACAGCATGCATGTGGAGATAAGAGAACAATTTTCAGTAGTCAGTTTTCTCCTTCAAACATGGGAGTCCTGGGAAATAAACTCAGATCACAAGGTGGGCAACAATAACTTTTACCCAGTGAGCCATCTTGTTGGCCCCTTCTGGATTAGAAGTTTTTAAGCAAGAAAGATGCTTTAGTTTGTATTTTTATATGTATTTTATATGTCAACCTAAAGAAAACTTTTAAAAAATTATTTAGGCTGGGCAGTGGTGGCGCACACGCCTTTAGTCCCAGCACTCGGGAGGCAGAGCCAGGCAGATCTCTGTGAGTTCAAGGCCAACCTGGTCTACAGAGCAAGATCCAGGACAGGCACAAAAGCTACACAGAGAAACCTTGTCTTGAAAAACTTTAAAAAAAAAAAAAAAAAAGATACTTTATGAGCAATAATTTCCTTAATGAGTTTTACATTAAAGATTATCATATACATAATACAAAATATGAAAAGAAAGATAAGCACCAAATTCAAGAGTATAATTACTTACAAAGAAAGGGGTCAATGAGTTCAGAAAAACTTATCAGAGCCTTTGAATATTTCTTTTTTTAATATTTTTATTTTATAATTAATTTACTTTTACATATCAGCCACAGATTCCCCTGTCCTCCCTCCTCCTACCCCCCAGGCTCCCCCCCCCAATCTACCACCCATTCCCACCTCCTCCAAGGCAAGATCTCCCCAGGGGAGTCAGCCCAGCCTGGTAGATTCAGTTGAGGCAGATCCAGGCCCCTCCTCCCTACACCAAGGCTGAGCAAAGTGTCTAAGCATAGGCCCTAGGTTCCAAAAAGCCAGACAGGTCCCAGTCCCACTGCCTGAGGGCCCCTAAACAGTTCAAGCTAATCAGCTGCCTCACTTATCCAGAGGACTGGGTCCAGTTCCATGGGGGCTCCTCAGCTATTGGTTCACAGTTCATGTGTTTCCACTAGTTTGGCTATTTGTCCCTGTGCTTTTTCTAATCATGGTCTCATTATCTCTTGCTCATATTATACCTCCGCTCTCATGCTCTCTCGCTGATTGGACTCCTGGAGCTCCACCTGGGGCTTGGCGGTGGATCGCTGCATCTGCTTCCATCAGTCACTGGATGAGAATTCTATCATGCCAGTTAGGGTGTTTAGCCATCCAATCACCAAAGTAGGTCAGCTCAGGCACTCTCTCGACCATTGCCAGCAGTCTGTAGTGGAGGTATCTTTGTGGATTCCAGGGACCTCTCTAGCACTTTGCTTCTTCCTATTCCCATGGGGTCTTCTTTTAACATGGTCTCTTTTTCCTTGTTCTCCCTCCCTGTTCCTGATCCAGCTGGGACCTCCTGCTCCCCTAAGCTCTCTTTCCCCCCTAACTTTGCCCTCCATTACCCCCCTCACCCCCAGTTTGCTCATATAGATCTCATCCATTTCTCTGTCGTTGAGTGATCCCTGTGTCTTTCTTAGGGTCCTCTTTACTAGGTAGCCTCCCTGGAGTTGTGAGTTGTAGTCTGGTTATCCTTTGCTTTACATCTAGTATTCACTTATGAGTGAGTACAAAAACCATGTTTGTCTGGGTTACTTCACTCAGGATAATGTTTTCTAGTTCCATCCATTTGCCTGCAAATTTTATGCTGTCATTGTTTTTCTCTGCTGAGTAGTACTCCATTGTGTATATGTACCACTATGGCCATACCACTCTGAATGCTCCCAGTCTCCTCTGATCTCAGAAGCTAAGCAGGGTCGAGCTGGTTAGTACTTGGATGGGAGGCCTTTGAATATTTCATCTCAAAATCTAAATAGTAAAGTGTTAAAAACATATCTCTTGAGTATCTGGCTAGTATACAAACAGATATGAAATGTGAGTATGAAATATTTCACAATTAAAAATGAATGGAAAGATTTTGCTACTTAGTCTTCCTCTCCCTTGTAAATTATTTTGTACTTCACTTAAGGTCCATGGTCCAGTTGGCCTTCCAGCTGAGGTGGATGAATAGAATCTGACAAAAGGTATCTTTTCTCAATTAGTTGATATAACAGCTTAAAAATGATCATTTTAAAAAATGGCCAATTTCTAGCAAGGATTAAGGAACATAAACCGTATACTCCTTGGCTTTGCCTAACTTAAGAGTAATATGAGGACAAGTGTCATGCTTAGTTCTTTGAACAAATGAAACATGACTGTTAAAAAGTGCATAATTGTGTAAGTGTGTGACTTTTGCATGTCCACCTGATTTCAGAGTAGAAGACATAGGAAGTGAAATCCATCAGGGAAGCTGATATGTGAAGGCTCAGAGATAATGATGCTGCTCTGCCAGGGGTGGAAACCCGACCATTCTAAACAAACTGCATAGCACTACACTGCTTGTGAAAAGGCTGAATCAGTCCTGCTGCAATTTGAACTTTTGGCTCCTGAAAGTCTAGGGCAGGCTTGAAAATAGAAATAAAGCCCTTGCCTACTGAGGTGTATTCCAGGCCTTTTCCGGAATTATCTGTATTAAAAAGTCGTTAACCTAAAGAGCAAAAGGGTAAGGAATGAAGCAGTGAAAGGTGTAAAGTGTAGCAGGAATCTTAAAGGGTCTTATTAATAAAATCAATGCTGGAAGATCAGAGGAGCAGAACAAGTACCTCACCTGGCCAGTTCCTCAGCTGGTCCTGTTTCCTCAGACTGGAAGCCTCTGCGTCCTCATCCGAATGGATCTCAGCTGAACTGTGCTGCTCAAGCCCAAAAGGTAACCAGCTAAAGGCTTCTAGTTTCTGGTGCTCACGCCTTATATATCTTTCTGCTTTCTGCCTCACTCCCTGGGATTAAAGGCTCACTTCATGGGATTAAAGGTGTGAGTCACCTGCCTGGCTGTTTTCAATGTGGCCTTGAGCTCACAGAGATCCAGAGGGATTTCTGCCTCTGGAATGCTAGGATTAAAGGTGTGAGTGCCACCATTTTCTAGCCTTTGTATCTAGTGGCTGTTCCATTCTCTGATCCCCGATAAATTTATTAGGGTGCACAATATTTTGAGGAACACAATACCACCACAGAAATTTTTATGTGCTATGTATTGTGAAAAATTAAACTCCCAAGGACAAGGACTTCAGTAATTAAGTATGGGTTCCTTGGGAAATATTTGTCTCTAGAGCCTAGTGTGTAACTGTTAAAAAAGACAGCTTCAAGAAAGATACTGTGGGCTGAGGTATAAAGGATCAGTCATCCAACCAGAATGTACACTGGGCTACTCTGTATTCAGTCCTTGACTGGTCATGTTTGATTTGCTACTGTAGGGAGGTAAGATATATAGACAACAATTAGAACATTCATATACATTTCATATCTTATCACATGTGACTGCAGTTTATATTATATGGATTATAATGAATAAGACCTTGAACAACATAAGGAAGTTTTTATTTGCCTTTTTTTTTTTTGGTGTGTGTGTGTGTGTGTGTGTGTGTGTGTGTGTGTGTGAGAGAGAGAGAGAGAGAGAGAGAGAGAGAGAGAGAGAGAGAGAGAGAGACAAGTCTTGCTATGTAGCTTTGGCTAGTCTGGAACTCAATATATACACCAGGCTGACAGCTAACTAAAAAAGGTCTGCCTGCCTCTGCCTCCTCCTGAGTGCTAGCATTAAAGGCATGCACCACCACATCTGGCTTAAATTTTTTAAAATTATTTTTAAATATATGTATGAGTACTTTGCCTACATGTATGTCTGTGTACCACATGCATGACCGAGGAGACCAGAAGAGGGCATTAGGTCTCCTGGAACTGGAGTTATGGACAGTTGTGATCCACAATACAACAGCTGGGAACTGAACCTGGGTCCTCTGCAAGAACAACAATGTATCTCTCTAGCCCCTCATGTTTTCCTTTTTGAGACCGGTCTAGCTTTGTAAACCCAAGCTGGCATCAAACTGGCAGCCCTCCTACTCAGATGCCAGAGTACTGAGAGAACTGGTGTGAACTGCCATGCCCATCTTGAATAACACAGTTTTAAATTCTAAAGGAGTGATAAGCATCTAATGCCATCCAATAAACCTCAGATTGATCACTGGACCTAACTTGAAGACTTACTTTCATACCATAGCTCTGATATCTACTATATAAGTTTGGGTCCTTACCTTCTAGGCCTCAAGTTTCTTCATCTCTAAAGTAAAGCTGATGATAATTAGCTCTCCTTACCTAATACAAATCCAGTGATAAAAAACCTTTATGCACTTTGCATTCCTGCATATAAATCATGCTGGTATATTCCTATAAGCCTAGCACTTAGAAGGTGGAGGCAGGAACATCAGAAGTTCAAGGTCATTTTCAGCTACATAGAAAGTTTGAAGCCAGCCTGGAGTATAGGAAACACTGTTTCAAAACAACAAAAAGAATCCAGTGAGGGTTTACAACTATTGGAGGAACTGAGAGATGAAATAGGCCTCAAAAATGTATTATACATGAATAACTTGAAGGTCTAAATGAAAGTGGTCTTAGATAGGAAACAGTTTGAACACTGAAAATGATAAAAGGCTTGAAGACAGGAAAGAACAGAAACAACCAAATTAGCTGGGTATGGTGGCACAGGCCTATAATCCTAGTGCTCAAGAGGCTGAGACAGGAAGATGCTGAGTTAGAGTCTAATACATACAAAGACATGTCTTTAAAAACAAAACAAATCCAGACCAGCAAAATGGCTCAGCAGGTAAGGGGACTTTTTGCCAATACTGACAATCTGAGTTCAGAGCCTAGGATCCACAAGGTGGAAGGAAAGAACTTTCTCCCATGTGTTGTCCTCTGACCTCCATGCATACACCATGGCACCATCTTTCCCTTCCTCCCCACGCCAATAAATAAATAAATAATTTTTTAAAGATAAGCAAGTAATGGGGAGAGAAACAAGTTCTGAAACCAGGATGACTAGCTGACTAGCTGAGTTTGAACCAGTGGTGTGGAAAATGGAGAGATGGTTCAGCAATTTATAGTATCTGTAGCACCCACATGGTGGCTCACAACTATTCTAGGGAATCCAATGACACCTTCTTCTGATCTCCAAGGACACTGTGGTGGTTTGAATAAAAATGCCCCCATGGGCCCATATAGAGTGGCACTATTAGGAGGTGTGACCTTGTTGGACTAGGTGTGGTGTTGTTGGAGGAAGTGTGCCACAGGGAATTGGCTCTGAGGTCTCAGATGCTCAAGCCTGACCAGTGTATCATTCTTTCTTCCTGCTACCTGCCAATCCTAATGTAGAACTCTCAGCTACCTCTCCAGCATGAGGTCTACTGCACACCACCATACTTCCCACCATGACAGTAATTGAGCAAACCTCCGAACTGTAAGCTAGCCCCAAGTAAATGTTTTCCTTTATCAGAGTTGCCATGGTCATGGTGTCTCTTCACAGCAATAGAAACCCTAAGACCGATATCAAGCACCAAGCAATGCACAGACAGACACACACATCCAAGCAAAATGCTCATACACATACAATGAAATAAATAAATACTGGTGTGTATGCTTAGACAAATTATTTAACCTTTCTGAAGCTCATAAAGATAATAATTCAATAAGAGTTATTTTGAGAATTGAGATAATACTGCTAAACTTTTAAATAAAATTAGATTTATTTATTTTGTGTGTATAAGTTTTTGCCTGAGCCTGTGTATGTGCACCACCACAACTGTGCCTGGTGCTCACAGAGCTAGAAGAGGGCATAGAACCCTGAAACAAGAGTTATGGATAGTTAAGAGTTGCCATGTGGGTACTGGGAACCAAACCAGGGTCTTCTGCAAGAGCAACATGATTTAAACTGCTGAGCCAACTCTGCAGCTCCAATGCATGTAAATTTTTAACAAATCACACCGGATGTCAGTTCAGTAAGTATCAGCCTATCAGTTATTATTTTCCTCTTTCAAGATCTTCTACTCTCCAATTTATTACTCCCAAATTCACTTCCAATTTTTCTCTGACTCACTCCATTCTACTACACTCTTAATCTTAGGTTATAATTGACTCATTCATCTATATTATATAGCATAAGGGTTAGAATTTATTGTATTTTTAAATTATCTTTTTAAAGAAGATTTATTTTTATTTTGCATGTATGAGTGTTTGCTTGCATGTATGTGTGCCTGGTACCCAAGGAAGCCAGAAGATAATGTTAGACCCCTGGAACTGGAATTACAGATGGTTATGAGCCTCCACGTGGATGGTGGGAACTGAACCTGGGTATTCTACAAGAGCAGCAAGTGCTCTTAACTGCTGAGCCATCTCCCCAGTCCCATTTAAAAATATCTTGTAAATTTTTATTATCTTTAAGGTATTTTAAATTGTGAGGAAGAACATGATATGATGAATACAGTAGATTTACAGAAAATTGAGGATAGATATGATCATATTTCATTGTATACATGTATGAAATTCTCAAAAAATAAAATTATAATAAAAATGCATTGTATTTATTTAATTATAGTCTAAATAATTCTTTGGAATCTATTATCCATGATACCATGATACAGTACCTAACAATGTTTTCTCTTTATGATCTTGTATTTTTTTCTAGTTTCATTTGATGGCCTATTTACTTTTCTAATACATCACACAATCCTGATGTATTTAGTATGTGTGTGTGTGTCCACATGAATATGTACAAGTTGTATGTGTCTACATGAGCATGTGTGTATCTACATGAACATGTAGAGATTGGATGGAGGACAACCTCAGGTATTGTTTCCTCAGGTACCATCCACCTCCTCTCCTCTCTTCTCTCCTCCCTTTTTTTTTTTTTCTTTTCTATTCTTTGAGACATAGTCTCTCACTGACCTGGAACTCAGTACATGAGGTGCCAGCCAATAAGCACCAGGGATCCTCTTAGTATCAGAATTATATACACTGGCTTTGTTTTTTAAATGTGGTTTCTGAGGATCAAATTTAGGTCCTCGTGCTTGGAAGACAAACTGAACAATCTCCTCAGTGCTCAGCATATTTTGTTTGAATGTAATAGGCAGACTATGGCACAGAAGACCATCTTGGGCCTTAAGTTAGTTTATTAGATCATGGGTAGGAGAGAATAAAGATTCCATGGGGAAAACCCTTTACTGAGTTCAATTAATATCTACCATATCTTAAGATATTGACAACATATTTAACTAACTTCAGTTCCACCTCTAAGTATCCACGCAACAAATATGTTCATAAGCATGCACAAATTTTTGAAAAAGTACGAAGTCTACCATCTGTAAGGCCCTGGGTTAATCCCCAGTAACAACTAACTCTCCTTCCCCTCCAAGTGTAAATGCATGTTCTTGATAAAAACTGGAAACAAATGTCTATCAACAGAGAATTGTTTAAACAAATTATATATGGTCATGCAGTATACTCCTTTAAAAGAATTAAGCAGGCCAGGTGTGGTGGAGCACACCTTTAGTCCTAGCACAGAGACAAAGGCTGGCTGATCTCTTGAGTTAGAGACCAACCTAGTCTATATAGTGAGTTCCAGGACAGCCAGGACTATGTAGAGTATCCCTGTCAAAAAAAAAAAAAAAAAAAGAATTAGATAGATTTATATAATCATGGGAAGGTACACAAGATATAATGATAAACAGTGACAAGAAGCAAAATAAAACACATCATCACATCATACCATTGTGTGTGTCCATTTATCATGTGAACATACTAAAGGGCAGCTAATTCATATTTGCGTATGTGAAGAAATTTTCTGAAACTAATTCTGATGTCCTGAGAGTGACATGAGATGAGAAAAATGATGTTTCTTTTACCTTTCTGAATTCTTGGGGCTGGGAGTAACACTTACCATGTGTTACTATGTCTTTTAAGAAGTTTGAAAAACAGAATGAAGAAATAGAGTGGGGACTAAATAGTTAATGTTTTGTGAAGTGTGTTGAATGTGAAAAGTGATCCATAAATGCCTATTATTTTTATAAACAATAGAAGTGCCAGGCTTGTGTAACCTGAAGAAAGCAGTAGTGCAGCATGTCCTTGTGCAGGAGCATATGGTGGCTAAGACCAGGGGGATGGATGCTTTAGAGATCTTTTCTCTGGTGTTGATATGCAGACCTTCTCAGTGTTCCACACTGCTCTTGTCTGGGAAGTTCTATGTAAATCATTATAAAGGCTCAGTGACATTGTTCAAGTCAAGTGTTTAAAACTATTGTTAGGTTTTAAAACTAAATACCTACAAAACATGATTGCTTTTCAAAGCTATTGTTAACATTTTGGTGTTTTGTATTGTTTGAAGAGTGTCTTTGACTAAGTTTACTAAGATAGCTCTCTTGGTCCTGTGTGGACAACAGATCTGAAACTGGGGGTATTATCTCGAGCGTTTCGTCCTGGCATTTTACAGATTAACAAGAGACAGCAGATTGTGTTACTCCAGGTAGGAAGATTTTTGTTTTGTATCTTTTTAAGTGTTGGTTTTCTTCTCTTTGTCACTCAAGGGATTAATTTACTATTTATTTCTCTAGACCAAGCCCTTAGAGAAAACATAAAAACACAGGTAGGTCCTCTGCTTAGTATAATCAGTTTTTCTTATGATCAGGTATACAACAAGAATACAGTTATATAACTTAATGCTATTATTTGAAAGCTTAAAAAATAGATAAATCAAGCAAACATTGCAAATATCAGATGATTATAGACTGTAATAGTGAGTTAGTGTGACTAATTACCTGTAAGCCATAACAGTAAAACTAATTAAATGAAATGATGAAACATAGAGATGTTTATATGTATTTCAGTTTTCATTCATTTCATCAACTTTGAGATAATAAAACAAATACTAGTTAGCTTTCTATTATTGGAAACTGACTGACCACTTTATGATAATAAAAACTTGTCATCTTGTCCACACAATACTTTTGTCCATGTATCTTAAAAAAGAAAAAAATAATTTTTTTCTGTACGTGCATGTGCACAGAGATGAGAGACAACTTTCAAGAAGCAGTACGCTCCAGTGCGCTCCTCATACCATGTGGGACTGAGCTCCGGTCAGGAGCCTTGGCAGCAACTGCCCTGAACCACTGAGCCATTTTACTGCCCCTAGAACTTTCTTTTTTCAGACAGGGTCTCACTGTGCAGCCCTGGCTGGCCTGGAACTTGCTATGTAGACCAGGCTGGCCTTAAACTCACAGAGATTCTCCTGCCCCAGCCTCCTGAGTGCTGAGATTAAACATGTATGCCACTGTGCCCAGCCCTAGAACTTATACTAAAGTCATTACCACTTTTTAATGGTAATGTTTTTATGGAAAAAAAAAACAAAGAAAATCATGATACATAGTGGACTTTACCTTAATATACCAGACATTAAAGCCAAAGAGTATATCTTTGTGTTAGGTATTCTTTTAAAATATAGATACTATTTTAATTAATCCCCAAAATAACTTCATAAGTTAAATGCTAATACTGTCATCTAAACTCAGTTTATTAATTCCAAAACCAGAGCTTTTAACTGCCAGTCTCTATTGATTTGAACTAGATGACTGTCTTAAGTGGATTAAATATATTTCATATGTCAGAGTCTTTTTATCTATTTGTTTGCTTGCTTGGTTTTTCTGTTACAGTTATTTTGTGTATGTGCACGAATGTATGTGGCATACCACAGCACCACAGTGCCAATGTTGAGGTTAGAGGATAACCTGTGGAAGACATTTCTCTTCTGCCATGTCGGTCCCAGGGATTGAATTCAGGTTGTCATCCTTACTGAGCCATCGCACTGGCCCTGCTTGCTTATTTGAGATAAGAGCTCTCCTATATAGTAAAGGCTAGCCTTGAACTTGTGATCCTGCTGCTCTAGCCTCCCAAGTGTTAGGTTACAGTAGGCATACAATACCACACTTGGCACCTCAGGACCTTTAGTTAGGATGAAAATAGTTTCTCTAAGATTTTCAACTCTCAGAACAAATTTGAAGGTTTTTTTAAAGGTCTTATTATATCATTTTACAGATGAATTAAGTGACTTGCTCAGTCTTAGTTTGTTAAGTGACCATTAAAACTAGAATTTATGCCCACTGAGATGTTTATGGCCCATTGAATTTGCAATTAATACAAATGATCTTCAGAGCAGCAAAAGCATGTCTCCATCCTTCAGTCCCACTGCAGTCACCTCCAGGTCTCACATGCTGTCAAGTGAGCATGCAAGTCTCCAGGGTTCACTGTTGTAAGTATTATACCTTAGTGGGAGGAATGTGGAAAGTACTTTTATGGGACAGTACAAGGGATAGCTGTTGCTTTAATTTGTTTAATGCTATGAACATTTTGAACCTTTGAAAATATATGTCACAAATTACATGACAGAACTCATTCTATATCTTCTAACTCAAGTAGAAAGAAGTAGGATAGTTTTTTTTTCCACAGGCTTGGTGAAGTTAAAAACAAACAGGAAAACAGAAAGCCCCTCTAACTTGATACAGAGAATGAAACTAGCTTAGTGTATCCCATGCTCTTCAGTCTAATTGAGAATCATTTTTTAATTCCTTTAATTTTCTTAGGTTTAGAGAGCTTGGTCTCTAGAGCCATTTCCTAACTGTGGATAGAATAAAAGATTAAATTGAACAGACATTAAATTGATTGACATTGTGACACTACAGACTTAAAAGAAAAAATTGTTTATCTTTTAAAAACAGACAGTAGCAGAAATTTTTCCTTAAAGTTTTTCCAGTTTAAAATGATAACTTGACTAACTGGGTGATGGTGGCCAGTCATGGTGGTACACTCCCTGAGTTTGAGGCCAGCAGCCTGGTCTACAGAACAAGTTCCAGGACAGCCAGGACTGTTATACAGAGAAACCCTACCAAACAAACAAACAAACAAACAAACTTGATTTTTTTCTCTTTAAAAAAAATAAAATAAAATCAAGAAATGTGTCCTAGCAACTTTACAAATGTCCCATGTTACTGTTCAAAGGGAGAATTTAGGAGGACTGGATTAGAGGTATTAACCATCTACTTACTTGAATGGCTGACAGAGGTCTTTTAAAGCAAAACCAAAGGACTGTGAATTTCTGGGGCATCATTTTAGGAACCTTTTTATGTGACATAAGTATACATATTTACAAAATCTTCATCTGTGAAATCTTTACCCCTAGCATTTTTAAATGCAAGAAGTAATGAGTTTGACAAAATCAAATAATACACATTTTTTTTTTTTGCTGAATTGTTTTTCAGATAAGGATGACTGCCATGTCATCATCTTTCCTATGTGACATCATTTAATAGTGACTTCAATAAAAATTCCCATCTCTTGCTGTGTCATGAAAGGAAGTGGGCTCACCTTAGTGCTGTTCTAAAGTGCTGCCCGCCGGGGTTTTTTTTGTTTGTTTGTTTTTGTTTTTTTTTTTTTTTTTGATCATCACAGCAGGAGGCTGTAATAAATTGCAGCCTGGAAGATATTTCTAACTGACAAGTTTGCCAGATATTTTAAGCAATTTATTTTGGGGTGTATCAGCAGATTTTTTTTTCTTACATTGCCATTTGGGTGCCTGCTGACACAGCTTGAGCAAATCTTTAAAACATTTCCTTCCTAGAGACAGATGAAGATGATGAAACTCTTAACATCCAGTCCGCCCCTTAACTCTTCACTTGCCACCTGGGGCTATTCTATTAAGGTATCTAGGGATCTCTACGACACTAGATACCTCCTTCTATATGGTATGATTCTCAGGAGTCCAAGCCCATCAGCACCTTGCTAATAGCTTGAAGTTTTATGGTCAACTAATAAAAAAGTAATCCTAGTTTTAGGCATAGAATGTTATATTTAGATTATTTCATTGTTAACATATTGAAAATTGTTAAGCTTCCCTGTACTTTCATATAAAACATATTTGTTGTTGTTTTTCTTGATCCTAATACGTTGAAAGTGACTAGTCTTTTCTAATTGGTTAGTTAAATTGTTTTTAAAGTTTATTAATTTCTGGCTTTTGGATTCTTATGGCAGCACCATTAATACATATTTTAGTCAATTATTCAGAAATGCTAAAAAAACAAAAAATACTGATTCCTAAAACATTTGCTCTGGTGTAAGACTGGAAGAGCGAGAGGATGGGAGCTTGCAAAGTGCCTCTGTGTGCTGGCCGCTCTGTAAACCACTACCTGAAACAGAAAGAGGCACCTTTCACAGAGCTATTCCTAGTCAGTTGAAAAGCACTACGTAGCCTACCGGAAGGAGCCTGGGAAGGGCTTAAACCTTGTAATGCTTCAGAGAATGCCGTTTGGTGGGGAAAGCCAGAGATGGAAACCGGAGAACTTTGAAAAAAATACCGACATTTAGATCTCATTCCAAAGACAGTACAATTTAATTGGTCTAAAGTGTAGGTTAGACACTGGGATGTTTTAATCTTCACAAATTGTGAGTACAACTAAGGCTGTGAACCCTCTACGTATTTATTTACAAGGATTAGCAGATTTTGTCCACAGTGTAAAGGCAGCTCTCTCACACACCATAAACTCTTGAGCTCCACCTTGAGGACCCAAGAAAGCCATTTGTAAATATTTAACTTATGCGTGTAAGGCCTTTAAAAACTATGAAGATCATTCATAAACTTGGTTTGTTTGAGGTATAGTGATAGAGCTGTTTAAGAGGCTACAATGCATAGAGCTGGTGCTTTTTTCATTCCGAGTAGAGAAGTTCTCTCTGCGAACCACAGTCCCTCAGCCAGGATGCAGTCTCCAGCAGACCCTTACCCAGCAGGCCCCGACGCGCTGCGGGATCCGCGTGGGCGCCCGGAGCTCCGGGGCGGGGCGCCGGCGGGGCCCACCCTCCGGACTCTCTAGACCGCCCCTCCCGGGCGCCCCGCCCCGGACGCGGACGGGGGAGGGCTGCTGGCGGCGCCCGTCAGCCCAGACTTCACAGCGGAGCCCCGGGGCTTCGGCGGCTGCCTCGGAGCTCCCCGGCAGACCCTGCTCAGCCGCAGGAACCAGCGTCTCAGGCCCGGGTTATTCCAACGCGGGTCCAACATGCGAAGCTGTGCTTCGTGAGTAGGCTCCATGACCCTGAGTACTTTTGGCCGGCGAGAGGAAGGCGCCCCCTGCCAGCACCTACAGCCTCTGTGGCCCCGACATGATCCCCTACTTCTCTGCCAATGCGGTCATCTCGCAGAACGCCATCAACCAGCTGTGAGTTTGCCTCTGCAAATGCTCAAAAGTTTGCTTTTCCAAGCGGCTTTTCCCAGCATCCTGGGGCGTGAACTAGGGCGAAAGCGCAGCGTGCGTGCTACGAGGTCTCGGTGCATCTGGGTTGGGCGGTAGGGTGAAGGTGTTGAAGGATTCGTGGCAGCAATGACTCTGGGAGCCTGGTGGGTAGATGAATCTTTCGGAAGAACGACGAGCGAACCTTGAGGGAGTGTAAAAGTGAATTGGCCTCCTAGATGTCTGTGGTGACCAAGTGACAGCCGAGCTTTGTAGCACGCGAGAATCTGGGGAGAGTGGTTGGTAGAATCAGAATAGCCGCCAGAAACTCAGGGGTTCTGTGGATCCTGCTGGCAGCCCAACTTCTTGGGGTAGTGGGTCTTAGGTTTGCATAAGACTGTAAGTTTCTGTTATGGTTCACACAAAGAAAGGCAATCACTCTCTTCACTCTGTTGTAGTCTGGAAATTTCAGAAAATTCGATTTCCGTAGTTTTCTTTTATGGCCCCCAGACTAGTACATACTCTCAACACAAGCCTTCGTGTACTCTGAAATCACTGAAGTGAAGGATTCACGCGCATCTTTAAACCGTCATTGTTTTTAAAGTCAGGTTGTTACTCCTTTCCATTGTGGTTTGCCTGTTTGTGAGAACTGTGTGCTGAAGCTTGTGGTTAATCTCACCTCACAGTCATAAGCTGAAAGTAGAGGAGCATCACCAGTTAAAACTGCAACTTTAAACCAATGGAGAGGTTTAAGGGTGAGTTTGAGCTCCTTCTAAATTGTCTTAAGAAGAATCACCTGCTGAGATTTCCCTAGGCCAGCCTCCAAACAGGGTTGCTACTGTCTCCCTCCTGAAGAACTAATTCCATTTAATGTCCAGCAAAACCTTTTCATTATCCCTTACTAAAAGCACAGTGATTTGTAGATGCATTCATACCTAATTTACTATTTTAGTTGTTGATAAATTGTCCTATTCTCCCAATTGAATTAAACTAATTTGAGGTTCACTCTTTTCCTTTATGGATTCATGGTAGAGCTCCTGAGGGAAAAAACATGAAACGGGAAAATTACTGCTATTTACGCTAATGTCTGTACACTAAACTACCTTACTTGTGTTTTCACTCTCAAAAGGTATGAGGAGATGGAGTGAAAGTGGAGGAAGGGGAGAATGGATGATCTGAAATGTAATGACCAAACTCAATGTGCAGTGCTACCAGTGTTAAGAAGGAAGGTGGGCAGAGTAAGGTCCATCCCTGGACAGAAAAGGGATGAACAAAATGCTCTGTATACATGTTTGCACTGTTATTCCACTTTTTAAAAGAAGTAAATCCTGGAGTTGGAGTTCAGCAGTCAACAGTGACTGCTGCTTTGGGGGAGGACAAGTTTCTCACACTCTAGGCTGCTCACAGTTCCAGGAGATCCAAGGCCTCCCTCCAGCACCTGCACATACCCACACAAAGGCAGATAACTTAAAATAATAAAAGTAAATCTTTAAAAAGATTCACTTTTTTAAAACGTGCTAGATCAAAGACTTTGTGCTAAGTAAAGTAAGCCAGTCACAAAAAGACAAATACTATGTGATTCTCTTTGTATGGCCCCAGCTCCAGAACATAAAAGCCGTTTCTAAACTTGAGAGTATTCTTAAACTATACTTCCTAGCATGATCAAAGGTCCAAATACCTTTTCCTACTAAATCTTGTCCTTGGGTAAATCATTTGACTTGTTCTCTACCACTGTAAAATGGGAATACAGTACAAGGGTTCCTCCTTGGTAGGATCAGAAGAGATTATATATTTAGCTAACATTTTACAAAACTGTAAATCCCTGCAACAAAAATGAGTTAATTGACTTGAATAATAGCTAATAACTGCCATTTATGGACCACTTGTCGCTGTGCGAGGAGTTTAATGTTTGTTATCTCATTGAGTCATCACAGGAGTCTTCTTGTGAACTCATTTGTTCTGTTTACAGTGATGAGGCTGAAGCTCAGGGCCATACTAGTAAGTGACAAAAATCCACATCAAGTGATTTTAAGTTTTCTTTCTGTCTTCCTTTTTTTGGGGGGTGGGGGTTGAGGGGAACTTTTCAAGATAGCGTTTCTCCGTATAACAATCTTGACTATCCTGGAACTCACTTTGTAGACCAGGCTGGCCTTGAACAAACAGAAATCAACCTGCCTCTGCCTCCCCAGTGCAGGGATTAAAAGGGTGTGCCACCATGACTGGCCCTAATTTTTAGGGTCTTTCTCCATTTGTTCCTATCCTTCATCTCTGGTCTCTCTGACTCTTTCTTGAAATGCTGGAGAGTAAATATAATACCTCAGACATGATAGATAAGCACTCTACCACTGAGTTATATATATCATTGGCTTCTAAACTACACTTACTAGTATTGCTTTGGATATGTTTATTAAACATTTATAATGCTGCCTATCTTATCATCATTAAAAAATAATCCATGGATTTAACATATCTATTGTTGCTACTTAATGCAGTGTCAGTATAGAGACTATGGTCAACTGGAGGTCTGTGACTTGACTTCAGAGAATTAATGAACTCCCTGAAATGAAATGTGAGAATGTGGAGTAGATAAACATAGATTTTGAAATCAGAGTCTCAATCTGTGTTCTTAGTAGAACAGTGCTATCTTTTCTCAAGGGAAGTGTTATTTCTAAAATCTGGTTGTAGGTGGACTTTTCTGTCCCGCTATCCAGTTCCCAAATAACCTCACAGAAACTTATTATTATTTATGAAAGCTTGGCCTATAGCTTATGCTTGTCTCCAGCTAGCTCTTACAACTTAAATTAACCCATTTCTATTAATCTATGTGCTGCCCTGAGGCTCATTTACCCCATCTATGAATTTCCCATGTTGCTTCTTCAGTGTCTGGCTTGAGACCCTCAGCATCTCTGCCCTTCTTCCCAGCATCCTCTCTGCCCCCAAAATCCTGCCTAGCTATTGGCTGTTCAGCTTTTTATTAAACCAATCAGAGTGATAGATCTTCACAGTGTACAAAAAGATTATTCCACAACATCTGATATTGTACACCTTAACTGATAGGAGCATTTCATGCAGTAGCAGGTATATAAATAGCAAAGACTAACCAGAGTAACTAAAAGGTTCAAATTCACAGCTAGGAGCCCAGGGTAGTAGCTGTGCTTGTAGATCCTAACTAATCTGGAGGGTAAAGCTGGGGAATCTTGAGTTCAAGGCTAGCTTAAGCAATGCAGTAAGAACCCTGCCTCACAAAGGGGTAGGAGTAAGGAGTTCAGATTTAAGAGTCCCAAATGAAGGCTGATACAAACATGATTTAAGTTTGAGGGAAATGATCCATGAACACACCTTTCCAAGTAGTTGTCAGAATAGGCTTTGATCTTCAGAGGGTTTTTGTTTTCCCTTTCTCATTTGCTAGCTCAGGTAGCTGTGTATTTAGAAACCAAGTAACAAATCTTATGAGACTTAAGTCAGAGTTAAATAGGCCACAGTGAGATTATAAAGGCTTCCTATGAGAGAAAATTCTTAGTTTTTACAGTGTGGCCTTTGGACACCTGTTTCAATGATTTCATAGACTCTTTGATTTCAGTTGTGATATATATGTGGATGAAATATACAAACAGTAGTTTGTATATCAATTTTACTGATTTTGCTATTATTGTATCATTAAAGTCTCCACTTGCCACTGCATAAAATTCATTATATGTGTTATTTTTGACCTATCAATGAAGAATGTTAAGTAATCAAGTTAGGCTGGATGTGGTGGTACATGTCTGCTACCTTAACACGTAGAAGACAGGGACAGGACAATCAGGAGTTTGAGGTCGTCCACCTGCTAAGGAGGTAACCCAGTCAGTAAAGTGTTTGCCTTGCAAGAATACGTACCTGAGTTGAATCCTTAAATTTCATATAAAAATGCCAGGGCCGGCAGTGTACACTTGTAATTCCAGAGCTAGAAAGTAGGAATGGGAGGATCCCTAGGACTCAGGTCATCCAGGCCAATGAGAGACACCCAAGGTCATCCTCAAGAATCTTTGGCCTAGAGAGATGGCTGGGTGATTAAGAATACTTGCTGCTCTTTCAGAGACCTGAATTTAGTTCCCGGCACCCATGGCAGACAGCTCACAACCACCTACCTGTAACTCCACCTCTAGGGGACCTGATACCCTCTTCTGGCCTCCATGGTCTCCTATATACACATAAATAAACATCTTAAATCTTACCAAAGTTATTGTGAAAATTTCTGCCCCCTATAAAAGCCCACATATGCTTTTTTTAATAAACACTTGAACTTTTGAAAAATATGGAAGCCTATTTTTTGCTTGATTTGTTTTATTTTGAGACAGGGTCTCTCTGTGTAGCCCTTGCTGTCCTGGAATTCACTAGGTATCTTGAAATGCTTGAATGCCCAAAGCATTCTCTGCCAAATGAATGCTGGGAATAAAGGTGTGCACCACCACATATGGCCCTTTCTTTCTTTTTTTTTTTTTTTTCAGATTTATTATGGGGTGTGTGTGTGTGTGTGTGTGTGTGTGTGTGTGTGTGTGTGTGTTTATACACATGCATGTAGGTGTCTTCAGAAGTCAGGGTGTTGGATCACATGGAGCTAGAATTAAAGACAGTTGTAAGCCATCCAACATGGGTGCTTACACTGAAATTGAACTCTGGTCCTCTGTAAAAACAAGTGCTTTTAACAGCTAAGTCATCTTAAAACCAGCCCTGTCCTACTTTTAGAGAACCAATACACCATCTTCAGCCCTGGGAAGTGAACTTTAAATATTATTACATGCCAAATTAATGGCTTACACAGAAATAAATGGCTATTTTTTAATCCTAAAATGTTTAGAGAGGATCTAGATAAAATACAGGCAAAGACTACTTTTTATAAACATATTTTTGATTATGTGTATGTGTGTGGATATGTGCTCATGAGTGCAGTTGCCTGGGGGAGCCAGAAGAGGGTGTTGGATCCCCTGGAGCTGGAATTACAAATGTCTGATAGTTACTAATGAGGGTACTAGGAACTGAACTCTGGTCCTCGATGGGAGATGTAAAGACTCTTAACCACTGAGCCATCTCTCCAGCCCAAGGCTACTTTTAAAAATGGACCCATTATGAAAACCTCTACTCAAAAGTCTGGGAACTTAGGTATTTAAGAAGTTGTTTGATTTGTTAATGAGGTTTCCTTGAGCTTTTTACCCTTAAACTAAAATATGTGTGTTTATTTACTTGATTAGGTGCTGTGGAATGATCTTTCTGTATGCTGTGTATATGGTTAATTGGTTAATAAATAAGTTGCTTTGGCCTATGGCAAGGCAGCTAGAGGCAGGTGGGAAATCCAAGCAGAGAAATATGGAGGAGAAAGGCAGGGTGGGGAAGAGACGCTGAGAGCTGCCCAGGGAAGCAAGATATAATGCAATACAGGTAAAGAAAGCTATGAGACACATGGCATTATATAGATGACTAGAAATGGGTTAATTTAAGATGTAAGAGCTAGCTAGTAAGAAGCCTGAGCCATAGACCAAACAGTTGGTAATTAATATATAAGCCTCTGAGTACTTATTTTATAAGTGGCTATGGGACTGTGAATGTTTAGACCATAGACCCAAGAGGGACCAATAAACTTCCCCCTATGAATTTGATTTCCTGTCTTTACATCAGTTCTTTCTAAAAGTTCAAGCTCAACAACAGAGAAGCATATCAAAATTATCCAAAGTATACTCTTTCCTGACCTTGAAAGAAAGGAATCATTCTGGTTTTAGTTTAGTTTTGTTTTTCTGAGGTTGGGAGTAGGTGCTGTTTTCAAGTTTGCTCTTGGTTTTTGAGATAAGATTTTGCTGTATAGTTCAAGAGTTAGAACTCATGGTCCTCCTGCCTCAGTCTCTTGTAATTTGGTGTTTTGTTTTGTTTTGTTTTAATTTCAGCTCCTCTCTCTAGTTGTCCAGTTGATTTCGTATGCTCTTTTCCAGACTTAAGTTTGCATCATAAACACCTTGAGGGCTTGTTCAAACACAAGTGGCTGGTTTCTGAACCTATAGGCTAGAGAGTCTGCACTTCTAACAAGTTCCTAAATGATGCTCATGATGCTTGTGTATGAACCACACTTTGGCAGCCATTACTTTATGTTTTTTAGAGGCAGATTGGGAAAGTAATCAACCACATTTTGCATAGCAAGTAATTAGGGAAAAAATGGTGATGTAATTTGAACAGAAACACATGGCTTGTTTCTGGTAGAATGGGAACCTAGGACAGCATTTCCTATCTCTGATCCAAGCTCTTATGAAGCTACGTGTGCCTAAAAGTTTTGATATGTGTGCATGTGTGTCTGTGTGAGTGTTCATGTGTACATGTCTGCTCATAGGTGTATATGTGAGTGTATGCATGTGTGTACATGTGCGCCAGCACAGAGAATAAGTTTTGAGAGTTGGTTCTCTCCTTCCATCTTGTTAAGGCAGGGTCTGACTTGCTTCTGTCTTGCTACATACTCCAGGCTGGCTGGTCTTTGAGCTTCCAGGGAATCCTCTTGTCTCCCATCTTGCTTTAGTAAGTGCTAGAATTATAGATGTGTGCCACCACATCTGTCTTTTCTTTTTTGTTGTTTTTTTGTTTGTTTGTTTGTTTTGTTTTTTTATTTTATTTTGTTTTGTTTTTTGTTTTTTCGAGACAGGGTTTCTCTGTGTAGCTTTACGCCTTTCCTGGAACTCACTCGGTAGACCAGGCTGGCCTCGAACTCACAGAGATCCGCCTGCCTCTGCCTCCCAAGTGCTGGGATTAAAGACGTACACCACCAACGCCTGGCCACATCTGTCTTTTCTACATGGATTCCAAAGATTTAACTCAAGTTGTCAGGGTTGTACAGCAATGCTTCTATCTACTGAAACATCTCAACAGTCCCCAACCTAGTCAGTGTTATTATATTAATATTAACATTAATACTATATTAATAGTAACATTAAATAGCAAGGGGTTTTTGGCTGCGCTCTTACCCTGGTGACACAGTTTTTAATGTTGTGCTGGGTCTCAAATCCTAAAGTTTGCACGTCTCTGTCAAGTATTCTACTACCAATTGATTTGTTTTAATTATGTGTATGTGTGGGCATGTGCTCATAATTGCCCTCAGATGCCAGAAGTGTCAGATCCTCCTGAGGTTGAAGTTAGAGGTGGCCGTGAGCCAAGTTAGAGGGGCTGGAAATCAAACTCAAGTCCAATTTCCTAAAGGCAGTATGGACTCTTAAGTGCTAAGCCATCTTTCCAGCTATACTTAAGGCATACTTTATAATATTAAATTTGATGTGTTTTTATATTCATGCATCAACACCACAGCATTTTCTTAAAGATTTAGTTGATGTTTTAATACCTGTTTTGGCAGGACCTATCTTATTTTTTTTATTGTTATTTAATTTTTCAAGTCTTTTTTTTTTTTTTTGGAAAGGTATGTTAAGACATTTGTTTGTTTTGTTGTCTTTTTGAAACAGGGTCTCACTATGTAGCCCTGGTTGTCCAGGCTGGCCTAGAACTCACAGAGATCCTCCTGCCTCTTCCTCCCAAAGTGCTCAGATCAAAAGTGTGTGCCATACCTGGCTGTCAATACCTTTAATTAGTCACAGCATGTGTGTTACTAATGCAACTATTGCTTTTCATATTTTCTTTTTTATCTTAATTACATTTATTTATTTATATGTATATGGGTATAAATGTAAGCCATATTGAGGAGGTCTTTCTACCATGTGGGTCCTGGGCATGGAAGCGGGTCATCAGACTTGGTAACAGGAACCTTAGCCTGCTGAGCTGTCTGATAGGAACCATGTATACTTTTTTATCCGACCGCCTTGCTGTTCTTTGTTTCTGATATAGATTTTGTTTTTTAGTTTGATTTTTCTCAACTTCTATGGGCTAATGATTATATTGTCTATAAATGAGTTCTGTGTCTTTGAGAATAACTCTTAAATTGCTTTGACTAGGGCCTCTAGTTTATCAAAATACTTGCCTTGTTTTTTCTTGTAAATGGAATGCTTCTTATGTTTCGTAAATAAGTATGCTCTATACTTTATGCTACAGGTCATGACATATACCACTTAACATGTTGAGAGTATTTAATTGTACTACAACTAATTTCCAAAGATTTTTATGATTTAGCTAAATTTTCTTGCATACTTTTGATACTTGCTGAAATAAGACATGTGCTCCCTTATTAGTAATAGAGTAGCATTGAGTGGCCAAAGCTTACTCTTAACTGAGCTATACCCTGGTTGTTTTGTTCACTTGACATATTATTGGATTTAGCTTACTAATATTTAAGATTTTGCATTTAAAAATTCAGATATATATTGAATCTTTGATTTGTCATTATCCTGCTTAAGACTGATCAATAGAATGATTTAGGTAGCCTTTTGTCTTTTCTGTACTCTGAAACATTTCTTGAGCAGGATTATCTGTATTTTAAAACCCAAATCAAAAAATGCCTCCAAGTGTTAAAATATAAAATAGAGCTAGTGTGTAGCTCAGTTTGAGTGCTTACCTAGCATGTGATGTTAAAATATTCAGTTGTCTTTGTTTTCATTGATTAAACATAACTATGGTAGTTTTTAACTCTAGAGCCAATTTTCTGACGAAATAGAGTTAGACACTCATTTATTGTTTAAAATATTTTTTTCTCTTTTGTAGAAAAAGAAACTAATATAAGTTTTTAAAAGAGGCATGACAGGCTGATGGTTTGGCTCAGTAGCAGAAACTCATGCCCAAGGCCTTGGATTTAGTCCCCAGGAACAAAAATTTAAACAAATAAAGAAGCATAAGATGTCTTCTTGATTTTAAATTAATACTGTTTTTATGATTATTTCTGATCCTTGAATAGTGTCTTAGGGTTTCTATTTGCTGTGAACAGATACCATGACCATGGCAACTCTTATAAAGGAAAACATTTAATTGAATGGCTTACAGTTCAGTTCAGTAACAGTTACAATGCAGTCCATTATCATCATAGTGGGACATGGCAGCATGCAGACAGACATGGTGCTAGAAAAGGAGCTGAGAGTTCTACATCTTGACCTGCAGGCAACAGGAAGAGGTTTGAGACACTGGTCATATCTTGAGCATAGGAGAACTCAAAGCTTGCCCCCATAGGGACGTACTTCTTCCAACAAGGCCACACTAATAGTACCACTGCCAATGAGCTTATGGGGGCCAATTACATTCAAACTACCACATATAGTCTTAAATGTCATTTTTTAAAGTTTATCAAATTAGTTCACATTCAAGTTGTTTGAGTGTGACCTGCAGATATGAAGGACAGGTTACCAGAGAGCTGTTGGGAACTTACAAAGGTACATTTCTGTTTTCATTATTGATACTAAGTTTATGTGGCTTTATCTACATTTGATTTTATTTGCAGTCTGTGGAGCAATAAGGTAGGTTTGGGCAGACATGAGCTCTGAACTTTGGCCTTGGAGTTATGCTTAACCAAGTTAAATGAACTATAAATCTGTACAATGAAGATGAACTGGAATGGAGGGTTGCTGTACCTCAGATTTCTAGATGATAAAGAGTAGGTGTTGCTAAACTCTGCTACTTAACATCTGTTCTCACTCCTGAAATAGGGCAGTTTTTCTAGACCTATTCTACAAAACCCCTCCCCAAAGCCAAAACGATTAAAGACGTCAGCCTCTGTATCCAAGAGCAGTTGGACTTTGAAGATGCTCTAATTTTCACAGATCATCTTGTACACTTCTTGGGTCTGTCTAGTAAATGTGAATATACTAACATATATATGTGTGTGTGTGTGTGTGTGTGTGTGTGTGTGTATATATATATATATGTTGTTGGTTTTTTACTCTTTTGAGGGGCCATCACCCAGTTCCCAAATAAACCATACACGAAGGCTTATTCTTAATTATAAAAGCCTAGCCTTAGCTTGGCTTGTTTCTAGCCAGCTTTCCTTAACTTAAATTATCCCATTTATCTTTTGCCTCTAGGCTTTTAAACTTTTTCTTACTTCTGTAAATCTTACTTGTACTCCGTGGCTTGCTGTGTAGCTGGGTGGCTGGCCCCTGGAGTCCTCCTTCTCTGGCTACTTTTTTTCCTCCCAGATTTCTCCTTCTATTTATCGTCTCTGCCTGCCAGCCCTGCCTATGTCTCTCTCCTGCTTTACATTCAGATCTTTAATAGACAGACCATCAGGTGTTTTAGACAGGCACAGTAACACAGCTTCACAGAGTTAAACAAATGCAACATAAACAAAAGTAACATACCTTAAAATAACATTCTACAACATAAACACACACACACACATATATTTATATTTACATATACTTACAATATGTTAAGCTGCCTTGGGACTAAAGGAACATGATATAGGTAGGTACTATCATACAATTTGAAATTTATCATGTCGTTCCTGGATTTCTAAGGGGAAAACAAAAGAAAAACAATTAATATCCTAACTGTGCAGATAGAATTAGTTAGCTTTTCATTGTTGAATGAAGCAGGATGTTGCCACCCATCACTCAGTTATGTTTAACTTGAAGAAATGTGCTAAAAACATTAAGGACATTTTAGATTTTCCTGTTGTTTGGAATAAATATAACTAATGATTTATAAATAGATTGTTAATGTTACATACCAGAGATCAAATCTGGGTCCACCATCTTTTCAAATGTTTGTATGAATTTAGCAAGTTCTATGTTAATCTTTTTTTAGAGGGATATGACCCTTTTTTCTAGTAGCCAAAAGGATTTTGCATTAGTTACATCTGTTTAAAAAAAACAAAATCCAGAGTCTTTTTGAATAATTCTCCAGTAAAGTGAAACCTCAGTGTTAACCAGTTCTAAAACTTTAGGTCTCTGTGCATAGAAGTAGAATTTCTTCTTTATAATGAGCTAAATGGTCCAAATTGTTGCATATTTTATATTTACTACTGCTTCATTTTTAAAAGACTCTTCAGCTCAAATGAGATAATTCACAAGAAAAGTTAAACCTTTTCAGATATGAATACTACTTTTTATTCTCCATACTTTTTATTTATCCAAGGTTCACATGTATATCCATAATCTATAAGAGAGTATTTTATGCCTAAATGTCTTAATTTTGGACTATAATCATATTGACTATCTTTTGTAGTGACTATGCAAAAAAAAAAATTATCTTTTTTCATCTAAGCATGCTTTGTCCCCCAGGAAAAGGCTATGAGAGCTTATGAGCTCAGCATCTTCTCATACACCTTCATTCTGTTCTGTTTTATATTTTATGTAATAAAAGTCAGTTAATATCTATGAGGGCCCAGTGAAATGAGACTTTTTTACTTTTCTGATTTGAAACAAGTATTACTTATAACAGAAAGAGTGAAACCACTTCTTCAATACCATCTTCCATTCCAGTCCTCTTTAATTACATTTTATCTGAGTGTTAATATACCTAGATCTCATGAACATTTTTTTTTTTTTTAAATCGTGTTGTTGTATAATCCATGTTTTTAAGGACCATTAGTCTGGGAACTTGTCAGTGGAGTTGTAGTGGTTTAAATGAGCACGGCCACACAGGTTTGAATGCACAGTCACCAGAGAGTGAAAGTGTTTGAAAGGATCAGGATTAGGAAGTGTGCCCCTGTTAGAGGAAGTGTGTCACTAGGGGTGGGCTTTGAGGTTTCAAAAGCCTGCATCTGGCCCAGTGTCTCTCTCTTTGCCGCCTGTGGATCTGGATGTAGCTCTCAGCCACTTCTCCAGCAACAAGCCTGCTGTGCTTGTCACTGTGCTCCCCCATGATGATAATAGACTACTCTCTGGAACTGTAAGCAAGCCCCAGTTAAATGTTCTCTTTTCTATAAGAGCGGTCATGGTCGTGATGTTTCTTCACAACAATAGAAACCCTAAGACAGTTACATAGGAGACTCTGTCCCTTTTGTTTGTTTGTTTTGTTTTGTTTTTTCAAGACAGGGTTTCTCTGTGTTTTTTTGGTGCCTGTCTTGGATCTCACTCTGTAGACCAGGCTGGCTTCGAACTCATAGAGATCCACATGGCTCTGCCTCCTGAGTGCTGTGATTAAAGGCATGTGCCACCACCGCCTGCAAGACTCAGTCTCAAAACAACAACAAAATTTTTTTAATGCAGTTATTTTCAGGGATCATTGCAGAAGGGCGGAGGGCATGGGCAGAAAGATCGTAAGAGTCAGGTCTGGAAAGTACTATAGCAAAACAGTGTCTCCTGTTCTTATGAACTCAGCTACTGTGTTTGCCTACATAAGACCTGCACAAGATCAAACCACTGCTTCCTTCCATCCTGGAAGGGGAAAGTGCTCGCAAGCCCCCAGTCCTGGCTGAGAAGCTGTTGACAGTTGATGGCTTTTGAGAGAGTCCCTTTTCTTTAAAGGTGTAGCCCCTGGTAGGTCAGTCATTTTTCTAGTGGATTGCCCCCACATCCCTAAATATTTGGGTAGAAAAATTAGACTTGGTGAATTTTTTTTAAAAAAAAAGACAAAAAAATGGAGTAGGGAGTGGATCTGGGAGGACTAAGGGAAGGGTTGAAGGGTGAATATACTTGTATACATGTATGAAATTCTCAAAGTTAATAAAAATATTAAAAATTATTTAAAAAAGAAAATAAAGCTAGGAAGTGATGGTACATGCCTTTAATCCCAGAACTCAGGAGGCAGGCAGATCTCTGAGTTGAGGCCAGTATGGTCTACAGAGTGAGTTCCTAGACAGCCGAGATTACACAGAGAAACTGTCTCAAAAAAACCAAAAACAAACAGTAACAAAAAAAAGTCAGTTATTTATGCTTGGGAAAAAAAGACAAACAAGAAGTGCAGTTGCCCTACATCTACATAATATTTTGTAATTTTAGGGGTGTGTGTGTGTGTGTGTGTGTGTGTGTGTGTGTGTGTGTGTTCGTTCAGTTTGGCTTATAGGGAAGATCCTGCATTGTTTTAGAAAGCATTTCTTCTATAGTCTTCTCGTTGGGTTGTTTTCTTCCTTTTCTTCCTTTCTTTCCTTCCTTCCTTCCTTCCTTCCTTCCTTCCTTCCTTCTTTCTTTCTTTCTTTCTTTCTTTCTTTCTTTCTTTCTTTTTCTTTACTATGTTTTGTTTTTCTGAGACAGGGTTTCTTTAATATGTCCTGGATGTCCTGGAACTCACTCTGTAGAACAGGCTGGTCTTGAACTCATAGTGATCTGCCTGCCTCTGCCTCCCTAGTGCTGGGATTAAAGGCATGCACTACCCCACCTGGCTTCATTGGTTGTTTTCATTGAACTGGTTTTTTTTTTTCATTTTATTATTATTTTTTTTAATTTTATAATTTAATTTAATTTTACATATCAGCTATGGATTTCCCCACCCCCCCTCCCCGCAATTCACCCCCCATTTCCATCTCCTCCAGGGCAAGCACTCCCCTGGGGATTCAGCTCAGCCTGGTAGATTCAGTCGAGGCAGGTCTAGTCCCCTCCTCCCTTCACTCAGGCTGAGCAAAGTGTTCCTACATAGGTCCCAGGTTCTAAACAGCCAGCTCATGCACTAAGGACAGGTCCAGGTCCCACTGCCTGGGGGCCTCCAAACAGTTCAAGCTAATCAACTGTCTCACTTATCCAGAGGGCCTGATCCAGCTGGGGGCTCCTCAGCTATTGGTTCATAGTTCATTGAACTGTTTTATATTCGCTCCACTGTTGAACATTTTGTGTTCTTTTTTTCTGCAGTTATAAACAGATTCATCCAGTGAACATCCTTGTGCCTAAATCTTTGTACACATTCCTAAAAGAAGTGTCATAGAGATCAATTCTGTGATTTCTAAGCTAAAGGATATATGAGTTGGTTTTGGTTTTTTTGTTTTTTTTTTGAGGCTTTTGACATGGATTATAAGTTTTCTCACCACCTTTAGCATTCTACTCCCACTAGCAATTCTAGTAATTCATTTTTATTCCTGAAGCAAAATAAAATCAAGGAAAGCCAATTTTAGATTCAGTTCATCTGAGCTACTTGGGGACCCAAAAAAACTTGGCCTTTACTTGGCTTTTGCTATCAAGACCTCCTTTCAGACTTAAGCACTAATTTAAAAACAAAATGTCTTGATTTATGAAGAATGGTGCAGTGTTAAGATGAAACAAATACCAAGTTATTTTGAGCATATATGTAATTTATTAATTTAAAGCTCACAACTCAAATTTCATTTATTCTAAAGTCATCACAATTTGAACTTAGAGGATTTTTAGAATGAAAAAAATAAGCAAGCAAGCTTACTTAGAGTTCTCTATGAAATTAGCTTCAAGCCCACGATGCTCATCTTAGGAAATGTTATATATCCCTGAGATTTCCTACAGTACTGCCTTACCAATGGTACTGAAATTTTAAGATGATATTAGTTTGTAATGCTAATGACCTTTTGAAATTAGAATTTCCTGACCCTGTTTATTGTAAACAATAAATACATGTCACCAACTTTTTAGAGAATATGTCACTGAAATTCTTGAGCTAACAGTTTCCATCTTAGAGGACTATATGAGTATTGTGTAGGAGGTCACCAGCAGATCTAAATAGCCCCAAGGACCAGTTTACAGGGGTTGGGGGGTGGCAATTACAAGTCACAAAAGAAAAAGGAAGCCATAGTATATGCCAGCTTCATTAGTGTTGGTGGCCATCTTCTTTGAAAACAAACTGCTTCCTAAGGAGTGTGTTTATGGGCAGGGCAGTCCTTTCAGGTGAGATCTCATGTTTCATAGTGACAGCAGGTCTGCACACTGCTGAACAGAGGGTAAGCTCAGTGCCTTCTCCAGCCTATCTGCCACAGCTCATCTCTTTTGCATGGTAAGCCTTTGTTCATCAGAGGGGGCCTCTGTGCCTGGCCTGTCCAACTACTGTCAGAAATCAAGGAGTCTAAAGGTCAAAGTGAATAAAGTGGGGTCACTTTTGCTTTAAGGGGATCAGTTTTCCACCCGTTAGAATGGGAAATTGAATTACAGCCCAGGAAATGTTCATTTCATCAGCTTCAGCCTTTCGGCTCCAAAGAAAAATTACTAGATATTTCTCCAGTCAGCAGGAACAGAAAAGAAACCAAAGTGCCTTTGAAGAGTGCTTCTTGGGCTAAAGAAGATGGCTCAGCAATTAAGAGCAGTCATACACATAAATAAAAATAAGTAAATCTTTCTCTTAAAAGAGTGTTTTTTAATTAAGTTGGGAGGTACTGGAGATTGCAGATCCAGATATTGTTTAAATAGGAATGTTGCTACATATATACATGATTACTGTGAGGTAACAGGCAACAAATTTTATGGGTATGGGTGTTTTGCCTGGGTGTTTCTGTGTATCACTTGTGTGTGTGCTGCTTGCAGAGGCCAGAAGAAGGTGTTGGATCTCCTAGAACTGGAGTTATAGATGGTTTTGAACTATCATGTGGATGCTGGGAATTGAACCCAGGTCTTAAGTGCTCTTAACCACTGAGCCATTCCTCTGGCCCCCTAGTATCATCTTTTGACATGATAGGAGCAAAAAAATAGGAGAGGCAAGTAATACTCCATTTCTTATTAGACCTATTAAAATGGGCTCTTACTAAACAGTTTTTGAGTACTTTAGAATTCAGAATTCATGTACTACAAATACTTGATCTACAGCCTAATTAAAAGTCTCCTTTCAAGTCAGGCCTGGTAGCACACAGCTGTAATTCCGACACTGAAGCAACTAGGGCAGGAGAATTGTGGTTTAAGGCCAACCCTGGTTATATAATAAGACTGCCTCAAAGATAAAATAAGTCTCCTTTTTATTTAGCAGTGGTCCTTGTATATCATCATTGAAACCATAAGCTATTGTCCTTGTCCTCTAACCTTACAAAAAGATTGTAAGCAGGACAGCTACATAATTGTGGACCCTAGTGCAAATTAAGAATATAGGGCCCATTGTTCTTAAGTCATTCAGAATTATAAGATACCACCAGCAGAGGATTAAACCAAGTGTAAGCTGGACCTTTTGTGACTATACACACCCATGAAATTGGCCATGATTTTAAATAGCTAGAATTAATGAGAGCTATATACTCCCAAACCCCTATTTTGTCTTTTTGTTTAGTTTATTTATTACTATGCTGCAGGACTTACATGATGGTCAGGGGACAACTTGTGGAGCTGGCTTTCTTCAGTCACCTTTTTATGGGTTCCAGGAGTCGAACTCAGATTACCAGGCTTATGTGGCAAGTAACTTTGTCCACTGAGCCATCTCACTGGTCCCATATTAGCTTTTAGAGACAGACTGGCCTTGAACTCACAAGTAGTCCAATATGGTCTTGAATTGAAGATCTTCTTGTCTCAGCCTCCCAAGTGTTTAGCTGACCTGTGTGCTATCATGACTGGCTTTTCTTCTTTTTGTTCTTAATCTTTCTGTTCTGATCCTTCCTTGCCAGTGTTGGAGCTTATCCATCTCAGAAGAAACCTGTATTCTTCTGTTAGTCCATGTGAAACTTTCGGAATAGTCCCCTGTGTTTGGTTGGTGAAACAATCAAGATTTGGATTTTATTTTTAAGAAATGTAATTAATTGGTAGAACTAGAAAAACACGTCCCATATTATACTTCTTAAAAATCTCCCTATTGGGCCGGGTGGTGGTGGCACATGCCTGTAATCCCAGCACTCAGGAGGCAGAGGCAGGTAGATCTCTGTGAGATCGAGGCCAGCCTGGACTATAGAGTGAGTTCCAGGAAAGGCACAAAGCTACACAGAGAAACCCTGTCTCGAAAAACCAATAAATAAATAAATAATAAATGAATGAATAAATGAATCTCCCTATTGCTGTTGCATTTTGTTGAGCAGTTGTATGTATGAAGCTGTTAGTATTTTTCCCTCTTTCTTTTTTTTATAGATGAGAAAGCCTTATGGAGTTTTGGAGACCAAGATTATCCTGTATTATCTTTGCAGGCTTGGGCCTTTTTTCACTTGTCTGTTCTGACTTTACAAGTGAGAAAGGCCAAAGATAAGATGACAGAAAATCTTGCTTTTTTAAAATTAATCTGTTTTACAGACTTTTTTCCAGTTTCCAAGAAACTTCTAGAGTATAATATAAACTAATATGTGCCTCAAGTTTTCATTTTCTTTATTTCATACAGCCATTACAGTGACTGGGGGTGAAAGAGCAATGCTTACTTGTGTGGGCTCATGTGGAAACCATAGATTGACTTCTGGATATGTTCTTCAATTACTGCTGCACTCCATTGTTTAAAACAGGTTTTCTCACAGAACCTTTGGACTAGACTGGCTGGCCAGCATAGCACCCAGGATCCACCTATTTACCTCCAGTGCTGGGGATGCCACTAGGCCTGGTTTTCACACTAGTACTTGGAATATGAACCCAAGTGCTCAATCTTGCATAGCAAGCATTTTATTCACTAAGCATCTCTCCATCTCCTCTTTCAACATACTTTTATAAGCACAAGATTGATATTCAAAGAGATTAATTGGCTTATTCAAGGTTATTTAATTAATGAATGAAAGAGCAGGGACTGAAAGCCAGGTCTTCTTGCTTATTTTGTAAGGTTTATTGCCTCTAATTAGTTTTATATCTCTACTAAGTGAAAATTCATTTATTGGTCTCCAACAGATGTCTAGGCTCTGTGACCATATCACAGAGTAAAGGAGACTAAATCAACTCTCAGAACTTAAATTCCATCCCACTAGTTGGAAGGTGAACTCTGTTACATAGTTTGAAGCCAGCCTGAGCTGTATGAGATACTGTTTGAACAACAACAAAAAGAACTCAAATTCTAAGTGTAAACAAATTACTATAACTAAATAATCAGGTGATATTGCAGCTTTAAAGAAAGCAATGACACACACCAAAAGTATAGAAAGCAAGCTCTAAAGACAATGCCAGGTTAGAGAAAATAAAGCAGAAACTAGCAAGCTATTAGTTGAGTCACAAATTGAGTTCTAGACATTTCATGTTAATGTATAAGTCAGTTCTAGGCATAGCAGATCTATATGATATTAGGCTACTACAGCATGGAAATTGATGCAGATTTTTATCGTTTATTTTACTTTAAATATAATTTTTAATGGTAAGCTACAGTGAGAAATAAGTTGATGTCTTCATTTTCTTGAGTACAAGACTGCTAAGGCTTGATTATCTTGGTTTTTGGTTTGGGGGATGTTTTTGGTTGGTTGGTTGGTTTGGGGGTCTGTTTGTTTGCTTGTTTGTTTGTTATACTTAGACAGAGTTTTCTTATGTCTCCCAGGCAAGTCTTAAATTTGTCGACCTCAATTTGTAAGTCTCAAACTTAATGTTCTTCTGTCTCAAACACCAGAGTGGTAGGATTACAGGTATTCACACCTAGCCCAGCGGTTACGTACGGTTATGTCCTAACAGCTGCATCTTACATTTAATCTCTTTCCCTGTAGCACTGATTATAAGATCCTTAAGTCAATAAAGCTGTAAATTTAGTCATTTCTTTTTGTACTGGATCACAGTAAGATCAGCTGTTGTACTGGTGTTCTTATATTTCTCTCAGTCATAAAAAATGTATATTATAGTAAGTGGCATGCTCTGGTAGCATTTAACTTTTTTAGATTATTCAATAAATGCAGGAAATAGATGGCCTTATTTGCTTGTCAGATGTAATTATAATGATTTTAAAATATTAATCCTGTATAGTACTGAACTCTTGATATATCTAGTTCTATGGGCCTTCAGTAAATGAGCTTCCACTTAATTCTTAAAATCCATTACAATATTAAAATGTTTATTATTTAGATCGGGGCTTTCAAAACTTGGGAAAGAAGGAAGCAGCATGAGTGATAGGTTGTTAATGAAGAGTTTTATCTACAAACAGCTGTTATAAAATATTCTAAAGCTAACAAAGACTCCTAGAAACTCCAAAACAGTCTCTGTATTGCCTCTGGTTTCAAAGTTAAATCCAAATATAAATCATTAAGTCTTTGCCTCATTAAATCTGAGCTGTCACCTGCTAAAAAAGCAAGAGGTAGAAGTGGGAAGGATGTCAGTCCCACCAAGTGTAGTTCCTTTAAGGTGATCACCAGGTTCCTTCAGTTCTAAGTGTGTCTATCCAGCAAATATAGCTGTGAATGCAGCCCAACATAGGTTGAGGTTTCAACATCACAGCATCAAAGGGCTGGACTCCCCTGCTAGCTCTAGAGTGGGAAATTCACAAATATACTGAAAAAAATATGCAAAGGAGGATCGACCTAAGAATGTTGCATTAATTTTTCTAGCTAAAGCAAAGGCCATGGTTTTCATCAGTTCTCAAAAGAACCCAGTGACACCCTCACACTGTGACACACATATGCACTACTAAGAATCTGGAATAGAGGCAGGGTGTAGCGGTACATGCCCTTAATTCCAGTACTTCGGAGGCAGAGGCAGGCAGATCTCTGTGAGTTTGAGGCCAGCCTGGGCTACCAGGACAACCATGGCTACATAGAGGGACCAACAACAATAACAAAATTTGAAAAAGGATCATTTTAGGCATTTGATTTAAAAAAAAGAATAAACTCTGTTTTCTTTTGAACTTACCATTAAGATTTGTTTCTCTGTCATGATTTCCCCATGCTGGGAGAATTTGATGTTTTCTCTCTGGTGAGGGTTGGACAGCCTTTTAAATGCTTCCTTTCTTAAAATCTTGGAATAGCTTTTCCTAGAATGGCATTTGCTTTAAAAAACAAAAAACAAAAAAAAACTTGAACTATTCTAGCAAAGGATGCTTCTAGTCTCCAGCTAGTAGTCACAACTTGAGTGGTGAGCACTAAAAAGAACACTGGGATCAAGAGTTTCTGGTACTTAACTATATTCAAGTGGGCAATAGATGATTTGAAGTAGTTGGCTTGAAGTAAATTATGAAAAGAAGTAAAATTTCTAATTCAGTTCTAATCAAATGCTTTAATACAGGTACCTATTGAATTATTTATATAAATAGAGCTTCTTGGTTTAGAAATGAGGACAGTGCCCTAGGATTACATATTTAGTGAAATAAGTGTGCTATTATTTAATTATATTCAACTTTGAGGTTTAAGAGTCCTCCTATCTATTAAGCCGTTCTTTGATACTAAAACCAGCTTTAACAACCTAAATTATTGTGCCAAGTTTTTAGAAGTGCTAGCAATCACATTTTGCATGCCATGTTTGCCTACTTGCTATGTCATATTACTTACTTATTTAGGCTTTAATCTAGTGCCTGTTTGCTCTAGAAAAATTCCTGGGGTTTGAGCTGGGCATAATAGTGTGTGCAGAGAGGCAAGAGAATCAATTCAAGTTTGAGGCCAGCCTGATCTACATAGCAAGTTCCTGTCTAGCCAGCTAGGGCTATAAAATAAGACCTTGTTGTTTTTGTTGTTGCTGTTTGTTTATAAAAAGATAATGGAAGACTAAAACTCTGAAACTGTAGGCAAACTCCAAATTAAATTAAATTAAAGAAAAAGTTGGGTTGGGGATTTAGCTCAGTGGTAGAGTGCTTGCCAAGGCCCTGGGTTCAATCCTCAGCTCAAAAAAAAAAAAAGAAAGAAAGAAAGAAAAAGTTAGTAGGGATGTAGGCTAGTGATAGTGTGCTTGCCTAGCAGCTCTGAGTTTACTCTTCAGTACAATATAAAATAAATAAATAAATGAAGTCTATAGCCATTTAACCATGAATGTGTCCAATCTTGGCTGATATCAGCAGCTAAGCAAGGTTGAGCCTGATTAGTAACTTAGATGGGAGATTATTTGGGAATATTAGATGCAATAGGCTTAAATAATAAACTTTTAAAAGAAAAAAGATGTGAAGGAATATACTATCATGAGCCAAAATAAAACCTTCCTTTTAAAAAAGAAATGGAGGTTTTTATAAATAAGGCTTCTAGCAGAGAACCTAGACCAGTTTACTACCTTAGAGTACCTGGGGCCAACTATTATTTGAATGTGTCAATATAGAAATCTTAAAATGTGTGAAGAAATAAAAATAGTAAAAATATTGTCCCCTTCCTCTTTTTTTTTTTTTGACTCTTGAACTGAAAACATGTGGAACAAATTCCATGAGCCTCTTCGTTGATACTAGATGAATTTGGGGAAATATCCCCATCCTCTTGTCTTTCTGCCATGGAAATACTCACAGCTACAGTGTCCAGTCTCCTCTGAATGAAGACAGATTTCTGTTCGTTACATTTATGTTTTAGAAGTATGTTTTCTGCATTCTTTAAATGTATTATATCCATACATACACACCTCCTACTAGCGAAGTTAGAAGGTTCCCAAAATGTCTGCATTTTATTGGGATTTTCTTAGCTTTATTTTAAGGTAATTCTATTTTTCAAATATTTTCTTCAAAACCAGCACCACTTCTATGGCCACTAGAGAACTCAGTCAATCAATCAGTCAGTCGGTCGGTGAATCATTCCAAGTTCTACAAGCTCTTTGGATTAGGGCAGGGCAGGTAAAGAAGAGTCAACTTTGCCCTCACTTGGGCCTTCTTTGGTTAGATACATAATCAAGGAAACTGTCAATCAGAAGACTACCAAGTAGCTCCCACTGTTAGTCTCTGGTGCTTCTGAAGTTTAATAACGCCCAAGTTGAAAACCTGTTTTGTTCTAGTTCCCAGGAGACAAAACTGCTGAACATTTTACCCTGTTAGCCTGGGCAGCTCTCTGTCTGCATGAGGTGTGGCAGGCAGTCCTGGCAAGTGAGTTACCTTGCTTTAGGCCTCACTGTGCCAGAGTTACATATGTGAAGAGGTTGCTCTGTGCCAGAGATTATACCTCTGTTCAAGATGGAATAAAATTGAGCATTACTTGTTGTGTTGGCTGTCAAGGAATGCTGCGTTGATAGTTTTGCTGTAGTAGCTTTCCCCGTGGAGCAGTTACCAACCCCACTGCTGTGAGCTAAGCCTAGGACTGAGTCGTCTTCTATCTTTACTAGGGTGAGCATATCTTGTCTAAATATAGAAAGGTGTGGACTTGGCTAGTACTATGAGAGACAGTAGAATGACCTTCACCGGTCTTCACTAGAGTTAAATTTATATTTAAAGAAATAGGAACACTCTTTCCAGCAACACAGGTTTCAAAAGGTAAAAAGTTGTGTAGCAGACAAAAAAATAAAATATAAAAGCCTACTTCTGAAAGAAGATAGGCAAGCCAGGTATGAAAGTATACACCTGTATTTTAGCTACTGGGGAAGATCACACATTCAATGAAGCCAGTCTTGGTATCGTAGGGAGACCCCTGTTTCAAAAGGAAAGAGATGAAGAAAAATATGCCAGGCATTATTTTTAAATGAAAATATACCTATTACATGATTTGTTTCTCTACTTTATTAACCAAAAGTTAACAGCTATTGAGAATGCAAAAGATACAGCATAAGATTTATACACCTTAGGTCCTTTAGAGTAATGATTTGCACACTCTAATCCTGGCACTTGCTGCTTTTTTAGAAAGTTTTTGTTTGCTAAGAAGAAAGGATGTTTTTGTTTTCCAAGCATGTGAAACTTAGTGTAGATATCAGCAGTCCTGCTTATTTAACAGAAGAAACTCAGACACAAGTAAGTGAATCAGTATTACAACCAGGAATGGTGATTTCAGTATGCGTTGTTTCTTAGATTAAATGGCCTTCTTTTGCTTTCCTTTTTATTGGTTTATATTTTGTTATTTTATATGTATGGGTATTTTTGTCTGCACCATTTGGTTTCTTTAAAAATATGTAGTTCCGCCAGGCAGTGGTGGCACACGCCTTTAATCCCAGCACTCGGGAGGCAGAGCCAGACAGATCTCTGTGAGTTCGAGGCCAGCCTGGGCTACAGAGTGAGATCCAGGACAGGCACCAAAACTACACAGAGAAACCCTGTCTCAAAAACAAAAGTGTAGTTCCATATGGCTTTGAACAGTCACGTTTGCTGGGTAGCCCAACCCATTTTGACATAACCTTTAGAGACATTCTTTAAGGGTTACCTCTACTGCTATGAAAATCTTAGCTGGTATTTTACCATGTTTAATTGCCATAGTAATATAATGATCTCATCTTGTGTTGAAGATGTACTTTTAAGATTCTCAGTAATAATCTCCTGAAATCAAATTTATGAGGGTGTTCATAGTGTTACACAAAGAAACTGAGATGTATAATAACTTTATCCATATTATATAGTTCACTCATTATGCTAAAACTGTGAATTCCATTTTTTTTATTTTAAAATTTGTCTTACATTTTTATTTATTGTATACCTGCATGCCACAGTGTACATACGGAAGTCAGAGGACAACTAACTTTCCCAGAGTTGGTTTTCTCTCCCCACCATATGGTCCTAGGAATCAAACTCAGGTCATCAAGTTTGTAGGCAAGCTCCTCTACCTGCTGAGCAGTCTTGATGACCCTGGGTTCTGGTTTGTTTTGTTTTCTCTCTACTTCTACATGTTTCCCTGAAGTAAGTAAGAGACTAAACATCTTTAGAGAAAATGCATAAGGGGATAAAACTGACTCAAAGTTACCTGATAGCCATATGTATTGTCATTAGAAAGCCCTGGAGCCTGGCCTAGTGGTGCACACCTGTAATTCCAGCACTGCAAAAGCCAAGGCAGAGGAGGATCTTGAGTTAAAGGCTAACCTGGGCTACATTATACAGTGAGACCTTTTCTCAAAAAGAAAAACAAAGCAACAGTGGCTATTCTGTTGTTTACTGCTTCCTTCAAGTCAGTAAAAATGTGACCCAAGAACTGGGAGTCTCGTGTGGAAAGAGAGATGTTTTGGGTTGTCAGTGTTGAGCTGCTTTCCAAATGGCTGTGTTCTGAATGTGACAGCCACCTTACTTTGTTCATCATCGTTCACTCATAGCATCTTACGTGTCTCTGTCTCACTTACAGAAGAGAAGCAGGAAGCAAAACATCTCAGCTCTTATAATACGGCAGCTTCTCTGTAGTTAATATATAAATTGGATCAAATCTTTCTGTGGATAGCCTGTGGTTGTGTTTTATGTCAGTTCTTAATTCTTCCTCATTCTAGAGATGAAGACATTAATTAACTTTCTGAAAACTGTCTTCCTGTAGGTATTCTTAACTATGGCAGTTTAGCTGCGAGGCATGCAGATTTAGTGTTAACTCTATCACCCTAGTCCAGTGCAATACAAATGAATCTGTCAAGTTCTGATTAAAGTTGGTTTCAAGTTCCTGATTTACCTTTTGCTTGCTCTGTTTCTTTAAACTGTATTTTTAAATGGTTGTTTCAGAACTTAGTTGTATTATCATCCATTTAATAAAGCCCATCAGTGTACTAACTATCATATCCGTTAAAGGGGAATAAGAAGGCAGGAAGTCCTTTGTGTAAAAGCATTCTCTTCAGCTGTTCTTCCTTGATGCTGGAAGTCTGGTGCCGGCAGGAAATGATACAGACATGTGTGATAACAAAGTGACATAAAGAAGAGTCACTTGTGAGACCACTGGTTTGTCCAGATTGGTTAGCTTGTCAGCTGGTAGGCAGGAGCAGAGAAAATTGATTTCAAATGTGAGGTTAGCAAAGTATTACTTAAGAGAGTGCTGAGATGGTGGGAAAAACTATTTTAAGAAAAGTTAGGACAAAGGCAGGTGGTGTAAGAGTTAACAGCCATGTAAACAGACTTAAAGCATTGGTATTTGTAAAAGTCTAGAGAACCTGTCAAGAGAGTCAAGAGTAAAAGGAATTTGCACGTATCAAAACATTTCTTTGCCTGGTTTTTCTTACAACTGGAATTCATGAAATAAGTTTTCCATTGTACAAGAAAGTGAACCAGACAGATAGTACCTGATATCCATTTTCTCCGCATTCCCCAACTTTAGACCACCCTTCTATCTTGCCTAGCATACCAAAGTAGTACCTGTCTCCTCAGTTCTAAGCCTCCCCCATTTTCCAGTCAGTTTCCTCTACTGTAGTAAACTATGGCGTTCTGCTATGCTCAAGATAAAGTCCAAATTCCTTGGCAAGCAGTACAGGATCCGTGTCCTGCTTATCTTCCCCTGTGTTTACAGCAGCCCCTCTCCACATTTTAACTGAAACAATAGAGTTGATCTTGGTCTCTGTTTCTCCAGGACATATCATCTAGATGATCTGAAGGATCATTCTACCCCTGTCCCCTTCTCTAGGAGGGCAGTGATGAATTTCACTGATTACTAATTTAACCCTTTGCCCTAATGTCGTCTTTGTCGGAGAACCTTCCCTGACCATGCTTTTCGGTCACTTTAGCCTCTGAACACTGGGTTGGTCTTTTTGTTTTTGTTTTTGTTTTTGTTTTTGTTTTTGTTTTTGTTTTTAGCACACTTACACCACCTGACATTTCACTGACTTGTCTTGTCCTGCCTCCATCCCATAAGTGTCAGTTCTTTGAATTTTGTGTTTATTGTTATATTACCAGTACCTAGAGTAGTAGTACTTTGCTGCATGATGCATTCTCAATAAATAATTTTTGTGTAACCTATGATAAATTTCTTTTTTTTGTATTTGGACACAGGGTTTCTCTGTGTAGCCCTGGCTGTCCTGGAACTCCCTCTGTAAACCAGGCCAGCTTCAAACTACAGAGATCCGCCTGCCTTTGCCTCCTGAGTGCTGAGGTTAAAGGCATTTGTCACCACCACTGCCTGACTCCATATATTCCTTTTTAGTATTTTTTATGTCTGTCATATTTTTGCCAGCACTTACGTCTCTACACCACCCACAAGCCTGGTGTTCTCAAAGGCCAGAAAAGGGCATTGGATTCCCTGGAATTACAGATGGTTGTGAAACACCATGTGGGTTCTAGGAATCAAACCTAGGTCCTCTAGAAGAGCAGCCAGTGCTCTTAGCCACTGAGCCATCTTTCCAGCCCCTGTATTGTTTTTGCTGTTGTTGTTGTTGTTGTTGTTGTTGTTGTTTTTAATGAAGTATTCTTTAAAAGTAATTTAAAACTAGACTTTCAAAGCAACTTTTTTTTACTAAAAAAAAAAAGTGTTGCTAGCTGATCATAGTGGCGCACACCTTTAATCCCATCACTAGGGAGGCAGAGGCAGGAGGATCTCTGTGAGTTCGAGGCCAGCCTGGGCTACAGAGTGAGTTCCAGGGCAGAGCTACATTCTGAAACCCTGTCTCACAAAAACTCGTGTGTGTGTGTGTGTGTGTGTGTGTGTGTGTGTGTGTGTGTGTGTGTGTCTGATTTTAGGATCCTTGGAAAAGGTTCTGACAGCTGCACTTCAAGACTGGCCACACTGCTCGATTATATAAATACAAAAAGACTAGACCCCCTCTTGCTTTCCTTTTAACTCTTGAGCTGAAGTCTCCATATAGTTGATTATCTTTGATTTCTCTGTTGTAGCTTTCTGCTCTGCTTCATAGTTTCACCAGTGGGAAAATACAGTTTTGAGCTATGTGGAATTTACCAGATTAGGTTAGCAGTTCATTTAGTTTTAACCTAACAAATGTATGCAAACCTATGTATGGCATTTCTTTGTTGCAGAAGGGGAAAGTTATTATATAAGACTTAGGGGAGGCTCCAGTCTCTGAACAAGAGACTTCTTCGTCTTTTGTAGCCAGCTTGCCCAGAAGACAGATGTAGAAAGACAGTAACCCATATAACACACCCAACTTCTCAGAAAAGGAAGTTCAAGACAGAACACAACAAAGGACTTTGCAAGTCAGTTGAAAGTTCTTTTTTGAGTTGAAGGAGTTGCCGACCCGAGGTGCCAAGGAGATAAAGTAAGAGAACCTCTCCTGAGGTCTGTTAAACCACGTGAACTTCCTCATTTGCCAAGTAAACACCAAAGAGGACACAGTAACGTTCATACTTTATTTTAAAGTGTACTTCAGTCTCTGGCATTCCTGTTGCCATTTCCAATCATGTTTATTTAACTATATGGCATTACCCTGGGCACTGTATAAAGTAGTGTGACAGTCTTTCTATGCTGTCTTCATGCAAAAGCAAACAGTACAGACCTAAAATACTCATCTAACTAAACAGAAATGAAATTGAACATACATAAAACACAAAACAGTAGAGCAATCAACAATTGCATTATTTTTGCTTTTACCTGAGTTTTTCTGCATGTGATAAGCTTTTTTATTTAGAGTAAGAACAAGAAGAGGAGAGGAAGATAGCAGCTTTAAGCAATAAGTTCTACCTCATCTATTCAAGTTCTACCTATCTATTCTCCTACAAGGATGGGATAGCTTGACCTAAGAGTTAAGTACTATTGCTAGTAAAGAGCCTAAGTCACTTAAATAAAAAGACACGGGCAGAGGCTAGAGAGTAACTTAACAAATTAAAGAGTACTGGGTGATCTTGCAGAGGACCCGGGTTCAATTCCCAGCACCCACATAACAGCTCACAGCCATCTGTAACCTTAGTTCCAAAGGATCCAACAACTTCTTTTGCCTTGCATCAGGCATGAGGCATGCATGCAGTGCACACACATACATGCATTCAGGCAAAACAATTAAAACAATAAAACTAAAAAAAGAAATCCAAGAGTTCTCCCTTGTTTGACTAGTAGACACAGTTGATGGAAGGTATTTGGGACAGAGAGTTAGGTGATGGACATAGAAGTTAACCTAAAAACTTTGTGTTTCTCTGCCCTGAGGGTTGTAATTGTTGGTTTCTTCACAGCTCACTTTCCCTCAAGCCCCACCCCTCATGCAGAGAACAACTTGTTGACCGCAGCTCCACTTTTCAAGTCTTGCACAAAGGCAGATGTCCCTAAAATGTAGCTTACGCAAAACATCTGTTTGTGCGCTTGACTCTGTTCCCACGGTGGTGTTTTCCTTCACTGCCTTGTTTGGTTTCCTTCCTTCCCTCCTTTCTCCTGCCTCCTCTTTTTTTCTTCTATAAAAATTGAAAGCACATTATAACTTTAATTTTTTTATGAAAAGAGAGAAGAAAAACAACCAGTGCCACCATCCTTCCTGACAACCATTTCTATTCCCATTTTTTATATACATAGCTTTTTTTTTTTTTTTTACCTAATTTTTCTTAAGCAGAAGTTCAAATATTTTGTCATGCAACCACTTCCTTATTTTTCCATGGTTCTGGTATCATCATTTGGTTTTTGGTTGTGAGTTAACAAAAGGGCATTGCATCTTATCAGCACTATCAATGAGGCCTTGCTTATTTTTAAAATATTTTGTTATTTTTATTGTTTAAATGTGTGTGTGTGTGAGTATGTACACATGTGTACAAGTACCCTCAGAGTCCAAAAGAAAATGTCAGATATCCTGGAGCTAAAGTTACAAGAATTTGTAAGCTTTGTGACATAGATGCTGGGAACTAAAATAATGTCCTCTGGAAGAGCAATTGTTCTTAACCAGTGAGCCATCTCTGCAAACTACCAACATTTATTCTTAAGAGTAAGATATTAATATGTATAGAAATTTTAAATTTCTTAACTTAAAACTGCTGTTAAACTACATTACCTTTTCAAGACATGTTACTATACCCATCCCAGGACAACCATATAATTAATTAAACAATAAAATAAAAATAAAGTGTATCTATGTATATGTAAAGTAGGCAGGAGATGATGGAAAGGAAGGCAAATAAGAAGGTGGTAGGTGCATACAATCAAAGCACATAAATGCATCTACAGAGACGCCGCGATGGAGCCCAGATTTTTATACAGTTGATAAGTGCTTTTTTTTAAGTCTAAGTTTTTGACCTTGACTATATTTGGTTTTTTGTGTTTTTGTTGTTGTTTTAGTTTGGTTTGGCTTTGAGGGGTTTTGTATGTTTGTTTTTTGAGACAGGGTTTCTCTGTGTATCCCTGGCTGTCCCAGAACTCACTATGTAGACCAGGCTGGCCTCAGAAATCTGCCTGCCTCTGCCTTCCGAGTGCTAGGATTAAAGGCTCGCACCACCACCACCTGGCTCCTTGGTTGTATTTGTGATTCAACTCTCTTATGCCTGACAAATCTTGCTGATTTACCTGTAATTTGGTTGTCTGCCTAAACCAGAGCTATCCCTATTTCTCACTTTTTGTCCTCTGTTTAATGAGTAAAGTTATCTCTATGTCTCACATTATCCCTTTCTTGTTTAAGGGGTATGGGAGTTGGGGATGTACCACATCTTGCTGCTTTTTGTTTGTGAGACAGGGTCACGCTGTATAGCCCCAGTTGACCTAGAACTTGCTTTGTAGACCAGGTTGGCCTTGAACTCACAGAGATCAGCCTCTGCCTCCTGAGTGCTAGGACTAAAGGCGTGTGCCACCATGACCAGTTTTGTCTTCCCTTGTTTTGCTGAAACAGTTAGATACTGGGTATTTTCAGCCTACTTAAATGATTAAAGGCAGACCTTTGCTAAGTAGGGTCCCTTACTGGCTTAAGAAATCTATAGAAGTCATATATGGCCATGTGAGCTGTTTGTTACTACACTAAGCTTTCTGGTTAATCATTTTAAATAGTGCCTTTAGTATTAAAACTGGTGTGTAAAAATCATTCCTTTTTAACCTTATATGTTTCCTGGGTCCTGAGTTGCTACTGAAGTAGGTGATTGGGCCTAGCTCAAATAGACTTAAAAACAATCTACATCTCTGGTGTGGGATGGTAGTATTTATTCCTATACTGAAACATACAGATTTAACTTTTCCCTCCAATATGCTTAAAACTCCAGTTACAGTTACTATTAGATCACTTTGATTTTGATTTCTTTTTCCTCCAATTTTAAGTAATTAATTGTAGTGTGATACAGCCTTGTTGTAGTTAGAGTTTTCCTGCCTGGCCCAGTCAGGACAAATCTCTCTTACCCACCAGTCCCACAGTCACTCACACCCAACCAAGTAAACACACAGAAACTTATATTGCTTACAAACTGTATGGCCGTGGCAGGCTTCTTGTTATCTACTTCTTCTATCTTAAATTAACCCATTTCTGTTAGTCTATACTTTGCCACATGGCTTGTGGCTTACCAGTGTCTTTACATGTTGCTTCTCATGGCGGCGGCTGGCGGTATCTGACCTCCCCAGCCTTCTACCTCCCACAATTCTCTTCTCTGCTTGTCCCACCTATATTTCCTGCCTGGCTACTGGCCAATCAGCATTTTATTTATACAGAGTGATATCCACAGCACTTCCCCTTTTCTTTTTTCTTAAAAAAGGAAGGTTAACTTTCACATAGTAAAATTACAGATAACAAAACAATTATCAAGCAAGAATTACAGTTACAATATTAAAGAAGATATCCTATCTATCTTATATTTGTGAGTCCAAGGTTTTATATCTAACTTATCTTTTATCATAACTGAGAAAATTATAACTATCTAGTCTTCAACCACATCAAAGACCTCAGAAGGATATAATATTTCCTGAGAAACAGAAGAAGGATGCAGGCAACTTTCAGGAGTCTTGCAGGGTAGACAGAGACAGCTGGCAGCCTGGACAGTCACCTAATGTTCCTTTGTAAAGTTGGGGCATTTGTCTTCAGCCCACAGGGCTAGAGTCTCTTGGTCACTTTTCTCAGTGTCCTGTAGAATGTCTGGCAGTTTCCTCTGCGAAGCAGGTACCTGAAGGACCATTTTGTCAAGCAAAGTTTAGTAGTCACCTTTTTATGGGTCCTGCATGTCCAGTCGATCAAGCAGTCCAGGCAAGAACAGTTTCTTGCCCAAATGGCTAATTTTGTCAAGGTGAAGATAAATTCCATATGCAGTGTCTTCAATGCCCATACTCCTCTCTGAAGTAAATCCGGTGCTGCCAGGAGCAGACATGTCTCACTGTCCAAAAAGTCTAAATTTTAAAAGTATTTTAAATGCCATATTCTGTAGGTCTTAGAAGTATTAGAAGATTACCTATCTATCTGAAATATCTCTATGTATATCTAGAAGACTTAACTAACATGGCTACAAGTATGATTATCATAGATGACTAGTTATTAATCTATTTTTAATTATCCATTTCAATTTAAAATGAGCTATACAAACATAATACCTTAAACACGAGTAGAAATATACACACAGTATAACAAAATTAACTTTAAGTTTGAATCAATAGATTAAAATCTATACGACTATAAAACATTTTGAACAAGTTATTGTTCTTTAAAAGTAAGTTCATTAATCTACCCTTTCATCCTATTATATCTATATCATATCCCCTTTTCTTCTTTAGAAAGAGATCGCATTTATAATCAACCCTATTTAAATAAAAATATTGGTTTTTCTCTGTCCCACACCAGAGGGCTCTTCTGATTTGGGACACAAGAATCTCTTAAACTTTTTTTTTTTTTTTTTTTTTTTTTTTTTTAGCAATATGTCTGGGTTTAGAGAAGGAGTGAGCCAATTCCATATCCAAAGCCAGCTTGATAATTTGGGGAAATTGGGCGTAGTCTTTGTCCCTGAAAAATGATGTGTGCTGTACCATTGCTTCTTCATAAATTTATTTTGAAATGTAATTTTAGTGAATTTCAAGTTGGACATGATAGTGCAAGCCTTTTATTAATCCCAGCACTTGGGAGGCAGAGGCAGGCAGATCCCTGTGAGTTCAAAACCAGCCTGGTCAATAGAGGGACTTCTAGGCCAGGCAGGGCTACACAGGGACTCCCTGTCTCAAAAAGCAAACAAACAAAGCTTTTAGTGAATTTCAAAAATAATTAACTGTTGTTCGATCCTCAGCTCAAAAAAAAAAAAAATTAACTGTTAAAAACTGCATTGGACATCAAGAAAGCCCAGCAATTATCCCTTGAACTTTATTCTTCACTATTTCTTTCTCTCCTCCTTTGTCATTTTTATCGTTAATATTAGTGTTTACAAAAGTTAACTGTTCCTAACCTGTGCAACTCGGTGAAAAGAGGGAAGAAAAAAGAATAGGAAGGGAAAGAGGTAGAAAGGAAAGAAAAGGAGGGAAGGAAGGAAGGCAGGGCAGGCATCCACATTGGAAAGGAATAAGACTGCTGTTTGCAGATGACAGGATCGTCTATGTAGAAAAACCTGAAGACCTCACCAAAAAGAAAGAAAGAAAGAAACTATTTAGACTGGACAAAAGTTGCAGAATATAAGATGAACATACAAAAATTATGTTTCCACACACTACTGACAAACTAGCTGAAAAGGAAATTCAGAAAGTAATCTCATTTATAGTAGCTACAAACAAATAAAAAAGCTCTACAGGGTTGCTGGGCAATGGTGGCACATGCCTTCAAGCCTGGTACTTGAGAGACAGAGGCAGACAGATCTCTGTGAGTTCCAGGACAGCCAGAGCTGTTGTTACACAGAGAAACCCTCTCTCGAAAAAGAAAAAAAAAAAATCTCTAGAGGAAAAATTCAACCAAGGTGGTGAAATAACTTCAGTAACAACTAAACACACATCTGTACTCTTAGCAGGTAATAAATGCTTTATGTTGTTAGGCCTTGGAACTTTAAAGTTGTTTATTGTGCATGCTAATTGTACATGATGAATCCAGAATCATCAGCATATAGGAGGATGGCCCTAAGTATAAATGAGGATATCCAAGAGAATGTATGAAAAGCAAAGAACTAATAATGAAATCATGGGAGACATGATAGTTTAAGAAGTTGGCCAAAAATAGCCACAAATGAGTGTATGAAGAAATAGTCTGAAGCATGAGGAATAATAAATGAGTTCCAGTGGGGCAGGGGAAAGTTGTCAGTATTAAATGGAACCTGGCATGGTGACACATGTCTGTAACCTCACAGGAGGCAGAGACAGGAGGAATAATACTTCGAGTTCAAAACCAATCCAGTCTTTGTAGCAAATTCCAAGCCTGTCAGCAATACCCAGTGAGACTTTGTCTCCAAAACAAATCAAAACAAGCAAAAAAATAATAATAATAAAATAAAATAAAATAAAAGTCTACAATATCAAGTGATTGCACAAGATAAACTGAAAAAAGGAAATGCCCATTACATTTGAAAAGCAGAAGTTTCTGAGTTTTAGCACATTGGAAGCTGAACTATCGTCCTCACCAGGAGACGGACACTCTGTGCACACCTGCCCTTTGCTCCTCGTTTGAGCTTGTCTTCTAAAACTCACTGCACTGCTGACCACTGCGTTCACTTTTCCGTCTGTCAAGCCAGCCAGCTATACTTCTGCCTCAGAAGACTGTCCTTGCTGCTCCTTCTTCCTTTACTCTTGTGTTCCCTGCATCCCCGTCTAACTAGAGAAGTAGCAAGTTCAAATGGTGGGAAGTTCAAGTGCTACCTTATTGGAGACTCTTTCTCTGACCTTCTAACCCAGATGTGTACATGAGTACTCCCTGTCACTTTTCTAGTTCTCACTATTCCATGATGTAGCGTTGAAAGTGGAGCACCACTGCATACCCTGGCCAGGCGTAGAGGGAGGGACTTTGTAAATATTTCTGTTCAAACACTCCAGTTTTTCAACAGAAGCTAGAAGTTCTATTTCTTCAACACTTTATTCAATTTGTGTGAGTGGGGAGGGTTCTTGGGCACCATGAACACTGTGAAGGTCTTAGGACATTTACAGGAACCATTTTTTTTCCTGCTGTGTGGGACCTTAGGGATCTAACTCAGGTCATCATGTGGTGGCAAGCTCCCTTATCCACTAAGCAATCTTACCTGCCCATGATTTTTAAAAAGAATTAGTTGTTTATGAATTTATTTTCAAATACTGTCTTTATGGTTTAAATACAGTGGGCAGGATAAGGTAGTACTACTGACAAAATACTGAACTGAGATACTCGAGAGGTTCAGAATAGGTGCCATATTTTAGAAACTCTCTGGAAGTAGAGTCTCAAGGAGATGGAAAGTGTTTGCATATCAGGTGTTCAGTGAAGAGCAAATGATTGTTGAAGTGAACACCCCTGGTCTCTGTCCTTTGTGTCTCTCACTTTTGGATGAGGAGGAGTTTCAGAGGAGTGATGGGGTGGAAGTGAGGTGACATGAGTAGAAGGTCTGGATGGCTGCAGAGGAAGAAAAGGATAGCAGCGGGTATAGACTTCCTTTATATATTCTAGGAGGGGACATAAGACTAGGTGAAAGGGTGTGTGTTTGCGTGTGTACGTCTGCCTTGTTTTTAGAATGTAAGAATCCAGTCTTGAGAATGTTTCCAGGCTAGGAAGAAGCAATCACTAGAAATACAAACTAGGAAGTAAGAGAATGGAATCAAGGACCTAGGACATGTTGTTCTCTCTCATTGAAGAAAGACAGCAAGTTTTGAGGTATGAGGAAGTAGTTGGGAGAAATTACACCAGCTTCCCCACACCCAGCATTATAAAAGGCAGGTTAACAGTGGAGAGTGGTATGCAGGGGAACATGGAGGTTTGGATTGACAGAGAAGGGGAGAAGAGTTGTAATGAGGTGTAAAGTGCCCAACTGGATTACCTCAGTGTTCCTGCTGTCCTCCCTGACCTGTGTGTAACTGAGACCATAGATGTGCTGTGGCATGCAGAGGCATGGCTTTATATTCTCTTTAGTGTTGGGCTTTTCTCTTATTTATATAAACTATGTATTTCTTGAATGTTCACTTAGTGTTAGGCACTGTGCTCAACACTGCTGGCAATGGTCAAGAGAAAGCCTGATCTGACCTAGTCCGGTGATCAGATGACTAAACACCCTAACTATCATGCTGGAACTCTCATCCAATAACTGAAGGAAGTGGATGCAGAGATCCTCAGCCAGGCCCCAGGTGGAGCTCCAGGTGTCCAACTGTTGAGAAAGAGGAGGGTCTGCAAGAGCGTGAATTGTTGAATCCAAGATTGCAAAAAGCACAGGGACAAATAGCCAATCGAATGGAAGCACATGAATTATGAACCAACGGCTGTGGAGCCCCCAGCTGGATCAGGCCCTCTGGATAAGTGAGAAAATTGAATAGCTTGATCTGCTTGGGAGGCACCCAGTCTGTGGGACCAGGATCTTAGTGCATGAGCTGGCTGTCTGAAACTTTGAGCTTACACAGGGACACTTTGCTCAGTCTGGAAGGAGGTGACAGGACCTGCCGATACTGAATCCACCAGGTTTAAATGAATCCCCAGGGGTGCCTTGAACCTGGAGGACATGGGAATGGAAGGGAGGGGCTGAGGGGAAGGTGGAGGTGGGGGCGGGAGGGGGGAGGACAGGGGAACCCATGGCTGATGTATAAAATTTAAATACATAATATAATAAAGAAAAAGAAAAGATAACATTGGACACTGTGCTTACTTGCTCAGAAAGGTAATAAATAATTCATTAAATTATACAGTTTTAAGTTGCAGGAGAACTCAGGAGCAAGGAGATATAATTCTAGGGAAAACATTGGGAAATGCTACATGATATTATGTTGGTTAAGAAAAAAAAGTTAAAAGAAAGTTGGTAGCCTGGTAGAAAAATTAGGAATCACGGGACTAGAAGTTTCCCACATGTTGAAGATGGAGTTCACACACAGAAGGCAGAGAAAGAAAGTCAGAAGAGAGTATGATTTCTGAAACCAAGTCCATCAAGATTTCATGTCTTGGGGCTGGAGAGCTGATTCAGTAATTAAGAGCACAGGCTGCTCTTCCAGAGAACCCGGGTTCAATTCCCAGCGCCCACATGGCAGGTTACAACTGTCTGTAAACTCTAGTTCCAGGGGATCTGACACCCTCATACATACGTGCAAGCAATACACCAATGTACATAAAATAAAAATAAAGAAAAAAAAACAAATAAAAAATTTTTAAAAAGATTTCATGTCTTCCAAGGGAACTTGGGAATTGGAGGTCTATTTGAAGAGTCTCAGTGAGGGTTTTTTTAAATTGGAATGATGAGAAGTTTAGGGGCAAAATTATTGAATATTCATCTGAATGAACAATAAAGTCTCATTAAATTGTAGTAAAAACCAGGGTGAAAGAGATTGAGGAAAAAGTAACTGATAGTAGCAAGAATGTCAAAAGATGAGAGCAATAAATAGACTGGCCTGAACCCTAGAAGAGGCCTTTCTAAGCAAGAAGAGGAAAGGGATTGACTGAGAGCAGAATTTGACTTCTTGACCCAGTGCTTGACAGCTTAACTTGCATGCCTCTGCTGCAGGTTTCTCTTCAGTACCTGGGAAGCAATCACAAAATGAAATAATGGTTGTTCAAATCTAAGTAGCCTGCCATGAGTGGTTCTTTTGTTTTGTATTGTTTTGTTTATTCCTATCAATCACTTTAAATTTACTTTCTACTAATGTTGATCATGTCTTCTTGGCATATCCAGTACTTGAAGTGCTGGGAAGAAACTGCTCAGGTCATCACTTCAAGTTTTTTTCCTTTCCAAAGAAATGTTTGAATCTAGACTTTAGGATGAGCTCAGTTAACTCAGCCCGCAAGGGAAATGGGCTCCTTTAATGTGAAGCAGTTTCTCTTCTTGGAGAAAGACTTCCTCAAAAAACAAAACCCTCTATCACTGTCAGTTACCAGAAGTCTATGGCCTGTTGTGTGTTCTGACCACCTACTTTCATGGACACTCAGTGTTATTGTGGTGGTTATGTTGTTTAGGAGAGTTATTTTTGGATGGCTGCTAGAGACAGGGTCGAAACTGAGGTTTGCCATGGCAGCTGCAGAGACTGCAAGGCAACAGGGGTGTCATAGGCAGGTCTGGACTCAGGCTTAACTCCGAAAGTGTTTGAGAGCCAGGCTGCTATGTCAGAGTTTGGAGCAACTTGAAGGAATCCAAGAATACATCCTCTTCTCTATCCTGAAATCAAAATTATTTTAGATCTACACTAGCCTCACAAAAGGTATAATAAATTGGGCCTACTTGCTACTATATGAAGCTCTGGTCTTTGATTTTTAGTAGTTCTTCTAAAACATAAACCAAATGCTAAATGCTTTAAGTCTCCGTAAAGAGATGAATGGGCATGTGGTCAGATAATATGTAGAAGGAAATGTTCTTAGTCTCCTAGAATACCATAAAAAAAAAAAAAAAAACCAAGGACTGGGTGGTCCTCCACTTCTTCACTGTGGTAGGCTTATCTGCCTTCATTTAAAGGCTAATGATCTTCCTGACATTTTAGGTTGGGTTTGTGGAGGGGTAGTATGTGGGGGCTTTTGGTTGGTTTGTTGGTGGTTTTGTTTTGAGGCAGGGTCTCACAGTGTAGCCCTAATTGACCTAAAACCAGGCTTGCCTCAAACTCACAGAGATGTACCTGCTTCCCTGCTTCCTGAGTGCCGGGATTAAAGGGATGTGTCACTATACCCTGACAACATTTTGGTTTTAATAGCTAGTTTTAGTATTTTTTTAAAGTCAATTTTAATACCTAAGAAACTTAATGGAAAAAGGGAACAACTTGGATAATATGAAAATATTTACCTCATGGGAATATATCTTAATCTTTTCCCACTCAGACCTGAACTCTGTTTAAGAGGGTTTGAAAGGCCAGCCTGGTCTACAAAGCAAGTACCGGGACTACACAGGGCTGTAGCCAGAGCTACACAAAGAAACGCTGTTTCAAAAGGCAAAAAACAAAAAACAAAACAAAACAAAAAGCTTGAAAAACAGAACAAACAGCAAATGTTACCATCAAATCCTACCTTTGTTCTATGTACTCAGATTGGCCAGATCTGGCACTTGGGCTTTTGTTTGGGTAGTTGGTTATTTGGTTGGCTTATTTGTTTAAGAGAATATCTTTCTCTATCACTCAGGCTAGTTTCCATTCTCCTGATTCAGCCTCCTAAGTACTATGATGATAGGCACACACCATCACACTTGACTGACCAGATGTACTTTTTGTTTTGTTTTATTTATAGTAATTTGCTTCTTCACATATTAATTTTTCTTTAAAATGATTTTTATTATTATTAAATTGTGTTTATTTACATATATGAGTATGCACATGTGTGTGCACAGGTGCATGTGGGTGCCTGTGGACCTTAGACTCCAGTCCTCTGCAAGAGCAGCAAGCAGTCTTAACCACTGAACCATCTCTCTATCCACCCTAGAAGTGTTGTTTTTTTTTTTTTTTTTAAGACTTATTTATTTATTACGTATACAGTGTTCTGTTTGCATGTATCCATGCAGGCCAGAAGAGGGAGTCAGATCTCATTACAGATGGTTATGAGCCACTATGTGGGTGCTGGGATTGAATTCAGGACCTCTGGAAGAACAGCCAGTGTTCTTAACCTTTGAGCCATCTTTCCAGCCCCGCTAGAAGTGTTTTTAAATGCTACTTGCTTCACACTATTAGGACAGTAATATATAATATTATCTATCAGGTTAAATGCCATCCTGGGTGTCAGGTGACTTGGGGGCTTAGTACCCTGGCTCTGTTGCTAATCGGCTGTGTGGCTTGTGTCAAATGATTCAATTCTCTGGCTTCATTTGATATTCGGGAGTCAAATTGAATTTTAACCTATCTTAAGCAAAATACTTATTAGACAGTGCCAGAGTATACTTACTTAGTGGATGTGTGCTAAAGGACCAAGATCAAAGAAGAGCTAAAATCAAGGATAGTCTAGGAAGGCCATGGAGCAGAATTAGACAGAACTTGCAACTCCCCACAGCGAACATGACCATACTCTACAATACCTCCTTCTTTGGTTCACTTTTTAAGATTCTTAGCCCCAGGGGAAAGGTTCTATCAGGCCAGACAAAAGCCACATTCCAGCTTCCCTCACAGCCTCTCACAGTTCCTGAGCTGAAGGTCACCAAGTCCACATTTGGTAGAGTTTCCAAAAAAAGAAATAAAGTAGCCAGGTCTTCTCCCCTGCTCAGGAGGTTGAGGCAAGAGGATCGTGGGTTCAAGGTCTGGTTTGGACATCCCTGAGATACTGTCTCAGAATAAAAGCAAAAGAAAGTTCAGGGAGCATAAATGCTCATCTATAACCCGTGCACTCCTATCATGAATGGGAAGTAGAGACAGAAGAATCTCTTGGAAGCCCCGGTCAAATAGCCTGCGTACAAGCGTAACAGCAGAAACAAGAGAGACCCTGCCTCAGAGACACTAAGAGAACAAGCTCCAGAAGAGCTGTCCTTTGACTTCCCCTCGAGTGCTGTGACTTGTGCCACATGTCTTGGGATATACCTCATTGGTAGAAACTGTCTATTATGTGCAACACCCAAGATCTGAATACCAAAATAAATGAATGAATGAATTAGTTAATGAAAAAGTTATATTAGAAAAGATTTGTTGCTAGATAGCCAGAAATAGCAAACATCAAACCAGATGTGTTAAATTGGAGGATTGAATTGTATAACCAACAGTAAAATTATTGTTTCTATCAAACATACATGTAATGTATGTTATTGGGGCAATAATAAGATCTTATTTATAAATGAACATTTAAAATGAACAAAACCAAAAGGCATTTTCAGATATTTTAATTTTTTTGTCTCTCCCTTTCCCCAATTAAGGTCTATAGGGAAAAGACCAGAAAGGTTAGTCCTCCTTGGGATTTGTCTCATGGACTTGAACAAAGGGCCTTCCCCAGACTCTACCTGCTTCAACTATAGGAAGTAGAAAGAAGGAAAACAAATAGCTGACTATAGTTTTACTTGGCATTGCACAACAGAGTCTAGATGTAAAGGTAGCTGGGATTAAAATGGCCTGATGGTTGTAGTTAATCAGTAAGTACTAAAAGCCTAAGCTCTTCTGTTTTGCTAATTGGTCTACTGTGCTTGTATATTCATAAGGAGAGAATTAACCTTGCTACTGTATTCATAGATCTGTGTCTGGGATTAATGTCCCAAGTGAATGGCTTCCAGGTATGATTTACTGTTTCCAGTATTGTCCAGTATTGGGCTCTATGTGATAGGAATGGGGAATGCCTCATCACCAAGGACAGTATGATACCTTGATTTCTATTTTCTCCTACTGTAATCTAGATTACTTTAGGAATACCAAGTTATGTTTTTCTCCTTACTTAGAAATATGCTCTGAATTTTTTGCAGTCCTGAAGTGCACAATGTCTTTTTCCATCCTGTTTTTTGTTTCTTTGAATGGCTTAATTTAGTTTGGTTTGGTTTTTTGAGACAAGGTTTCTTGGCTGTCCTGGAATTCGATTTGTAGACCAAACTGGCCTTGAACTCAGAGAGATCCACCTGCCTCTGGCTCTTGAGTGCTGGGATTAAAGGTGTGCACCACCACCACCAGCAGCTTCCATCCTATTTTTAATGTATGTAGCTGTGCTTCTTCACTAGGCAATGACATTATAGCTGTGTGCTCCCTTGACCTCTTGAAACTTCTAGCTACAAATTGCCCTTTTCTCAGTAGGGGCAGGTCCTTCTCACTTAAAGATTGACAGAAGCTACCTTAGCCCCTTTCTTGTATCTGAAATTCAACAACTAAGCAAGGACAGCTTATCAAAAGAGGCAAGGGAAGTATTAAATGTAGAATGTGGGTGAAAGTTTCCTCTACATGAATATTCTTTATTTAAGTGGTTTTTAAAATAACTTTTTAATTTATGTGTTATGTGTTTTTTTTGGGGGGAGTACATCCCATGGCACACATGTGGAGGTCACAAATCCTACATGAATATTCTTTAAGATAAAAATACTGCAGCTTGAACTATGTATTTGAATTTAGCATAGCTGCCAACCAGTTTAATTTTGTGTAGGGATGTTGTATACAGCCAATATTTCACAGTCTGTACCTGTAAATTTTGGTGTCAGGGAAAAATACCAAACAAATTCAAGTGACTGGTGTTATAAATGTTAAAATCTACTTCCTTCATTTTATTTTGATTTTTTTCTTTGTTTAAGGTTGAAATAAGAATATTATATTCACTTAGTGAAATTCCTTTTTAAAAAATAACTTTTTAAGATTTGTTTACCTTTATTTTTATGAATGTTTTGCCTACTTTTTTATTTATTTGTTTGTTTATTTATTTATTTTGGTTTTTCAAGACAGGGTTTCTCTGTGTAGCTTTGTGCCTTTCCTGGAACTCGCTTTGTAAACCAGGCTGGCCTCGCACTCACAGAGATCCGCCGGGCTCTGCCTCTCGAGTGCTGGGATTAAAGGTGTGCGCCACCACCGCCCAGCTACCTACATTTATATATGTGTATCTCATGAGTGCCTGGTGCCTGAGAGGCCAGAAGAAGGAATCCGCTGGAACTGGAGTTATAGGTGGTTATGAGATGCTGTGTAGGCTCTTGGAACCCAGGTCCTCTGTAAGAGCAGCCAGTGGTTTTAACTGCTGAGCCATCTTTCCATCCCTGAAATTTTCATTCTCATAGTAAATTACCCATTTCTTCCTGTGTATGTTTCATTATAAGACAATTTCTGATCTAGCCAGCATTCAGTCATTTGGCCAGGTATATATTGCTTTGTTTTGTCTCCTTAACCTTCTTGCCTGGTCACAGGCAACTACTCTAACCACAGTCCTCAAAGATTATTACAATCTCAGAATGGCTAAGTATTTTCTTCCTCCCCTTAGTTGAACTTTTCCTTTATATACTTTGCTTGAGAAAAAAAATTGCCAGTTAACAAATGCCATGCCTTAGGAAGCGATTTTGATCTGAAGGGTTTGGCCAAGGGTGCTTGCCCAAATAACACAGTGCTCTTTGCCTCATTTTTGAGACTGAAATGCTACTATCATTCCCAGCAGAGATTGCAGTCCTTAATTATCCAGCCCAATTAGATTGATCTCTCAGCCAGATGGTCTTCATTACCTTTGGTTCTCTCACTCTGTACTTTAAATTCTCTTTTAAAATTCTCTGTAGAGAAGATACTGTGCTTCATCTAGTATCCTAAAACTAGGGTAACAGAAGAATCAGTCAGAGCAAGGGCTTTCACATCAGATCTTGAGTCCTTGCTCTGAGGTTACTAGCTGTATGATGTTGGGCATATACTGTTTTGAGCCCCTCTGATGCCTACAAGTAAAGTGGAACTGAGAACAGTAGGTTGTGTTACAAAGGTGAAGTGCAGCACTTAGTGTCTAGCATGTAGCCAGGTTAACTTATTAACTCATTTCTTGTATGTAACCAGGAATGACTTTCCCTTGCTAAGTAGTAATCCTGTGTCATAGAGAGACACAGATGTCTTTGAGCTTTATGTCCATAAAGACTGAAGAGCAGTGTCACTGTCACTCTTCATTAGAAAAGCAGTCCTTGGGCTGGAGAGACGGCTCAGAGGTTAAGAGCACTGGCTGTTCTTCCAGAGGTCCTGAGTTCAGTTCCCAGCAACCACATGGTGGCTCACAACCATCTGTAATGAGATCTGGTGCCCTCCTCTGGCATAAAGGCATACATGCAGGCAGAACACTGTATATGTAATAAATAAATTTTTTTTAAAGATAAAAAAAAAAGAAAAGCAGTCCTCTAAGAGCTGTTTTATCATCTTTAGATCAAGAAGGATTTTCTCTATCATTTTCCTTTTTTAGCATAGGGATCTTAAGTCCTTTGGCCTTTGTGTTTTAATTAAATCCAGGTCATCAGATGTGGCAGCATCCTTTACCTACCACTGAACCACCAGGCTGGTCCTCAGAATTTTAAAGAATAGCTCCACCTTGTGAGTCTTTGAAAAGCTGTCCAGCAGCACTGACGCTGGCCTAACTAGACTTCTGCCTAGTCTTGTAAGACCACTGAGTTTCTTACCTGACACTGGAGGACATGAAATTAAATTACATGTAATTGTATTTAGTACAAAGTGCTTAATTTTGTTTATCAAAATTCTAAATGATTATGGATTTTGTTTTCCCATTTTCATACCACTTCTCATCTTTGACAGCATGAGTTACTTACACACACACACACACACACACACACACTCAGAAATATAAAATGTAGTCAGACACTTCTCGTCCCTTGTCCCTCTTTTACCAACAGTATGTCACTTTCTGAGATCACTGAGGACTTATATCTAAGGCCATGGAATAAATAGGATGGGATGTGTCATCTAGAGTATGTTGAGTCCCACTCTCAGGAACCCTCTATCACACTTAAGGAGTCCTATGCCTGACCCAGCTGGGTCTGCTGTGCATTTATTGATATTTGTGCAAATAAGCCAAACAGAAAGACTGGTTTCCCTTATGCCCTGTGTGAGCATGATCACTGATTTTTTTCTTCTTTTCTATTTTTTTTGGGGGGGTTGTTTTTGTTTTTGTTTTTTGGGGGTTTTGTTTTGTTTTGTTTTGTTTTTTGAGACAGCGTTTCTCTGTATAGTGTTGGTGCCTGTCCTGGATCTTGTCTGTAGACCAGGCTGGCCTTGAACTCACAGAGATCTGTCTGGCTCTGCCTGCCGAGTGCCAGGATTAAAGGCGTGCACCACCACTGCTGGGCTCCCTGATATGTTTTTACAAACTGTGTCACTGTCACCACATCCAGTCTGTGCACACTGGGAATCAAAGGCAGGTCTTTGTGCATGCTACAAAAGCACTTTTCAAACCAAGCTACATCTCAGACCCTCCTGTTCTTCTAGTCATGAAGTTATAGAATCCAACAGTTCTGAATTAACTAACCCCATTGCCCCAACTATTACTCTTGTGAAAACACTACATACATTTTGAAAAGCACATTTAACTGTGTAACACAAAGAATGTTCATAGGTATTCTTTAACACATAAGCAACAAAAGTATTACAGAACTCTCCAAACCAGGAAGTTAGTTTAAACTACTGTTTGTCAAAGAAAACTACTTGTGTCTCACAAAGGGACTGACTGGAGTATGCTCAGCTGTTAAGCTCTCACCCAGCAAATACTTCTTTTGTAGATATAGATAACTGCTTTGTTTACTGGGAACCGAAGTGCACAGAGCTGTTAGTTTTGCCTAGTGAGTAGGTAGACTATTTAACTTTTTTGTTTTTTCATTTAGTGAAGCAGACAGTTGCTGTGTTGGCAGAAGTGTGAATTTCATTTCCTGTCTGTGGTGTACCCCACTCATCCTGTCACTCAGACATTTTGTTTTAGATTGTTCCCATAATGTCAGTGAAACTGGTCCACAACACAGGGGCATGTGCACACCACGGATGTAACAGGAGACAGGGCTTGGGCAACAGACCACAAGAGAACTCTGCTTTATTTAAAGATGAAAACAAAACAAAATCAAGGCAGCCTCTCATAGCCAGCATGCAAGTTTTTTTTTAATGACATCTATAGATTCTTGTGTGTTTTGTTTTTTAAAAATGTGTCCAATCTCTCTGGCTGGTTACAACCTCAAAAGTTTTATCAATCTCATGCCACTTTTTTGAACCATGAAATTGAGCCACAATTGAGCATTATAAAGCTGATTTCAGCTTGCCCCTTACTTGCCATAAACAATTTCATTTTATGGACCCATTAATCTACCACATGCATGGAGTTCTAGAACACTTTTTTTTTTTTTAAGACAGGGTCTCATAATGTAGCCCTGGTTGGACCGTAACTTGCTATGTAAAATAGAAGCTGGCCTCACAAGAGATCTACTTCTCAAGTGCTAGAATTCAAAACAGGCACCACCACACCCAGTGAGCTCTAGAACCCATTTCTTACCTGGAGTCACTCCTCCTGCACTGATAGAACAGCCCAGGAAGCTGGGAGGAAACTAGGGTGAATGAATTTATTCTCACGTATCTTTTGAGCCCTTACTGTGTTTCCGGTGGCGTTTCTTTCCAGAGCTGAGGGTCCAGGGAGGGCAAGGTTAAGGTCCTTGCACTCATAGAGCTTATATGCTGAAAACTGCAATCAAGAACACAAGTGAGTAAATGATCTAGTTCACAAAAATATCCTGAAAGGGACAAAACAGGACAACAGGACAGAATGTGATTAGGATAAAGGAAAAGAGGCATGGTGATAGTAGAGCTGAAGTTCAAATGCTCAACCATTTCCGGGAAGACTCAAGTAAGAATGTTAAGTCTGAAGGCCTTGAGAAGGGGCCTGAAATACCACAGTCAAAACAGGGACCAGGGATAGCTCATAATGAACAAGAAGAGGCAGCTAGCCTCAGGTGGAAGTAACTTGCTAAACTGCAGGCTGTTTCATGAGCCTAGCAGACCAAGCTGCAGACTGGCTCTTCATTTTTAATTATGAAGGGAAAGAAGCCTTTACAGAGTTGTACACAGTGATGCTGGAATCTGAATATACTTTAAAGACTGGCTGCAGTTTGATGAGTGGGTGGCAGAGGGACAAAAGTGGTTGCAGACAGAACTACCCAAAGGCTTTTTGCGGATACAATGTCTAGGATTTGATTCACGTTAGAGACAAAGTGAAGGAGATGAAGATAGAAAGAAAATTAGCCAAGAACTAAAGCTAGAATGCGATAGAAATATGGGTGTTCATAAATTCTTCCTACTGTAAAAAAAATTCATTTATTTACTTATCCTGTGTGTGTGTGTGTGTGTGTGTGTGTGTGTGTGCATCAAGTGTGTGAAAGTGCTTGAGGAAACAAGAAGAGGATGGTTCTCCTGGAACTGGAGTTAGAGGCAGTTGTGAGCCAGTTAATATAGGTGTTGGGAACTAAACCTGAGTAATCTGCAAAAGCAGCACGAACTTTTAACCCCTGAACCGTCTCCAGCCTTGCCACCCACACACGCATATATACATACATACGGTTTGGTTTGGTTTTGGTTTTTTTGTTTGCTTGTTTGTTTTGATTTGTTTTGAGATGGTCTTACTATGTAGACCAGGCTGTCCTCAAACTTACATTCACCTGCCTCTGCCTCCTGGGTGCTGGGATTAAAGACATTTGTCCCCTTGCCCATCTGTTTGAAAACCTATTTAGAAGCTTTTATTACAAAATAAACACCCAGATTGTGTTAGCGCTTGTCTGTGATACCAGCTCTGGAGAGGTGATGGCAGGAGGAAGAGAGCCAAGGCATCATCCTAAACTACATAAGGTGAATGAAACGGCCTGGGCTACGGGATACTCTACTTCACCTTTCCTTCTTTCTTTAGCTCTTCTTACTCACTCTTTCACCATTCTTCTAACAGAAATTTACTGGACAGCTACTGACTGGTACAAGTCAGCCCAGTAAGTGCTAGAAAATGGTTGAAAAGTAATTACAGTTCAATGTAGAACTACTGGCTGGACATGACAGCTCATACCTTAACCCCAGTACTTGGGAAGTGGATACAATAGGATATTCAGAGTCATCCTTGGCTACATAGCAAGTTCAAGACCAAAATAGCTACATGAGCTCTTATCTCAAAAAATCAGGGGAGTAGCTAAGACCCAGTTACATCAGCAAACTTGAATCTCTCAGTGAAAACACTTTTTGTGTTTGGTTGGTTAGTTGCTTTTTTGAGACAAAGTTTCCTTGTATAGCCCTGGCTGGCCTTGAACCAGGATCTGCCTGCCTCTGCCTCCTGAGTGCTGGGATTAAAGGCATGCGCCACCACCGCCCAGCTGAAACACTTTTTAAAAAGCCCAAGCAAACAAGAGCATAAGAAGGAAATGGCAGTACTGTGGACCAGAGTCAAGATGATGATGGAGTAGATGGACAGATCCAAAGTGGGTTTGAGAGTACAACCTTACAACCCATAGGATTTGCCAGTGGATGAGAGATATGTTATGGGGAGATAAAAAGACACAAAGGCCAACTTGACTGTTCCACATTTGTCCCAAACAACTGTGTAGATGAAGCGAGGAATCAGTCTTGAGGAGATGCTTAAGAGTTTGGAGGAGGGCTGGGACTCAGCTCCGTAGTAGAGTTCTTGCCTAGTTGTGTGGGGTCCTGGGTTTGGTCCCCAGAACCCCAGAAAAGGTTTAGAGAGTTTCTTTCTTTGTTGTTTCTGGTTAGGTTTGGTTTGGTTTTACAGTACTGGGGGGTTAAGCTGAGGTCTTTGCACATGCCAGGCAAGTGCTCCACCTGTAAGCCGTGTCCGCAGCCCAGTAACTTAGCTTGGACAGTGATAAAGTAATTACCAAGCATATGTGAGGCCCTGGGTTTGATCACAGGACCTAGCACCACAAAAATTAAAGAGGAAACATAATTTTGAAAAAGAAAAAAGGGAATGTTTTATATCTTATCAGAACACCATTGAAACACTATCACTAATCACTAATAATATCTAATATTTATTAAGAACTTACTTCTGCCAGGCAGTGGTGGCACACACCTTTAATCCTAGCACTAGGGAGGTAGAGGCAGGCAGATTTCTTAGTTCAAGACCAGCCTGGTCTACAGAGTGAGTTCCAGGACAGCCAAGGATACACAGAGAAACCCTGTTTCAGGGTTGGGGGAGGACTTACTTCTGTCAACCCAGGTTCTGCCTAAGGAAGCTGTATGTTCACTGACTTCTCATAACCTCATATTATAGAAGAATAAATAACCACATAGCAATAGAGCTGGGATTCAGACCCTTACAATCTCATTCCAGAGTCTTTGCCTTCTTATTTATTTAAAGTTGTTCTTAACTTCTGCCATGTAATTTAAATAGAATATTTTAAGTTTTGTTTTAGAAAAATTATCTAGAGTAGGCAGAACTATATGTGAGCAACCAGAATAATGAATAATCTCTCCTCTTGAAATTGTTGGATTTTGGTTTTGTTTGTGTTTTTTATTTTTAATTTTTAATTGATCTTTTAATTTGGGTTTGTTGTTGTTATTGTTTGTTTTTATTTCCTTTTCATTTTGTTTGGGGTTTTTTTTGTGATTTGGTTTTTGGTGTTTTTTTTTTGTTTGTTTTTGTTTTTGTGGGTTTTTTGTGATGGTCTGTCTCACTATGTGGCCCTGATTTGCATGTAGCTTGCTGCTTTGTAGCCCAGGCTGGCTACAAGATCAGATGCCTGTGTCTGACTCCCCAGTGCTAGGATTAAAGGCATACTTCACTCTGTGAAGTTGAACTTTGAGTAGAGAAGAGAGAGAAATCCTAAACTGGGTGTCCATCCTATTTACTTTACATCCTTAAGTAATGTTTCTCTTAACTTTTTCCTTACAGCATCAGTGAGAGCTTTTTAACTGTCAAAGGTGCTGCCCTTTTTCTACCACGGGGGAATGGCTCGTCTACACCAAGAATCAGCCACAGACGCAACAAGCATGCAGGTAAAACTACATATATATTCTTGTTTCCTTTTGTTGCTTGGATAAGATATCTAGACAAAAAGCATGTATAGGAAGAAAGGGTTTGTTTTAGCTCATAATTCCAGATTATAGTCCATTAATGCAGGGAAGTCAAGACAGGAATTTCAAACAATAGTCAGTGACATCCACAGTCAAGAGCAGAGAGAAATGAATGCATACATGCTCGCTTGCTTGCTTGCTTGCTTGCTTGCTTGCTTGCTTGCTTGTACTCAGCTCAGTTTCTTTACTCTTACTCAGTTTAGGATCCACCATGCCTAGGGAATGGTGCCACCCAAAGTGGATTGAGTCTTACCCCATCAATTAACAATTATGACAATCCCCTGTATAACATGCCCTCAGACTACTCCATGTAGACAGCCCTCCATTGACTCTCTCTTCCCAGGTGATTCTAGGCTGTGTCAAGTTGACAATTAAAGCTAACCACACAAACCTTTTACCTTAACCTTGTTGACTTGTGACCTCCATGAGTAGAAAAAAATGACAAGGAAGGAACCTTGAGCATACAGATCAGAGGTGAAAGCAGGAAATACTGGGTCCTATTGAGTCAAAAGTTGAGTTTAGCTGTAATCAGAATAATCTCAGCTACTTTAGAGGCTGTGCTACCTCTTGTCTGGACTTTCATCTCATTAGAATGTTAACAGTTCAGTTATAACTCGTTTCCCTAGGCCATGTTAACAACTTCCTGCCAAAGATCTCTGACATTTTTATTAAATAAGGGAGAAAACTTTTGAAAACTAACCCGGGTATATTTTCACAATGCCTCCTCCCCAGTGTCCCCATCGCAGATGGAGTTGAGCATTTTGCCAAAGAGTGTGAATGCTCAAGGAGATAGCCAAACCAAGCTTTTTATTTCTGTTGGGTGTGGACATTTATGACAGTAAAAAGAAGACAAACTATTATTCTAAATCCAACTCATTTGACTACTATTTTCAGTGAATTACCCCCTGGCATGGAACAGTAAGTGGGGTGGTTAGTTGCTTTTCAAGCTCTTGCCTGGTCTGGTTGACTTTTTTTTTTTTTTGGATGAAATTTTCACAGTCAAATATTTCTACTTGACATTGTTCACTTAAGTAAAAAGAAAAAGCAGGTTTAACACAGACTGCATAGAATTGACTTGTGATCCAGACTAGACAGACAGGTTATATGTAGAACTGAAGTTTATACAAGCCGAATCTTCACATAACTGCCATGGCTAAGCAGAATAGCATATGTCAAATGCTTATAATGTCTGATAATGTGTTCCTGTGCATAGTTCTTGAATGTGCCTAGAGTTTTGTTTTGTTTTTTTTAATCTGGGCATTTAAAATATCCAAATACTGTTTGACAAGTTAAAAATTATATTATTAGTAAGCATCTTTAAGTATTTAAGGAAAATGATGACAAAAATTCTTTAATGAGACTTTATCTGCAATTGAGCTACTATTGGTGAAATATGTGCAAAGTGTAAAATAAAGGAGGGACTTAGAGGTGTATTGCCTGTTAGTCTCTGTAAACATGAATTTCCCTGTAAGAAATAATACCCTGCTTGCTCATAGTTAAACTTTTCCTAGATAAGGAAACTAAGCTTCTAGACAGCTCAGATAAGAGGCCTCACAGCAGAAAGAAGAGTCCTGGCTTTTGTCTGACTTTGAAATAACTCAGCTGGCTCTTTGCACCACTGGTGCCTTGAGGAATTTGGGCCTGCTGTTGAGGGTTCTCCAGAGTTTCTGCATCCTGAGTGTTTTCCGGTGCTACTCTTGTGGTCTTCAGGAGAAACTTAGGTTCATAGTGGTGTTTGTTGCTTCATTGTACTAAGGATGGAACCCAGGGGCCTTGTTTCATGTAAGGCAAGCCCTCTACTGCTTTAGTATCTCACCAGCCCTAATTTTAGTTTTTTGTTTTGTAAGATAGAGTCACATTCTGTAACCCAGGATGGCCTCAGATTTATAGTGATCTTCCTGCCTAAGCTTCTTGTGCATTAAGATTGCAGGTGTGAGCCACTGTACCTGGTAGAAACTTGAGGGGGTTTTTTGGGGGTTTTTTGTTTGTTTGGTTGGTTTTGGTTTTGGTTTTGGTTTTGGGTTTGGTTTGTTTTGTGTGTGTGTGTGTGTGTGTGTGTGTGTGTGTGTGTGTATTTTTGGTGGGGAGGGGTACCTGATTGTTTGTTTGTTTTGAGGGAAGGTCTTATGCGACCAAAGCTAGCTTCAAACTCACCATGTAGCCAAGGCTAACCTTGAACTCCTGATCCTTCTGTCTCTACCTCCCAAATGCTAAAATTGTAGACTGTTAATAAATAATGAGCATGAATTTGCATATAAGTTTTCATCTGTACATGTATTTGGGTTTATTATACCTGAGAACACATCCAGCTTCTTCAGATTGTATCTCTTGGCTTGAAACATAGTAAAATGGATCTTTTTAATTTTGAAGGTTAAAGGGTTCTGTTACACTAGAATTAGTCAGAAGCGAGTAGTGAAGTGAAGAGGGAAAAATGAGAAAAGGTTTCCAAACTTGTCAAGCTTTTAATCACACCTGCTCGGGTTTTTTTTCTTCCTACCTCACACTACTTGCACAGCTAATGTCATACTTAAAAGCTATGAAGTGAACACAAAGAAAATTATATCTGTAGGTTTCAAGCCTAGTGTGAAAACCAGCTATACTGGTATCCATGATTATATGACTAAAGCAGACATCTAAAAACTCTTTTAAAAGTGTCATAGGTGGGTAGAAATAAAGCCTTGAGTTCTTAGATTGTTATCATTTGTGACAGCATATTATCTGCCTCCTGTTAGCCAAATCCTCAGACTTCCTAGTACAGAAGAGGGAAATGAAAAAAATATATATATGTGTCTTAAATCTTTTTTTAAAAAACTGGTCTCTCTTTTTAAAAGACTTATTATTAATTATGTATAGGTATGTGTCTACATGTGGGTCTGTGCACATGATTGCAGTTGCTTGAGGGGGCCAGCAGCATCAAAGCATCAAATCCCCTGAAGCTGGAGATATAGGTAGTTGTGAATGGTGAGAATCAAACCCAGTCCTGTCGAAGAGAGTGGCGAGTGTTCTTAACTGCTGAGCCATCTCTAACAGCCCCTCTTTATTTATATATATATATATTCCTTGACAGTTTCATAATGTGAACAACCTCGATTGTATGCATCCCCAGCACCCTTTCTACTCTCCCAGGAACTCCAGCTCCGCCCTCCTGCTTCCTTGGGCACCTCTAACACATGCCCCTCTCCCCTTCATGATCTTCCCTTTTTTTGTTAAGAACCCACTAAGTACAATTAGTACTGCTTATTAGAATGTTTACTGATCTTGTTTGACTTGATCTCGTGCTGGTAACCATAGCTTCAGTGAGTTCCAGGGTGTGCTGCCCAGCATTTCACATTCCTTCCTAGCCTCTAGCTCTTACATTCTTTCTGCCCTTCTGCAATTTTCCAGAACTTTTGTTGAGGTATGAGAGGTGGATAGGTGTTCTATCTAGGGGTGATTCCTCAACAGACACTCTCAGAACCTTGACCAGTTAGAAGTGTGCACATAACTGTTGACTACTGCAGAAAGAAGTTTCTCTGGTCAAGGTTGAGGGCAGTACTAATCTATGAGTATAAGAATAAATATTAAAAAGGTAATCCAACAACGTGTTGTTTAAGAAAACAACAGTAATAGGTTCTTCCCAGAGCCTATGCTCCAGAACCTTGAGCTTTGACCAGATTTACAGTCCAGGACTAAACTTTTTCTTGTGGAACAAGCCTCAGATCCAGTCTAAACCCCTCACCTTTGTGCCACTATTGCACCAGTGAGAGCATCTTGTCTGGTAGATGAGTAATACAGCATGCAGGGTTGACTGCATGGCTTTGCTCCCACAGTGGCCTGTATAGCACCTTCTGGCACTATGAAAGTTGGTCAGCAGGAACTGTCAGGTCAATTCCAGCTTGATTTCTCTGTGTCCTGAAGCCAAAGTATATTGTGTTTTCAGCAGTAGGGGCATACCATCTAGTTCTGGTAGGCAACTAAGAGCAATGACAATAGCCTGTATTTTGGGGGGGTACCTGTCAAGCCTTCCTGACTAATAATGTATAGAGAGGGAACTCATATCTAGTACTGGTGATTTTCAATTAATAACCCATGTCTTCTGTGGGAATCATTGTCCACCCATACAGTATATCTGTGTTCAAATTCCTATTCTTTTTAAATATGTGTGTATGTAGGTGTGTGTATGTGTGTGTGTGTATATATATATATATATATATGTATATATATATGTATAGTATATGTATACCTCCACAAGCTTATAAAAATGAGTTTCCACAGGGTTTTGTTTTGTTTTGTTTTTTAACTTTCGTCTCTTTCGGTTTTGGTTTGTTGTTGTTTGAGACAAGGTCTCACCGCATAGCCCTCTGTAGACCAGGCTGGTCTTGAACTCAAAGATCTGCCTGCCTCTGCCTCCTGAGTGCTAGTATCTTAAATCTTACTACAGAGATTTTCAATTTAGTTTTATAAAATATGTAAGAATAAGTTAGGTTTCAAATAATAGTTGGCCATGTTAAAGCATCTAATATGTTCAGGAGAATAACTATTCCTAATATGTTCTATTTAATAAATATTCTCATTTTAATATCATCCATTAACCATTTTAAACTATTGAAAATAAAGGGAATCTAACAGTATTTAAGTTAAATGCATTTCAGTATTATTATTACAGAAGAAGATATTGTGTATACCATTCAAAACTCAAGGGTAATTCTTTATACCCTTCTTTTACTACCCTTTATGGGACTCCACCAACAGACTGATTGCTCATCCACTTCTACCATTGTATGAAACAGAGATTGTTCTCAAGTATATCTTCTCTAGAACAGATATAAATTTTAACATACTATACACTGCAAATAAATATATAAAAATGCAGCCTACTAATCTCTTACTATTTAAAAAGTTAAGTCGGGCAGCGGCACATGCTTTTAATCCCATCACTCAGGAGGGAGCCAGGCAGATCTCTGTGAGTTCGAGGCCATCCTGGTCTACATAGTGAGATCCAGAACAGGCTCCAAAACTACACAAAAAAAAAAACCCTGTCTCAAAAAACAAACAAGTTAAACCAATAGTCTTAAGTGATTTCTGTGACTCAGGAACCTGGTCAGATGACTCAGCAGCTAAACTCACGCACTTCTTTTATAGAGGACCCAAGTTTGTCCTCAGCACTCACATTAGTTGGCCCACAACCAACTCCATCACCATCTTTTGGCCTCATTGAGTTCATGATAAAAATATGAGATGGAGCTGGGCATGGTGGCTCACCCCTTTAATCCCAGCACTCCAGAAGCAGGCAGGTCTCTGTAAGTTGGAAGCCATCCTCGTCTACATATGGAGTTTTAGATCAGCCAGGAATATTATAGTAAGACCCAGTCCTAAACAACAACAAAAATTTATGAGATAGTTCCATGGGTGAAGGTGCTTGCTGCCAAGTATGACAACCCAAGTTCAATCCTTGGCACCCACATAGTAGAAGAGAGAACCAATTCCCACAACCTCCTTGAAAGTGCCATGATACATGAACACGTGGGCATGCACACACCCTAAAATAAATTAAAATGTAAAAAAAAAAATTTAACTCTTTTCAGTAAATCATAACTTTACAAGTCGCCAAGGTAGAAGGAATCCTCTCTATTGATTTTTTTAATGGAGACTCATCACCCTTTGCTTTGTAAATCTCACCAGGTGATCTCCAACAACATCTTCAAGCAATGTTCATATTACTCCGCCCAGAAGACAACATAAGGCTGGTAAGTTAATAGCATTATCGTAATTGTCTTCCTCAAAAGGCTGCCTAAAATAGCCAATATTAAAGTCAATTTTTGTTAAAATACAATGCTAAGAACTAGGTGGAATAGAAATGAAGAATGACCTATCCCTATCCAGCTGAGAATTTAATTCTTGTAAAACATAATATAAAGTGATATAAAATACTTTGATGGCTCAAGATTGTTGTTAAGTGCTGGTCTGTAAGTTATTGTCCATAACAACAATTGAAGTTCAGAAAAAGGAGAGAAAACTTGGGAAATTGACCTGGTTGAGGAAGGTTTTATGCTAACCAATGGGACTTGAGCAGATCTCAAAGATGATGAGTGAGATTAGCAGACAGAGTTCATCCTAAATAAGAACATAGCTTAAGCAAAAGGACTTAAAGGGAAGGACGAGGAATGAATGAAATAACTCGCATTGTTACTGACCTGAGTCAAGAGACCTGGCCTAATCATGTCATGCGGGACATACCTTAGGCTGTCTTTGCCCTTTTCCTCATTTGTTGACTGCTCTGACAGTTGACAGGATTAAATAGACACATTAAGAAGTATGAAATGGGGGCCAGTATGGTAGCTGCATGCCTTTAATCCCAGCACTCAGGGCCAGAGGCAGGTGAATCGCTCTGGGTTCGAGTCCAGCTTGTTCTACAAAGCATGTTCCAGGACAGCTAGGGCTATATAAAGAGACCTTGTCTCAAAGAAGAGGAGGAGGAGGATAATGAATGGAATGCTGCTGTAGGAGTGAGGCAGGCAAGTGAGGAAGGATTTAGTGCCGTAAACTAGAGCTCTCAAACAGGCAGGTCACAGACTAGAGATATATTCTGTTTAGAACACACAGCTTTGGTTTGGTTTTGGTTTGCTTTTTATATTACCCAGGATGTTAAAGCTGGATTACATGTAAAAGTCCAAATCTGGGTCTTCAGAAGATTAAACTTCTGGCAGTGCCAAGATTTTATCCTTATGTGACAAAACACAACTAGATTGGCATGTAGAGATCCTGCTGGGCTGAGGTTTGCTATAATCTGCATACCCTGTTGTCTCCTGAACACTTGGAAGTCATGTGTCTTTTTTACATGGTTACTTTTCTGACTGTAATAAAAATAAGAAAACCAAAATGGAATGAACACCTAGCATAGTGGTACACTCCTATCATCCTGGACAAGAGTACTACTTCAAGTTCAAGGCTAGCCTGGTCTAGATAGAATAGTACACTAGCAAGACACTGTCTCAAAGACAAAACACCTAGGCATAATGGCACACACCTGTAATCCCAGCACTTGGGAGACAGAAGCAGGTGGATCTCTGTGAGTTCAAGTCAAGCCTGGTCTACATAATGAGTTCCAGGACAGCCTGAGACTCCATCTCTGGGAGTGGGAGGATGAAAAAAAACGACATGAGATGAGCATGTGGCTTTACTTGTTTAGTATCCATGTGGCTTATTTCACATTTCCATTTGTATCTGATCCCTAGATTACTATAAAGCCAGTCAGTACCTCTCCCTCTTCATTAAGCAGTTGTGAAATACAAGTTTTTTGAGCAAAAAAAAATAACATGAATGAGCTACAGTATCTAAGGAAGATTCTCTAGAAGCTAATACAGGATGGACGGGAGTACACCGGCAGTTGTTATCCAAGTGTGTGGTCACCAGACCCTCAGGTTAAAGTAGTAACGTGGAGGTGACTGAGCTACAAGCATATTAAATTCAAATGGCTGGCTTCTACTTTCTGTCCAAGAAGAGAGGTCATGAGTCAAGTATGAGATTGGCTATAGCAAGTTGATCAATCTTCTGAACTCTCTGGTAATCACTGATTCATCGTTTACTTTTTCTCTCAAATGCTGACTCTGTGCCGTGTGTGTACGTATACATGTAGAAGCCAGAAGTTGATGTTAAGTATCATCCTCCTCAATAGCTCTCCTTTTTTATCACTCTCTACCTTATTCATTTATTAATTGATTGATGCACACTTTTTCTTTTTCTTTTCTTTTTTTTTTTTTTTTTTTTTTTTTTTTCTGTCCTGGAACTCACTCTGTCCTGGCCTCGAACTCACAAAGATGCACCTGCCTCTGCCTCCTGAGTGCTGGGATTAAAGGCGTGCACCATCACCACCCTGCCACACTTTTTCTTAAAAATTTTAATAATTTATGTATGCTGTATACATATGTGCAAGTACATTCACCATGTGTGTGCATGTGAAAGCAATAGGATGGCATTGGGTGTCTTTTCCACCACACTCTACCTTCTTTTTTTTAAAATAAGGTCTCTCACTGAGATTTTACCTGCTGTGCTATTTCCCATCATTGTCTGCATTTTAAAAAGTATTTAACGTGTGTGTATCTGTGTATTTGTATGTATGTGTGAGAGAGTGAGTAGGGTCACTTATGCCATGAAGTAGTGTGGAGGTCAGAGAAGAACTTTCAGGAGTTGGTTTTTCTCCTTCCATGCTGGAATCCAAGGATTGGACTCAGATCATCAGGTTTGTATGCCAACCAGTTTTACCTGCTGAAGTATCTTTCTGGCAATCTGCATTTTTTTTACATATTGTCTTAAATAATTCTTAAAAAAATCTATCTGTGGGACATGGAACACCATTCTTATAGCATTAGTATTTTAAAGCAGTGGTCCTGAGATAGGATATATCAGAATCCCCTCAAGAGCTGTGGTCAACTACCAGTTTCTGGGCTTCTCTGGCAGTGTTTGGTTGGTGGGGAGGAATTAGAGATAATTTATATTTTTAACAAGTTTCCAAAAGATGCTGATCACTTTGAATATAACTTCCCATAACCTGTACCATAGTCACTTGTACAGGATGGCTATTTGCCGATAGCTCTTGAACATGGTGCAGTGTGGGAAAGCCAAAGCTGAGGATGTCATTGTGTGTTTTATCTTTTTCTCATTAATTGTCTTCTGAACTTTAGTTTGAACCTCTAAATATGGGATAATTTCCCCCCACATGAAACTTGAAAGAGTTAAGGATAAAGTTAAGAGGCAGAGTTGAGGATGAAAGCCTCTTTTCCTACTAAAATATCAGCTTCAACTTTTTAGATTTTGACAATCTCATGTATTACATTCAAACATAAGTTGTAACTTGTGCCTCTGAATTAATCATTAAAATGACAAGCCATTTTACAGTTATTTTTGAATTGTTACAAACACATAGTCATTATGTTTCAGATTATTGAGTGAGTCATCTTCAGGAAAATAAGTAAATGCATTGTGTGACTTTGGACAAATTAGCACTTTCTAACTGAAAAGGGCATTTGTAGACCCAAAGCAAAGGGTTTTGTTTGGAGTTAAATTTGGAATGCTAAAACTCTTATCTGAGGACTTGTACATAAGGTTAAAAATTGGATAGTCAACTGAAAGTCCATTTTTCTTCCTTTTCTTTCTTCCTTCCTTTCTTTCTTTCTTTTTTTGTTTTGTTTTGTTTTTTGAAGCAGAGTTCCACTGTCTATCCCTAGCTCTCCTGGAACTCATTCTGTAGACCAGGCTGGCCTGTAACTCACAGAGATCCGCCTGCCTCTGCCTCCTGAGTGCTGGGATTAAAGACATGTGCCAGCCCTGCCCAGCCTTTTTCTTCTTAGTAACTCAACCAAATCCCACTTTTTGCTTAAACATTGAAAACATTGTTTTCTTTTGGGGGAATTCCACTTTCCAAATACAGGTATAAATGTTACTTCAGTATTTAAGAAACTTGTAGTTGTTAAATAAAGACGTGGTTTTATAGTGCTCTTCTGAGTTATCAAAGGACTACTTAAAAAACAAATGTAAAATTGACAAGTTTCAGAATATTTACAGAAGCTTCAATTGAAGTTTTTACAAAAGCTAAAAACTTGGGAGGATAATTTTAGAAAATTAGTTTTTTGGGTTTTAGTTTTATAATATGGTAAGTTTTTTCAACAATGAAAATGAGTTTGTTTTTTTCCAAGTGTAAGTGCATTGTGTCCAGTTTATCAGACAATTCACAAAGGAATGAAGATGAAATCACCGTATCCCACACTCGGGAAAAACCATTCCTGGCTATTTGAATAAGCAACTTTCATTCTCTCTTGGTATTTACATAGGTTAGGGGGGGCAGTTGGGTAAACTAACACAGCCCTGCTTAATTTTGTTTTGTTGTTTTATAAAAGTAAGCTGTATCGTGTCTTTTAACCAGTTTTTCATGGGTATCTTGCCATGTCAATAAATTAATCATGAATTTGGCAAGGAGGTATTGACTGAGCTGGAGATCAGACCTGGGGTCTTTATTGCTTGCTAGACAAGTGCCCTACCACTGAGCCATATCTTTAGCCTTTATCATGGTTTTCAGGGATTCAACAGAATATAATTTATATATTTTTTAAAACTTGATATTCTTTTTCATCCAGACACTTCCTCAAACTCTTGAAGATGGTGTTCTTTAATTTATTGATGTCATGTCTAAAGTCTATTTTAATCTTAGCTACTGATATTACTTTGTTCTTTTGGCTAGAATTTAACTTACATACTTTTGAAACCTTTCTGATAGATTGGGTGAGCTGCTTGTCTAGACATTATGTCTTTATAAAGTGGCTTCCCTGAGGATAAATACTGCATGCAGAGGCATGGTCTAGACTTACAATGAAAATAAAATTAAAACAAATGTGTGGTGTATGCTTCAAGAAAACTGTCTCAGGCTATTAGATGAGGGGATGAGAAGAGCTCTTGTGCCGGATAGGATCTGTGAACTGTTCCACCTGGGTTCAATACCAAGCATTATAGATTATATTTGGGAAGACTTTTCTCTTTCATCAATCAGCCTTGTCTTAACCAATCAGTTGGTGTATGAACCATCAGACATAGAAAGCTAAAGAGATGGCTTAGATGTGCTTATTGCACAGCCCTGAAGACATGAGATTTAAAAAAAAAAAAAAAAAAAAAAGCTGATGTTAATAGTATATATCTATAATCCAAGAACTGGAGAGGCAACCAATTTGGCTAGACAGGATGGCCAGTAAGCCCCAAGGATCCCCTGCTTTTGCCTGGCCATCCATTCTCGCCAAATTGGTGAGCTCAAGTTTCAGTAAAAGAGCCTGTCTCAGAAAATATGACAGAGAATAATTGAAGAAGACACCCACATACACAGTGAACACATACACACACACACACACACACACACACACACACACTCACAAATACAGTATACACATATATGCTATACACATATATACAACAGTATATACATAGATACAACACATAACTAAAGAAAAATGATTAAATTTTTTTTAATTTCTCAGAATCATAGTTCAGTTGTTTCCACCCCATTTGTATTTGCAGATAAAAGTGCTTCTAACACATTTTAGAAGTTGAACATTTAGTTTAAAAATTGCCAAGGCATGCTCAAGTTTAAACATGTAATAAGATCTGAAATCTTGTTTATTAGTTCTGGGGCCAGGGATATGGCTCAGTTGGTAGAGTGCTTACCTAGTATGGGTTCCAACTCCAGTACCATATACACCAGGCATGATAGCACTTGCCTGTAATCCTTGCACTGGGAAGATCAGAAATTCCAGGTAATTCTTCTCCCAGGCTACATAGCAAGTTTGAGACCAACTGCTAAGCCTGACGACCTGAGTTTGATCCCCAGGCCCCGTATGGCAGAGGGAGAGGAACCATTTTCTACAGGCTGTCTGTCCTTTGACCTCCATATGTGCACCATGATACACACGCATCATTCATGTACATACAATTAATTAAATTTTTTCAAATCTGATTTTACCTGCACCAGCTTGTCTGGTTAAAATAACAATTTATGGGGCCAGTGAGATAATTTGGTCACTAAGGTTAAGGCACTTTGCACCAAGCCTGGCAGCCTGAGTTCTATCCCAGTCCACCTCATGTGTATCTACTGTTATCCATAGCTTTGTGTGTTTAATGTTCCTCCTCAATGTCAGTTGACTGACTCTAGACTGTGGTCCATTTAAATGTTAGTTCCTCTTAGTGTCACATAAGTGAATTTGATTTCAAAACTTTTCTTCATGGAACATAAAGTGAACAACAGTATGGCTTGTGTCTTTGGCGTCAGAATGATGGCATTACATTCTGACTGTGTCAGTTCTAACAAAGAAGCTTTAATTTAGCTACATCTACTGTTTTTACTTCCCTAGCTTTTCTTAGGAATATCAGAACCGAGGTTTATAACTTAGTTGGTGGAGTGCTTGCCCAGAATCCTTGAAGCCCTGGGTCCCATCTCGAGCACCACAGAAACTGAACATGGTGGTGGATACATGTAATCTTAGCCCCAGTGAGGTGGAAGCAGAAGGACCAGTTGGGGGTTGGGGATTTAGCTCAGTGGTAGAGCGCTTGCCTAGCAAGCGCAAGGCCCTGGGTTCAATCCTCAGCTCCAAAAAAAAAAAGAGTTACCGTTGACTATGTAAGTTAGAAGCCAGCTGGGGTACATGAGACTGTCTTTATTTGATTTAATTCATTTACTTGATTTTTGAGACAGTTAGAGTAGAACATATATCTCACAAGAGGAGAGCGATGTCTCCATCTTTCATCGTTGACTGCCCAGCCCTTGTGCTGTCCTGGCATAGGCAGCATATATATGGCAAATATTTCAAATGAATGTTGCCTGGAAGCTGTTTTGCTCTGTTTTTAGGGTTTATACAGTGATTTTTTTAACTTATTAAGAAATTTTCCAAACAGTCAAAGTAGAAAATAAGTCCCAGAAATTTTTTGAGTCAGCTTTCGTAGCCATCACCATGTGATGTGACATTTTACTTCAGATATTTAAACAGAGGGATAGTAACCACACTGCCATTATCACACTAGCAGGTAAGCCCTTAACTTCTTCGAAGACCCTGCCTGTTTACATTCCAATTTTCTGAAGGCACTTTGAGTGCATAAACAATGAATTAAAACTTTCAAAAACTAAGAAGCTTCTGAAAAAGGAATCTTTAATTGTTGGAGATAAAAAAGAAGCTGAGACAGAGGCAGGTGGATTGCTCTGAGTTTGAGGCCAGCCTAGACTATATAATGAGTCCCAGGACAGCCAGGGCTATGTAGACAGTCCCTGTCTTTAAAAAAATAAATAAAGGATTAGAGAAATGGCTCTTCCATTAAGAATGCTAGCTGTTCTTATAGAGGACCCAAGTTCAGTTCCAACACCCACATGGCTGCTCACAACCATCTGTAATTCCAGTTCCAAGGGATCTGCACTCTCCAAAGGCACCAGGTAGACATGTGGTAGGTCCACTTCCATACATGCAGACAAAACACTCGTACATAAAAAGTCTAAGAAGGGGTTGGGGATTTAGCTCAGTGGTAGAGCACTTGCCTAGCAATCGCAAGGCCCTGGGTTCGATCCTCAGTTCCAAAAAAAAAAAAACCTAAGAAGAAGCCGACACAGTGGCATAGGCCTGTACTCTCAGAATTTAAGAGCCTGAGGAAGGGGGATTTATGTGAGTGAGTTCAAGCCTAGTCCACATAGCAAACTCTACACAAAGTGATAAACTGAATTCAATCCATAGAAACCACATAAGGGTGGAAAAAGAAAAACAACTCCACACAGTCGTCTATGACCTCTACACATGCACCAACACACACACACACACACACACACACACACACATAGTAATAATAGTAATAAATCAGGAGTAGGAGAAGGAGAAAATCCTGTTACATACAGATATACAAATATCTATTTATATATGTAAACATCTGTTACAAACAGATACTCATTTGCACAGAGCCAGTAGTTTCCCCTGGAATAATACTAATAGTTTGCTTCATATTACAGTAGCTTGTGCAAATTTTATGTATGAGATGAGTGTTCACATTCGTGTTCCTCATTTTCCCCTCTTCAGTCTATAGAACATATTTTGGCAATTGTTATAAATTCTACTCATAGAAACACATTACAGTGGGTAGTAATCATTTACCATGTATCATGCACTGATTCACATTCATAATTTCATAAGATTCTTTCTTTTTTAGGTGATTAAAAAAATTTATTCAAGACTATTGAGATAAAGCTGGGAAACCTCAGTATAGAATTGGGCTTAATTGTAAATCCAGCATGGACAGGCAGGAATTCATAGCCAAAGAGCAGAGTTGAGTCCTGTAGATGAAGGCTGCTGAGCAGAAATATAAAAGATAAGTGATGGACCGAGACTAACTTGACAAAAAAGAAAGAAAGAAAAAGAAAATGGGGAGTTGGTAAAAATCTGTGAGGTAGGCAGTGGTGTACTCATCATGCAATCCTGATTCGGATACCCAACACCCGTGTAGGAAAAGCCACACAGGACAGCACGTGCTTGTAATCGCAGTGCTGGCCAGCCAGTCTAGACAAAATGATCTTTGGGTTCAGTGAAGAGACCTGGTCTCAAATAATAAAGCAAATATTCAGGCTAGAGGAAGGTATCCAGAATTGACCTCTAGTCTCTACAGATCCATGCATAGGTGGGTGCACCACACACATACACACACGAATTAAACCAATATAATTTTAAAAATCCTGAACTAGCCGGATGGTGGTGCATGCCTATAATCCCAGCACTCGGGAGGCAGAGGCAGGTGGATCTCTGTGAGTTCGAGGCCAGCTTGGTGTACAGAGGTAGTCCAGGACAGGCTCCAAAGCTACAGAGAAACCCTGTCTCAAAAAAAAAAAAAAAAAAAAAAGTCCTGAACTATCCTAAACTATATCAGGGTTAGAGGACAGAGGGGAAGATATGAAAGGAAAGTTAATCAGTTAGCATCTTTGTGCCAAATTAACTTAATAGATTTTCAAACCTACACTGAATTCTAGAGAGCAGACCACCATATTCTCATTACAAATGCATTTTTCTGGACTGTTCACCCTAGCCAATCAAGAAACAGAGTCCTTCATACAGACTGGCCTGTCTCAAACCTCTGCCTGCTTCTCATTAGTTCACTCTTTCCTATAGTCAGTGTGGATTCTTTCCCTCTCAAATTTTTCATATAAACATGTGGTGGTCTGATTAAGAATGTTTCCTATAGGCTCAGGTATTTGAAAACTTGGTCCCCAGATTATATTTTATTTGAGAAATTAGTCATACCTAACTAGAGGAAGTTCATGGGAAACAAGCTTTGAGGGTTTATAGCCTCTGTGCTTCCTGCCTGTGGATAGAAATGTGATCTGAGCTTCCTGCTCTAACTGCTGGCATGCCTCCCCCATTATGGACTCTCCTTCTGGAACCCTAAAGCCTAAATCAGCTCTTCCTTCTATGAGTTTGATCATGGTATTTGATCACAGCAACAGAAAGTAACTATTACAATATGCTTTCACTCTGAGGCCCCGCAGGCATGTTTCCATCTGCCACCTCACTTCCCTGCAGGTGGTTGAAAAACTTACCCATAGATAAGATCTTCTCTGTAATGGCTCAGTAGGCCTTTTATTTCAGAGAACTCAGTATTATGTTTTGGCTTAAAATGATTTAGAGGATTTTAGTTGAGGATAGGCCAGGGTGATGATATATCACTTGGGAGATGGTAGAGGATAAGAAACCCAGTTAGATGTCAAGGAGTATCAAGTAGGGATGATGCAGATTCCAGATAAACACATTTAGTGGGGGTTCTTGCGAAAGTTTAATTGTGCAAGGAATTGCACAGGTAGATCTAGGACCAAGTCCAAGAGCCTAACTAAAGCTTGGTGAAACAGAGTCTTTACCAGGAGAAACAGATTTGGTAAGAATGATTATTACCTTACTCTAAAGCTTGTGAAGAGAGGTAAGTACATATAGATATATAGACTATATAAGACAGATAAATACATATATATTTTATAAAGTATTATGTAGTTTACAATATATATGAGTACTGTATATTTCAATAAAATACACATCTACAGCATTTTGAGTTTGACCAACTTAATGTATATTTATAGCGACATATACTTATCCTGTATATAATGTTCATTTTATTTTTATTGAAAATAAATTTTTTCATATAAAATATTCTGATCACAATTTCCTCTCCCTTATCTCCATCCATCCAACTCCACAACTTCTTTCTCTCTCTTTAAAACAAATCAGAATAAATAAAAAAAAAATGAAAATGCACAAGAAACACAGACATACACACAAACAAAAGAAGTCAATGAAAACACAAAATTGGAAACCATAATACAAGCAAAAGACCAGTTAAGTTAAGTTTTAAAAAAAAAAAAAAAAAAAAAAAAGCCTAAACAAAAGCAATATGAGATTCCTCCCGACAAAAAAAAAAAAAAAATCTACAAAAATACCATTGAGTTCATTTTATGTTGGCCATCTACTACTGGGCATGAGTCCTACCTTAAGTGTGGTTTGTACACCCAGTTATAAGATTCTTAAAACAACATAGGTATTATTTTATACACCCCATTAATTTAGTATTATATCAAAGATTTTTATAGTTAATATTTGAGTTGAATTTTGAATTTAGGTCTCCCAACTATCACCTTTTTTGCCTTGGTAGCATGCTATGAGATGCTGGCTTTAAAAAAAGATTAAATGATTTAAAAATTCTCTAAATTCCTTGTTTCTTTGTTATCTGTTGACCTCAGGCTGTAAGATTGGAAAGTACTTACCAAAATCGAACACGCTATATGGTTGTGGTTTCAACTAATGGTAGACAAGACACTGAAGAAAGCATTGTCCTGGGAATGGATTTTTCTTCTAATGACAGGTATGGTACCCTTAAAAAACGGGGGAGGAGTATGAAAACTACCTTTTAATTAACCTAGTATAGTTATTTAAACTATTACAAGAATGTCTTGAATAATTATGCTTTTAAAATTTAAAATAAAGTTAGACAAGAAGGTAAGAGGATGTGGAGTGTGTGTGTGTGTGTCCGACCAGAACTCAGTGATCACCCTGCCTCTGCCTCCCAAGTGCTAGAACTAAAGGTGTGAGTCACCATGCCCAGCTTGTATTCTTTGTATTCTTAATATATGTCTTGGTCACTGTTGTATTGCTGAGAAGAGAAACTTCAAAGCCCACCCCCCAGTAACTCATTTCTTCCAACAAGACCACACCTACTCAAACAAGGGCCATACCTCCTTATCCTTCTCAAGTAGTGCCACTTCCTGATGACTAAGCAAGTATATGAGCCTGTGGGGGGCCATTCTTACTCAAACCACCACAATATTTATGTTTATGAAATGATTGTCATATATATATATATATGAAAGTGTCACAGTAAAACCCATTATCTTTTATAATGAGTATGTAGTAATGAAGTTTTAAGTTAAATAATTCATGAGAGCCTGAAGAGACGGTTCAGTTGGTTAAGTATTTGCCATGAAAGCTCAAGTACCTGAGTTCAATCCCTAGCATTGGTGAAAAATCTAGGCACAGTAGCATGTGCCTATAATCCCAGCACTGAGGAAGTGGAGACAGAGTAATCCCTGGGATCAGCTGGCTGGCAGATGGCCAGACAGGGAGCCAACCTAGCCAAATCTGTGAGAATCAAGTTCAGTGAGAAACTATGTCTCTAAAGTGAAGAGCAATTGAGGAAGACACCCAAGGTTGATGTCTGACCTCCACATGCACCCCATAAACATATGTACACACACACATAGACAGAAAAATCAAGGCATAAAACTAGAAAATAAGTTTTGGCCATGATCTTCAAAGACAAGCACACTTGCTAAATGTCTTTGGCTATTTCTAATCTACTATTTTTATTCCTTACCTTTCTCTCATTACTAGGTACTAATGATGATAATTAACCAAACGGGGAAATGTTGCTTTTTCCTGTTAGTCTAATTCTTCCCATCAGTGCTTCTCTACTTTGGTAACCCTAGGGTACATGCCTTTCTTAGTAATGTACCAATGGTACTGGGTTAAAAATCAGGGGTACTGTGCTTCCTGCAATTAAAGATACCTCTGACAGAACCTAGACTTTTGTTATTGTTGTTGTTGTTTTGGGGCTTTTGGGGCTTGTGTCCTTAAGGCTTAAAGTTTTTCTGTTCTATTTTTCTACTCTTTCTGAAGAACCTTTGGGAAGACTATGGAATGTGGCTGCTAGGCAGATCTTTACACTCTGAGATAATAAGCCTCAGGAAATCCTGTCAGATGTCTCAAACCATGACTTCCTGGTTCAGGACTAGAATGGAATTGTGTAGTAGCTAGGGGTGTGACCCAGGCCTGGGGAAATTTATCCACCAAAAACAAAACAAAACAAACAAAAAAAAGGGGGTGGGGGGTTGTAGCAGGATGGCTAGCAAGCACAAAGCCCTGGGTTTGGAGGAAGGGTTATAGACAACAGTGAGTTTCATCGTCCTGATTTTGTAGAGAGGCAGGGAGATCCCAGGATCACTAGAAAGTTTCCAAAACCAGCCTTTACTCTGGTTTGAACACAGAAGTTGTCCTGGTTTGCTTTGTGTTGCTGTGATAAAGCTCTGACAAAAACAGGCTTGGTTTTTGGTTTTTGGTTTTTGTTTGTTTGTTTGTTTGTTTTTTAGAGATAGCTGAGTGGGTAAATGCACCTGCTGCCCAGCCTGACAACCCAAGTTTAGGTCTCTCAGACCCACATAGTGGAGAGAACCAACTCCCTCAAGTTGTCCTCTTCCAACCTCCAACGTGCTACTCCATGCACACAAAACAAAATCCTTAAAATCAACTTGGGGAGGAAAGATTTCAGCTTACAGGTTACAGTCCAACATCAAGGGGAGGCAGGGCAAAGATCTAGAGTCAGGAACTGAAGCAGAGACCAATGCTGCTTACTTACTTGCTCCCAGGCTCACGTGCCTAGGGATGACACTGCCCACAATAGGCCAGCACCTTCTGCTTCAATTAGCAATCAAGAAAATGCCCCTATAGGCAAGCTGACAGACTAATCCAATCAAGGCAATTATTCAGTTGAGGTTCATTCCCACTTCCCAGATGTATCAGGTTGAATTAAAAAAAAAAAGACAGAGGTCAACTTGGGGAATGACTTCTGAGTTCATAAAGATGACAAGGCCAGAGCTGTGAACTTGTACACCATTTACTTATATGCTCTGAATTTACAGAGGCTTGGCAACTACTTGTAGGAAACTTTCTCTTGAAGTTTTGACTTCTGATGTTTTCCCTAAATAACAGGCCTTTTAGTAAGAAAGTACTTGTGTGAGAATAGTGGCGTGCTCCAGTAATTCCAGCACTCCAGAAACAGAGTCAGGAGAATTTCCAAGAAGTTGAGGCCAGCCTGGTCTATGTAGTAAGTTTCAGGCCATCCGGGGCTATAGATGACAAGATTGTCTCAAGGAGGAAAAGTGGGAAACTACCTGTGTTTCCACATTGGAATTTTATGATCTCTGAGTTGGACTTCTAACTAGCTGGACCTATAGTGTCTAGTACATTTGCCACTAGACACCTGTAGCTTTTTAAGAAAATAAAGACTAAAATAATGATATATTTTAATTTTCTCTTTCATAACTAGTCACATTTCATATACTTAGTAGTCATGTGTGATTAACGGCTCCCATATGGGACAGCACATGTGTACAGAATATTTCCATTATTGCAGAAAATTCAGTTAGACAGAATTACTGTGGCCAAGTTTCCTTTGTTTAGTTCCCCCGGCCCCTCCCTTGAAAACCTGTAGATGCCAGGCATGGTGGTGCACGCCTTTAGGCCCAGCACTCTGGAGGCAGAGGCAGGAGGTTCTTTGTGAGCTTGAGGCCAGCCTGGGCTACAGAGTTCTAGGACAGCCAGCACTACAAAGAGAAACCCTGTCTCAAAAAAACAGAAAGGAAGAAGAAGAAAGGAAAAGAAAACCTGGGACAGAAGCAGGTGCATGGAAACTTGAGCAGAGGCTCCCCGGAGACTGGAGGCATGACCACAGGTTCTGACGCCAGAGTGCATGCCGTCAGGTGGCAAATCCCATCAGTTCGTTCTGTCAGTCTATCTGGGTCATACCTGACAGATACCATTGCACTGATCACATTTTAGTGTCTCAGAAGCAAACTGGGACATGAAGAGCTAGAAATTAGTTTCTTTTTGGTAAGCCTAACATTGTAAAAATCTTACATGTCTTCTGTTTGAATGAACCTGTTAAACAGTAAAAGAAAGGCTTTGACCTCAGAATACTAGTACTCAGTTACTCTCAGTTACTTTTACAGGAATTTGTATCATCTCATATGTCCAGATATGAAAATAACAATGTTTTAAAACAATATTAACTCAGCCAGGCAATAATGGTGGCACACTTTAATCCCAGCACTTAGGAGGCAGAGGCAGGTAGATCTCTGTGAGTTCAGAGACCAGCCTGGTCTATAGAGTGAGTTCCAGGACAAACCCTATCTTGAAAAAAACAAACAAACAAACGAACAAAAACAACACTATTTAGTCAAAGTAGAATTGTTTGATACAATCTGTACAAGGCAGTAATCTGGAGCCAATTCATTTAGCTTATTTTAGGAACTGTATTGTAGTTTAAGTTATAAAGTATCCTAATAATACAGTGTAACCTTGCTTTTCAAAATATACTGCATGTGCTTCAGGTTATAAAATAGCAGAACTTTGTGATCTGGTGTTTGTTTGTTGCCCTCCCCACCTTAGAAAAGATTCTCACTATGAAGCCCAGGATTTCCTTGAACTCAAATTCTCTTGCCTCAGTCTCCTGAGTGCTGGAATTATATATGTGTATCACCATATTGGAAAGCTCTGGGGTTTTGTTGTTGTTTGTTTAGGGGTGTGTATGTGTGTCCAAGCACATGCATGTGCAAACACCACATGCATTGCAGGTGCCCATGTAGACCAGAAGAATGTCAGATCCCCTGAAGCTGAGTTACAGGCAGTTGTGAACTGCCTAACCTGGTTGCTGGGACCTGAATTCAGGTTCTCTGCAAGAACAACAAGCACTGTTAACCAATGAGCCTCTGGCCTCTGGTTTTGGATTGTTGTTGTCGTTTTCTATGTTAGCTTGATTTTAGGTGGTTGGGGTAGTTGGTGGTTTTGGTTTGTTGTTATAGCTTTTTTTTTTGTTTTGGTTTGGTTTTGGGGGGCATTTTTTGGTTTTGTTTTTGTTGTTGTTGTTGTTGTTGGTTGTTTGTTTTTGAGACAGGGTTTCTCTGTGTAGCTTTGGCGCCTTTCCTGGAACTCACTCTGTAGCCCAGGCTGGCCTCAAAACTCTCAGAGGTTTGCCTGCCTCTGCCTCCTGAGTGCTGGGATTAAAGGCTCGGTACCACCACCACCCAGTGAAACACCTACTCATAATGGGTTTTTAATCCCAGTAGCTAAAATTGAAATTGAATGCATCAGAGTTTGGTGCACCTGTGTTTTAGATTATAATGTCTCCTTGATTCCTTGATTAACTGTTAGAGAGAGATCTTAAATATATTTTCTTTCTCTTTCTGTTTGTTTGTTTTGTTTTGTTTTGTTTTTTGATGGGGGGGGGGTGGAGGAGCCAGGGAAAGCAACAGGGTGCCACTCTATAAGCCAATAACTGAATACTCTAACTCAGACTGACTTTGAGCTCACAATCCTCCTGCCTCACCCTCCCATGTACCTTGTGTCACCATGCCTAGCTTTATTCTAAATCTTCTTTCAAAGATTGGCTTTCTTTATTTTTATTTTATGTGTATGGGTGTTTTGCCTGCATGTATGTCTGTGCAGTGTGTGCTTGTAGTGTCCATAGAGGCCAGAAGAAGCTGTTGGATCCTCTGGAATTAGAATTATAGACAATTGTGAGCTGTTATGTAGTGCCCTCCCCTTCCTTTCCTCCTTCTAACCACTCCCTGTGATGATAGGTTCTATTACCTGTGTTTAAAGATGAAGAACCTAAGGCTGAGAGGAGTTAAGTAACTGGTCAGAGGCATTCCAATACCAGAAGAGATCAGATCCAGACATTTTGACATAGTAGATACTTACTAAATAGAAATTATTGTTGTTTAGGCACCCTTATATATGTTTTTATACACTTGAACTTAAAACAATGCAATAAAGGTTATTTTGTCCCTCTTTTATAGATGAAGAGCCCAACACAAAGCAATTAAGTAATTTGTTTAAGACTGCATAGTTAAAGGCTGAGGTGTAGATCAGAGGTAGAGAACTCTTGTCCAGTGCGTACAAGGCCCTGGGAGAAAGACTGTACTAGAAATCAGTTCCAGAGTCCATCTGACTAAGAGCCCATGATCTTAACCACACTGTGTCCCACTCCCACACTCTGTTCTTTCTGCTGTACTGCTATCTCTAGACATATTGGAAGGGAGCAGATGAAGGATCCTTTGGAAAATGACCAGAAGCAGGAAGTTGTTTAAGACATCTCCTTAGAAAGGGGCAGAAGAGATGGCTTAGCAGAGTATAGATTTTTCTTGCAGAGGATCCAAGCATGCTCACCAGCATCAACAGTGGTTGCCCATAACTCTAGCTCCAGGAGATATGAAGCCTCTGGCCTCCACAGGCATCTGCACTCATGTGCACATACCCACACACAGATATGTGTCCACATTAATGTATCTTCAAAAAGATTTCTTGTGTGTATGAGATAAGAGTCTTATATGTCACCCTGGCTGGCCTGGAACTTACTGTTGTAGAGTAGACTGGCCTCACAAAGATCTGCTGCCTCTGCTTCCCAAGTACTGGAATTAAAGGTGTGTGCTACCATACCCAGAAAAACTAAAAGCTTTAAAGATCCTGAAGAAGAGAAAGGGACAAAAATGGTAAACGTTGTCCAGAGGAGTAGAGTCACAGAGCATACAGTAATTGGTCAGGAGGCCGGAGCTTCCTGCACCAGCCTATTCTATTTGCTTAGAGCCGGTTTCCTTCCTAGGCTGATGTGGGTTGACCCCAGGGCCTCACACATGCTGGGCAAGCACTCTACCACTGAGTTGCAACCCCCAGAACCTGGAACAGTATTTTGGTATACCATAGTAGGACCGCCCTTGTGTTGGTCGCTGATGTCTCTATTCTACATTTCAGCCATGCTGTGTCAGTACATAGCATTATTTTGTCAGGTGTGGTAGCATGTAATCTCAAGGTAGAGAACGCTGACACAAGAGAGTTCAAGGCCAGTTGGAACTCTACACAAAATAGGACTGTGGAGAGGGCTCAGCAGTTAAAAGAGCACTGGCTGCTCTTCCAAAAGACCCAGGTTCAATTCCCAGCACCCATATGACAGTTCACAGCCATCTGTAACTCCAGTCCCAGGGGATCCAACACCTTCTTGTGGCTTCCACAGGTACCAGGCATACAAATGGTTCACAGAAATACACGCAGGCAGAATACACATAAAATAAAAATAAAATGTAATAAAAAGTTTTTTAAATCTCATTTAAACATATATACACACATGCAAGACTAAGTACTCTTTCATTTAAATTGTATTTTTTATTTCTCTAACTTAATAACAATCCATGAGTATTACTTCTGTACATTTTTTAATTCCTTTCAAGACTGGGTATTCCTAGTGTTCAATAAATCTTAGAATTGAACAAGTCATTTATTCCAAGATCTTGAACAATTAGCAATAGTTCTTGACATTAGAACTAGTCCTTGAGGGTAGCTGTGATGGTGCGCACCTGTAATCTCAGCACTTGGGAGGTGAAGGTTAAAGGATCAGGAGTTCAAGGCCAGCCTCTGCTTTGTTGTGTGTTTGATGCCAGCCTGGGCTGTATGAGACTTTGTCCATGCCTCTTAATCCCTGAAAAAATAAAAAGATACAATGCTTGGAACTGAGTTGGATTTTGTATCCTGGGTTGAGACCTACCAAATGCAAGTCAGCAGTAATTACTTGGATTTTTTTAAGATAGTAGATAATTATAAGAAAATACGGGAAGTTCAGTCAATAAATTTTCTTTGTCAAATATGTAAGGAATAGGTGGCCATCTCTTTTAAAGTACTCCTGGGAACATGTACGGGATTAATAGTAATATGATAGAAACTTCTCTACTCTAACATTGATGACACAATTTTTTGCTTGGAGGTTTATCCCTTGTGTTAAAAGTTAGTAAATGGTGACTGCTTCCTAGGATAACAGGAAGTAACTTTTTTTAAAATGTATTATATTTGTGTTTAATTTTACACATCAGCCATGGGTTCCTCTGTCCTACCCCCTCCCGCCCCCGCCTCCACCTTCCCCCAAGTCCCTCCCCTCCATTCCCATCTCCTCCAGGGCCAAGACTTCCCTGGGGATTCATTTAAACCTGGTGGATTCAGTACAGGCAGGTCCAGTCCCCTCCTTCCAGGCTGAGCAAAGTGTCCCTGTGTAAGCCCAAGATTTGAGGGAAAGAAAGCTTAGGGGAGCAGGAGATCCCAGCTGGATCAAGAACAGAAAGGGAGAACAAGGAATAACAGACCATGATAAATGAAGACCACATGAGAACAGGAAGAAGCAAAGTGCTCGAGAGGTCCCCAGAAATCCACAATGATACATCCTCTGTAGACTGCTGGCAATGGTCGAGAGAAAGCCTGACTGACCTGGTCTGGTGATCAGATGGCCAAACACCCTAACTGTCGTGCTGGAACTCTCATCCAATAACTGATGGAAGTGGATGCAGAGATCCTCGGCCAGGCCCCAGGAGGAGCTCCAGGAGTCCAACTGTCGAGAAAGAGGAGGGCCTGTAAGAGTGTGAATTGTTGAGACCAAGATTGGAAAAGCACAGGGACAAATAGGAAGTAACTTTTTTGTTTGTTTGTTTTGTTTTGTTTTGTTTTGTTTTCGAGACAGGGTTTCTCTGTGTAGCTTTGTGCCTTTCCTGGATCTTGCTCTGTAGACCAGGCTGGCCTCGAACTCACGGAGATCTGCCTGCCTCTGTCTCCCAAGTGCTGGGATTAAAGGCGTGTGCCACCACTGCCCGGCTTCACAGGAAGTAACTTAATGATTATTCCTTGTCTTGCAGTAGCACTTGTACCATGGGCTTAGTCTTGCCTCTCTGGAGTGATACCCTAATTCATTTGGATGGTGACGGGTAAGAGCTTTCTCTTTCCTCCTCCTCCCACAGAAAGCCCAGGGGTGTGGGCCCCATCTCAGTCTTAGTGGCTCATTCATTCAGCTGAATGGGAGGCCCAGTGTGCCCAACTGAACTGACATGTCGGCAGCTCAGTGAGGCCTTTTAAAATGCCATTTTGTAAGCAGAATAAAGTACAACTTGCCAGGGTCTCTCACTTCTGTTCTTCTAAGCTGACTATGGTAAGAAGCCAGACAAAGAAGTAGTAGTTTGTTGGCGCACCCTTTAATGTGAACATGTGGGACTGCTCTTGCAGTGTTCTCCCAGAGGATGATGTGTTCTGTTTCAAATAACCTCTGTGGCTTCTGCCAGCTGTCAGCCTGCTGTGTAACCCCTTTCCTGAGCCAGTTCCTTCCAGTCAGCCACCCCCACCTCCTGGTGTTTTTAGAATGTGTTCCCAAGAGACCGAAATGTTTACTCCAATTTATAAATCCAGGTCAGGTTTGCTATGAATCAAAAGACTTCCAAATAGAAATATATATCAGGACACCTTAATTTTGCCTAGTAGATAAAGTCAATTTGTTGACGCTTTTCTTTATTTAAATTTATTATTGAGAATTTTTTTGTTGTTATTGTTGTATTTTGAGAATTTTATATGATGAGTACTATATTTATATAATTCTCACCCTCTCCCAAACTCCTCTTATGTTCCCCCACTTCCTCTCAAATCCATGACTACTTCATCTTGAATTATTATTTCATGCTTGCTGAGTTCGTTTAGTATTGCTCATATGTGTGTTTAGATCTGACCACTTGGAGCTGGATTACCTAGCAGATGACCCTTGTCCCTGGAGAAGGCCCGATTGTCCTTCTCGCAGCTGCCGTGTTGGGACTTTTCAATCACATCCACTTCTAGTTAACTTCCAGATGACATACTGACTTTGTATTTCTTCTGTGTAATCCGTCAGCTGGTATAGCAAACCTGAAATACCTGATCCTTACTTGTGGACTTTTGTCTGCTTTCTTTTGCTCCTAGTGGGTTCAGCGTATCAACAGATAACAGAGTTCACATATTCAAACCAGTATCTGTGCAAGCAATGTGGTAAGATGGCTTTTGATATCTCTATAAAACCATGTTGTTTCTTTAAAGTGGTTCTACAAAAAGTTCTTTAACATTATTAAAATAATGCTTTGTGAGAGAAGTAGAATTTGAAATGATACAATTCCATATTTATATACATACTGTATATGTAGAGGATTTGTGTATTTATGTGTAATCTGTGTGGTAACCATGATTAAAGGTAGCCTAGAAATACAGTTTTTACATTGTCACAGTGGAAAGCTTTGTGCATTCGTGAAAAAGTGAAATTCAGAAGTAATTTGGGGCTTTAGAAGAGATGCTAATGGGTTAGAGAACCTATTAGAACTGTGTTTCATACTGACCATGCTTAGTGTGAGAGCCACGTCTAGACATTTTACTGCTATGCACTAGCTTTTTTAGTTTCCTAAGATAATCAGAGATAGCCTTGACAGAACTACATTGTAGATAGATAAATTTCCTTTCAAAGTACTGACAGTTGTTTGTGTAATGCAAATAAAGCCTGAAGAAACCATTGTTAGTAACCATCCACACACTGACACTTTGAGGTTACTCACTGTGTTCTGGACACTTCCCATGGCTTATGTTTAATCATTTAACTGGTGCCACACAGTGGTGGTGTTAGCACCCTGTTGTGGATGAAAGAACTGAGGCATTGCAAGGGTTACATGTCTGGCCTAAGAGTACCTTATTTGTTTAGATAGAATAGACTCTTGTTCACTCATCTAGAAAATAATAAAAATGATACTTTTGGCTCAGTAGTCTTTAGCTTCTGGGGACTGAAATAGTTCATTCAGTAAAGTGTCATGCAAGCATAAGGATCTGAATTCAGATCCCTAATGCCTGAGTAAAAAGCCAGGCACAGCAGTGCTCATCTGTACCCCAGTGTCACAGGTAATTAGGGAAGAAAAGGATGGGGGACAGGCAAATCCCTGGAACTTGCTAGCCTGCCAGTCTAGCTAAGTCAGTGAAATCCAGATTCAATGAGACCTTATCTCAAATAATTAGATGAACAGCAACTGAGGAAGACATACAACATTGACCTCTGACCTACCGGAGCACACACATACATGTGCACACACAAATCTGTTCATATGCAGTCGGACCACACACACACACACACACACACACACACACACACACACACACACACATACACACTGCCTGTCCTGTAGTAGAAGTCCCCCATAATGAGCAGAATGGAGATAAGGCAAACAAAATGAGAAGTGAGATAAGTCTGGACATAATCTGACCCTGCATAACAAGTGGTAGGATTTAGGTGTGTAGAATCCTCATTGTCGCTGAACAGTTGACTTTCTTATGCAGTAATTAAAGTGGGACAGGGTTTTAGATGAGCTTAGACCACATTTATATATTTAGAGCATAGTTCACAGGTGAACTTTTATAGAAAATGACTCCTTTGACTAATACTCAGTTAAGAAGTAGCTGACCTGTCTATCCATGGGTACAGTAGGATGACAGGACTTCAGATGTATTTTGAGGAGGAAGACAGAGCAGTAATAACTCGGATCAAGAAATGATGTTTGAAGTAAACTGACGAGTCATAGTTCTGTTACCTTTTTTAAGAATATTGAATTCCAAGTCAGAGGAGAGAAACACTAGTGGTGTGGACCCAAGCACTGTTAAGACCAGGTGTCCCTAACTGGACACTAGTGACTGTGGGCTCCCACTCCTGCATGCAGCCGTGTGTCTGAAGCAGCTAACACCGAGTGTATTTTAGGGCAGCTGCAGCAGACTCTGTGAGGTCTGATTATAAAGCATACATTTCCAAATGAAGAGAGCATGTGTGGAATCACTGGAATGAAACTGAAATTCTCTGAGCATTTTGAGTACTAGGAAAGTTTAGGGGACTGACAGATGGCTCAGTCAGGTAAGTGTTTGCTGCACAAGACTGGAAACTTATCCAATCTGCAATATCTAATTTAAAAAGAAAAGGAAAAAAACGCTAGAGACAGGCGACTCTCTGAAGCTCATCACCTAGGCTGGCCAAATTGACATCTGGCTTCATGCAGGAGCACACATGCACAAGTGCCCACGTAAATCCACACAAATGTGTACACATACATCTACCACACGTACACACTCCAGAAATAAAACCTGAGATTATATTTTTTAAAGTTAGTTTTTTCTCTCTCTCTTTTTATGTGTGTATGTGTGTGAGACTGTGTCCTTTTTTAAAAATGATTTATTTTAAATTTATTTTATGTGCATTTGGTGTGAAGGTGGCAGATTCCATGAAACTAGAGTTACAGAGCTGCCATATGTGAGTGCTGGGAATTGAACCTGGGTCCTCTGGAAGAGCCATCTCTCCAGCCCCCTGAGATTATATTTTTAAAATACTTTTTAGAGTCTACAACATATCCCCTGTATTCCCAGGTCTCGGGGAGTGGCAGGGGCGGAGACAGTAGGGTAAGTTCTAAGTTCAAAGTCCTAGTGAACGAACTCTACAGGGAGTTCCAGGCCTAGGACATGTGAGAGGCTGTCTCAAAAAAAATAGAGTCGGAGAATGTTGAAGTCAGAGTTGATGACAGGCTGTAAAGTAAAAGAGCAAGTGCGTGTGCACAAGTGCATGGTACAGCCGTACGGTTTTTACTATAGCCTGCGGGTAGACATGGATTGCAAAGAGTAGCTCCAAACTTGAATAGTGATGCTAGAATTACATGATATTCCTGACATTATTTTGTTTGTTTATTTTGTGGCACTGTGAATCAAACTCGGTGCCTCCTGCACACTACACAAGCACTATAAAACTAGTTATGTTTTGGTTTTGGTTTTTTGAGACAGGGTCTCTCTACATAGCTCTGACTGTCCTGGAACTCGCGCTGAAGACCAGGCTGGCTTCAAACTCAGAGATCTGAGTTTGCCTCCTGAGTGCTGAGATTAAAGGCAGATGCCACCATGTCTGGCTAACTATAGAACTTTTTCAAAATGAGCATGGATCACTTTTCTTAGGAGGAGGTTAAAATAAAAGGTATTTTTAACAAAAATATGTAAGATCACTTAAAACGGCTTAGGTAAAGGCACTGGCCACTAAGACTGAGAGCCTGAGTTTGATCTCCAGGACACACCTAGTGGAAGAAAGAAGTAATGCCCCCTAAATTTACCTCTGTCCACATACGGATGCTACTGTGGCATGTGCACCCACTCACACACAAATCAATATTTTTTTTAAAAAATGGTAGGTGCTGGAAAGTTGGCTCAACAGTTAAAAATACTTCTTGTGCTTTCAGAGGTCCCAAGTTCAATATCCAACCCTCAAATAGTGGCTCATGATCCTCTGTAACTACAGTTCCAGGGACTCCTTCATCGTCTTCTAACCTCTTGAGCACCAGGCACACATATGGTGCACAGACATACGTGCAGTCAAAACACTCATATACATAAAATAATTTAAAAAAAAAATAAATGTTATAAAGAAAAGTATGTAAATGAATAGCCATGGACTTCTCTTATACTTCCTTTTCCTTCAATAGAAAAATATTAGTTTGTAGCTAATAAGTCATTTATTTGAGCTCCAGCTATGATCTAGTCCTTTTTAATCACTGGAGATAGACCAATAAACAAAATATAGAATGGTCCTTGGTCTTGTGTAAGTTACTTCCTAGTATTTCTTTTGTTTGTCTTTGTTTACTTCTAGCATTTCTAGCTTTAGCTTAGGTAATAGAAAAAACATGGTTTTTAGTTTTGTTTACTCTTCTTGGGTTTCTGAGCTCAGAGTCAGAAGGTTTAATTTAGCCTCAGGGTAGCCAGAGCTATTCTTAGAAAAGAACTCATGTGAATGAATAAATAACTTAAAGAACTGGGAGACTAAGGTAGCAAGAATGGTAAAAGCCATTAGGTCAGTACTTCCTGGACATCAAAGGACATAGCCTCGTGGCTTAGGGGCATCTGCCTATGTGATCTCTGTGGAGCTTATAAGAATCGGAGAGAATAAGCTATCACATGATCCTGTGCCAAAGGGAAACAAATTTTGAATAGTTAATTGTTAGTTTTTGTTTGCTAATGACACAGTCACAACATGAGTCATGAGGCCATAGGTTCCTAGACCTTTTTTTCCACTGGGGAGTTAGTTGTCAATTCTCTTCTCCTCCTCCAGCTCCTAGCCTTGAGGATGCATCAAGATCACAGAATCTTGGCTTCCAGAAAAGGATGAAATTCTATAGAGAAGAATACTCTGTACTATTCTTTGTAAAAATTAGAGGAGTTTGAGATAGACATAGGTTTTATCCTTTTGGTATGCCATAATTCTATAGTGCTCATTTCTAGGCCTATCTTTCAGGTCTGCACTACAGAGCTTGCACAAGGCTTGTGAAGTGGCCAGAATGCATAACTACTATCCAGGCAGCCTTTTTCTCACTTGGGTGAGTTATTATGAGAGCCATATCAACTCAGATCAATCCTCAGTCAATGAATGGAATGCTATGCAGGATGTGCAGTCTCATCGGCCTGACTCTCCAGCCCTCTTCACAGACATGTAAGTTGGCTTGCTGAGGATTGTAGATGCCCTTTCTTGTGTCTTAGGCAACATATTCCTTAGGAACTAACACTGCCCCATTGACAGTAGTTATAATGTAGAGTACACTTCTCTCATACATGAAGATCCTTCTATTTCCTACAAAGGCCTGAGGAATTTCACTCCTGGGCACAATAGAGTGTCTGTAATCAAGAATGTAATGCTATAAAGTCTAAGAGATGGCTCAGTGGTTAAGAGCATTGGCTGCTCTTCCAGGGGATCTAACACCTTCACACAGACATACATGCAGGCAAAACACCAGTGCACATAAAATAAATTTAAAAAGCCAGGCAGTGATGGTGCAGGCCTTTAATCCCAACACTTGACGCAGAGGCAGGTGGATCTCCGAGTTTAATGCCAGCCTTGTTTACAGAGAGAGTTCCAGGACAGCCAGGGTTACACAGAGAAATCCTGGGTGTATGTGGGGGTGGGGGGGGGGGGAGGAACAGGGACAAAAACAAAACAACAAAAAGAGAAGGACCTCCTTCAAGGTCACATGAACTGTAAGTAGTAGGGCTATGACTAAGCCTAGGTCTGTCTGCTCCCAAACTACTCCACCTCAGGGAGTGAAGGACTCAAAGGCAAACTGCTTAACTAGGAAATGAGCCCATGCATGCACACAGGTACTGAAGTCTGTTTTTATAAATACATCTTTTGAATAGAAGACTGTCATTACACATTTCCTCCCATACTACTGTGTCCAGGAAAATGAGGGCTAAATAAGAATTGCACTCCTATTCAAGGCAGAAATGCCTTGGCAAAACCAAACAGGTATTAGCCGTTTTCTGCAAAGTTCGTGAGAAGCTGAGTGCCTAAGCAATGTCAGGCTCCAAGTGTGTGGAGATGCAGCATACAGAATTGAAGATTACAGAGGCTATTTTTGCAGCCAGTGATAAGGCTGTAAGCAGCAGGAACAGGCAGGATGCCTGAAGGCTTAGGCCATATCCATTTCCAAATAAGGAGATTCAAAGCAGATACCTTTCTTGAGTGGGTAGGGGCAAAGATGGGACAGAAAGTACTCAGATTCTCCATAATATGAACCATGCCACTAGAGAAGCATCCAGTTACACTGAACTAATGCTTTTCTTTCTTCCTTTCTTCTTTTTTTTGGGGGGGTGGGGGGGAGTGGGGGGAGTTCAAGACAGGGTTTCTTTGTGTAGCCTTGGCTGTCCTGGAAGTAGCTCTGCAGACAAGGCTGGCCTGGAACTCACAGAAATACACCTGCCTCTGTTTCCCAAGTGCTGGGATTAAAGGCATGCACCACTACTGCCCAGCTGAGTAAATTTTTTTTATTTATTTATTTTGAGACAGGATCTCACTATATAGCCCTGGCAGGCCTGGAAATCACTATGTAGACCAGGCTGGCCTCTAACTCAGTGTGTTAGGACTAAAGACATGTGCCACCACACCTGGCCTTGAGTAATTTAGAGTCCGAAAACTAAAAATCAACACAATCCTGCAGATAGAGAGCTGGGCTGTACTGAGTGGTCTGATTTTTCTGCTAATATGTGTGATTATCAGCATATTTTTTAACATGTTTGTCTCCTTAACTATAGAGTTATTATAAAAATTTCACGGAAGTGAGCAGGAAGAAAAGGCAGTGATATACACCTTTAGGCCCAGTACTTGGAAAGCTGAAGCAGGAAGATTGAAAAGCTAGCTAGGCCAGCCTGGACTACATGGCAAGACCTTGTCTCAAAGAAAAAAAAAATTTTTCATGGAGCTATTCTGAGTTACCATGAAGAGGAAAATGTTTCCGATGGAAGTATTCCAGATAGCTGACCCTACGACCCATTCTGGAATAAAACTTGCCTTGTTGGAGGAGGTTGACTCAGTCTTCCTCCTTCCTATCTTATAGGCCCACAGCAATGAGTGGTCAGCATAGGATGGCATTTTAAGGTCTGCTTCTATTGAGTCACACCACTATTCTACCCAGATTGGCATTCTAACTCAGTAGGTGATGATATCCAGGGGTTCTTGGTAGGGACTTGAGATATACTCGACACACCCAGTTTGTCTTTGATTCTTCATAGATCTGTACATTCTTGGTATATTTAAAGACTTTTAAACACATAGAACCTGTTCAAGTAATTTTCACATGTTTATTATTTTCTATATATTTTTTGTTTGTTGTTTTGTTTTTTATTTTTGGTTGGTTTAGTTTGGGAAGGTGTTCTTGTTGTTAGTTTGTTTTTGTTTTAGACACTGTGTCATTATATAGTACCCACATTGTCCTGAAACTCACTGTGCAGTTGGATGTAGTTTTCATCTGCTATGCTATGCTTCTGCAATATAAATATGGAGTGAGAGAAGTAGTTTGGAAACATAATCAAATGGTAAATTCATTACTTTAAGTTCTTGTTTAAGAAAAGTTATTACTTGTCTATCCTCAGACCAACTGAACGTGAACGAACAGAAAGGCTTATTAAAACCAAATTAAGGGAGATTATGATGCAAAAGGATTTGGAAAATATCACATCCAAAGAGGTGAGCAACACTGCGTCCTCGTTGTCCCGAAGCTAGAAGTGGAATGACAGTAGGTGTGGAGCTGAGAATAGTGTTGGCAACCCAGAAGGACTCCCGGGGCTAACACAGCACGCCACTTCTGTTTCAGATACGCACAGAGTTGGAGATGCAGATGGTGTGCAACTTGCGAGAATTCAAGGAATTCATAGATAATGAAATGATCGTGATCCTTGGTCAGATGGATAGTCCTACACAGATATTTGAGCATGTATTCCTGGTAAGTTTTAAAGCCACATATAAAGTAAATAAATCTAAAAAATTTGAATGTAACTGAGTTAAAAGCATAGGCAATATGTACTCCAGCCTCATTGCTTTCTAATAATTTTGCTACATTATTTTCCTAACACTGCTAATAATATCTGTGCTTTTGAAGGCTATTTATGTGTGTTGTATGGTGGACATAGTACATAATGGCTTGCCGCTGCTCTTCATTTCTCCCCAGTCCCTCTGTCAGTGGGTTTTTATGTGGATTAAAGCTGAGTATGGTGGTAATATTTATACCAAGGAATTTAGCAAATGCTACAAACCAGGGCTTTCTTCCTCTAGGTTGTTAAATATTTCATCTGGTTTTTTGGTTTGGTTTGGTTTGGTTTTTTATAATTCTCAGAGTCAAACATGCTAGTATGCTGTGGTTTCACACAGTATATCTAACTAGGATGATTTTTGTACCTTTCTAGTCTACCGGATGTATATAAGACCTGATGTATTTCATCTGAGCAAATGGGACAACTTATAACAGAAAGCCTATTGGGATTTATTCGCTTCGTTTTTTTCTGGAGCCCTATGGATCAAATCCTGATCCTTGCACATGTTAAGCATATACTCTACCATTGAACTACATCCTCAGCCCTCAACTTTTAAACATAAAGAAACCATGTCACAGCATTTTGAGTCCCCCAAATTCCTTTTCATGATTACCAAAAAGTCATTGACTAAAAATTTTTCTTCATAGTTCCCAAACATTCAGTAACCTATAATTGCCTCAAGAAAGACACAGAGAAACTAGATAGGAAGCCTCTAGGGTTGAAGAATTCTAATTTCATGTGTACATAGTAGCAGGAACAAAGTTAACAAGAATACTTAAAAGCAAAGAAGAATACTAAACCATCATTTTGTTTCCACTTCCTATACAATTTGGCCAAAAGTATGTTAGAAAGGCTTCTTATCCTGATCCATAGAGAGGCCAAGTACTATCTATATTCAGAAATGTAGCACTTCTCTTTTCTGATAAGCACATATATGAACTGAACTGGTTATATGAACTGCACTGGTTAGAAGCCAGGATACAGCCAGGCGCTGGTGGCATATGCCTTTAATCCCAGTACTCAGGAGGCAGAGGCAGATGGATCTTTGTGAGTTCGAGGCCAGCCTAGTCTACAGAGCGAGATCTAGGAAAGACGCAAAGCTACACAGAGAAACCCTGTCTCGGGGGAAAAAAAAGAAGAAGAAGAAGAAGCCAGGATACAGATAGAAGAGGGACAGACACACAGAAACTGACTAAACTGTATTACCTCACTCTGAACATTCTAGAATTTATTTTACCATGCAGTCAGACTTGGTACTATTGAAAGCTTGACATTTTAGAGCATATTTGTCTCTAGATTGATTCATATGGCCCATAGTTATGAAATTACTGTGCAGAGCTGTAAACTGACAGGGGATCTTCTCTTCTAGTACTTTTTTTTTCCAGGGAGTTGGGGGTGAGACAGGGTTTCTCCTACATATCCCTAGCTATCCTGGAACTCGCTCTGTAGACCAGGCTGGCCTCAAACTCACAGAAATCCACCTGCCTCTGCCTCCCAAGTGCTAAGATTAAAGGTGTGCACCATTATACCTGGCGTTTCCCAATACTTTAACTTGGCTAATATGTGTTGCTATTTCTGGGTTGTTGTGGGTTTTTGTTGTTGTTGTTGTTGTTGATTAGTTATTTTGTTTTGAGACAGGGTTTCTCTGTGTTGTTCTGTAACTCACTCTGTAAACCAAGCTGTCCTCGAACTCACAAAGATCCCCTTGCCTCTGCCTCCCCAGCACTGGGACTAAAGGCATGCTCCCCCACCACTCAGCTGTTTTGCCATTTCTGGGTGTAGATTGTACTGGCCTTTCTGTGGATAAGGAACCTGAATTTGTTATCTCTAGTGTATAGTTTCATGAGGTCTCAAAATATCTTACTCTTCCATTGCTGGAATTCTTGTGTTGTCTGTAGAAATCTTAGGAGCCACTCACTCAGAGGTTCTTTGCCCAGACTCCATGAAATATGACTGATTTTTTTTTTTTTGGGGGGGGGGGGTTCGAGACAGGGTTTCTCTGTGCAGCTTTGCGCCTTTCCTGGATCTCGCTCTGTAGACCATAGACCAGACTGGCCTTGAACTCACAAAGATCAGCCTGCCTCTGCCTCCCGAGTGCTGGCGTGCACCACCACTGCCCAGCATGACTGAATTTTTATGAAGGACAAATTGCTGGTAGCCAAAAAGAATTTATGTTAGACAGGGGCTAGAGCTAGCTGAAGATATAGCCCATGTGGTCCAGTGTCTATCTGCGTGCATATGGTCCTGAGTTTGGTCCCCAACACCATGTAGGCTGGGTGTGGTGACACTCCAGTACTCAGGACAAGGTCATCCTTGGCTGCATAGAGAGTTTGAATTCAACCTGGGAGCCATGAGACCCTAGGAAGAAAGGGGTCAGGATCAAGCTAGAAATCATTTTACCATCAAACATTGCTTATTTGTTTCTTTGGTACTGGAGATCAAGTGTAGAGACTTGTGTAGACAAGGACTATACCACTGAACCACATTCCCAGCCCTAAATGTGGATTTTAACACTTTTTAAAAAATTTGGAACTTTTCTCTCATGTCCTGGGCCCAGAGTTTGAAAGCCAGCACCATACACACAAAGGATGTGGACAAGATGCCTAACATGATGGTGCACACCTATAATCCCAACACTCAGAAGGTAGAGGCAGATAGATCTCTGTGAGTTTGAGGACAGCCTGGTCTACATAGCAAGTTCTAGGCCAGCCGGAGCTATGTAGTGAGATCCTGTCTCAAATGAATGGATGGATGGATGGATGGATGGATGGATGGATGGATGGATGGATGGATGGATACAGGCATGATAAATATCATGTATAGCCATTTTCTGACTGGTCAACCTATTTTGTTCCAGGCAGGCATATTTCCTATGTCTCTGCCACCACTCACTTCCATCTAGAATTCAAAACTGCCTCCTCTTTACTCTTTCTTCAGCTAGTATATTTTATGGTATATAGCAATTTTTAATATTACTAAAAGCAGAAATAACAGTCCAATGTCCCCCAAATTATATTTCCCTAATCACCTACAAATGTGTTTATTTCTAACAACAGATTTCTCCTAGGATTCCTTCTTGAGTTTTTTCTTATTACAAAAATAATTTATGTTCACCAGGCATGGTAGTTCCTGCCTATAATCCCACACTGCTGAAGCTGAGGCAGAAGATGGTTACAAATTTAAGGTCAATCCAAAATACATAGTGAATAGGTCCAAGCATCCACATGAAGGTCAGAGCTATCCAGAACTCCAATTCCAGGGCATCTAAAACCCTTTTCTGACTTCCATGCCACACAGGTAGAGCACATATGGGAAAAACATTAATACACATAAAATAAAATACTTAAAGTTCATTGTAGAATTTTTTTCAATTTTAGAAGATCATAAATCACTTTTAATCATTATCCAAGAATTATCATTGTTATCTTTTGTTATTGCTTCCTAGTTATGTATTACTACATATACACACATACATCTAGTATATGGACTCTAATTTTAGAGATGTTTTAGATTCATAGGAAAATTAAGAAGAAGATTAAAAATTTCCTGTGTACCCTCAGCCTGCCACATAATCAGCATACCCTGTCAAGAGTGGTACATGTGGACCGGGTGATGGTGGTGCATGCCTTTAGTCTTAGCACTTGGGAGTTGGGAGGCAGAAGCAGGTGGGTCTCTATGAGTTAAAGGCCAGTCTGGTCTACAGAGAGAGTTCCAGGAAAGCCAAAGATGGACAAAAACCATGTCTCAATGAATGAATGAATGAATGAATGAATGAACGAACGAATGAGTGATACATTTGTTAGAGTTAATGAACCTGCATTGATTGGCACATCATTATCAGCTGGGTCCATAAATTATATAGAATGTTTGTACACGGTATAAATTTAGACATATTTATGGTACATGTCTACTATTAGAGTATAAGAGTTTTTACTACTTGTAAATTTGGTTGGTTTTGTTTTGTTTTGTTTTTTCATTTTATTTTGAGACAGGATTTCTCTGTGTAGCCCCAGCTGTTCTGAAACTCATACTACAGACCAGGCTGGCCTCAAACTCAGAGAGCCTCCTACCTCTGCCTCCTGAGTGTTGGGATTAAAGGTGTGAATAATTTTTTTAACTTGTTTTTTATGTACATTAGTGTTTTGCCTACATATCTATGTGAGGGTGACAGATGCCCTGGAACTGGACTTACAGACATTTATGAGCTGCCACGTGGTTGCTGGGAATTGAAACCTGGGTCCTCTGGAAAAGCAGTCAGTGCTCTCAATTGCTGAGCCATCTCTCCAGCCCCATGAATAATTTTCTTATTTAAAAAAAAAAAAAAAAAAAACTTACAAGTAGGAGAACTGTAAAATTTAACTCTTATTCAAAGTGCAAAATAATTGCTTGCTTGAAGATGGTAACTAAGCATCTTATACTTGTTTTGGTGGCTTCCCCTTGGTTATGTACCACATGCCCTATGTCCTTCCTCCTCCCCAGGGAGTGCACACTTTCCCAGCAGTTGACATGGGAAAGGAGATCTATCCTAGTTTCAAGGTGCAGGGTGACTTTTCTCAAAGTCACCTCATTTCATGCATAGTTGCCATCGCTGGAGCTCAACCAGATTGTGCAAGGAGAGGCAGCAATTCCCCTCCCGTCTAGAATGCTCAGCTCTGCATTATACTGCACAGGGATCTGCTTATTCAGAAAGGTATCAGCTGATATGGAGAAAGAATGTTTAGAACATAGTTCAGAGAAAACCTTCGGTGAGAAGGAAAGATTGATTTGTGGGAAGCCAGGTTATCATTAGGAAAAAAGATTCATCGAAATCCTCATAAGTTTGTATAGTTTCTCTGAGCTAGAAGCTTTTGCCCAACCTGATTTTAGTATCAACAGCTAGCTCTCCTGGAGGTTAATTTGGCTGAGAAAAACCTGCAAGTGAATAGAGACCTTTTGCAGAAAAGCAGGGTTTTTTAGGTTAGCATGGGAACATGAGAGTATTGGACACAAAGTAATTTTGCTCTGACCTCCACATACATACTGTGGTACTTGTCCATTCACATGTGAACACACACTCACCACTCCCACCCTGGAAAAAAAAAAAAAAGCTAATTTTTTTTGTACTATCATTAATTAAAAACTAGGTGTGATAACATAAAGTTCCTGGTACTTAGAGGTATTGAATACATGCTTTTGAGTCACTTTTCAGAAACTGTTTTCCCGTAATGCTCCTTCCCAAATACCCTGTTTAGTTGGTTTGATAATACTCACTAACCTTGTCTTTTTGGCTCCATAGGGCTCAGAATGGAATGCCTCGAACTTAGAGGACTTACAGAACCGAGGGTGAGCACACAGAGCAATTGCTAACACCTCTGTATGACAGAAGTCCCTGTTTAACCTTTATGTTTTCCTGTCAAAGAAGTATCAATCCTTAGAGTCGCTTTCAGTTCTCAGTTATTATCTTACAGAAAAAAAAAATCAGAGCAGTTATTCTGTCAACCATTTGATCCTCTTCCCTCCTAAGAAACATCAATTGTATTAATGGAATGGCTTTGGTACCTTTAAAAATCAAATTGAGGCCGGGCGGGCAGTGGTGGCACATGCCTTTAATCCCAGCACTCAGGTGGCAGAGGCAGGCGGATCTCTGTGAGTTCAAGACCAGCCTGGGCTACCAAGTGAGTTCCAGGAAAGGTGCAAAGCTACACAGAGAAACCCTGTCTCGAAAAACCCGAAAAAAAAAAAAAAAAAAAATCAAATTGAGTTGCTAGGAATGTAGTTAAGTGATAGAGCTTGCCTAGGCCAGAGGAAGAAGAGAATGAATTATTTCTGATTGCCATGATAGACTGAGAGTCTGAGGTGCTGATAAATGCCATACACACTACCTACTTTTCTCTCTCCCTGACAAGATAGGTGTTTTATAATTACAAAAATGAACTTCTAGTTTTCATACAAAAAAAAAAAAAAAAAAAACACCCCAGGTATGAAAATCTAGTTGCTTAGTTGAAGATATAAAAGTAAGTATAACTTGGAAAATTTTAATTAGTAAGGATTGGTCTGGAGCTTTTAGAGACTATATATTCATCTTTTGAATTTTTATTATCGTTGCTCAAAGCTTCATACTAAGATGATGTTCAGTGTGAATGAATGATAAAAAAAATTCATACACATGTAAGAACTGTCATTTGCCTAATGACAGATGAAGGGAGGAATCAACTGAGCTGAGAATTCAAAGACCTAGACTCTCATCCTATGTCTTTCATTTGCCTTCTTAAACTAGATAAATTTGCCGGGCAGTGGTGGCACACACCTTTAGTCCCAGCACTCAGGTGGCAGAGGCAGGAGGATCTCTGTGAGTTTGAAGATCACCTGCTCTACAGAGAGAGTTCCAGGACAGCCAAGGTTACACAGAGGAACCCTGTCTAGAAAGACAAAAGAATAAATAAATTAAACAAACTAGATAAATTGTTCACTGGTAGGTTTCTTGACAGGGCCCTTGAATATGAGACCCTGATTGAACTTGAAAAACAACATTGACTCCGCTTTATCTGTAGAAGTTCACTTAAATTTTCTTGAGAGTGGGACCAGTTTTTGACAGCTTACAATTCTGCTTCAAACAATTGTAAAGTTTGAAAGTTCTATCATTCTAGAAAACTTAGATATGATATTTAATATGAAATCTGTGAGTTGATATAGCACTGCTTGCCAAATACTTTGTAATCACATTGTATAGACATATAATAGGCTATAATACTAGCTGGAGATGAGATTCCATCTCATATGCTTCCTTTTTTTTAATTATTGTATTTGTGTTTTAATTTTACACATCAGCCATGGGTTCCCCTGTCCTCCCCACTCCTGCCCCCGCCCCCACCTTCCCTCCAGCCCTTCCCCTCCATTCCCATCTCCAGGGCCAAGACTCCCCTGGGGATTCATTTAAACCTGGTGGATTCAGTACAGGCAGGTCCAGTCCCCTCCTTCCAGGCTGAGCAAAGTGTCCCTGTGTAAGCCCCAGGTTCCAAACAGCCAGCTCATGCACTAAGGAGACAGGTCCAGGTCCCACTGTCTGGGTGCCTCCCAAACAGTTCAAGCTATTCAACTGTCTCACTTATCCAGAGGGCCTGATCCAGCTGGGGGCTCCACAGCCTTTGGTTCATAATTCATGTGCTTCCATTCGTTTGGCTATTTGTCCCTGTGCTTTTCCAATCTTGGTCTCAACAATTCACACTCTTACAGTCCCTCCTCTTTCTCAACAATTGGACTCCTGGAGCTCCACCTGGGGCTCTGCATCCACTTCCATCAGTTATTGGATGAGAGTTCCAGCACGACAGTTACGGTGTTTGGCCATCTGATCACCAGACCAGGTCAGATCAGGCTTTCTCTCGACCATTGCCAGTAGTCTACAGAGGATGTATCATTGTGGATTTCTGGGGACCTCTCGAGCACTCTGCCTCTTCCTGTTCTCATGTGGTCTTCATTTATCATGGTCTGTTATTCCTTGTTCTCCCTTTCTGTTCTTGATCCAGCTGGGATCTCCTGCTCCCCTAAGCTTTCTTTCCCTCAAATCTTGCCCTTCATGACTCCCACTGTCATCCAGGTTGTTCATGTAGATCTCATCCATTTCTCTGTCATTGGGTGATCCCTGGGTCTTTCCTAGGGTCCCGTTTTCTAGGTAGCCTCCCTGGAGTTGTGTAGCAGTCTAGTCATCTTTGTTTTACATCTAGTATCCTCCTATGAGTGAGTACATACCATGGTTGTCCTTCTGAGTCTGGGTTACCTCACTCAGGATGGTTTTTTCTAGATCCATCCATTTGCCTGCAAACCTCATGATATCATTGTTTTTCTCTGCTGAGTAGCACTCCATTGTGTATATGTACCATATTTTCTTTATCCATTCTTCAGTTGAAGGGCATCTAGGTTGTTTCCAGGTTCTGGCTATTACAAAAAAATGCTGATATGAACATAGCTGAGCAAATGCCCTTGTGGTATGATTGAACATTCCTTGGGTATATGCCCAAGAGTGCTACAGCTGGGTCTTGGGGGAGATGGATTCCCAATTTTCTAAGGAAGCACCATATTAAGTCCAAGTGGATCAAACATAAATCCAGTTACTCTGAACCTGATAGAAGAGAAAGTAGGAAGTACTCTTGAACGCATTGGCACCGGAGATCACTTTCTAAATATAACACCAGTGGCACAGACACTAAGAGAAACAATCAATCAATGGGACCTGTTGAAACTGAGAAGCTTTTGTAGAGCAAAGGACACGGTCAACAAGACAAAGCGACAGCCTACAGAATGGGAAAAGGTCTTCACCAACCCCACATCTGAAAGAGGGCTGATATCCAGAATATATAAAGAACTCAAGAAATTAGACATCAAAATGCCCAACAGTCCAATTAAGAAATGGGCTATAGAAATAAACAGAGAATTCTCAACAGAGGAAGTTCAAACGGCTGAAAGACATTTAAGGAATTGCTCAACATCCCTAGTTATCTGGGAAATGCAAATCAAAACGACTCTGAGATACCACCTTACACCTGTCAGAATGGCTAAGATCAAAAACACAGAAGACAGCTTATGCAGGAGAGGACATGGAGCAAGGGGAACTCTCCTCCACTGCTGGTGGGAATGCAAGCTTGTACAGCCACTTTGGAAATCAATATGGTGCTTCCTCATATGCTTCTTTTATTAAAACATTTTATTAAAATTGTATACATTAATGTGGTACCATATGATGTTTAGGTTCATATATTTAATGTTTTAAATCAAGTTTGTCATCTGGAACATTTTTTCATTTCTTTTTTTAAATTAAGTTTTATTTTGCTTTTTATGTGTATGGGTATTTTGGCTTCATATATGTCTGTGTATTGCTTGCATGCTTGGTGCCCTGGAGGCCAGAAGAGGACATCAGATCCCTGGGACTGGAGTTATAGATGGCTGTGAGCTGCTGTGCTGGCTCTTAACTGTTAAGCCATCTCTTCTGCCCCCATTTATCAATTCTTCATGATGAAAACTTTCAAAATCTTTTCCTTTGCTTTTTGAAATATACAGTATGTACTTATCCATAGTCTCTCTACTGTAGAATAACAGCCATCATTTACTCTTAAAAGGCTAAACTTCAAAGTGCAACTAAATCTAGTTGTCTTTTAAAAACAGAAAGATTGGATGTACAAATATCCACTTGGGTCTTATTTCTTAAATTCAATGGGTCTTAAACTTCAGTATGTCACAAAACTGTATGTACTATTTCCTGACAGTGATTTATGGCATTTCAAAGTGCAATTTTTTTTGGTTTTTGTTTGGTTTTTTTGTTTTGTTTTGTTTTTGAGACAAGGTTTCTCTGTGTGGCCTTGGCTGTCCTAGAACTCGCTTTGTAAACCAGGCTGGCCTCAAATTCACAAGAGATCTGCCTGCCTCTGCCTCCTGAGTGCTGGCATTAAAGGCATGCCACCACCCAGCTCAAATTACAATTTTGATATTAAGGTCATTTCCAGATAGTCTACTGACTTTAGGAACTAAAGTTACAGAATTGCTGATACACCAGAGAAATTCCAAGGAGTTACAGCACTAATCAGCAGTGGGCATTTTCAGCTCCAGAATGAAAAGAATTAGGAAATTGTTTCCTGTCTCTCTAGAGATGATGCCATAATCCATTACTGGAGTATAGGATTAGAAGTAGGAGATTGATTTGGTTTTGTTGTTGTAGTTTACTCTGTGTGTGTGTGTGTGTGTGTGTGTGTGTGTGTGTGTGTGTGTGTGTCAAAGAGGAGGGAGAAAAGAGCATCTAACCCCCTAGAACTGGGAATCACAGCTAGTTGTGAACTTCTCCACATTAGTGTTGAGAACTGAGCTCTGGTCCTCTGAAGAGCAGCAAGCACTCTAAACCTCTAAGCCATCTCTCCAGCCCCTCATTTTTATTTTAAATGAAATCAAATCAGTGAGCCAGGCATGGTGACTTACACATTTAATCCCAGCACTCAAGAGGAAGAGGCAAGTGGATGTCTGAATTTTCAGCCAGCCTGGTCTACATAGAGTTCCAGGGAAGCCCAGGATACACATAGAGATCTTGTCTCAAAAAAACAAGTAAATATAAAGAAAATAAATGTTTTTGCTTTTTCTTCTGATCATTTTATTGAATGTAACTCATAAAGCAGTATAGTTAACACAATTAAAATGTACAATTCTGTGGGTTTTAGTAAATGTTTCTGAGTTATGCAAACTACCTAGTTAATTAAGAACATTTTTTCAAACCAGAAGGAGACTGTGTATGCTTCCTTGGTCATGTTTCCCTTCTTCCCTGTCTCTAGAAGCCACTGCTGTCATCAACTGTCTGCCACTTTCTGGCTATTGTCAGTAATGATGCTGTGACCACATGTGTGCAAGTTGTGGAGTGGACTAATGCTTGTGTAGTAACTCTGTGTCTTGTGGAGCCCCACATGTGGTGATTTGAAGGAAACAGTTTTTGTAGAAAGAACTGAGCCTGTGTTGCTGGAGTAAACTTCAGTGATGTTTAAGTCTATACAACATTGAAGAAAAAAGAGCCTTTGGTAAATTAAACCACGCAATAATTAAGGTGGTGCAGGGGAAGAGATGATGGGAAAGTTTTTAAACGAGAAATCTTTTTCTGCTAATGGTTCAACATGTGAGAACTCTTGGCAGGAATGCAGTCAGGTAGACTTGAGGGAGTTTCAGGCCCAGCTTTCCGTGGACCCTCACAGTTTCTTGCCTAACAATCTAGCATTCAGAAAAATAAGAAAATTTTCCTTTTCTCTTTTTTCTTGGAGTATATCAGTCATCTGGTTTTATACAAACAACTTCCAAATAAAATTTTATTGTTGGAAATTTTAAGAACAGAAATTTCTAGGTTGTGGGTCTTAGGTTGATTTTTAGTTGATAAAGATATGAGGACTATTTCCAAAATACTATCAACGATGAGATCGTGTAACCATACATAAGTGAAATGGTATTTAGGTATTGAACATGGCAGATATGGTGCTGGGAATTCATTTTAGCCTGAGAAACAGAATACACGCCCTCCCTTGATTTCTTCACAGGGTACGGTACATCTTGAATGTTACTCGAGAGATAGACAACTTCTTCCCTGGAGTCTTTGAGTATCACAACATCCGAGTATATGATGAAGAGGCAACGGATCTCCTGGCTTACTGGAATGACACATACAAATTCATCTCTAAAGCCAAGTGAGTATTGTCCCACACAGCATTTGGATCCCTCTTCACAGTGTGAACATAACTGGGGATGAGAGACTGACATAATTTACTGATAGTGCTTAGAGAAAAGGATATAAAGGGGGGAAAAGCCCTGAGATTTTATAATCCTAGACAAAAGATTAGTGATCCTTTCCCTTTAAGCAAATGAAATCCCTTAGAATAAAATAACCTCATATAGCCTCACTTTCCACTAAGCAGAAAATGAAAGAAAATGGAATTATACTGCAGCTGAAGAATGAGGGGCTGCACACTAGTGGAAGCCCAGGAATTGTGGACTGGTGGCTGAGGAGCCCCTATGGGACTGGACTAGGCCCTCTGGATATGGAAGAGGGTCATTAGGCTCGAACTGTTTGGGGGCACCCAGGCAGGGGGATCAGGATCTGTCCCTGGTCTATGGGCAGGCTTCTAGAACCCAGTGCCTGTGGTGTGACACCTTGCACAGCCTGGTGCAGTGGAAAGGGGCTTGGACCTGCCTAGGCTCAGTGTGCTGGGCTCTGCTGACTCCCCATGGGAGACCCTGATTTGGGGGCTATGGGGATGTGGGATGGCTTAGGAAAGAGGACTGGGGGTGTGGAAGGAGGGAAGAGGGGGTATCTGAGGAGAGTATGTAGAGTGAATAGAATATTTCTTAAAAAAGAAAAATGAAACGGGAAAAAAAAAAAAAGAAAGAATGAGGGGCTGGAGATGGCTCAGTGGTTAAGAGCACTGGCTGCTCTTCCAGAAGACCTGAGTTCAATTCCCAGCACCCACCTGCTGGCTCACAACCATCTATAATGGCATCTGATGCCCTCTTCTGGCATGCAGGTGTACATGCAGATAGAGCACTCACATACATAAAATAAATAAATAAATCTTAAAAAGAAATAAAAATGAGAAATGAGGGGGAAAATATTTGAGACAAGGTCTCATTATGTAGTCCTAAATAGCTTGAAACTCTTAAGAAGACCAGGCTGACCTCGAACTCACCAAAATCTGCCTGCTTTTACCTCCCAAGGGCTCAGATTAAAAGAATGCACTACCCACCATGCCTGGTTCTGAATTAAATTCTTAAATTGGCACTGGAGATATTTGTAAGTTGTATAGCACAAACTATTGTGAGTAGGCAAATACCAGGTCTTTCTGAATACAAGGGGAGAAGCAGTGAGCGCTGGAAAGCTTCCCAGTCAGTGGCTTTATTGTGGCTACTCTAAATGGTGAGGTTTTTCTCTTGCCTTTTGTCATGTCATCTTCAAATTAATTGACTCCTAAAGCTCTGAGGACTTCCTTTCCCATTTTATTCATCCTTTCACTAGGAAGAATTAATTGTAAATGAGCTACTTGGCCACATCCCTCTTCAGAACAGACAGCATTCAAACCATCTTTAGTAGATGAGAACTACCTCTTTTTTTATTAACTTCCTTCAGAAATTATACCCGCTTAACAGTCTTCATAGACAGGACAGTCACCAGATCAATTGCCTCTCACAAATGGTGAATCAGGATCATCGAATGCATTTGTCTCCTTAATTTTGTAAAATAGTGCACACCATGGGCTTTAAATAGTCTTCAAGCTCCCAAGAAAGGCTTCAGTAACAGGAGATACTTTTATAACTGTATGGGCTGGCAAATTGGAAAACTTATTCCAGGTGTTTAAAAGATTCATCATTATACTTCTGTTACTCTAGAACCACTTTTGGCACCAATACCTGTATTAGTCAGAATTATCTAGATTAAGAGAACTTTGAGAATGGATGTGTGGATGTGTGTGTGTGTGTGTGTGTGTGTGTGTGTGTGTGTGTGTGTGTATTCTAATGATTTGCTTACAGGCTGCAGTCCAGCTAACCCAATGGTAGCTGCCTATGAACGGAAAGTTCAAGAATCCAGGAGTTGTTCAGTCCATGAGGCTGGGTATCTCAGCTGGTCTTCAGAATACCCTGGAATCTCAAAGAAGTTGGCTCTAATGCCAGTCAAGGAATGGACTTGATGGCGAGGGCAGGAGCAAGCAGGCAAAGAGTGAAGCTTCCTTCTTCCATTTCCTTTATATAGGCTGCCAGCAGAAGGCAGGTCCAGATTTAGAGGTGGGTTTTCCCACCTCAAAAGATCTGGATTAAAGGTTCATCTTCCCACCTCAAAAATCTCAATTAGAAGTGAATTTTCCCACTTGGAATGATTTAATTAAGCAAAAATCTCTCACAGGTGTGCTCAGCCATTTTTGAGTTTTAGATGATTCTAGGTGTAGCCAAGCTGACAACCCTAATAGCCACCACAAGCACCAAGGTCATAAACGGATGCAGTTGTTCGTAAGTTTCTCAAGTTTTGGTCAGAGTCTGAGAGAGGGAACTCCTCCTTCTATGCCTCTTTCTACAAGGCCCTGTTCCTAGTATGATGATGCCAGGTTTAATGTCACCATCCTACACAGGGATTGAGGGGTGAAATTGAAGTACAGGTTAGATGAAAACTAACTTAAATCCTTAAGTAAGTTAGGAGCTGTGCACTTAAAAAGCTCAGTTGAAAAATTCCAAAGAAGCTGAGTGTGGTGGCACACTTTTATTTCCAACACTTGCAAGGCAGAGGCAGGCCAATCCCTAAGTTCAAGGCCAGCCTGGTCTACAGAGTGAGTTTCAGGACAGCCAGGACTATACAGAGAAATGCTATCTTGAGAGAGAGAGAGAGAGAGAGAGAGAGAGAGAGAGAGAGAGAGAGAAGAAAAGAAAATGTGAAAGAGGTGCTTTCATAGGGAATGAATTTTATTTTACTTCGGCTTGTCCAAGTTTAAGCACATTCCATGCCTATAGACAAAGGCCTAAAATTTGATATGTTAAAGTTGTTAGAGTTCAATTGGAAAATGTAGAGCACACATCTAAATTTTCATCTGAGGCACTGTGCATTGGCTTCCAAACTGTAGACTAATAAAAACTCTATAGTAAGGACCAGCGAGATGGCTCAGTGCTTGCTGCCAAGCCTGATGACCTAAGTTTAATCCCCAGAACACACAAGGTAGAAATTGAGAGAACTGACTCCTCCAAGTCATCCTGTGACCTCCACATGTGTACCACACACTCAGATGCCTGCCCACCCACACATACTCAAATAAATAAATGCAGTTTTTAAAAGGAAAATCATTCCATTCCATACTTTGCATTCTTTGCTTATCTGCTCACTTGTTTGGACAAGTCACCTCGCTTGAACTGGTAATTCCTCACTCATTCATGTAGCTCATGTCTCCAGAAAACAAGATTATAAGCTTCTGAAAGAAGGCTTGTCAGCCATCAATACAGTCAGTAAGGAAATGAATAGCTTGTCCCCTTATGCTCACATATATATGTTTTGATTTATCAGAACAGTTACGTGAAAGGATTCTGGGATCTATGAGCAGTAGCCATAAGAGTAGCAGTTCTTTTTCTCTAGGTTTTAAAATATTCCTTCTTCAACAGCTGGGAAATGTAATCAGCAGATCCATAATTTATTCATGCATTTAACAGATCCTTGAAGACTGACTGTGTGCTGTAACACTACCTTGTTAGAGTTAGAACATAACTGAACAGTGTTCACATCCAAGATAACTAACTAGGACTTGTTTAGACTGATGTATTTTGTTTGCTTTGTGGTAGCATTGTTTTCTCTTCCTTCCCTTGCATTAAAAACTCTCAGGAACTGGGGCATAGATTAACAATAGAGCATGTTCTTAGTATGTGTGGAGCCTGTGTTTAGTTCAGAGCATGTAAAAAACAGGCAGCTGCCATTTATTCCATTGTGGTGCTGTGTGAACAGTGCTATCTACAGTTGTCTGGAGAGACGAAAAGTTGGCTTCATGTATGCTTTCCTCCAGGGACAGAGCCCTCCTGGGAACTTAACTAGAAACAACTCTATTAGAATAAATTGGATGAGTCATTACCACACCTGTAACTCAGGAGCCATGCCCGAGGGCTGTGAGGAAACAGGCCTCTACCACACAGGAAATGAGCTCCAGCTCTGAAAGCTAACTTCTCCTCTCCACTCTGTGACCTTCACTAACACATTGAATTTTAATGATCTGTTTCTGGAACTAAATCCTACCCTTTAGGATAAAAGCTGTGTGTTACTTAAGTTTGTGTCTAGCACCTTGTACATATTATCTTATATATGGCAAGTACTTGTTAAATCTTTACTGAGTAGATTAAAAGACTTAATATTAATATTGGGGTGGGGGAGGCTAGGCAGTAGTGGCACACTCCTTTAATACCAGCACTGGGGAGGCTGAGGCAGGTGGATCTCTGAGTTTGAGGCCAGCCTGGTCTACAGAGTTCGGTTCAAGACAACCAGGACTATAGAGAAACCTTGTCTTGAGAAAAACAAACAAGTAACTATTAGTTAAAGTGCAGTGAAAGCTGCCTACTTGGCCCTCGTATTTGATCATAGAGTCACATGGATGTCCTAAGATGAAAGCTTTGCATAGCAAAAAAAAAAAAGAAAAGAGGGTGAGAGGAGGGCAGTCCAGGATGGAAACCTGACCTCACACTGTCCTGTCTTCACCTCAATCTCCCAACCAGGAAACATGGATCTAAATGCCTTGTGCACTGCAAAATGGGGGTGAGTCGCTCAGCCTCCACTGTGATTGCCTATGCAATGAAGGAGTACGGCTGGAATCTGGACCGAGCCTATGACTACGTGAAGGAACGGCGCACAGTGACCAAGCCTAACCCCAGCTTCATGAGACAACTGGAAGAGTACCAAGGGATCTTGCTGGCAAGGTGCGTCCCTACGTGGCTTTCTCTGACTCTCATTTCCATACACTTCCATAAGGCAAGCTGAGAGGCATTTTCTGTAGCCAGTGCTCAGCCTAACTTGGATATGATATCTTTTAACTTGGATTCATTTCTCTATCAATTTTTTCAAAATATGAATTTAAGATTGGCATGGAAGATTAGGCAGGTAATCTTTCAGGTATTTGATAGATATAGACTAAAAGAAAAATTAGAGCTTCATTCCAGTTTTCAATGAGGTGCACATTTAATTAACAATATTTTATGATACTGGCTACAGCCTCGTCAAAATGGATATTGGGTGCTCCTAAGGTACTGCTAGTGTTCCCTAAAATTCTTGACATAAGCTTTACTGAGCTCTCCAGTAATTTTGGTCATGTACCAACTGTGTACTACCCCATTTGAGGGTTATACCCAAAAACAGCTCACTCTATTTTAAAAAAAAAACAAAAACACACACACAAATCTTTAATCAAATTTTATATATGCGCTATGTGAAACTGAAAAAGTTACAAAGGAAAAACATTTTAGATTCGGTACCCACAAATAATAGTCAAGGCTGCCTTACCTATTTCTCTAGGCTTTGCTTCATCGTGCATTTTGATACTTTCCACAAAAACTATTGTTTCAGCCTGCTCTTCTACCCATTACTGTCTTCAGTCATTTCCTGTATCAGTGAGAGACAACTGTTTTCAATAATAATTGGAGAGTTGATTGTTAAAATGGGTGCTTTCACTACCTGTAGGGGTAAAATCATCATTTGCTCTTGCACCAGGTATTAAATGACTTGAGGGTCATTGTGTTGAGCTGTCACATGCTGAAGTTCTCTGACTGGATGGGTCTGGTCTGTTTTCCCTGTGAGCATGCTCTAGGCTGTGTTTTTAGGGTGACAGCAGATCTGGTCTGTTTTCCCTGTGAGCATGCTCTAGGCTGTGGTTTAGGGTAATGGCACAGCTGTCTAAAAGCAGTTGCTGCCGGTGCCAGGGTTTGACTCCAGCAAGTCTCATGACTTGGTCTTGACTCTCAAATCTGGGCTGTGTTTCCACAGAAGAGAATGTTAATAGCCTTCCAGCCTATCCAGGCAGAGGGGCCACCCTCCCAGCCCCCAAAGAATTGTGAAAATGTGACCACAACATAGCATTATGGTTTCCACTAAAATCCCCTCCCATTTACTCAGCATTTGGAATGATTTCATCTGAGCCTTTGTCTGGAGAATACTCAATCCTCCTCTGTTTCTAAGAAGTTCTAAGTCTTTAGGACCAGTTTTCGATGTCTCTTTTAGATTAAATCAGAAGGTAGGACACAGAAAATCTTTTTGGCACAAGAAAAAGGTACCTAAGCATTTGAGGAGAACATAAATATTGTATGTTCCCAGACACACACAACACACATAACGGATATTAGGCAATGTCCTCATGTGACCTACTGAGAGGAAGGATACTACATGTTCTGCCAACTTCAGTATTTATTCTGGAATCCCAGGCTACTGCAAGCTATTGGGTTGGTTCCCCTCCCCCAGCACCCCCTCCCCTCTGTGTGCTTTTTCTTAGATGTTAAAGGAATTTCAGAAAAAATATTAAATGAGGATGTGAAGGGCAGAATAAACCAGAAATCACACTTCCTCTTCCCTTTTCCTTTCTTCTTCTGTTCCATCCTGACTTCCTGAGATTGATTCATAAAGGGAGGGCAAACTCCAGAGAGAAAAAAAAAAAAAAAAAAAAAAAAACAACAACAACACAGAATTTGCATCGTTAGATCTGTTTTCTATTCCTGGTACACCCTTGCTGCAGCCTTCAGAATTACTTCGTGTTTTTAGTCCTCACCTGACTGCCATCTGTAAAATTAAAACATCGAGATGAAGTTGAGGACAGGCAGTGGTGGCGCACACCTTTAATCCCAGCACTTGGGACACAGAGGCAGGTGGATCTCTGTGAGTTCGAGGCCAGCCTGGGCTACAGAGGGAGATCCAGGACAGGTTCCAAAGCTGCACAGAGAAACCCTGCCTCAGAAAACCAAAGGGAAAAAAAAAATGAAGTTGAGAGAGGTGATACCTGCCTTCAACTCCATCATTTGGAGGCAGGCAGGTCTCTGTAGATTCAAAGCCAACCTGGTTTACATATCAAGCTCCAGTATAGCCAAGGCTACTTAGAGAAACCCTGTCTCAAAAAAAAAAGAAAAGAAAAGAAAAATCAAGATGTCAGTCTCCCTTGTAAACTTTGAAATAAAAATGTTTCCTCTGAACCGAGAGGTGGTTGCACTCACCTTTAATCCAGCACTTGGGTGGTAGAAGCAGGCGGATCTCTTGAGTTCGAGGCCAGCCTGGTCTACAGCATGAGTCCAGGACAGCCAGGGCTACACTGAGAAACCCTGTCTCAGAACACCCAAAAAGAAAAGAAATAATACAGGGCAAGTGAGATGGCTTAGCAGGTAAAGTACTTGTTGCTCAAGGCTGACAACCTGAGTTCCATCCCTCAAAAAAACAAAAAAATTTTCTCTGTATTTTCTTTTTCACAAAACAACACTCCTTCTTTTTTTAAGACAGGCTATCACATACCACAGGCTAGCCCACTACTTACTATGTAGCCAAGGCTAGCCTTGAGCACCTAATCCTCCTGCCTTATCTCCCGAGTGCTTGATTTATTCTTTTCATTTTTTTATACCACTGTGTATTAAGGGTTGTATCTCATCTCCTTTCTCTGTCGTTACCCGAAAAGCATATGTTCATATGTTATTTATTCCCTCTTCATTGACATCTGCCTTCCCACATCACAAGCACATTAACTCCCCCCAAAAAGTAGGGTGGGAAGTGTTCCTGGTATTTCCTGTGATGTCCAGGTTAGGGATATCACTTAGGCTGCTTTTGGCTGCAAATAAAAGAATACCTTCATTACTAAGGTATTTCAACAAGAAACAGCTTGCTCAGGTTAGGGTTATTTAAAGAAGGTGTTAAAGGTGAATTATTTACAAAAATGGACCTTCCACAACTAGACTGTTTGGTAATAGTTCCTAAGCTTCAAGAGAGGGAACATTTACCATAGCCTGAAAGTTGAGAATCATGTAGAGAAAGATACCTTCAAAGACAAGCAATGCCCTTTGGTCAGAGGGACACAGCTTGAGGTGACTTTGCAGAGAGGGAAAACTGGAGACATAAAAATCCTGCCTTCCACATCTTTCTTGTAGTCTTAGTCCATGATGTATTTGGTAGAAACTTTGGTACTTGCAGGCTAACTGCAAGTGAGTCGGGTCCAGTAGATTCTTGCTGACCCAAAAGTCTGGGATCTGCCTGTTGAGAAGAGCAGTGAAGAGCCAGGCATGGTAGAGTCACTGTAATCTCAGCAGGAGGATCAGAAGTGGGCTAAATAGTAAGTGTGAGGCCAGCCTGAACTACATGAAATCCTGTCTCAGCAAATAAAGTAGCAGCAAAGAAAATGGATTCCTCAGACTCCTGTGGCCATCTAAGGCTCTACCAGGCTGTATAGCTTAGGAAACCAGGAGAATAGCATCCTCAGAAAATCCTACTCAGTTTCTAAGAAATTCCATTTTCTGACCTGGGTCGTATATTTCTTAACTGTTTTGTTTTGTTTTGTATTTCATATCCTAGGACATACAAGGTGGCTCTCAAAGAGTTAGAATTGTGATCCCAGCATCCTGCAGCTGCAGTTACTCAGAGCAGCATTGGGCACTTAGCTGGAGTGGCAGCTGTCAATTGGAGAGAGCTTGGTGTGGGGGCCCCTTAACGCATTTCTGTAGTAACATCTGAATTGATCACAGTGAATTGAGGGCACAGGCCACATGTCAGTCCTCTGAAATTCAAAGGACTTCTTATATCCTTCAGAATACCATCGATAGCTTAGAAAAGGCTGATTTATTCTTCCCCAGGAAGACCTAAAAAGGATGGCATCATTAAACTACTGGTATTTTTCATACTGGATTTATTTGTTCTGTTTTTATAGTTGTGAGGTGGTAACAGGCAAAACAAGTGCTAAAGCTCCATTAAACTGCCAGCAGCTCTCTCTGTCATTCTGTATGCTGATCATAGTCTGCCAGGCTTGTGTTCTATCAGACAGGTTCAAGTTCCAAGCCTACCATTTGTAAGCTGGACCATGTGTCTGTGGTATGAGGTTCCAGTCGGGGAGAGGAGGAGACACTGTCAGCTAGGAGAGCTTATACCTTATGTCCTCAGACATGTCCATTTTGATTATTGAAGAACCTGGTCATGAGGGCCAGAGGAGACAGGGCTTTCTCTTTACCCTGGCTATCTGGTGAAGAGCAGTCTAGGTAGACAAACAAGCCAGCCACAGGGAGCCTAAAATGAAAGGACATGGCTTTCGGATCCCGTGATAGCCCAGCCTAGTTATGTCTTTAAAAGATTTTTTTTCAGGTTGGGGATTTAGCTCAGTGGTAGTGCACTTGCCTAGCAAGCGCAAGGCTCTGGGTTCGGTCCTCAGCTCTAGGGGGAAAAAAAAAGACTTTTTTCTTAATAGCTTTCTAGTGAAATAATCAAAACTACCCAGGACTATGCACAGCTCACAGAAATGCCCAGTGCTTTTCTTAGTACCCTAGAAAGTAATCACAGTGAGTCTCATTTTCCTGGTCTTACACCTCTACCAATATTTTCCTCTGTATAAATTTCTAAGAGTTGATGCTCTTACCTAACATGTAACAAGAAAGCAGAGGCAAGAGAATGGAATGTATTATACATCTTGTCATTTATATTTCTTTCCTGCTCATCTAGTTAAAAAAAAAAAAAAACCTAAACTTTTGCCCAGAGTGGACCAGTCATATGTGTGTCTGTGTTTACATGAATCCAAAATCAGGTCAGAGGCCACTCAAGGGAGGGGAGATCTGAGACATGGTTGCATCATCTGGGCCACAGGCCAGCTCTGAAGTTCTCTTTTGGCAACTTGTTTATTTACTTGGCCTGCCTAGAACAGGAGTGGGGGGTGGGGATCAGCTGGATTAAAAGTTAACAGTTTAAAATAATAGATATGATATAATGTTGTACATTGACACTATCAGTGTCAAAGCGTTAGAATACACTGGCTCCAGAGCCTCACTGGAAAACAGTCTAGTGTTACCAGTAAAAGCAATGGTACACACATGCTCTATGACCCATGAATTCTACTCCTATTATATAACAACTTTGATAAAATGAAGTGTATACCAGCCACAAGAATGTCCCTGGTAGAATTGTTTATAGTAGCCAACACTGTCAACCATATGGATAAATTAATTTTGACACATTTATTTCACTTTATGAAAATACATTTACATACAGTGATGAAGCTTGAAAACATGTTAACAAAAATGATGTTTTAGGTTTGGATGTGGTGGGCATACTTTTTTTTTTTTTTTTTTTTCTTTCGAGGCAGGGTTTCTTTGTGTAGTTTTGGTGCCTCAAATTCACAGAGATCCCCCCTGGCTCTGCCTCCCGAGTGCTAGGATTAAAGGCATGCACCACCACCCGGCTTGGTGGGTGTACCTTTAATCTCAGCAGAGATAAGCAGATCTCTGTGAGTTCAAAGCCTGCTTGGTCTACACAATGAGTTCCAGGACAGCCAGGGCTATGTAGTAAGACTTATTTACAAAGAGAGAGGGAGGGCGGGAGGGAGGGGGAGAGGGGGAGGGAGGGAGGGGGAGAGGGAGAGGGAGGGAGGGGGGAGGAAAACAGCTGCAGTAACATTTTAAGGGAAAGAAAGGGGATGGTAAGCACAGAAGAGGGAGGTAGCCCCCATGGAGAGGTAGAGAGTGCAGGTCAGCAGGAAGCATGTGGACTTGGGGCCCTTCACAGTGATGGTAATAATGGAGTGTTGGAGTGTCGAGAGCTGCCTTCACTCCACTTCAGACCAATCTTTGGATTAGATTTTTTTCTTTCTCTTTTATAATATTGTCAGTTGTCTGCCCAAGCCCCAGTGGAGTATTTTCTGAGATCACTCCCCCAGGAAGAGAAGGAAGTCCCTGCTAGGCATCAGGCTGTGTGATGTTAGCCACTTCTTCTGAAACATCCGCTGTATATACTCATTAGCATAACTTCCATCTCATATTCCCTCTTGACTGATAATTTTTTATTGTATTAGATTTATTCCTTTTATGTATGAGTGTTCTCATTTTATGTATGAGTATGCATGCCTGGTCCCCATGGAGGTCAGAAGAGGAACTGGAGTTATGGATGGTTGTGAACCACCATGTGAGTGCTGGGAATTGAACCTGGGTCATCTGAGAGCAAAACATGTTCTTAACCACTGAGTCATCGCTCTAATCCTGACTGATAAGTAATTTGCAAGTATTTTTTTAAAAATTATACTTTGAGGGATTCTTGAGATCATGGAAATGTCTCATTTGTTTGTTGGCTAATAAAATCAGCTGCTGTTTTATGCTATTAAATGGCTAAGAACAGCTACCCTCTGAGCTATCTCCTCAGTCACATGATCACAGGAATTATCCTACTGTGGTATCTAAGAGGACAGGTTTGAACAACCTCACTATAGGTGACGGTATAGAAATTAGAAAACACAGCTGTATTTAGGCCTGGAAACAAAGACATCCAGATCTAAGAAAAGAAGCTTTCATAGGAAGCAAACTGGCTTTGGTTGGAAATGATATAGTTTAGACCACACTTACCCAAAGTAGTCAGCTTGCTCCACAAGGCACCTCTCACTTTGAGATGTGTGATATGTTGTCTCCTCCTAGGGGTGGCTGAAGGTCATGCGGCTTGAAAAGGGTAAAAACTCCACTGTGCACCCAGCAAACCTGATTAATTAAGCTTGTCTTCATAAACAGACTTGAGCAGTTCCCTACAAGGGAAAGCACCCCTCTGCTGTGAAGGCCTGAGTCAGAGCGCCCCTCCCAAGCAGCATACTGTAGAGGGAATGGAGAGCAGGTGTAGAGTTGAGAAGAAACAGGGTCATATCAATGTAGGCATGTGACTCAGCAGAACCTGTGTGTGGCCCCAAGCCCAGGGCAAGTTGTTTGAGGCCAAGTTTCCCTTCCACCCAGAAGTTAGGTAACTCTTTGTCTGCTTATGAATCATGGAGACTACCAAGCACCATACTTAAAGATCTAATCCCTGGGCAGGTGATTCTGACCAACCATACAGTCAGCTGAAAAATTTTGGCTGGAGCTTTGGAGATTGTGCTTCCTATAAGCATGTAGTTTGAAGTGAATCTCATCATCCCCTCAGACTTCACTTCATGAAGTGACCAAAGGATGACTATGCAGTGGTCTTTGAGGTTCGTAAAGAACTCTCTTTGGCCATGTGTTTTTTTCAAGTGTTGTCTCATCAATTTCTAAGATCTTTTGGAAAAGGCCTGACCTTTATATTCATTCTCTTCATTCTGTAATGGATCACTCTGTCCAGATGTACTAGGATACCTTAATTTTCTAACTTAAGAAAGATCACTTTAGCCAGGTATGGTGGCACACGCCTTTAACCTCAGCATTCAGGAGATGGAGGCAGATGGATCTCTGTGAGTCCAAGGCCAGCCTGGACTACACAGTGAGTTCCAGGACAGCCAGGGCTGCACAGAAAGGCCCTGTCTTAAACACCGGGGAAAAAAACAAAGAAGATTGATCACCTTGGGGCTGCAAAGATGGCTCAACAACCCAAGTTTGGTGTCCAGCACCCATATTAGGTAGCTCACAACCTCCTATGACAACACCTCCTAGAGATCTAACTCTTCTTCTGGCCTCCATGGACACCCTCACAAATAAAAATAAGTCTTAAAAAGAGTGATCGTGATCACTATTATCCCACATTTGCACCAGCCTTTCTTTTCCTCTCAAAAAAAAAAAAAAAAAACCAGTAAGACAAGTAACAAAACAAAAAGCATCCCACAAAATCATGGCATCCATTTTGTGTTTGGACCTGCCCTGGAGTACAGTTGATCTATCCAGTGACACCCTAGTGGAGAAAACTGATTTTCCATTTCCCAGCAAGTATCAATTATAAAGAGCTTCTCTTTTTTGTTGTTGTTGTTGTTGTTGTTGTTGTTGTTGTTGTTTGTTTTTTGTTTTTTGAGACAGTTTCTCTGTGTAGCTTTGGAGCCTGTCCTGGAACTCACTTTGTAGCCCAGGCTGGCCTCGAACTCACAGAGGTCCGCCTGCCTCTGCCTCCCAAGTGCTAGGATTAAAGGTGTGCGCCACTACCTCCCAGCAAGAGCTTCTTGGTTAGGACTTTGTGTCCACTTCCCCTTCTCTGTGCTGAGGTTTAATCTGGTTTGAATTTGTGCATGTCTGCATGTGCAGTCACAGTCTCTGTGAGTTCATATGCATATCAGCCCTGTTGTGACTAGAATACCTTTTCTTGAAGTATTCCACTTCTTCTAGCTGTTACAATCTTTCTGCCTCCTTTTCCACATAGATCCCTGAGCCTTGAAGGGAGTGTGAGAGCCCACAGGGGCTATCTAGTGAGACCTTACTCAGGTTCAGAGAATATGGGCTTGCTTTACCCAGCAGGAGGGCTGCATAATGGGATGATTTAGCCAGGGGCATGGCTACCACGTATTTGGAAGGGTCTACATTTGGCTGTATGGTGTGCTTTAATCTTGTAAGGGAGAGGTCTTTTGCCTCTCCCCTTGGCATATTATAAAATGCCCTTTTGAATAAACCTTGGGACAACTGGGTATTGATCCAGGACCCTCCCAAAGCTATCCTATGTCTCTGTCTTTATCATCATCTCTTACTATGTTTCTGTCTAATATTTCCTCATTCCTCTTTCCTCCCTGCAAGAACCCTTCAATACGTAGGAGCAGATCGAAGCTGGATGCCAGCAGACTCCCACAAAGGAGTAGATTTATTTATCTGATTTTCTGTGTATGATGTTTTGCCTGCATGTATGTCTGGGCACCACAAGTATGCCTGGTGCCCATGTACCTTTGGATGCCAAAAGAGAGCATCAGATCTCCTGGAACTGGAGTTACAGATGGTCATGAACTACCCTGTGGGTGCTAGGAACTGAACCCCAATCCTCTGTTGGGCTACAGCCAAGCCCAACATGCTCATTTTTTAATTCAAAATTTACACAAATAATGAAGCAGAGAGTAATAGCTTCCTCTAGAATGATTTCTACCTTCCTTGAAGGAATCACCTACCAAATGATGTTCCTCTGGATTTTTTTTCCCATTCTTACTCTAACATGTAAAACTTACTTTTCCACTTAACCATATACTTCGGATATCAGTCCACTGAAATGTCTAACAAAAAAGTGTTTTTATTTTTTAATATTTTATTTGGAGGGCTGGAGAGATGGCTCAGTGACTAAGAACACTTACTGCTCTTCCAGAATACCTGAGTTTGGTTCCCAGCACCCATATTAGGTAGCTCACAACAACCTGTAACTCCAGTTCTAGGGGATCCAATATCTCTGGCCCCCTGTGGACCACCTGCACTTACAGTCACATACCCCATACACACACACCCATAATTAAAAGTAACAAAAAATAAATATTTTATTATTATTTTGTGTAGATGGGTGTTTTACCTACATGTATGTCCGTATACCATGGACATGCCTGGTGCTTGTGCTTGCCAGAGGGGACATCAGATCCTCTTAACAGATAGTTATGAGTCACATGTAGGGACTAATAATCAAACCCAGATCCTCTGGAAGAGAATCCAGTACTTTTAACTATTGAGCTATCTCTCCAGCCCCGTTTTTATTATTTTCAATTATGTATATATGTCTGTGTGAGAGTGTATGATGTGTGCAGATGCCCAGAGAGGTCAGATGTATCTGATTCCCCTGGCACTAGTGTTATAGACAGTTGTGAACCCCTGATATAGGTGCTGAGAACAGAACTTGGGTCCCCTGGCAGAGTGGAAAGCCCTCTTAACCACTAAGCCATCTCTCTAGCCCCCAGTGTCTGACAGTTTTAACAACCTTATACCTTATAGCATATAGTTATATGGCCTGTAATTTTCTTTTTTCTTTTTATTATGTATGCATGTGTTTCTGTGTGTGCGGATATGTGTGCACATGTGCATACAGAGGCCACAAGTCACTGTAGGATGTCTTCTTCAGTCACTTCACTCTACTGAGACATGGTCTCTTGCTGAACATGGAGCTTGCCAATTCCACTTGTTCGGCAAGCATTTTACCAATTAACCATTTCTCCAGACCTGGCCTTAAGTTTAAATAAATCCACTTTTTGGTGTCTCATTTTTTTAATACAACAGACAATGCTATAGTAAATATCCATATGTATATACACACACCCTTAAAGTATTTCTCCAAGAATACATATAACAGGAAAAACTGATTATTTAAGGGTTAACTCTGGAGAGCTATTGCCACACTTGACTCTTAAAAGAAAGCCTGCAGGACCAGTGAGAGGGGCCATCAGGTAAAACGCTTGCTACTAAGCACCAAGTTCAATCCCCAGGACCCAGGTGCTGGAAGGAGGAACCAACTATCCCAAGTTGTCCTCGGACCTTCATTTGTATGCCGTGGTGTGGCACAATCAGTAAATGCAATTAAAAATAATTTAAAGTCTATAGGCCACACTCTCACCAACACCATGAAAGAACTTGTCAACAATGGCTGTTAACAACAATTTCGGCTCCCGTCAATCTGATTACAAAAAAAAAAAAAAAAAAAAAAAAAAAAAATCAGAACTCAACACTCAGAGGCAGAAGCAGAGGGAGCTCTGTGATCCTCATAGTGAGGTCAGCAAGGCTATGTAGTGAGACCCTGTCTCAAAAGAATAGGGACAAAAAAATTAGTCTCAGCAATGTATTGTTGTTTGCTTTGTTTGTTTTTGCTCCTGTTAAGTTGTGCACATTTTGATGTGTTTATTGTTTTAGTCCATCGAATAGTAAAGGCATTTGCAGGTGATTGAGGTTTCTCTGGCTGTGATTTCCTGGAAGGATGTTAACTGTTTTCACAAACCAAAGTGACATGTTTCCTGTATGTGTCATCCACAGCAAACAACGGCATAACAAACTCTGGAGATCTCATTCAGATAGTGACCTCTCAGACCACCACGAACCCATCTGCAAACCTGGGCTTGAGCTCAACAAGAAGGAGATGACCACTTCAGCAGACCAGATTGCTGAGGTGAAGACTGTGGAGAACCTTGCAGCCATGCCACCTGTCTTTGTGGAGCATGTGGCTCCACAAGATGCAAATCAGAAAGGGCTTTGCACCAAAGAAAGAGTCATCTGCTTGGAGTTTTCATCACAGGAATATCATGCCGGACAGATTGAAGATGAATTAAACTTAAATGACATCAATGGATGCTCATCAGGGTGTTGTCTCAATGAATCAAAATTCCCTCTTGACAACTGCCATGCATCTAAAGCCTTAATGCACCCTGGACAGGCCTCAGGAGTGGGCAGCAAGTCCCCAGACTTAGCAGTGGAGGATCTGGAGACAGACGCACTGAAGGCAGACATGGATGTCCACTTACTGCCTATGGAAGAGTTGACATCACGACTGAAAGACCTCCCCATGTCACCTGATCCAGAGTCACCAAGCCCCCAACCCAGTTGCCAAGCTGCCATCTCCGATTTTAGTACAGATCGTATTGATTTTTTTAGTGCTCTTGAGAAGTTTGTAGAGCTTTCTCAAGAAACCCGGTCTCGATCTTTTTCCCACTCAAGGACAGAAGAACTAGGTGGAGGAAGGAGTGAGGGTTGTCGCCTGTCAATGTTAGAAGTGACACCCTCCGAAATGGCAGCTGATGACCAGAGAAGCAGCTCTTTGAGTAATACTCCCCATGCATCTGAAGAATCTTCAGTGGATGAGGACCAGTCAAAGGTAAAACTGCTTTATGGTTTCTGTTTAATAAAGAAACTAAGGTTGGGGATTTAGCTCAGTGGTAGAGCACTTGCCTAGCAAGCACAAGGCGCTGGGTTCAATCCTCAGCTCAGAAAATAAAAAATTAAAAAAAAAAAAAACTATTGAAAATTCTGCTGTGTTAACTTCTTTGTGAGGGTGGTGGGGCTCACTCTTGCTAAGCCAGCAGTGTTCCACTGAGCTTACCGCTGGCCCTAACTTTTTTATTATCATTATTATTATGTATATGTATATGTATATGTATATGTATATGTGTTGGCATATTCATATGAGAGGAGGTACCCAGGGAGGTCAGAGTGACCAGATTTCCCTAGAGCTTGAGTACAGGAGTTGTGAGCTCCCCACCATAGGTGCTGGGGACTGAGCTGTCATCCCCTGTACATGCCCTGTAACCACTTTCTTCAGCTCCTTGACTCTTGTGGGTGTTAGTAAAGATTTTACTAGGAAACAGTGAAACAATCGAGCTGAGATCTTCCTTTAAAATGTAGGGTGCTTTTTTTAAGGATTTTTATCTTTTCAGGCTTTGTTGTCATTTTAGATTATTTTATTTTATGTGTATAAATATGTTGCCTGCATGTATATGAGTGTACCACATGTATGCCTGGTACCCACAGCACTCAGAAGAGGGCTTCAGCTCCCCTGGAACTAGAGTTGTGAGCCACTGTGTGGGTGCTGGGAATCAAACCCAGGTGGTCTCCAAAAGTAACAAGTGCCCTTAACTGCTGAGCCATCTCTCTATCCCCTGCTGGAGCATTTCTAAAAGGGGTAACAAAGTTGAGAATTAGTCAAAACAAATATCCTGACTAAGCAGGGGGGGGGGGGTCTTTATCAGCAGTGATGAAATGCCACAGTACTGCCTGAGTGAGAGCTACCTCTGAGAAGATGGATTTATTTGAGAAACATTTTATCTCAGTAAGTTTACAAGCTATACACGTGCAAATAGTTGCTGGAGTAGCAGATGCCCATGCTGAGTTCAGTGATGCTGTTAATAACATTTATGAATTTATCTCCAGTCCTGTGGTGCTCATGAGTCAGAGGTGATTTGGGAGAGTGAATTTGGGAGCAGACAGTATCCTAAGATTCCTAAGTGGCATATGATTTGTTTTGTTTTGTTTTTCAAGGCAGAGTTTCTCTGTGTAGCCTTGGCTTTCCTGGAACTCACTATATAGACCAGGCTGGCCTCAAATTTAGATATCTGCCTGCCTCTGCCTCTCAAGTGCTGGGATTAAAAGCATGTACCACCATGCCTGGCAATATATGATTTCTTATGAACCATATGAGAAGTAGGAGGAAATACCATAGATAATCAAAAAATTGCTCTGTTTTGTTTGTCTGTTTTGAGACAAAGTCTTAGATTTACTCTAAACTTCTTCTAATAATCTTAATGGACCTGATTATATTTTTGTGATGTATTTATTTTGCAGTACTGGGGATTGAACACAGGGTCCTGTGTATACCAGGAGAGTGTTTTACCAACTGAGCTTGGTACTAACAGCCCTCGATAGATACCTGAGATCTCATGATTTCTACCTTATTTCATCTGTTATTCTTTTCCTCAACCACCCAAAACAACTCTTGCCTCCACTTGTGTCTGCTGCCTTTGTTATGTTTCTGTGGGAAGTCAGAAGTTTATGGACCAGTCAGTGCAGGAACAGACAGAAATAGCCTTCCTTCTGAGCCCTTGGTCATATGAGTACTCCTTCCATGGCCGTGCACATACCAGGCTCACCAGTTCTGCCAAGATCACCTCTGCTTGATGTCCTGGCAGATTTCTCCCAAAGGCAAGACTGACCTTGTTAGTTTATACCAACTAAGACTCTTTGAAGGAGAAAAACCAGCACAATTCCTGAGGAAGTACTGTTTTGAAGTCTTATATGAAAAGTTAACAAACCATGCTGATAGTGATAATGCTCTGACTTGAAGGCGGGATATTTCTAGTTTTTGAAGTTAATACATTTTTGCAGTGGAACCTGTGTTGTTTTTTTTCTGGATTTGGGGGTGTCTGTTCTCAATCCATGGGAATTGTTACCAGTAAAGGGGTAAAATATCAGAGATCAGGGTCCTAAGGTTGCTGAGGGACATGGCTGAGTCCAAGCCATGGCTGACAAGCCAAGGATATCTTTCCCAGAAAGAGCCACATGAAATTTCGGGATTGTTGCCAGGTACATGCTTTTAATCTCAGTACTAAAGAGGCAGAGACAGGCAGATCTCTTTGAGTCCAGGACATGGTCTATGTAGTGAGTTCTGTCTCAAAAAAGAAAGGTCTGGAGAAATGGCTTCTCGTTTAGAACACTTGTTCTTACAGACCTGGGTTTGATTCCTAGCACCTATGTGGTTGTTCATAACTGTTCATAAATCTGTTTCCAGTGGACCTGATGTCTTCTTCTGACCTTTACAAGCACTAGATATGCATATCTACATGCAGGCAAAACATTCATACACTACACATAAGACTTAAAAATCTTAAAAGAGGCCAGTAGTGGTATACTAGTGCCTTTATTCCCACCCAGCACTAGGCAAGTAAAGCAAGCAGATCTCTGAGTTCGAGGCCAGCCTGGTCTACAGAGTGAGTTCCAGAACAGCCAGGACTACACAGAGAAAATGTATCTCAAAAGGAAAAAAAAAAAAAAAAACTTAAAAGAAAAAGAAATTTAGAGATTGTGAGGTCAGATACAAAGCAATTTCTCCCAGCTAGAAGGAACGATGATATGGTAAAAGCTAATGAGAGAAAGAAGCAGTAAGTCTTCCAATCACACATCAGATGACGGCCATCTTGCCCTATCTTATACTAGGCATATTGAAGGTGGCCAGCAAGCATTTGAAAGAACTGTGGTCATCACTGAATAAGTTCCTACCACATTAGAAGTTAATAAGCCAGCTAGGAAAGGTTCCATTCACCTCTTCATGGTCTAAGTCCTGGAGGCTCATGGTACTATGAAAATATGGATTATAAATCCCCATAGCTATTTTCAAGTTTTCAAACAAAGTCCTTGATTAAAATGTTGCTTGAGCTGGGTGGTGGTGGTAATCCCAGCACTCGGGAGGCAGAGGCAGGTGGATCTCTGTGAGTTCGAGGCCAGCCTGGTCTATAGAGCTAGTTCAGGACAGACTCCAAAGCTACAGAGAAACCCTGTCTCGAAAAAAAAAAAAAAAAAAATTCTCCCTCTGGCCTTAATGATGAATCCTGTTTTATTTCCATGGTCTGACAGCACAGTGAGTCTATGAACCTGGTACCCATAATTTATGTTCTCATAGATAGACAGACTCTCTTAGATTAGGGGTTACTAAGTGAAATACTAGCCATAATTTGCCATAATCATCTCACTATTTTCTCTTCTTAGGCAGTCTCAGAGCTTGTCAGCCCAGATGTCATCATGCAGTCTCACTCAGAAAATGCAATTTCAGTCAAAGAAATTGTCACTGAAATTGAGTCCATTAATCAAGGAGTTGGGCAGGTTCAGTTAAAAGGAGACATACTCTGTAACCCATGCCATACACCAAAGAAGAACACCATCCAAGAGCTGCCTCTGGAGAGAGCACAGGCCCCTGAGAACAAAGCTGGACATTCGGAGCAAGACGAGAGTTTGTATGCAGACCAACCTGAGCTAGCTGAAGAATCAGAGCAGTGCAGCTCAGAAGGCTGTCCAGCCACACACCCAGCCACAGCGGACTTGGAAGAAGAGGAACCAGTTGAGGGGGGACAGGACTGGGGCCCAGGGATGCAGCCTGGTGCCAAGTGGTACCCTGGGTCTGTGAGGCGGGCCACCCTGGAGTTTGAAGAGCGCTGGCGACAAGAGCTGGAGCACCATGGCGCTGCCGCCTCTGCAGGCGCCACATTACCCAGTCGCAAAACCTCTAAGAACGGGTCTTCTGCAGCAGACCTAATGCCAAAGTGGAAACGCGACGAAGCCACCCCAGAACATTCATTTCCCCTCAGAGAAGCAGAGATGAGCAAGGGGGAAGGGGAATTGAGTGGGAATGAAGCTGGACCACTATCCCATGGTGAGCATAATGCCACTGCTCCGGCCCCTGAGCTGCTGGAAAGTCATCCCTTGCGAGCGCCTCAGGACTGCCGAGGGTCAGACACTGGAACTAAGAAGCAGGAAGGAGACCTGAAGAAGCAGAGGACTGGGATTCCAGACCAGGGATTCGAGACACAGGCCATCCCTCTTCCCCTTCCCAAGAGAGTAGAGATCATCGAGTACACACAAACAGTTACATCACTTGCTGCCACTGGGCCAGGAGGTGAGACAGCACCCAGCACAGAGGGTGGAAAGCAAGGGCTGAGGAAGGTGACAATGGAGAGGGCTGTCGCCATGTTCTGTACGCTGGATGAAAATCTCAACAGGACTCTGGACCCCAGCCAGGTTCCCCTGCATCCCCAAGTACTACCTCTGCCTCACTCTTCCTCAGAGTACGTCAGGCTCACTGGCCCAACCCCCATCCTAAGTAGCCCTGAAGACAGGGGAAACGGCCCTTCAACACCCTTGGAGAAAGCAGCACCTTTGGTCAGATGCAGTGCCCACTTAGCATCCGCCAACTCGGATTACCTGCATCCCCAGTCTGTGGTTTACCTGGAAGGCTGCACAGAGCAGAGCAGCACCACAGACAGCGAGCTGTCCACAGAGCGGGTTAGCCAGGAAGACAGCCAGGAGGGCTTCCTTGCAGGGAGCAGTGGAATGGTACACAAGTTTTCTCAGTTAAGTAATGAAGACCTAAGTTTAATTAACAGACTTGGTGACAGTGTTGGGGTGTCACAGAGAAAACTGGACCCGTCGCCTGAAGCCTGTCGAATCCCACATAGCTCTAGTAGTGAAAATATAAGAAATCTCAGCCACAGCCCTGGTGTAGTGAAGGAGCGCACTAAAGAAATTGAGTCTCGAGTGATCTTCCAGGCAGGGCTCACCAAAACATCACAAATGAGGCGCTCGGCTTCTCTTGCCAAGTTGGGTTACCTGGACCTTTGTAAAGACTACTTAGCAGAGAGAGAGCTTGTCTCCTCGGAGTCCCCTCATCTCAAATCGCTTCAGCCCTTCATCAGAACAGACTCAGGCATGCATGCCTTGATGGCCCAGGAGCCCTCAGAAAGCCCAGGTGCCCACCAGAACCCACAGCCCACCAAGTATTTTGTAGAGCAACTCAAAACAACAGAGTGTATTGTGCAGAGCAAACCAGTGGAGAGGCCCCTGGTGCAGTATGCCAGAGGATTTGGGTACAGCCAGCAGTGTTTGCTCCCCAGGGCAAGACCAGAATTGACTAGTTCTGAAGTAGGCCTTCCTTTACTACAGACACAGGGCCTGCAGTGTCCAGGCCCCACTCCAGGGCTGGCCGTGGCACCCCGCCAACAACATGGCAGAACTCACCCTCTTAGGAGACTAAAAAGAGCAAATGAGAAAAAACGGACAGCCAACCCCTTCTATAACACCATGTGATCCTGAGCCTGCACACACGGTTTTCTAAGAAAAATGTTTGTGAAGGGCGGATGATATGTGAGGAACGTGCACTTTATCATTAATTTTGTAATATTTTGTCATTTTACTGTTCCTGGCTCATGCAGGGTTTGAGTTTTTCCGTGTGTGTTGCATGTGTGTGTGTGTGTGTGTGTGTGTGTGTGTGTGTGTGTGTGTGTTGATTTGGATGGCAAGATCATTTTATCATTTTTTATTTTTAAAAAGTTCAAACCTCAAAAAAATTTTTTTCAGAGAGCACCTTTATCAAAGGCAAATTGCTGTTTTTCAATCACTGCCTCCTGTCACTTTCTCAAGTGCCCTCTGAGAAAAGACTGCTTGATTGAGGGAAGAACAGAGGGCAGGCGGCACTGAGGCTAGGGACTGGAGAGGCCTCACCAGGCCCAAAGTGGCCTGCCCACTGAGGGCAAGGCAAGTCACTGCTCCGGCCTTCCTCTCCAGCCCTTCTTTGGAGTTCACGGGTTCTGCTCTGCCTTAAGAGGCAGTTGAGACTCCATTTCTTCTGGTATCCCAGAACATATCAATCATTATGAAAAAGGGATTGGTGATTGATTGGCCTGGCGATAGAATTCTACAAAGCAAATATTTTTCCCCAAGAAAACAATCTGAAAATCTAAGAGGACCCTAAGCCAAACTCAAGGTCATCGGTAGAGAAACGCTTTAAGAGAGGGTTAAGCAGAGGTGGAAAGGCAGCCCCCAAGTGACTTGTGGGTTAATAGGATCCACGTAGGTGGGCCTAGCCCCTCTGCTAGGTTGACAGGCCCTGCCACAGGCTTGAAAAACAGCAGCTTCAGCGTGTTCTTGTAAAATGAATTCATATGTGGGGTTTTAACCCTTCCATTACTTGAATATTCTGTGGGCCTTCTGAGTTGAACGGCCATAGTTTTCCAATTCATTTTCTTCTCTCGCTGTTTTCCCTCTCCTGCCCCTTTCTTAATTTCACAAATTATATTTTAATTGTTACATTGCATACATATAACCTATTGAACACAGTTTTCTACGTTAGCCCTGTTAACACTTGACCGAAGTTGCTTTTCTCCTCATTTTCCTGGAAGCTTTGTCTTTTCTCTACAGTTCATACACAGTATTTATGTACATAATGTCACTTTTTAATGCTTTGTTGTTGATATTGTGGGGTCTTTTTTGATTTATTCTTTTTAAGGAGTAGAGTTGCAACTGGAAAACAGAAACCAGAAATAAACTGATAGTTGTTGATAGGAATCTACACACTTTATTGATGGTGACTTTAATTGTTTTAAATGGAAACTTCTAATTGCCAGCTCCTGCCAAATTATGCACTTCCTCTTCAGAAGCCCCTGTAGGCTCCTGTTAGACCCCCCCTCTCCCCTGAGTGCTAACATCTCAGAACATTGTTTGCCAGAATTGAGGCATAGTCGGGCAATGTGTGTGCATTGCTCAAAGGAGCCTCCTAGTGGGGCTGAGGCTTGGGGCGGCTCAGCCAAGGCACAGATTCCATTTAGGGTCCCATTGCTTTGTTGTGTTGTGATGATCTTTAACACTGGAGGACCTGCTTGCTGTAAATAAGCCTCTGAGAGTCTTCAAGAAAACATCTGACCTGAAACAAATAACCCATTAACCCACCATAGCACATCACAACTGAAAAGGTCTACACATTTGTTTCCTGCTGGCTTTTGTTGATGTCCACGTTGCTGAGGATTGTGTAGATAAGAGCCAGGGACTCAGGTTTTTAATTTATCACAGATTATCATCAGAGACAGAATTTGGAGGGAGCAGGTAGTAGGATACAGAAAAGGGAAACAGTCCTTTTTCAAGTTCTCCAGAGCTGTGGATCCAGTTGCCATGCTAAAGCCATGGTTGTGTATGATGTCACTGCCAGGAGGCAGTTCAAGGCCAGCTGCTGAAAATGTATGGTGTAGGAGTTATATGTACCTGTGCTGTCTTTCTGGAGTTTCTTTAAATGTCACAGCTTTGTGAGTCCTGTGTTGTCTCATTAGGTGGTGTGTACCAGTGTGAGGTGGGGTTGGGAGGCAAGATGATGGATTCCAGGGCTTTCTGCTAAAGAGCCCTGTCTACCAATATGATGGTAGGACAGGAAATTATGGTAGAGTGAGGAATGCCCTGCATGGAGGTTGAGAGAGTGGCATCACCAAGAAGTAGTAATAAAAGCTGGGTGTAGTGGCTCACATCTGTAAGCTCAGCATTTGCTGAGGCAGGAGGATCACTATGAGCTGAAGGGCAGCTTAGGCTACAGAGTGAGACCCTCTGTCAAAAAAGGGACATCTATATGCCACACATTATCAACAGTGGGTACTCCCCTCATTTGCCAATACAGAATGCATTTCTCACAGCAGAGACTGAGAGAAAACCCTCTAATGCTTTTGGTGGGGGAGGGATACCTATTTCTGTTTTTAAAAAATGGGAAAAACCATCTTGTGCTGTCTTCCTTCTTAATTACATTTCTTGTCATTTAACTCACCTGCCTAGATATCTCACACAGGGTCTATAATTCAGCTATGCCAAAGGGTCTTGCCAGCCCTCCTAAACCCCCACATTTGGGTGTTCTTAAGTCATGTTCATGGCTAAGGCAGGTACACAATAAGCTGTTGAGGACTTTCTGTTTTTTGTTTTTTGTTTTTTTTAACTTCAACTCTTGATAATTTCAGATAGCCTCTTTGCCTTTTCTGTTCGTGGAAAGTCCAGACCTACCTGGTGAACAGCTAAGCAGGAAAGACCTTGACCAGTACTTCACCTCCTGCTCAATGTCTTTCAATCTCTACTGTTTTTAAGACCACTGTAGTCCTGTCAGTGGTCCTGGAAGAGTGTGTGAGTGAGCACACATGTAAGCACTTCAACAGGCTGGGCTGATATTTCGGTGCCTGGGATAATGGCCCAGAAGCAGACAAGATTAGAGCTGTAGTCTGGGTGGAGCTGGGAAGTAGGAGAGGATCCCAGCCAACTGTTGTTGGCTTTTAGACACAACAGAGCATCGGGAGCACTGGCATCTCATTTTGGTTGCCTCTAGTTCTTTTTAACACATTTGTTCCTGCATCCCCACTTCTTCAGGATCGTCAATGTTTTCCTGCTCTGCACCTTTGTCTCTGCCGCTGTTTCCTCCTTTCTCATTTTGGGAAGTACCCAGAGCTCCAGGGACAGCCTAGGAATACATCCCAGGCTCTGAGGCCTCCTGCTCCCAAGCCCAGATGCCTCATCTCAGAAGTCTCTGGCACCGCAGCTCACAAGAGTCTTCACCCGAGTTTCATTTAGTAAAAATGTTCTGTGGGAGTTGGGTTTTTTTCTAAGAAAGCATTATGCAAAAAGTTTTAAGGGCATTTTAAAGAAAAGCCATTTTGGGGGCTTTTTCAAACTATTTGTGGATACTTTGTTTACTTTGTGAGTATTAAAATATGCATCATCTTGGTGGCTTCTCAGGCACCAAAGCCATGTCTGTCCTGTGAGTCCTCCCCCAGAGAAATGCCATCTTATTGTCAGCCCCTGTGGACTAACGGGTCAGGTGCAGCTGACCTCCATCTGTGTCCTGCACGATGCATCCAGCAGTCCTCCTTCTCGGTGCTGGTGTGTCTTCATAGTGACGATGGTGATGGTGAACGGCTAGTATGGTGGCTTCATTCTCAATTTTCGATGGTAGACAAGGTGACATTTTCATTGTCTAGCACCAGTCCAACTTAAAGCATCATGGACTTTGTTATCCCTTCCAAACTAAACGATCAAGCATGTATTGGACATAAGTGTATGTGTTGCCTCGACTCATCTGGCACCCATATTAGGAAGAGGCGGGCCACCAAAGCAGGAAACTGCACACTCCTTTCCCCCAGGCTTTGGAATTTCTTGATGCCATGGAGAGCTATTGCAAGGTGCTTCTGTACTGCTCCAGCCTGAAGTGGAGGTGACTAGACCTAGCTTCTGCTATGAAGAGAACCAGCCTCATCTCAGTGCCCCAGAGATCTAGGATAGGGTTTCTAAACTGGAATCATCCCTTATCAGCTTGAAGATCCCCCTCCCCCAAAAAGTATATGGCTGGGGCTGCCATCTGTCTTCACAGTGTCCTGCCTGCAGAGAGCTGATACCCCAAATGGAAAACTGAGGAACTAACCTGATGTTTCCTAGTCAGTAAGCCCACTGGGAATTGTTTGGTTTTATGGGGTTTTTATCATGATTTGTTTGGCATAGCTAAAGGTGCCTTCCCCCTCCCTCTTTTTTTAAACTTTGTTTTGTAAGACTTGTTCAAAACACAGACAAGTCCAAAAGACTTGCACTGACTGTTACCTTTGCCCAGGCTACCCCAAACTTCTATGCTCTCATTTTAGTAAATAAAAGCAGGTGCTCCCTGGAATCTCTGGGACCTTTTTGAGGCATTTAAAGCAGAATATAAAGAGTGGTCTCATCTCCTTCCTTAATCTCCCTGGTGGTCGGGATGTCCTACTTGTATCATAGTTGTTTTTATTATTACTGATGTGCTCCGCTGTTTTTAAATGTGAACTTGTGCGCACATGTGCAGACTCAATGTTCTTGTTACAGATTGAATAAATTTTTATTTTGAAGACAAAATGTGTGCCTCAAATGCAGCAAAGTAAGAGGGTGCTGGGAAGGTTGGGGGAGTAGAAGAGAACACTGACAACAAAAACAGAATAGCATCACACATTCCAGTCAAGCATACATTGAAGAACTATAGAGTGGGGAATAAATACACGTGTGCACGCGCGCGCGCGCGTTTGTGTGCATGTATATAACCTGCCTTACACAAAAGACTGACTAGGAAATGAGATTACCAAAAACCGAAGACAATGAGGCTCCAATCAAGTGACCGGGCTGGGGACTTGGCTAGTCAAAGAGGTACTCACCAAAGCTGTCAACCTGCATGTTAAAATGAATAAGCAAAATTCTTCCACCACCTGTGGTGAAGAGTGACTGGTGTGGGACATCTGCGGCGACCTGCCTTGGCAGGGATGGATTTGTTGGGTGAGTGACCTCACTGGACATTAATACAAGCTTTCAGCACAGTGAAATCTACACTGGGCTGCAGAGATGGTTGAAGGGCTAAGAATGCACATTGTTCTTCCAGAGGACCTGTGCTTAATTTTCAGCACCCACATAAAGTGGCTCATAACTTCTCTAACTCCCCTCCACAGACATCCATGCTTATGCACCTCCACATACACATAATTTAAAATATTTTTTAAATATACATCAAGGGTGCAAGAGAAAGACAGAGCCAATGCGTTTATCTGGCTAGGTCCTGCCTTTTCACAAATGCATGATGAGAAGTTTAATAGTATGATTTATCACATCCAAAAGAACACTACTATCCAGGGAAAGCTCAGGTATTACTTTCCCAACCAAACTTGGTGATTTTTCCAAAGAAAACTGCAGCCCACTTCTTTCTGGATCAGTCAAGTCAGGTGAGTGGCACACCATTGTTCTCTAGTGGGTGTGCATGATAGTGAAGCTACAGTCACTTCACAAAATATTCCAGGAGTGCTCAAGCTTCTGACCAACCTAAATGTGTTCAGTCTTGGCTTTGTAGTCAAAGCAAATGGACCAGATCATGTCGCATTTGTCAGGTCTCTTTCAGAAAATGAGGTCATAAAATGAAATCCCACTGACAGTTCTGTGGAGCCACCAAGCCCAAGTGGCTTCTTCCTCTGGTTGCTGTCTTGTTTCTGGCTTTATGTTGTTGAATGTTTTTGCTCCTTTGGAGGGCCCACCACCCAGCTCCCAAATAAACCACACAGAGGCTTATTCTTAAAAATGCCCAGCCTTAGCTTGGGCTTTTACCTTTTTCTATTTCTGTATATCTTTCTTTCTTACTCTGTTACTGGCTGTGTGGCTGGGTGGCTGGCCCCTGAAGTCCTCCTCCCTCTCTCATTCCCTGATCTTTTCCCAGATTTCTCCTTCTGTTTATCCTCTCTGCCCACCAGCCCCACTTATCCTCTCTCCTGCCTTGCTATTGGCTGTTCAGCTCTCTTTATTAGACCATCAGCACAGGCACAGTCACACAGCTTCACAGAGTTAAACAAATGCAACATAAACAAAAGTAACACACCTTAAAATAATATTCTCTAGCCGCTTTATCTGTGTGGATGTTTTGCCTGCATGTACGTTGGTGCACCAAATGGGTGTCTGATACCTGTGGAAGCCAGAAGAGGGTGTTGGATCCCCAAGAACTGGAGTTACACGTGGTTGTGAGCTGTTGTGTGGGTTCTGGGAACCAAACGTGGATTACCAGAACGTTAATAAGTGTAGATTCCCCCAGAAAAATGTGGGTTATTATCATAAAGGAGCAACTAGTCACTTGAGTCTTCTCTGCCTAACCATGTACCTGGAATCTTAAGGTAAAAGAGTCCTTTGATCCTCGTGGTTACACACACACACAGAGAAGCCCTCAATTATTTCTGTAGCGCCAACAATTTCTGATTCTGTTCCTCTACAAGCATCTGAATACCTAGACCCCTCCTGAAAAACAGACACCTGTGGGCACCCTTATGCATCTCTCTCTTTCCCCTCCTCTCTCTCTCTCTTTCCCCTCCTCCCCCCCCCCCTCTCTCTCTCTCTCTCACACACACACACACACACACACACACACACACACACACACACACACACACACTGGTCTCTACCATACAGAAGACTGATTGTATGTGTGGCCTGAAACCGGCCCCCATACTGCCCTCCAGGACCTAAGATGGGAGAGAAGAAATGAAATCATGAGCAGGCTTTGAGTAAACAGCATCTCCAGGAACTGGCTGCTCTTCCCTGGTTGTATTTTCTCCTTGACCTTGAACAGTAAGTACTTCAGACCCGTAGGTCTTGGGAGTGAGGGAATTCTGCCCTAGAATAGAACAGTCTCAAACAAAGGCCCTCATCTTCAGAGTTGGTTCCTCTGACCTCTAAAATGTGGCCAAGTATCTATGCCAGCCTTTTCCACTTGAACCTGGTGCTGGGAGTGAGTTCACTTTTCTCTGCCTGGTCTCTGAGCTTCCTCCTTCAATGGAACCTTCTAATAGGGCGAAAACGCCTATGCCCGTGCCAGCGTTTTAAGTTCTCAAACGATTGCTATCGCTGTTAATAAAAGCCGTAGCCTCGAAGTTGCCCTGGGCCAGCCTAGACCTTCATCAAGCGACTGAGAGGATTCCCCCAGAGCATCTTCAGCGGCCTGTAACCAGCGGGTCCTGGCTGTGCTCCCCCACAACCCCGCCCGCTGGGAACGACTAAATTAGCTGCGCGTTTGCGGCAAGAATGCGGCGCTCAAGCACCTGATCATTCGCGGTGGCTCCCAGTCTCGGTGTCCCGCTTTGGGCCAAGCGCCTTGGCCTCCCGAACCTACATGCGAGGGGCGGAGGGAGCCACGGGGCACGCACACTGACTTTTCCCATTTTACCAGGGCAGGCGAAGTGGAGACGCAGGACTTTCCCGCGCTGGACAGGGCGTGGCCGCGGTGGCCTGGCCCTGCCCTCCCCGTTCGGCCCCGCCCCCTCAGGTTGATGGCAGCAGCAGCTGGGACTGCAGCGGAGCCGGCAGCTGAGAGCCGCAGGCAGCGGCCGGAACGCGCGACCCAGTGCCTGGCCCCGGACGCCTCCCTCGGCCCCCCGCGTACCCCGGCCCACTCCGCAGAGGAGTCGCTGCGAGAGCACCCCCGCCCGGCTTAGGACCAGGTACCCCCCTCCCCGCCTCCGCCACCGCAGCCAACGGAGCGGGCGGGGTCTCTGCAGGGGGCAGAGGTCTGCGCCCCCCCCCCACACTCCCCGCCGCTAAATTCGGTCCGTCAGGGCGGACTTGGTGTCTATATTTGGCCGGACAGCGGCTAGCGAGGAGACACCTAGTCTCACAAGAACGCACTGCAGGGGCAGGAGGCTAGAGGAGGGTGCGGGTAGGCCGGGCTGCAGGCCTGGGGCTGCAGGAGCGGTTTGAAGGGCACAGGGATGCCCGGGCTGGGGAGGGGCAGGAAGCAGTGGCCTTTGGGAGAGCCCGGTGTGTCCCCTTGGGGAAAGTACCATAGCTGAGGTCCTGGCTCCAGGAAGAGGACCTCACCTCCTCACTGGCGCACATCTGGTCCTTGCTGATGGGGTCGAGGGCCCCTACTCTCTGGAGAACCTACTAGAAGATCCAGCCCAGGCAGCACACCCAAAGCAGCGGGACTAAAGTGCGGTATTCATGTCAGATGACCATGGTCGGGCTTCTCAGCGAAGCCTGTGCTTGGTGGAATGGACAAAAGGGAGATCTATCTACCTTCTACTGCTCTCTCCCACATATCCCACCACCACGGGGAGGAAACTGATGAAACTGGAGTTGAGACAGGCTGACAGGAAGAACGCTTCTCTTGGCAAATTTGTAGAAAAAGACACATGTGCCTGAACTCTGCCAGAGATGAGAATTTCAGGATCTTGAGGGCTGGAATCCTAGCCCCACAACTAACCTTGAACTAAGGTCCAGAGAGAGAGCGTTGAGTAGGGTGCCTCGAGACACAAACACTTGCAAAGAGGTGCTCATCCATGACCTGTGGCAGGAGGGAACCCACTGATATTGCTCCTCAAAACATCCCCATCTCCCAGGAAGTTTCAGCCCTATATATGTCTGTCTCCATTACCCCCCTAGCCTGTGTGTCAGACTCCCTGTCCTAGCCCCTCAAATTAAAACACATTTGACAGGTGATGAAGATGTGCCTCCTCCTTTGGTCACTTGGAAGAAAGCTCCCTGCTCCTTACCAGATAATTCTACTCACTTATGCCTCCCTCCCACAGTTCACAGGATTAAGGACCAACGTGCCTCTAGGCTCTGATATCCCCTAGCTTTGCTCCAGCCATGAGCCGGCGAGTGGTTCGGCAAAGCAAGTTCCGCCATGTGTTTGGGCAGGCAGCAAAGGCCGACCAGGCCTATGAGGACATCCGGGTATCCAAGGTCACATGGGACAGTGCCTTCTGTGCCGTCAACCCCAAATTTCTGGCCATTATTGTGGAGGCTGGAGGTGGAGGTGCCTTCATTGTCCTGCCTCTGGCCAAGGTGAGGGATGAGGGGAAGGAAGCAACTGGGAGGCAGTCGCTGGCTGGGGCCTCTGGGATATCTCACTGAAATCCAGTCCTCCCTCAGAAAGGCAGTCTGTGTGAACTGGCTGCTCTCCCCTCCCCGTTCCCTATGCTCACTCTCTAGGCCCTGCAGACCCTGTTCCCAGCAGGGACCAAATGGGAGTCAGTGACATAGATGACTGGGGTGCAGCAGAGCCAGGCAGTCAGATTTTGACCTTGGTTTTCCCTGTAGTGTCAGAGAGAGAGGGGATGTGTTAGATGGGGTAGAACGAAATGGAGGAAAGGAAAACAAAAGACGTAAAGCCAGAGCTCCTCTGCACACCACGCAGGAAAAGGGGCCAGACAATGACTGCCACCTTTGCAGACACTTGGCCATCTCTACCCCAGGATAAACACCCCAAAGCATAACCCTGACCTAGATACTGACCCCCTATACTTACTAGAGGAGGCCCCACAAGTGGCAGGGTCAGGAAGAGGCCCAACAATGGCCTATGACTCACCCCGGACAATGCAGACCAGCATCCAGAGACACCATCCCAAGGGCTCAGATTTCAGCTAGAGCCACCTCCTCCCCCAGCATGACTGTCATTTCAATGCCATTTAGCTACCCTCTCTCCCAGACTGCGTGGTCTGGGCCAGTGCCAACCCCCTGCAGGGTCTTCACAGCTCCCCAAATCAACTCATGGAGACAGAAAGAAAAGTGGGTCCCCAGCCCTGGTTAAGGGGTATTAGGCACCAGGATTGCATGCTGGTGAAGCCAAGGGACAGATCCGCTCTAGCGGCTAGGACACTGCACTCAGGGTCATTCACTAAACCCACTTCTAGGAGCTTTCCACAGATATCCCAACTTGGGGAGCGGCCTTAAATACAGCCTCCTCACAGGGTGTATGGGTACATGTCTGTGAGCCCAGCACTGAGAAGACCAAGGCAAGACCAACATAGGCTAATAAACATAATGAGACCTTATATTTAAAAAGAAAAACCCTTCTCTAAGTAAGTGTCTTTTTTGGAGAATTGACTTAATTCAAGTCTGGATTCTAGTGTCTTGCTGTGGGTCCTTTGTTAAGTCACTGTGCCTCACTGTATCAGATTCCCTTAAACAAATGATTTCACTCTGTGCATCTTCAGCAAAGTTCAAAGAGTGAACCAGATAGGCTTAGAGGCTGAAGGAGGTCTGCAAAAAGAAAATTAATGATACAGAATTGACAGGTAAACAAATCCAGTGCTCACTCCAAAACCACATACAGGAGGGCCTGGGGATGATCATTTGCTTAGCAAGTGACAGGCCCCAGTGTGTGTATATGCACACACACTCACACGCACAAGAATGGTCCCACATCTCCCTCTCTGATCCCTCCAGACAGGGCGAGTGGATAAGAACTACCCACTGGTCACTGGGCACACTGGCCCTGTACTGGACATTGATTGGTGCCCACACAATGACAACGTCATCGCCAGTGCCTCAGACGACACCACTGTCATGGTAGGAGCCAAGTGGATGCTGCCAGGCTGGGTTTAGGGATGCAGGGAGGTGCCTCACCTGTGCTGGGGAAGGTGATAGCTGGGGCAGGCACCAGGAGCCCTGGCCTGCCCTGCTGGTTCCCAGATTATTTTTAGTTAAATACATACCCACTCCCTCCCAGAATGCACTGCCTAGAACTAATTATAGCCATGGACAACTTGGGGCCCTAAGAGCAGGGGTACAACACTCTGAAATTTTCCTGACAGAGTGAATGGGGAGGTCTCTGGAGAGCTGGCAATGCTCCTTAGTCCTGAACTGCTGCTTCTCTGTGCTGACAGAGCCACACCCTCTCCTGTACTTGACACTTACCACTCAACAGGGCCAACAGCACAGAGGGGGCGGAGCATCCCTGCATCCCACCTACTTGTTGCCTTTTCTTCCTATCTAGGTGTGGCAGATTCCAGACTACACCCCCGTGCGCAATATCACTGAGCCTGTCATCACACTTGAGGGCCACTCCAAGCGCGTGGGCATCCTCTCTTGGCACCCCACTGCCAGGAATGTCCTGCTCAGTGCAGGTCTGGGAGATGTTTAGGAAGGATCCCTAGGATAGATGGTGGGGGGAGAGGAAGGCGGGCCCCAGTGACCATGCCTGGACACTCTGGACAGGTGGTGATAATGTGATCATCATCTGGAATGTGGGCACTGGAGAGGTACTGCTGAGCCTAGACGACATACACCCTGACGTCATCCACAGTGTGTGTTGGAACAGCAATGGTAGCCTGCTAGCCACTACCTGCAAGGACAAGACCCTGCGAATCATTGACCCCCGGAAGAGTCAAGTGGTTGCGGTGAGTGCCTGGCCTGGCTACTCCCTAGCACCCCTTGCTCCACACCAGCTGTTAGCCTCTAATACCCACTGCCATCAGAACCTCTGGTCCCAGCTTTTACCTGTCCCATCTCTACTCCAGAGATTAGTCATGACCCCCGCACCCTTTGCAGGCTTTACCGCATCAACCCCTGCCCTGAGTTAGCTCCCAGGCTGCAACCCCCTGCCTGCTCCTATTCGCTCCTCTCCCATACGTCTCAGAGCTCCGAGGAGGGCTCCTTGCTTTTAGATTGAGGGGAGAAGCTGGAAACTCCATCCTCCAACCAGAACCTGCATGAAACCTGAAGTCCGGGACCCTCTCCTCTCAGATATCCAACGTCATCTTCCAGGGTCTGGGGCCTGACCACCGACTGACCCCCTTCGCACGCATTGACCCACTGGGTGGGGATGAAACAATCTTCAAGCGTTGCTTGTCCCAGCTGGGTGTCCTGGGAAGGCAATGGCCCTGTCCCCCTGTCCTGGCCAGCCTCCATCTAACCGGGAGTGTGGGGGTAGGGGACATGCAAGTTTGCCTGGAGCGAAGGCTTGGGAGCCAGAGGGAGGGAGAGCTGGTACTCTAACCCACTAACCCTGCGAGCAGGAGCGAGCCCGGCCTCACGAGGGCGCCCGCCCGCTGCGGGCCGTCTTCACCGCAGACGGGAAGCTGCTCAGCACCGGCTTCAGCAGGATGAGTGAGCGGCAACTCGCACTCTGGGACCCGGTAGGCCAGGCCGAGCCGGCCCCATGGCTCGCTTTGCAGGTTCAGCCAAGAGCCCGGCCCAAGACGCCCAAGCGGAGCACAGGGCTCCCTTGTGGGTAAAGCCCCACTGCAACCCCAGGGAGCCAACAGACATCGCCTGCCCCAGGGATCAGCCTTTGAGGGTGCCTAAGGTTTGGGACCTGCTGAGAGCTCCGCGCCTCCTGCTCGGTCCCCGCCCTGATACTCTCCAGGCCAGGGTCCTGCCACTGACCTCCGCGAATGGCTCTTGAGACCCCTTTCCCCCCCCCCCCCACCTCCACCCCACACTCAGGTCGGCAAGGCAGGCAGTAGGGTGATGCTCCTCCCTTCTCCCCCCTCGCTCCCCCAGGAGAGGTTTGCAGCCCACGAGGGGATGAGGCCCATGCGGGCTGTCTTCACACGGCTGGGTCATATCTTCACCACGGGATTCACCCGCATGAGCCAGCGAGAGCTAGGCCTGTGGGACCCGGTAACACAGCTGGAGGCTTGGGGTGTGTGCCCCGGGGGCTGGCATCACGGGCGAGGGGCCAGACGCCCCGCACCCGCAGGGTATGCCCATTCTGACAGGGCTAAAGGTTGCTGCCACCTCACACACCCAACACTGCCCAGTTTTGCTGCATCGCCTGAAGGAGCTCGCGCTGGCGCCCCCTCCTGGTGATGCCTAGTCCCTGGGGGTGGTTTGCTGTGACTGCATGCAACCGCACAGGGCGTACTTGTGCGAGGGAATAAAGTCTAGGAGAAGAGAGCCTGCTGGAGCTCTCAGCAGAGCTGCCTTGGGAACGCATGGGATTTGGAGTGGGCATAAAGCGAATTCTGAAGCATGCCGGGAGGATGAGCAGAGCTGGTCACTCTTCCTGTGCTCGGCAGAACAATTTTGAAGAGCCAGTGGCCCTGCAGGAGATGGACACAAGCAACGGGGTGCTACTGCCATTCTATGATCCTGACTCCAGCATTGTCTACTTGTGCGGCAAGGTGCTGGAGGCTGGGCGGGAAGGCCCAGGGCCAGGAGGGAGATGCCAGGACCCTCTCAGGCCGTGCCTCTGAATTGACTGGTTTTGCAGGGTGACAGCAGCATTCGGTACTTTGAAATTACAGACGAACCACCTTTTGTGCATTACCTGAACACTTTCAGCAGCAAAGAGCCGCAACGGGGCATGGGTTTCATGCCCAAGCGGGGACTGGACGTCAGCAAATGCGAAATCGCCAGGTCAGCATTTTAGTCCCTTCTGTCCCCCTGCCTCTGTTCCTCGTGTTAGCTATTGCTCTGCAGGCCTTCCCCTAATTATGCTGCTCTTTGGAAAAGAGAAGAGCCATATTAGTCTTTTTTCAGTGACTATCCCAGCGTGCCCCCAACCTGGCATTCCACCAGGGATGTTTTAACCCAAAACTGATAATGTGTGCAAAGTTCAATGTACGTGGTAGTTACTCAGCATATTGGCTTCCAATTCCTTAGTCTCAGACACGGGGCTTTTAAAAGAACGGGGAGACAGCGAGTGTTGAATTCCCCTGCCTCGTAGGTTCTACAAGTTACATGAACGAAAGTGTGAACCCATCGTCATGACTGTACCTCGAAAGGTAAGGAAGGAGGGGAGTTCCACGTGGGGGGGGGGGTGATTGGAAAGCATCAAAAGACAGCCAGTGTCCCCGCTCACCCTGGCCTTCCTATCCACCCCACCCCTCAGTCCGACCTGTTCCAGGATGACCTATACCCAGACACGCCTGGCCCTGAGCCAGCCCTGGAAGCAGATGAGTGGCTATCAGGTCAGGACGCAGAACCTGTACTTATTTCGCTAAAGGAAGGCTACGTACCCCCCAAACACCGCGAGCTCCGGATCACCAAGCGCAACATCCTAGATGTGCGTCCACCAGCCGGTCCCCGGCGCAGCCAGTCAGCCAGCGAAGCCCCCTTGTCGGTAAGCTCTAAGATCTGACCCGCTCCACCCTAGCTCTGCCCGAGCTTCCGCTCTCTGCCATGGTCTCCTCTGCTCTCCACGTATCAGCAGCAGCACACCCTGGAGACACTGCTGGAGGAGATCAAGGCCCTTCGGGAGCGGGTGCAAGCCCAGGAGGAGCGCATCACGGCTTTGGAAAACATGCTGTGTGAGCTGGTGGATGGCACGGACTAGCGCTGCATATGTGCTGCAAAGCTCTGCACGCTGCAGACCCAATGGAGCAGGGCGCACAGACTGGCAGCACCGGCTTTTGGTCTGGGACTCCGAACCCTGCTTCCTAGGGTTGGGGTTAGGGGTGAGACCAGAAAACAAACTCTGTCCCTTACAGGAGACCTGGACACACGGATCTTAAGTGGCAAGGACTAAGCTCCTACTAGGTCCCCAACTTTACGGGATCCGTCCTAGAGGGAGCCTGGGATACTGCTGGCCTTAGCGATGGTGCTTAGTGGTGAGGTGGTGTCCCTCTCTGTCCCTTACCGTAGGCAGGGGAAGTGCTTAGTATTAGTGTGCTGCCTGGGGGTACTGACCAGCTTGGGCTTGACCTCAAATGGATGGAGAGTCAACAGGTATTCCCGAATCTCAGGAAATCCCCACATTTACCCTAACAAGCTCACTCAATTTCCCCCCATAGTATGTGGGGGCAAACGGGCAGCCCTCCGTTTCTGTGGCTGGTAGAGCCTGACCCACTAGCTTCATCCATCCATCTATAGCAGAGGGCTCCCCACTTCTTTGGCAGCTTCTTGGAGACAGACAAACCCCACCAGAGAAATCTCAGGAGTACTGGCATAAGGAAGCAGGTCTTACACACACACACACACACACACACACACACACACACACACACACCACTGCCTCCAGCTTTCTGCTGAATCTGTAAAAATTCTGAGGCATAATTAATGAAATGTTTTACTAAATACAAGTCTGTGCCTCCTGCATGGATGGCTGGGGACTCCCCCATTCCCTTTTTGGAATCCTGGGGACCCTAGCAAATGCAAGCTGGGCAGCCTCTTACCCTAGATCAGCCATCTTGGCATTGAGGTTCCAGAGACCCCGCTTCCCACCCACCTAGGCACTCCTTCCCAATAAAGTTAGGTAGAAAAGCATCTGGTTTGAAACCTCTTTATTTTGTGCCTCAGAATCAGTCTGGTGCCCCTGGCATCAGGGAAGGGAATAGGAAGAACAGCTTTGCTCTTTTCTTGTCCCCTTTGTCCCCTTCCGGCCCCTGGCAGAGAAGCCAGCCAGAAGGTGGCCCCAGGAAAAGGGTGTGCGCGGGCCCTGCCCAGGGGACTGCCTGTGCTTCTTAGGTGGGTAGAGCAGAACAGGGAGAGCCGGGGTTAGCACCATTGGATAAAGGGTGTTAGTCGGCCCCTGAATGGGGGCAAGAGGGGTGCACAACCACAGAGGGCTAGCAGCAGCTGGTAGGAAGGGGTGGGTGGTGATAGTGGTGCCAGGGCCCCGATCAATGCCTTTGTGTCGGGTCTAAAACGCTTGCCCCCAAGCCAATATGCTGCCCTACTCCCCAAGGCACCATGAGGGTACCAGGCCTTGCCCAGATTAGAGGGGCACCTTAAACACACTCCCTGATCACAATAAAAACGTGCTGCGGGCATGGGGACTCCGATTTCTGGCTGCCTAAGGAGAAGCTGGGACCACCCTGAGACACAGGACAGGTGTGGGAGCTGGGGGAGCTGGGCACCCCGCTAAGTGCACTTGACGCTGAAATGCCGGGGTGGGGAGGGGCTGGGCCCTTGATGTGCTGGTTTGTGTCTGGGACAAAGCAGCAACACAGCACACAGGGCAATCAGCTGCCTCCCAGGGGTGAAGAGCTGAGATGCGAAGGCTTCAGGGGCAGTGTCCTGGAGAGGGGTCAGTGAGCAAGAAAGAGGACCAGCCAGAAGGAGCAAGGGACCGGGACAATGCTCCTCTCAAGGATTCATTTCCTTTTCAATACCACCTGTCTCCGCCCTTGGGCAGATCGGGGCCCAGAGAAGCGGAGTAGGGGTCACCGCAGAGCAAAGCAGGGAGCACAGCCGTGCCTCTAGGGCCCTGGCTTGGAAAGTTACTCCACGCCTGTATCAGACAGACCCTTGGCATCTCAAGCCTGGTGCGCCGCTACACCGCCGACGCCACGGCTCCAGGCTCCAGCAGCAGCACGGCAGGTGCGCAGAGCCGGGTCCTGCATGGAGTGGGTGAGGGTCCCGGCAGGGGACGCTACTGTTCGGTCAGCGAGAGCTGCAGGATGCGCTCCAGCTCTTCCTCCTCCTGGCGTGCTCGCCGCCGCCTCTCCTCCTGCTCCTGCGCCGACAGCTCCATAGCCAGCCGTAGCTGCTCGTCGTAGCTCCGGAACACGTGGCTGCTGGAGCCGGGACCCGGGCTGGGCCGAGGGCTGGGCACTGGTGCCGGGGCCACGGACTGGCGCTGCGGCGTGGGTGGGGCGCTCCTGGGGGCGGGGAGGATTTGTCGTGCGCTCCCCGCTCCCGGCACACCTGGGACACCTGCTCGTAAGCGGGGCAGGAGACATGTGGAGGCCCCAGGGCTGGGCAGGCGTGCCACCCTTCTAGGGGGGGCCATGAGTCTCGCTGGGGTGTCCTGGCCCCACCCGGTGGTGGAAGATCCCAGGTCCCGCCAACCTGTCTGTTGAGGGTCTGAACGTCCTGGGAGTTAGGTCCCTGCTCTCTGCACATGCCTGGAGCACTGGCCACCCACCCTGTGCCAGAAAAGGTGTTTGGCAGAAGCCATCTTGATAACGGGTTTTTGATATCAGATGGAGCCCTGCTGTAGGCACTAAGGGTTCTCTGGGCCTGGCAGGGTTCCGGTGTCATTGTGCAGTCTGATAGGTTAGTGGGAGCCTCTGTGCGTGTGTGTTGGGGGTAGGAGAGGGAATAGGCACCTCTAAGTTCTCTTCGGCCTTGTGGGCACTGACCTGTCCTGTCGGCGGCCGTCATGGGACATGGGGTGGGTGCCTGGCTTGCTGTTGGTTAGCGCCTCCCAGATGGTGACCTGGAGGGAGGGGCCGTTCGTTAGCTGTGCTTGTCTGCACTTGGAGGGCTTGGAGAGGCCTCGGGGACACACCTGGTCATACTCACTGCCCGCCTCAAGCAGGCTCTGCTGGATGGCAAACTGCAACAGATCATCATCTTCGTCCCGAGTCGCGGCCTCTCGCTGGCCACCCAGCACGCTGTAGCCACGGGGGGCCTCGAACAACGCCGGGGAGATCTCACAGCCGCGGCAGGAGGCTGGGGGCGTGGGCCAGCGGTCAGGTGTGGGCTGGGCTCACCCCTGGGTGTCAGGGAGGGAAACAGCGGAGCTTTGAGAGGGCGGGGCTCTGTGGGGAGTGGAGAGTCTCACTGGTAGAACTGGAGCTGCTGACGCTGGATGAGTCGCTGCCAGGGGACTCACTGCTGGGGCTGCCGCGCACTGAGGGTACTGGCTCGTCGCAGCCATTGAGGTTCCCGAAGGTGATGCGGGCATTGAGGATGTGAAAGATCGGGATTTCTGAGGAGCAGGAAAAGCCATTAAGCACCATCAGCTAGCTCCCCCCATACCTTAGACCCACTGCCCAGATTTCCTCTAAACCTCACCCTCCCAAAGTGGCTGAGGAGAAATTGGCGTGGGGGTGGGGGGGGGGGGCGGCACTCACCAATCTTAACTGGGAAGCCAGGAGGCAGGCGCAGCGTGATGAAGTCCCGGAGCTTGGCAAACAGTGCGTTGCTGACAGCCATGAGGTCAATGATGGGAGCCACCTGCTCACACAGGGACAGGGGATGCTCCTCACACAGCCACAGCTTGGCCTTGAACCTGGTCCCCCAGATCCCAAGGGGTAAGGGAAGCTGTAGGAAGCCATGGCCTCCTAGCACCTCTTAGGCCCCTGCCCCACGCACCCCTCCCTCCCCGGAAAGAGCAGGGGGGTCTCACTTCTGCGTCTTTGTGGTCAGCTCCATGGGACGACCCATGTCCCGGCTGCCAAGCTCAAAGCTGGGGTTGAAATATTCCTCTGCAGTGATGGCAGTGGGATTGGCTTGGCTCAGGGTCTGAGTGACCAGGGTCTGTACCACACAGGAGGGAGGAGGCCTCAGTCCCAGACCCAAGTCTCTCATCTCTACCCACTTCAGCACAGAGCTGACATTGGCTTTGTGAGTAGGGAGTCCACAGAGGTCCTGGTAAGCAGAGCACCAGCAGAACCTCCTCCTAAGCCACACCCACAACCTTCAAAACAATAACACCCCTGTCACACACTCACCCCATTTTGGGGACCCCCATGCTGCTCAGCAATTCCCAAGAAGGACTGAAGAGGTGTTTTACAACCTAGAAGAAATGTGGGGTCTCAGGCAATATTGCGGCCTCAGACACATGGGTGCCTCACCCAAAGCAGCTCCGCCCAAGATCTAGACTGGTGTCAAAGGTAGGGGTGTGGTAGCTCTCATACCCCACATTCCTAGCCACTTTCACTAAAAGTGATGAGGACTCTTAGGAGCAGGGCCCAGGACCCACTGCAAGGCAGGGAGAATTGAAAGAACACCTCAGCCAGACGTGGTGGGTGGCACCTGAATGCCAGCACTCACAAGGCAGAAAGGTGAGTGGGGATCTGTGAGTTTGAGGTTAGCCTGGTCTACATCAGGAATTTGAGGCCGCCAGGCGATGATGGCGCACACCTTTAATCCCAGCACTCAGAGGCAGAGCCAGGCTGATCCCTGTGAGATCTCTGGTCTACAGAGCAAGATTCAGGACAGGCCCCAAAACTATACAGAGAAACCCTATCCCAAAAAAACAAAATTAAATAAATAAATAAATAAATAAATAAAATAAGAACTTGAGGCCAGGGTAATGGAGTAAGACCCTGTCTCAATAAATTAATAAATAAAATAAGGGTTGGAGAGATGGCTCAGAGATTAAGAGCACTAACTGCTCTTCCAAAGGTCCTGAGTTCAATTCCCAGCACCCACATAGTGGCTCACAACCATCTGTAATGAGATCTGGTGCCCTCTTCTGGCCTGCAAGCATATATGCTATATACATAATAAATAAACCTCAAAAATGAATGAATGAATGAATGAATGAATAAATAAATAAATAAATAAATGCACTTAAAACTCAGAGGAAACTTCCCAAAGTGCCACTCTCCAGGTTGGTGATCTTGGATAGCAAAACACCAGTCTTCTTTTGGGGAGTATGTGTTGAGTATTTCCCTTTTGGCACATCCACATTAATGACTTCATTTCTTCTCAGGTAAGGCAGGAATTACTTGTTTCCACTTGAGACAAGTTAAATGATGGCCAATGAATGTGTGTGATATAAGCAAGTATGCAGGCACAGTCAGTGGCAAGGATCTCTGACTTTCTACCAAGGTTTTGAATCAGATGACTAGATTAACCTATAAATGGCATGCATGACATTTGTCTCCTAAATGCAATTCAGACATTAGCAATCAATCACTGAGCCCAAATGAACCCTAGGAACCTTCTTTGCAGTATGTTAGGGGCCTATCTGAATTGAAATCAATTTGTCTGATTGAGCCATCCTGACACTGGGCTGCCAGAGAACGCTGTTGGGGGCACCGTCCTATTGGGCATTTCTCCTCATTTGTCTCAAGTTCATTACCTTTGACCTTGCCCTTGTGTTGTTCTGAGAGATGCTCTGTCCGTGTCCGGGTAATAAGCTCCACATTGGAGGCCCCGTATACCTGAGGACAGAGAGGAAAGGCTTGGAGACAGTTCTGGTGCCCGCTCTCTAGGGAATTCTAAACACTCCCTCCAATAAAAGTCTTGGAGGGGATCTTTGCCCCAGTCTCTAGGCATGTAGGCAAGTAAATACAGCAAATTATTCATCCATTTACTTAGTCATTCAACAAACGTTTTAATGGTACTTGGGATTGAATTCAGGGCCTTTCATACACTAGGCAAGTGTTCTACCACTTGGCTGCAGCTCCAGCCTTGGCTATCAGACATTTTGAAGGAGCAGTTAGATACCAGCCATTTTGGTGGGCATCAGAGGTATGATGGTGAACAAACCCCTACCCCTTTGAGAGTCACAGTCTAGTTGGAAAGACAAGAAAATGTACAGTTATAAAACAGTGAGATGCATGCCCTACTTGGGGGGAGGGCACCCAAGGCCCCTTATCTGAACATATAAAACCAGGGAGGGCTTCCAGAAAGAGACAACATGTACAGAGACTTAAAGCCTTTGTCCATGCCTTTATTCATCATGTGCTGGGCAGGTAGTGTCCCACAGTGACAGTTTTTTAGAGGGAGGCCTGGCTTTGAGGTCAGGTAGCCAAGGTATGATCCCCAGCTCTGCACCTATGATTGTGCACATCACCTGTGTTTCCGTGAACTGCCGCAACACCCTCATGACCTCATCTACAGGCAACCCCCTACTAACTTAGTGGAGTACTAAGATTAAATGGGGTGCTGTGGAGAGGGCTCAGTCACATCTGTAAAGTGGGGAAGAGAGCACCTGACTGTTGTGAGGAGGAAATGTGGATAGTATATGTTTCCCCACACCCACACAGCCCGTCAGAACAGAGCCTTGGATGTGAATATCCTAAAGACTCCCACAAAGCCTATAGTGGAAATCTAGTAGTCACTGTATCTAGGGTAAACATTAGATTGTAACAGTTCTTTCTCACTGTATCTAGGGTAACAGTTGAATGTGTTAGTGTTTGTTGAGAGTACTTAGACCTTGAAGAAATCATAGTAGAGAACAGTGATTGTTCTCTGCTTTGTAGAATTAATTTTCTAAAGGGTTTCCCATCCATGCATGACTTGGGTCACAAGACTACCCAGGCACTCTTGGAAGTCTTGAATTATTGGGTACTGCAAACAATACAATAAGAGCTAAAGGTTGTGGGGGTGTGATGATTTCCTTCAGAGAACAAATAGATCAAAGGGGCTTTGGTATGAGGAACTTGTATCCCAAACAGCCTTTGTGTATAATCAATAAATATGCTTCTGAATGGAGGTTCGAGGTTCAGTTCACAGAAACTGTTCCTCCCAGCTGCCAGAGAGACTAAAATTACATTCTGGGGTGACTCTCCTTTTTTGAGCAGCCCACACAACACAGAATACCAGAAAATGCCCCTCTCCTGGGGTGATTTTTGGTCTCATGCTTTTCCTCCATGCTGTACTGCCTCTGTGCCCACAAGGCTGGGGAAAGTGGGTTGGGAGCCCTGGGCTCAGCATGGCCAAGCTCCAGAACCTGGAGCTGTAGCCTCACCTTGGCTTCATACCCATTCACCATCTCTGTCTTCTCACTGCGCCAGCCCAGAATGCCAGTCTTGTTCCTGGGAAGATAGAGTTGTCCAGGTGAAATGGTCGCCCATCAGGCTAGCTTCAGGCTGGCCAGGACACACCGACTCACCTCTCAAAGGAGATGTTCTTGGTGTCAAGCTGTGTGGCGACAACAGGCGCAGTGAGCCGGCTCAGCACTTGCTCCTCAGTGGGTTGGGCAGCAGCCAGCAGCAACTCCCGATCCTGCCCGGCCAGCGCCAGCGTCTCCATGTACACCACACGGCGATCGTGGTCAATTTCCATGACCACCGCACTTGTGTCTGCCACCAGGGAACAGCACAGAGTTCAGACTGGTCTGGGGCTGTCTACTGTCCCCCACCCTGCCCTATTTACTGCCAGACTGACCTTGGCCCCTGAAGACAAAGCTGCGGTTCCCTCTCTGCCAGGTCATATGGTCAAAGCCCAGAAGTGTGGTGTCTACCCTCAGGTTCTGCCCGCTCTTCCACACTTTGTAGGTATCACTAGGGCAGATCTTGGATACCAGGGGCACTGGGCAGAAGCGAAGGTCAGAAAGGGCTTCAGTTTTCTGGGCCAGCCCAGGGCACAGGAATCGAATTGGTAGCACAGTCAATGTAGATTTGAGCAATCTGAGGCTGGGCACAGGGATGGCTCACACACCACTGTCTCTCATACCCACTGTGTGTCCACTCATTCACTCAAACTCGCGCCCATGCTTTCAACAAGTATTTACTGAACACCAAATACATGCCAGGCACTGTTCCAGGCACTGGAGACAGACCCTGAACAAGGTGGACTCTCGCCTGTTGGCCTTTACCTCAGAGCAAATGACAGGCAAATCATTACAGAGGAAAAGAAATGACAGCGGAGATGGGATGGCGGAGATGGGATAGCATCCAGGACGGCCCGGAAAGACCTGGCTGGGAGCTGGCATTGAGCTGAGGCTAGGTGGAAGGAACCCCATGAAGAGCATGGAACCACACTCCAGGCAAAGTCCCCAGATCAGATCCAGCCCCTCTTACCCCAGCTAGTGAACTCCCATTTCATCTCCACGTAGAAATCCTGGGCCTGGGGGAAGACAGAGAAGGGGACTGAGCTGGCACTAGAATCAGGATGCGGGGCCACAGTGGGCAGGTGGAGAGCCGGCTCACCTTTCGAAGCTTCTCCAGGAGCATGGGGATACCAGCCAGCCGCTTCACCACCCGCTGGTAGTCACGGTACCGCAGCACCAGCTGCACCAACTCCAGATCCCTGGTACTCACAGCCTCCTGCAGTACTGGGGGGGGGGGGGGCGATGTCCCAGGGTGAGACCCTTTGGCCCACTCCAGGGCACTGGAGAAAGGGCCAAGATAAACAAGGGTGCCCACCTGTCCAACCACTGCGGTTCTCCCTGCCCACATCTGCACCATGTGCCAAGAGCACACGGGCACATTCCAGGTGCCCCAGTGTTGTGGCCAGGTGCAGGGGCGTCCGACCACGGGGATCCAGTTGTTCAATGTCCACCTGTGGAAGAAGTTGAGATGGAGCCCTGGTCACTTTGGAGGCATCTGACCGGGGCCTCACAGCACCGAAACTGGCAGCAGCTCTCTCGCAATGTCACCTGGTCCCGCTTACAAGGCCACAAGAGGGACCACATGATGAGCTGTGGCCCTGTGAATGGAGAGGGGAATAGGAGACAGGGAAAAGGACACTGGCAAAGGAATGTGAGGGCCTTCCTTCCTGTGTGCTGGGCCTCCAGGTAGAGTTATGTCCTCCAAGGCATGGGCCTCCTTGGAATGCAGGGCAGACTGAATGTGGCCATCCAAAGAGGCTGTTAGCCAAGGAGGATGCCTAAGGCTAAACCTGTCTGGTGGTCTCAGCCCACACTGTCACAAAGCGCCACTTTTTACAGAATTGTCGTGACCACTGAGTGACTGTAGGCAAACGGGCATGACAACACCTACATATGAAGTAGTGTACACACCCGTAATCCAGCACTGGGAGGTCTGAAGCAGGAGGATGTGAGTCCAAGGCTAGCCTGCACTACGTGGAGAGCAACACCTTCCTCCTGCCCAAATGCACTGGTTATGATCAAAGGGCAGGTGCACAGCACAGCCTCAGAGCCTGGGTGTGCCTGTAGGCTCATGCATCAACATCTTTGCATGAGTCCTATGATTTCAGGGATGACGTTCCACCACATGCAACTGTGTTGTATTGTGAAAAGCATGTGTGTTCAACACAAATATTTAGGTATATCTCAGGAGTCTGGACGTCTTGTAAACTCAGTGAAGCGACCATATGTTAATGGCTTCCCAAAACTTACTAAAGAGCTTCTCTCCAAACCCAGATGAGGTAAAAACAACAACAACAACAGAAAAAAAAAAAAAAAAACAACCTATACTGAAATGGAGGGGGGGGGGTGATGGTTTGTAGACAACTGGCAACGGGTGTCTCTGACTGGGATCCCTGACCCTGTGGCTTCTCGGGAAGAATATCCTGAATTGGTATTCAGAGAGGGGAATCAGCAGCAGACTTGGACTTGTGAAGACAGACATGAAACTGAGCAAAGTGAGAAGTAAGAAGATGCACAGCTCTGGAGAAGCATCAGTTTTGAGGAAAGGGAAAGAGGAGGGGAGGGGAGGGAAGGGGAGAGCAGGGATGGGGGGAGGGGAGGGGAGGGAAGGGGGGGGGAGAGCAGGGGAGGAGAAGAAGAGGAGGGGCATCCCAGCAGTCAGGAGGCTAAGGTAAGAGTTCAAAGCCAGCTTGGACTACTCAGTGAGACTGTCTCCAAAGCCCACCCCACATGCTCTCTGGTGTGTCTGAGTGCCTCCCTTGCTCGGAGTCCTCATGCTTAAGCCTATATTCAATACCTTTACTAAACCCCAACTCAATGTCATTTAAAAAAAAAAAAACCCTCAAAAATTACTGCCCATGTCACAAAGTAGGAAATAGAGAGGAGAGAGTGTTCAGTAGAAACACTCAGCTATGAAAGAGCGACCGTACAATATGCTCAAAAGTTCGAGATTTTTGGAGAGTTCTTTTGTTTTTTCTGGTTGTTGTTGTTTTGCTTGCTTTTTTTTTTTTTCTGTTTGTTTGTTTTTTTGGTTTTTCAAGACAGGGTTTCTCCGTCTAGCCCTGGCTATCCTAGAACTCACTCAAACTTATAGAGATCCTCCTGCCTCTGCCTCCTGAGTGCTGGGATTAAAGCCATGCACCACCACCACTGCCCAGCCTTTTGTTAGTTTTTTAACACGCTCTCGATATGAAGCCCAAACTGGCATTGGCATGGCCCTCCCTCCCCTCCTCGGTTGGTTGTTATTGTGGGGAGGAGGAGTTGAGACAGGGTCTTAGCTGGCCTCAAACTCACAGCTGAGTCTGACCTTGGATCCTTGATCCTCTTACCTCAGCCTTCTAAGTGCTGGGATTATGGGCAGGCACCACCACACATAGCTTGACATCTGGAATTAAAGGCCTGCTCTGCTATGCCCAGCTGTAAATTTTTGTTTTAACTCACCCATTTTTTTTGAAGCAATTTGTTGTAGAAATAACTACAATGATAAGCCTTCAGAACCAAGAAATGCAACACCCCATAAAAAGTGGATGCCAGGGTCCCTCATCATCAGATGCTGGGAAAACTCGAGGATCCTGATAGGAAGGAGGCCTGTATCAGTGGGACAAACCGAAAACACTTCTAATTCTCATTAGAAGTGATCAAGCCCTGACTCAGCAGGGTGGAGGGAAGGAAGACTCGATGTAAAACTCTATACCTAGTGAAAAGACTCTTCCAAAGGAAGAGGAAACACTCTGTGGTAAGCCACAGCTCAGAGAACACACTGCCAGAAGACGTGTGGAAAATGGTCAGGTGGGAAGAAAATGATACCAGATGGAGACTTGGATCTACACAAAGAAACGAAGAACGCCAAAAATGTTAAATTTGCAAGTATAAGGATGTCAGTAAAATATTTCAAACCCACAAGAATAAAGAGAAGAGATGTCAGCAGATGAGAAATCTCCACACGTCTTAAGAGATGGAGAGCGGTTGAGGCTTACCACTGACAGTGTGGAGCAGAGAAAGCCAGGACCCACACAGTGGGGAGGGGGGGGAGTAGAGCAGCAAGCCAGGTTACCCCAAGCTCACCAGCATGGGGTGTCTGGACTCAGGGACACTGATCACACCAAAGGACGAAGTTATGGAGTGCATCACTAGTGACCAGTGAGACCAGCCCCTTGTACTGGATCCTGAGCTATCAGCAACCCGAACGTACTACACTCCACCCAGGGAGGGCACTGAGTCCTTCCTTGGAGGGAGTAAAGACCAAAATGATCTCTGAATAGAGATATTTGGGGTTCCTGTGATCCTGTAGCTTGTTCCCCGGTTGTTCTGTGTCAGTGAGCTCCAGGCCCCATGCTCACACACATCCCCACAGCCACATGGAACTGGACACTGGAGGCAAAGTGTCCACTATGAAATCCACCAAACAGATAATAGGACCTTATAAACAGGGAGGAAACTGCCTCTGTAGGTAGTGAAAGGAATTTGGGGGTAGGGATGAGGCAGCAATTTGTATCCTCAGGAAAATGTGAAAAGATCACTGAGTTCTCAGACTGAGGCCCCCTGGCCTCCTGTCACCGGGCCTTTCCTCACCATGCCGTATCTTCCTCTCCTTCCCGGGCTTGCTTCATTCCTGCACAGCGGCCCCCGGGCTCATCTCACAGTGGACAGTGCCTCTCTTCACCACATTTTCAGGTTAAAACCAATGGCACTGGCTGGCGGCAAGATGCTCTACAGTTAAAGGCATCTGCCACCAAGTCTAGTCCCCCAGGTTGATCTCAGGGACCTACATACTGAAGAGAGAGAACTGACTTCCAAAATTGTCCTCTGACCTCAACATGTGTACAGTAGCACACTCATGCCTCCCCCAACACACACACACACACACACACACACACACACACACACACACACACACAGAGAGAGAGAGAGAGAGAGAGAGAGAGAGAGAGAGAGAGAGAGAACTTTAACTTTTAAAAACAAAACCCATGCCTGCCCCCACCCCGATGTTCCAGTAAGACTTCTGGCATGAAAGGCACCCGCTTACTTACCACTGAGCTACACCTCAGCCTCCAGAACACCCTCTGTTAACATCTTTATGCCCTCTCTTTCCTTCACCCTCCACATCTACTCTCGCCCCATGACCTGTAGGCTCAACCTTCAAAGTAGACCTAGAGGCCCCTCGATTCCCATCCACCTCGAGCTACCATGCTGCTCCCAGCCACCTCTCCTTCATGTGGCACTCGCCCTTACTGCTCACATCATCTCTCTCCTGCCTCTACATGACCAAGCTAAACTGAACTCAGGGGAGCTAGAGAGGCGGCTCAGTGGTTAAGAGCATGTGTTGCTCTTGGACTTACATCCAGTTCCCAGTACCCACATGATGTCTCACAACAACCCACTAACTCCAGTTCCAGGGGATCTGATGCCCTCCTCTGATCTCTGAGAGCACCAGGCATGCCTTCGATACACATATATGCCTGCAGGCAAAACACTCATAACACATAAAAAGACAAATAGATCTAAAAGAAAGAAAGAAATGAAATTAGCACAGAACCCCCCACACACACCCCGTGGTTTTTTGTTTTGTTTTTAGTGTGTTAGTCTAGAATCCTAGCCTTGGACCTCTCTTGAAACTCTTGCCCACTCACTCACACACCTGCTACCAGCCTTTGTTGTCTTGGAAATGATCCTTGGATAGCCCGGTATTATGATTTTTACCCCGCACGGCTCGTGTGCTTGAAGCCTGGTCCTTCCCAGTAGAGCAGGAGAGAAAGGTAGTGGATTGCTAAGGGCTGGGGCCCAGAGAGAGGTGATTCAGACATGGGCAGCACCAGGCAAGGACAGGCTCACAAGAGCAGGTCGGGTCTCCTGGGACTGGATCAGCTCCCACAAGAAGGGGTCATTACAACCTGAGTTCAGCTTCCTGGCTCTTTGCCCCGCCCCACGCTCCTTCTGGATGTGCTAATCTATTCACTGTGACACAGCCAAGTGGTCCTAGCCAGCCGCTGCTTCTGTGCTCTTTGAACTTTCCAGTCCCCAGAATTGCGAGCTACATCAACCTTTTTTTCTTGTAAAGTCTTCAGTTATGCTGGGGTGGTTTTTTTTTGGGGGGGGGGTAATTTGTTTTTGTTTTGTTTTGGTGGTTTGGGGGATCAAGCCCAGGGTATGTCTTGCTGTCTGTTAGGTGAGTGCTACACCAAAGGCCCCAGCCCAGCCCATCAGGAATTCTGTTAGAGCAAGACAAACTGAGTGTATAGAACCTCTCTCCCTCCAGGCTGCTACCCAAATGTCACCTGACATTAGTCCACCCTGACAGCCAACCCTAGGTGACGGTTGCTGCTTACCTCTCTGTTACCCTTATCCTGTTCCAGATCTCGGCCAACATCTGAGGCTCCTTCACATTTTCAGTTTCCCCGAAATTGCCTATTTTGTTCATCAGTGGCTTCCCAGACCCTGAACATGAGCTGGCGTGGAACCAGTAGTTACACATGTGTTAACTAAATGTATAGATGACTACATTGAGGGTCAGGAGAAGGTTTTTTAAAAAGTGTCTAGGTTGGGGATTTAGCTCAGTGGTAGAGTGCTCGCCTAGCAAGCGCAAGGCCCTGGGTTTGATCCCCAGCTCAAAAAAAAAAAAGTGTCTAAAAGTCATAAACCAAGAGATTTGGTTCTGGAAGTAGTTTACAGTTATAGAGGTAGGTACGGAGTACGGAGGAAGCGCCCAGTGAGGGTGGTGAGGCAGGTAGTGGAGAAATGGAGGGTGTTTCCTTAGAAACCCAGGAGCTGGAGACCAGCTCAGTGGACAGTAGTGTTGCTGTTCCAGCATGAGGACCAGCATCCATGTCAGGGCGTTCACAGATGCCTGCAACTCCAGCCCCCAGGGATCTGATGTGTCTTCTGGCCTCCCAGTGCTTATATTACTAAAAATAAATCTGTTCTTTCTTTCTTTTCAGACCAGGTATGCTGGCGCTGGTGCACACAAAAACATGTGCACACGTCATGACACTATTTCAAAACACAAACGGGGCCAGCACTTTACACCTATGTTGTGACACACACTTGTGCATGTGGGTTCTGTGCCACACACACACAAATCAGTGTAATAAACATTTTTATTTTTCTCTGTTTTTTAATTTTTATGTGTCTGAGTGTTCTGCCTACATGTATGTCCGAGCACCATCTGTATGCTTGGTGGCTGTGAAGGCCACAAAAGTCAGGTCTCTGGAACTAGAGTTATTGATGATTATGAGCTACAGTGTGGGTTTTTTGTTCTGTTCTTTTGTTTTGTTTTGTTTAACTAAATCCAGGACCTCTGCAAGAGCAGCAAGTACTCTTAATCACTGGGTCATCTCTCTAGCTTAGTAATAACTGTTTTTCAAAAAAGTAAATAAATCTTTAAAATCATTGTTTGCTTTTGTGACAATTTCTCATGCAACCCAGGCTCAAATCTGTGGCAGCCCTCCTGCCGTGGCCCTCCTGCCAGGCTTACAGTGAGAGCCACCACACCCCATTTATATCATTTTTTAAAACTTGTGTTGGCAGACCTTTACTTTTAAGTACATTGGGAGCCTCAAAAAACAAGTGACCTTGCCCTTCTGGGTCCCTTGGAGCTGTGAGGAGTCCCACAGATCCTACAGAGAAAGGGGGGAATGAATTCACTGTCTAAGGTGGGCTGGGTCCCCCGAGTCCTGACCTAAGTGGGGTTCTGAGCCATGAGGTGGGAATGAGGGAGAGCCACAGACCCTGAGCTGGTTGAGGAAGCCAGGGTGTGGTCTTCAGGCCTGTGAAAACCCAGCAGGTAAAGGTACTGCCAACTCTAGTGAATTGAGTTTGATCCCCAGGTCCCTCATGGTGTAAGGAGAGAAACAACTCCCAAGATTTGTCTTCTATTCTCCACACCACTTGCATTATGGCATGTGTGTACACACACACACACACACACACACACACACACACACACGCAAATGTAAAAAAAAGAAAATTAGAAGGAGGAGAAGAAGAGGAAGAAGAGGAAGAAGAGGAAGAAGAAGAAGAAGAAGAAGAAGAAGAAGAAGAAGAAGAAGAAGAAGAAGAAGAAGAAGCAGCAGAAGAAGCAGAAGAAGCAGCAGCAGCCGACGCCGCCCAGGGTTGCAGGTGAGCTGCTGGTCCCCAGCTCCATCCTAGATGCCACTATGCCACTGCTGCTATGGAAGCTAACAAGTCCCTAGGGAACTAGCAGGCACCCTGCCTGGCCTTAGGGTTTCCTGGGGGCCTCAGCTCCCAGCTCCAGAGGCTAAACCTCCTGCAAGATGGATGCCTTTCCCACCCAACCTCCTCAAGACTGCTCCCAGCATCTGCCCCCAGGCAGCCCTGATTCCCAAGTGGACCCCATGCACTATCCAGGGCCCCAAGCAGTTCCCCCACCTATCCAGAGCAGGTACCTACAGCACAAGTGGCATGCTGCCCTGGGCCCAGGTGGGAGAATTCATTAATTTCCTCCGCAAAAGCTCACAGCTGTTTGTTTAATTGATACAATGAAAAGGTTTCCATGAAACCCAACACCCGCCCTCCCCACAGAGAGAGTAGAGACTCCCGGACCCAGCAGGCTCAGAGGAAATCAAAGCTGAAGTCTTTGGGGTTTAAGAGCTGGGGCTCCCTGGGCAGAAGCCTCCTCACCTCCACTCATGAGCACCCCTCTGCAGGGCGCACACTGGTATGCACAGGTTCCAGAAGAAAGCATGCCCATCCAAACTACCCACACGGTCCCTGTGCACTCGTAACTGCATAGGCACAGGTGTGCCTTGCTGCTCCTTGGCTCTGCAGGAGTTCACTTGTGTAATGTGTGTTTGGTAATGGCATACTCAGTCTAAACGTCCACATGCGCTAGCAGGGTGTTTTTCAAACTCTTATCGTGGACAGAAAGTGTTTGTCAAGTAAAGCCTTAAAAGCACTTGCCAAATATACAGTAAGTCTGGGCACTGAAGAAGGGTGGGAGACCAAAGAGCCTTAGCCACTGGGCCTCCCCTCCTTCCCCTGCCACCCACTCCTCCTTCCCAGCCCTAGAGAAGATGGCTGGAGTCTGATTTAGTCACTGCTTCTGAGAGCTGCCACCCAACACGGGCTGTAGGGCCAGCATGCCGGAGCTTTCTCAAGGGTGGGAGGGTTGAGGGTGTTTCCTCCGATTGCCTGGGGTACATGGATGACTATGGCTACTGGGCAGTACTGCTGACTTGCCACCCTTCCATCCCCCTGTGCATTGAATTCTTCCATCCCAGAATGCATTGAATTGTTTGTATGTTTTTGAGGTTTGTGGCTCTCTCTGCTGAACTTCCTAGCTTCCTCACTGTGGTGTTACCTCCACACCCAGGACTACTTTAGAGTGAGGGAAGGTACCAGGTGCTCCCCCAAGGTTCCCAACATAACCAATACTTCTAAAAGGGCCTTGCCACGCTCTAGGTAAACGGAGAAAGTGGGAAGAAGGACCATGGCAGAGGCAGCCCCAGGAAAAGGCAATGGCTCCCAAGGGCCCTTTCAGGATCCTTGCTGTCAGAACGATCCTGTTCCAATGGTCATCCCTGCCCCTTCACCCCGAGGGAATGAATGACTCCAGAACCTGGGCAAAGGAGAAGCGACATACGCCACTCTCTACCCCGGCCGTCCTGCCTGGCAGGACAACCATACTACTTCCGGGCTCCAGCTGGGCTCCTTCCTTGCATCCCAGCACCTCTTAACTGCTCACCATTCCCAGAAGAGCCCCCAGTGGCCCAGCCACTCTGAAAGCTCTCTGTTTGGCCCTGCTCAGCCAGCCCGTCAGCATTGCCAGGCCTGCCCACGGGAGGCCTCTGCAGGCCTCTGTGGGAGCAAAGCGGCAGCAGCTACGCCAAGCAAGGACCAGGGAGACCCAGCTGCCAAGTGCTTGAGGAAAGCCTGGTGGTTTTCTATGGTGGCTTGTGCCAGGAGCTTTAGAGGTCAGGGACCCACACACACCATCTGGGATGCTAAGAGCCTGCAGGAGCCTGCTATCATGATGTCAGGTGGCTCACCCCCAAGTGTGTCTCCTGAGAAGACATCGTAATGCCCCAAAGATGAGACAGTGAACATCTGAATGCAAGTGTCACTCTGTGTCAGGCCTGGGGTTGGTACAGCCAAGGACTCTCCCATCGAGGCTAACTGGTACGTTGCTCCCTGGTACTCTGGAGGGAGGAATACCTGCTTGAACTCCTCAAGGATGAACGAGGGTTCATGTCACTGGTGCCCTACATTCTCCTGGCTTGGATCAAGGACAGGCAGGCAGATATCCATTTCAATGAGACATTAGCACACCAGGTCCAGAATGAGGTAAACAGGGTATCTAGCTACTATGGCATCCTGAGCATGAGGAAAAGAACGTTGTGAACAGCCCTGGCCACCATGACCTGCAGCAGCTGAGGCTCCCCAGCAAGATGGCTGACTTGAGGTCTGTCAACAAAGACCTAGATGAAAAGCCTTCTTCTGAGACAGACATTCCATTTCTTTCTAGTTTTAGGGAAAGGACCACCCACACCCTTTGGTTAAGAGAGTAGAGCTGAGACATTCTGGGAATTCAGTTTCAAGCCTTCTAACAATCCCTAGATCTGTGGAGGACTTCTTCAAGCAAGGAAAGTAAAGAGGAGCCAGAGAAGGCAGGATTGGATCTTTTCATCTAAGATCTTTCCCAGAACTAAGTCTCTTCAGGGCAGGCATCGGTACCTTGTATTTACTTCTCAGGCTCTCTGACCTCCTGTCTTTACAAAGCGTTTATGACAGATAAACTAACTTGGAGAGGCCTTACGGAAGCAGAGGCAGAAAGGAAGTGAACCCCCAGGCCAGCCCAGAGGCTTGCAAGCCCAGATCATTTTATTATTAAATGAGAATGGAATGCAGAGCTGAATGCTGTAACTGAACTGGAGGCTCAGAGTGAATGAGGCGGTCTGATGTCCAGCCTTGGCCTCTTCCCTTGGGAATTAGGTCCTCATACTAAACTTCCATGATGGAGGAAGTGGGCTCACAGCCCCTAAGTCTCAGACCCTAATCAAGCTGGGAGGTCTGAATCTTAAGGAACTCAGGGCAACCTGGGCCCAGCCAGCTCTACCCACCCCTTCCCCTGGGGGTGGGAGTTGCATCAGTCAAGCTTTGCAAGTTGCCTGGGTGGGAAGAACAGATCTGCAGACTGCTAATGACCTGTACCTGCCTTTGTCCTGAGTAATGGCTAAGAAACACCACCATTTCCCAGTCTTTCTGCTTGTTTTGGTTTTCCAATACAGGGTCTCACTATGCAGCCCTGGCTGCTCTGGGACATGAAGTAGACCAAGCTGACCTTAAACTCGCGGCAATCCTCCTGCCTCTGCCTCCCCAGTGCTGAGACTACAGGCATGCACCACCACTGCTGGCTCCCAGTCTTCCTTGAGGTCACTGCCCAGCCCAAAGCTGTCTGACCCACAGGTTTCTCTGATTAGCAGAAAGCAGGATCCGTAGGCCCTAGCACCAAAATACAGGAGAGCGCTTTTCAGCACCTGGACAAGGTCCTTTCGGGCTTTCTGGCAGGGTCTTCCGCCACTCCTGGCTCTGGAGCCAGGGCCGGGAACTGAGGCATCCATAGATTCTGTCCACTCTAAGCAAACAGAGACCTCGTTCACCAGGAAGTGAGAGGGTACTGGGTGGGGCTGGGATGTCTGAGAGTGCCACACAGCTTGATCCCCGATCTTGTGTGGGCCCCCCTCCCCACGCAGGCCTTTCTTATCTCTGCACACTCACACGGGGATGTCGCGCCTAGACCGAGTGGGGTGGACTCTCCCACCACACGGAGCACAGACAGAACCGACAGCCCCTCCCTACAGTCCCTTAAAGCCCCGACGGAGGAGGGCACAGGGTCCCCTCCACACCAGTCTTGGAGGGCCCGGAACCCGTGTGGACCACCGGTCCTGGGAACCAGGGGAGCAGGCGGGGGCCGCTCCCATCACCCTCTTTAGGTCAACAAGCACAAAAGCCGCGGCTGCAAACAAAGAAGCACTGCAAACTCGCCGGGGAGGCGGGACAGGCGGCGCCGCGCCCCCTCCCCACGCCGCGCGGGCGTGCCGGGCCACGGTCCCCGACGGCGCTCCTACCTGGCCGGCGCGGACCTCCTTCTCCAGCTCGCGGTAGCGGTTGTGCCACACGAGGTAGTGCAGCGGGTACTTGCCCTCGGGCCCCTTCCTGGCGGAGGCGTTGGCGGGGATCATCGCCCGCTCCTCATGCCGGGGCCGCGGCGCCCGGCCCGCGGGGAGGGACGGCGCGGGAGCCGGGGCCCGGGGCCGCGGGGCGGGCGGCCGGCGCTGTCTGCTCGCGGGGCTGCGGCTCGGGCATGTGCGAGCGGCGGCGGCGGCGGCGGGCGGGGGCGGCGCGCCCGGCGTGGTGCGGGCGGCGGGCGTCCTCCGGAGGCGGCGGCGGGCGGCGCGGAGCAGCCCCCACCCGCCCGGGGAGGGAGCGGGCACCCGGCGGCACGCGGCCTCGCGCCTCGCCTCCCACACCCCCGCACACAAAGACGCCACTCGGCACCGGGAGCAGGGGCCCGCAGCGGGAGCGGGGGCGCACGGGGCGCCGGCCCCGGGGACGACGCCGCCGCCGCAGGGACGCGCGCCCGCAGCCTCCGGCTACCCTAAACCGCATAGCCCGGCCCTCAGCCCGAGCGGCCGGCGAGGGATGAGCGGATGCGGGAGAGAGAGGAGGGGACCCGGGTGCCCGGAGCTGGGCGAGTTACAGCTCGGCCCCGCAGCATCATGGGACTTGTAGTCCGCCTGGTGGAACCGAGCTTTTCGGATGACCGGAGACGGTCTGGAACTGATTTCCTGACAGGGTGGACAGACAGTCGGGCCCGGCCGAAACGGAGGCCTTACTTGGATGCCAGGTGGGTTGGGGCGCTCCTCCACCCCCTGGCATTTTGCCCTTTGCAAGGAAATGGAGGAGGCGTACAGGCCTGGCTTGAAGGGTTGGGACAGGAGGACGTGTGGCCTGAAGAAGTGAGACTGGATCCCAGGGAGGGTGAGGAGGCATCTGGATTCTTAGAAGATGTTGACTAATGAGTGGCCCCTAAGAGAGATTCAGGGTTATCAGTACCAAGGGTCATTGAAGCAGCCAGGGTTCTGACACTTGAAATATTTCTCAAACCTTTTGCTCTCCCAGAAAATTATACCCATCTTCCAGACATCGCATTGGAAAGAGAATGTCTAACGGGGCGAAGAAGACAGTCCTTCCCCTCCATTGCTCATCAAGAATCGGGATGAGGCTGAGCAAAGACAGCAGCAGGTGGCGGCTCCCCACCTCCATCCCATGTGGGTCCCTGCCTAAGGGAAATGACTGAGTCCACATTGCCTCCTTCCTGAATGACCAGAGCAGACGAGCCCTTCCACGAGGATCCCTTGCAGAGAGTGTGGTGAACGTGAAAAGGGCCTCTGTGGCAGCCAACTGCAAAGGGTCAAAGAACCAAGATGCCCTGAGAGATCGTGATGTCCAGGAGCTGTGCTTAGATACGGCATCAACTGCTTGATCTTAAGCAAACTGCTTACACTTCTGAGTTTCTGGGGCCACTCACCTCTTAAATGGGATCGGATACTACCTCCTGGGGTGAGCTAAGGATAGCAGCTGCCTGAAAACGGCGGCGTCTCTCGCTCCTTCAACCAGGCTGAGACAGGTGGTAGGAATGAACACGCTGTCTTCCTTGAGTCCACCTTAAACCAAGGCAGAAATAAGGGATGCCTCGTCAACCCGACTCAGAACAACAATCTAAAGAGTGTTTGTGTGGGAGGTGCCAGCAAAAGCTTGCAAGCTCCCTGTGCCTCTCTGGGGTTTCTTTGTGTGGTCTTCTCCCCTGCCTCCTGCACACCCAGCGTTGCCAGGCCCGGGAGGGCTGAGGGAGGAGCAGACTGCCTCACCCCTTTCTGCAGCCTGGGAGGAGCCGGCAAGGCGTCTCCACAGCCCAGGTCCGCAGCCCACCTCCACCACTAGGGGTCAGCAGAGCGTCGTGATTGCAGCCTGAGTTGAGGAGGGGGCTAGAGAGAATAAAGGAGGGGACGTCTAGGAGAGGCCTCTAGAACGCTTGTACAGAGTAGTACCTCATTAAATCGTTTTCAGAACCTTGTGTGTGATTCCACTTGAGCTGTGCTGTTCCTGGGATGGTGACATCTCCGGGGAACCCAGAAACCCTTCTATCGCCATCTTCAAACACTGAATCTTGGCTGTGGTGAGGTTGGGGGTTCTGGAACAAAGTTTGGACAGTGTGTAAGTGCTGGGGCCACTCCCAGGCAGTCCCTGAGCCATCCGGGAGATAGGGCGGTGGAGGCTGGGGGAGCCATGAATCATTCTTCCCCTGAACAGCCTGTAGCCCTAGAAGGGAGCGAGGCCAGCATGCATTTGGAGAAACTATTCATTGGGTAGCTAGGTTCCCCTTTTGCCAGATGGTCGTCTACCGACACTAAGCCCTGGTCGCTTTCCCTTTGATCTGAGCGCCCTGACTGCCACGTGCTCGAGACGCGCCCACACAGCTAAGAAACAAAGGCAGCCAAGCGACAGGGCTGCCAGCAGCCGCCTCGACATTTAATAAATGAAATTCCATAGCTGGGGGTCGATCCGGGGTGAACGGGCGGCCACTGTTCCTGGGCTGCGCGCCCAGTTTCAGCTGCCAGGTTGCTTCCCACCTCCAGTGCTGGGGCCACCAAGCCCACAGACTCTTTGGTACGAGGGAAGTATGGGGTGGCATCACCACCACCCTCGAGTTATCTTTGCTGGCAGAAGCCCCACCTGCTGAGCTGCTGACTGTGGGGGGGAGGGGATGTCTGCAAGATTTTTTTTTTAAAGGTGAGATTATAAATATATCCTGTGGATCGCAATTTCAAACAAACTTGTCAATCTGGGTTGCAGCAAAAGGCGATGGAACTTTGCATGTATTTTGGGTGGTGTGACTCATAAGCATTACTTGTCTCCCCTAGGGAAGGAGCCTGCCCACCCACAAGTCACTGCTGCTCGGGCACTGCTGGGAGAAATCGACCCACTCAGGCACCCCTATCCAAGGACTCCCCCAAACTCCCGTTCTATAATTGAGCAGGAATTCCTGACACCTAGGGAACTCTCCCCTAACTAAGTCACCACTGACCTGCCCCTTCCTCTGCGCCGCCCACCTCGCCCACCGGGTGTTGTGTATCTCTGCCCTCTCCATAAGTAGAGTGCTCCCACAGCCCTTTAGCTGCTGTGAGGATGGGGGTTGGGTGCAAACGGGTCACACGTGTATGGGGGAGCATGCTCAGTGTGGGGTGCACCCACGTGCAGCCTGCACTTAAGCTGCTTGCCCCCTCTCCCTCCCCCTCCCATCTGCATGAGAAGTCTCAAAAAAAAAAAAAAAAAAAAAAGAGAAAAGGGTCCTTACAAGAATTGGCTCCTATATGTTACATGCATATGCTCTGGATACATAGAATACACCCGTTGGGCGGCCCAGAAACATCGTGGATGCATCCAGAACAGATAGCAAGCTTGTGCCGGTGCACACAATACAGTCAGTGGTCACTCTTAACCATCCAGATTCTGTGCTTTCTTGTTTGAAACAAGGATGGTGTCTTTTTAGTCCCGCAGGCAGGGAGTCACACTTGAGTGACCTCTCGGGCACCTGGCCGTCCATATTGGTGGCAGCGTGTGTACTTGGTGGGGAGGTGGCCACAGACCCACCTGGACACTGACATGGACACAGAGGGGACCAGAACACACACTTCCCCCCAAACCAGCCTCTGACCGCGAGGAGCAATGTGCCTGGGGATGCTGCCTGTCCACCCTCGTCCCCACTCCATGCATCTCTGGGCTCCTGGACCACTCCCCAATCTGAGAGTGAAGGTCAAAGTGCTAGCGGATGTCTCGGTGGCAGATCAGGCTGGAGCGGGCCGCGGCTCCTTTAAGAGCCCCCGTCCTCTCCGGCCGGCGCGCAGGCTTCCTCTCTCCGAGGGGCGCGGCCTTGGAGCGGAGCGGAGCGGCGGGGCGGGGTGCGTGCCGCCCCTCCCCCGGTGGGCAGGGCCTGCGCTGCTTCCTGCAGGAGCGGCCCGGGCCGCGCAGGGGGCGGGGAGAGCGGCGAGCGGCGGCGGGGCGGCGCGGCGCGGGGCGGCGCGGGGCGGAGGGCGCCCGAGGGCGAGCGGGCGGGCGGGCACGGCGGGTTCCGGGCCAGCCCCGGGGGCGGACGGTTGGCCGCGCGCGCGGAGCCTCGCCGGGGCCTTGCGGGAGCCGGGCCGGGCCGTAGGGCCGCCGCCGCCGCCCGGGCCCGCCGCCCGCGCCCCCCACGCTGGCCCAGAGGGCTGTGACCGCGTCGCCGCTGAGGATGTCCCGGAAGGGGCCGCGAGCGGAGGTGTGTGCGGACTGCAGCGCCCCGGGTAAGCGGCGGGACCGGGCTGGGGGCGGGACCGCACCGCAGGCCGCCGCCGGGCGGGCGCCGGGGCCTGGCGGGAGCGCCGTGCGGGGCCGGAGGGCGGGGCGGGGGCCACTGCGGAGCGGCGTCCTTGGCGGGAGGGCCGGCTGCGGGGGGCGCTGGGCGTTGGAGCCAGTGGACAGGAGGGAACCGCCTCCCACCTCCATCTCGGCATCCAGACGGAAGCGCCAGCCTGGGGTGGCAGGAGGGCCGTGGCGGAGGCCGGCAGGCTGTGGGAGGTGGGCGCTAGTATGGTTTGTGTCATCCCTGCCACCCCCGCGTCTTGCACCTGCTGCTCACATGGTCCTCGTGCCCGCCGGAGCCGTGGAGGGCAAGGGGCCCGGGTACGGGTTTCTCGGGAGCACCTGACGGCGATGGCTGTTCTAGGACGCCCAGACCCTGATTCCCAAGGCTGGGACTCCTTGTAGGGCCCTACGTTCAGGGACGATCTAAGCATGGGCATCTTCCCCGGAAGCATCTCCAGGCCTGCTGGTGTCTGGGAACAGCTAGACTCAGCCTTTCCTGTTCCGGGTAGGCCTGTTTGAGAAGGTGTGCTAGGTATTGCCTCAGTCTAGACACCGATTCCTCTTGGTCTCTAGCCCATTCTGGATAGGTGAAAGTGGTAAGGGGTGCCTAGGCTCCTGGGCTGGCTGGACTTACACACTGCTTCCTCCCCCCTACCTCCCTTCCCAGCAGAGTTAGGTCTGGACTGGTTTGAAAGCCCCCTGGCTTGCTGGTGAAGGGAGAGCAGCAACTTATCAGGCTGGTCCCTTACGTGGAAAGACACAGCCAGTGATGAGACTCAGGCAGCTGACCAGAGGAAGGAAGCTGGCCTTTGCCTATCCTCTATAAAAGAAGCTGGCTTTGCAGACAGTCTTGGGGTCTTATGAACTCCCTGGAGACAGTAGCTGTGATTAGTTCAGAGTGTGGAGTGCTGATTTGCAGTCACCCCTTAGAAGTCCCAAGATCTGACCGGTGTGAGCCCCACAAGGAGTGGTGGTCCCTTGATTCTTGTGCTCTCAATTGGAGTATTGGGAGTTGTGGATAGCTGGCGGGGGCATGAACATGAGACCTCCTTAGGGTATGTCATGTTGTATAGGGCCCTGGAGGATCTATTTACAGATAGGTGTCCTGGCCCCTAGTTAGCTGGAAACTGACTCGCATCCATAGGTTGGCCGGAATGGAAGAGCTATGTGCCAATCCAGGCTGTTGTGCACCCCTGCAGGGTGAGCCTAGGGGGCCTAGCGGGTACCATCAGGGGAGCCTGGTTTCTGGTGTTGCCTCTGTTTCCAGCTCACTCTGGGCCTCTGTTTCCTCAACTGTAAAGCAAAGAAGGTGGGCTAGAAATGGATTTTGAGGGCCCTCCCATCCCCTCACCTCCATCCCTGGTTCTGGAACGGAGACCTGGAAGATAGTAACTGTCTTCTGTGTTGTCTGCAACTATCTGCCCGGAGCCTCTGGGAACCCGGTGGTGCTGGGAGGAATGGGTGTGTTAGATGTGAGGCCACTGAGCTCACAGCCCCCAGCCTCCGCTGACAGAGGCAGGTCTGCCTGCGGACTCCCTTCCTGCTGATCCGGAATGCAAACCAAGCATATGTGCAGACGCTGAGTGATATCCACCTTAGCACCCAGAGTAGTCATTGGCACACAGCAGCCACTCCCCCGGTACAAGTGTTGGTGTTTGTCAGGGCTGCCCTACACCACACTGACTCTGACAGACAGTGGCATTCTAGATCTGGGCCTATAGCATCCTGGACAAGAGAGCATAAACATGCCTGGCACTCTCTTATATCACATATATATGATATATATGGTGTGAATATGTGTGATTATATATAATATGTCCCTTATACTCAGACATCCCAGTATATCCCTATCCCAAAGGCACAGTCACTATGATAGGACTCTGCTGTTGTTTGGGTATGGTGGCACATGCCTTTAAACCCAGCACTTAAGAGGCAGAGGTAGGCAGGTCTCCAGGCCAGCCATGGCTATGTAGTGAGACCATGGGGTAGGGTCATGGCCCTTTTATAGTTTATTAACTTGGATGGTGGTAGAGGCAAGAGGTGAAATGCAATCTGTGCTCATAGACAGGTGTAAATGCGTGGCAAGGCATCTGGACACAATGTGGCTGCTGTGACAGCATGTGCCACCTTACAGGTGCGGTGCCCCTCCCTGCCTGCCTTGGGAATCCAGGCGAGGGCAGGAGTCAGGGTGCACTGAATGTTGACAGTCCCCTTTCTTTGTCTCTGCCCATTCCGCCTGGTTGCCGTGGTTGCCCTGAAAGCTGGCCTGACTCTCAGGTGTCCACTTCTCAACCCATGGCCTGTCAGCCTTAACACTGAAACACAGAGACTCCAGAGCCAACCACCAGCTGGCGGATATGTTGCAGGGGACCTCCTTGTCTTCTTACAAGTGCAGGACGGATGCTAAGCGGCTTTGCTTCTTTTCCCGAGACAGGGTTTCTCTGTGTAACTTTGCACCTGTCCTGGAACTCACTCTGTAGACCAGGCTGGCCTCAAACTCACAGAGATCTGCCTGCCTCTGCCTCCTGAGTGCTGGGATTAAAGGCACATGCTGCCCGGCAGCTTTTGCTTCTTTTATTAGGGTATAACTTAAGTACAGCCAGCTAAGTGTCTGTCCTGTAGTCGGTCTGTCTGTCTTCTTTCCTTCCTTCCTCCCTTCTTCCTTTCTTTCTTTCTTTCTTTTTAATTTTGACACAGGGTCTATATAGACCAGGCTGGCCTCAAACTCACAGAAATCCACCTGCTTTTGCCTCCCCAGAGTCTTGATTTAAGGTGTGCGTTACCATGTCTGGCTGTTTGTGGGTTTCAGACATGTGTGAACCTGTGTGGCCACCACTCTACTCGATGTATAGAACATCTCCATCACTCTCCACAGCTGTCCCCTCTGACCACGCCCCCAACAGTGACCCCCACTCTGTTCCCTCGGATTGCTCTTGCCTGCATTCCTGCATTCAATAGCAGGTTTTCCCACTCCTTTTCCAAGGGTGTGGCCCTTAGTTTACAGGGGGAAGGCCTGAAGCTGGTCTTTATATACAGACCTACTGGCCCTAGAAGCCACTGGTGGCCTTTGGAGTGGCATGGGTTTACTTTAGAGGCCTTCCTGTTCCTGTGGCTGGTACCAGTTACCTTTTTTTTGTTTGTTTGTTTTTTGTTTTTCGAGACAGGGTTTCTCTGTGTAGCTTTGCACCTTTCCTGGAACTCGCTCTGTAGCCCAGGCTGGCCTCGAACTCACAGAGATCCGCCTGCTTCTGCCTCCCGAGCGCTGGGGTTAAAGGCGTGCGCCACACCGCCCGCCAGCACCAGTTATCTTCTCCCAGCGTCCTTTCTGATACCTGGCCATGTGTACTAACCCTCACCTGCCTGCGGAGCAGCTGGAGGAAGCCGCCATGTCCTCTGACCCTCACATTTCCTCCCTTCTGCCCCAAGTTTGCAAGGAGCTTCTTCACTCAACCCTTTCCCAGCCCTTATGCTTCGGAACTGGCAGAGGTGGGGTTTGAAACTGGCTTGGCAGGCCAAGGTCGTCTGGACCTAGGGTGCAGGTAGACTTGTTAGGATGGACTTCCTATCTGTGTCATCCAGAACTGGCCCAGACCCAAACAGTGTCCCCTGCCCACCCTTCCTGTTTGAGGTCACAGCCGAAGAATGGGAGGACCCTTTTCAAGCAAGGAAACCATGCCAAGCAAAGCCTAAAGCTTGAGGCTCTGGGACCACTGGCCCTGGATATGGAGCTGGTTCCTGTAGACCTGGCTTCTCCACAGGGCCATAGGCCGGGGTGGAGGCCTCAGGGCTGCCCATTTCTGATCCTGGCCTGGGCGTCTCCCCACTCACAGGAAACCCTACCTCTTCAACAAGAGGAATTTAGGCTGCATCATTTCCCGCTTCCTGCCTGGGCTGCAGGAGGTGACTGGCAGGCAGACCCCCTGACCCAGAGTTGTTTGAACGTGGGGGAAGGGAGTTTTCCATGCCTGGGGTGTGGGGGGTTTCATTGTTTGGGTAAAATCAACACAAAAGACTCTAGGGCTCCCCTCTTGGCAGAGGTGGCTTGTCTCCCTGTTCTTAGAATCAGCCCCCCTGACCCCAGGGTGTGTGTGCTGTGTGTGCGTGTGTCTGTGTGTGTGTGTGATCACTTCATACATTCCTCATTGCCTTGTTTTGTGAGGTCCCAAAAGAAACCTGGATCCAAAGACAGTTCTTTTACTTCCTGTTTCCACACTGTATTGGGGGACATCCCTCCCCCCACCCCCACCAACATGGGCAGAGCTTAAGCCCTGACTCAGTCCACTCATGATTCTGGGAACTTTGATGGAGACATTGGCTTCAAGGGCCTGAGAATTGCCTTCTGGTCGCTCAACATTACCTTCATTCCAAACCTGTCCAGCCCCTAAGAGTCCCCACTTGCTGAACATCCTGAATTCTAATAAGGCAAGGCAGAGAGCCAGCCCCACCCCCAGAACAAGGCTTCCTGGGCCTGGGTGGGGGCCTGGGCAGAGCAGAGTGTCCTGAGAGAGCAGTTCCCTGCCCCCACTCTGGACGGCACACAATGGCCGCTTTCTCCCCCTGACCTTTCCTTTCTGTAGCCTGAGCAGTATGGGGCTGTCCCTCCCCTTCTCCAGAGGGGCTTGGACAGTAGCATCCCTACCACCCTTGATGACCCAGGAGCTTCTACCCATTTGTCCCCATTTCTGTTTCCCAAGTTCATTTCTCCCCAAGAACTGGAGAATGGCTCCCCAGGCTGGTCTCTGGCATTGAAGTGCCTGGCTCCACATCCCAGCAGTTCTACTTATTAGCTGTGTGACCTTGAGTAAGCCCTTTGACTTCTCTGGGCCACTGAATCCTCATCAGTAGAGCAAGATAGCACTTGTGAAAGGAGTCATGGACAAAATACTTGGCCAGTAAATACTGAAAACTCAGCCAAGGTTAGTCCATTGCTCAGTCTGTCCTTCAGGCTGCAGCCCACCCACAGTGATGGTGGCACAAGGCTGGGGCCTCTCATCTGTGTCCGAGCAGGGATAGGAACCAGTCTGTCAGGTGGGGTCCAACAGGAACATGCCCAGGACTGTGATCCATGGCATCAGGGTTGTAGCCCATAGGAGGCCCTGCCTCCCTCTGGAGTGGCTGGGCAGCAGTCTTGATTCCTGAGGAGAGACTCAAACTAGTATCAGTGGTTGTGGGATCAGACACAGTACCACTGAGGAGCCCTGGGGACCGTGTATTCCCAGAAGTACAAGGACTTACAGAAAGGTCTAGTGGCCCTCTGGTCTCCTGGGGAGACTAAGGGAATGTGCCTAAAGCACTAAGCATACGCCAGGCCAGAGTGGGTGCTTGGGAAGTGGTACCTTCCCTGGGGCTCCAGCTGACTCCCTACTCTGCCCCCCAGATCCTGGCTGGGCATCTATCAGCAGAGGCGTGCTGGTCTGTGACGAGTGCTGCAGTGTACACCGGAGCCTGGGACGCCACATCTCCATTGTCAAGCACCTCCGTCACAGCGCCTGGCCGCCTACACTGCTACAGGTAGGGGCAGAACCAGACACTGTCTTCCCCAGTGTGCTGTGCCCAGGTATCCATCCCCAACCGCCCTTCCCAGCCTCCCACAGACACACACATATACTATCCATAATCTGCACCTTCCAGGGGCAGTAGCCATCTAAAACGATATGACCCTGAGCCTGCAGTGTCTACTCCTTAGCTTGTTTAAACTCTCTGAACCTTAGCAAACCCACCAAGGTGAGCCAGCATGAAGCGCTAAACACAGGACATGCCAGCTGTACCAGGCACACAGTAGGACCCTTGGTGGTAGTTCCAGCTGCAGCAGGCACTCCGGGAATGTCTCCCCTAGTGCCCAGCACGGAGTGGGCACTCTCTTGCTTGGCATCTCCTCCCCACAGATGGTGCACACGCTTGCCAGCAACGGGGCCAACTCCATCTGGGAGCACTCCCTGCTGGACCCTGCACAGGTGCAAAGTGGCCGGCGCAAAGCCAACCCCCAAGACAAAGTCCAGTGAGTGGGGTTGCAGGGGTGGTGGGCAGGGCCGTGTTTCTGGGACAGGGGCCTGAAAGGTGGCTTCCCTGAGCTCTGCTCCCATTGCCTCCCGTGTGTTCCATGCAGCCCCATCAAGTCAGAGTTCATCAGGGCCAAGTACCAGATGCTGGCGTTTGTGCACAAGCTTCCCTGCCGTGATGATGATGGAGTCACTGCCAAAGACCTCAGCAAGGTGTGGGGGCCCCCTCAACAGATGGGTGGGCCACCCCTCTGTCCATACCATGTCACCCTGAGGCCTAGGTCCCAGAGGCAGCCCCAGGACTGGGGAAAACAGTAAGTGTAGACACCCTGGGGCCAGGGAAGTTTGCTGTCATATGCCTAAGATGCCTGCATTCCCAGGTGGATACACAGGGCCTCCCATCTGCCGCTTGAAAGCTAGGAAGACCTGGGGTACTTACTGTTCAGAGCCTGCCTTTTCCTCACCAGTGAAATAAGAAAGTAGTAACAGCACCAACCTCTAGCTAGCACATGCAGGATAGTGACTGGCAGCAGCTGTTATTAATTGGCATTATCCTCTAGTGGGAAGCCCTCTGGCCTGCCTGACATGGCCCAGTTTTGGCGAGGCCCCTTGGAGCTGGTAGGAGTACCAGGAACAGCCAGGTGTGTGGGGGGAGGCTCCTTGGGCACGTACGTGTCTGTCACACCCTCACTTATCTATCGCACACTCTGCCCCCTGCAGCAGCTGCACTCGAGTGTGCGGACAGGCAACTTGGAGACATGTCTGCGCCTGCTTTCCCTGGGTGCCCAGGCCAACTTCTTTCACCCAGAAAAGGGCACTACACCTCTACATGTGGCTGCCAAGGCAGGGCAGACACTGCAGGCTGAGCTGCTGGTGGTGTATGGGGCTGACCCCGGCTCCCCTGATGTCAATGGCCGCACGCCAATTGACTATGCCAGGTGAGAATCAGCTAAAGGGTGAGGCTTGGGTGGAGGGGTGTGGACTGTTGCTATAGGGCTGAGCCTTGTCCCCTCTCCACAGGCAGGCGGGGCACCATGAACTGGCAGAGAGGCTAGTTGAGTGCCAGTATGAGCTCACTGACCGGTTGGCCTTCTACCTCTGTGGACGCAAGCCCGGTGAGCAGAGAATGAGTTGGGCCTGACTAGGCCAGGCAGGTGGGACCCAGACACACCCAGCAGCAGGTGCCATAGTGACAAAGCCAGCTGGGGAACTGTGTTGCTAGGCAACTGGATCCCGTGAAATTGCTGCAAGCATGTTGGGGCCAAGGAGTGGGGGTGGGTCTGACTTGCAGCCAGCTTTCAATGCTCTTGGGGTATCCTGCCCTCCTCCATTTCCTCTTACACTTGCAGGTGTCAAGGCCTGCTCATGGTGAGGTAGGCTCCTGGATGCTGGCGCCACCTGGCATCAGTGACTTGGCATTTTTATTTTTGTTCAGATCACAAGAATGGGCATTACATCATCCCACAGATGGCTGACAGGTGAGTGCCCACCTGATGCCCCTTTCCAGCTATTTGTTGTCACAGTGGCTTGACCCAGAGCCCTCTATCTTCCCGGGCTTCAGTGGCCTGGCACCCCGCCCTCTATCCATAGTGACTAGCAACGCAGAAATTCATAGCCTGGTTGCCACCTACTGTATCCCCAAGGCAAGTGAGAAACGTCAGTTCAACACACACCAGTGCACCTGAGCCTTGTGATTACTAAGTATGGGGTGGGGGTGTTGGTACAAGGAAAGGACTGACTGGGTTGGACCGCTGTGTCGCTTCCTTACGATAAAGGATTCCTTCTTCAGGGAGGAGTAGCTCCTGGGAGCTGGTTGACTTTAGGACTACTAGCCAGATCCCAGTATTCTCCCAGCTGGCCAGGAATCCCAGGCAGTGGTGGGCAGTTTCTGCCTCTGATCTCAGAGGCCCCAAGATACCCAAGCAGTGGGGATACCTCCAGCCACTTACTCATTTACAGGACAAATATTGGCGCCACCTAGTGGTCCTCATAGGGCTACAACTTCATGCCAGGCAGTGTTCCCACCACATAGGAAGACAGGTGGGCGGGTCAGAACTGCCCTGCTCTAAGACCCTGAGACTCAACTCTGCTTCTCTAGTCTGATCTGCCTGGTGGTGTATGTGTCCATGTGTCTGTGTGTACAGTCCACACATGCACACATGGACAGAGATTCAGGGAGTGTTCATTTAGCACCTTCTCGGAGCCAGCTGCTGCTCTAGGGACATCGAGGTAACGCAGACACCACTTCTACCCTTGAGCTACAACTCAGCTGAGGGCCAGCAAGAGAGGCTGTGGTGCAGAGGGAGGGCTGCAGGCAACTGTGTACTGCAGCATAAAGTGAGGGGCAGACCGGAAGGGGCCAGGTGAGGACCAACCTTGTGGGAACCTCGGCAAGAGTGTGCCCATCCTGAGGGTGCGGTTCCAAGCATGGGTGTGCTGGACCAGTCAAGACCTCTGCTACTATCTGGCTGTGTGACCTGAAGCCGATTACCAAACCTCTGAGTCTTGGTTATCTCATCTCAAAATGGGGGTGCTCATACTTAACCCTTCGGGAATGTTGAGAGTAAAGTAAACGCACAGTATGTAGCATAGTTCTTTGTTTGTTTGTTTTTACCCTTCTAGAGCTTTACTGGGGGAGAGGGGGAGAAGAGGGAAAGGGAGGGAGGGAGGAGGAGAGGGAGAGAGAGAGAGACCGACCGCGCGGAGTGGGGGTACGGACGGAGAGAGTGCGGAAAAGGGGAAAGGCTCAGCATAGTTTTTAAAGAGGGCATTTGGGAAAGTGTGGTTGGCGTGTGCTCTTCACACGTGTTACCATTGAGCTGTCTGAAGGCAGAGTGTAGCCAGGTGTGTTCACGCCCCGGCCACTGGATGAGAAAGGATCTAGAGGCAAGCCTAGAAGTAAAGAGAGACCAGAGGAGACAAGGGCAGAATGGGCACGTGTGGCTAGGATCTGAGGTAGAGGAGACTTTGGGTGCCTCTGTGTAGCTGACAGTAGACAGAGGAACCAGCTGAGGAGACAAGTTCCCTTTCAAGTGCTCTGTGTTGGGTGTGTGTGGAGATGTGTCTGAGCTTGATAGGCGGAGGCAAGAGCGCCTGCTCCTGGGTAATTGATACTCTGTCCTGTTCTTCCCTCTGCTGCCGCCCTGGATTAGATCTCGGCAGAAGTGCATGTCTCAGAGGTACTTGCACCTGTCGGCTGCAGGCCACAAAGCTTGGGCATGGGGGAGGCTTGGTGTGTGGCCTCAGGGTCTCATCTCCCTGAGCTCCCTGCATGCTTGGGAGGCAGCCAGCAGGGGCCTGTCTCTCACGTCTGACCTTTCCTGCTTTGTCCACAGCCTGGATCTGTCTGAATTGGCCAAAGCTGCCAAGAAGAAGCTGCAAGCAGTGAGTCTGCCTCAGCAAGCCGGGACTGCTTAGGCCACCCTCTCCAGCCTAGCCAGCCTCCTCCCTCCCACCACCTCCCCATGCCCTTGTCTTTGATCCTGGTTCTGCCCTCCATTGTCCCCATCTCCAAGAGGGGGAAATGGCATGGACTCCCTTCTTCCTTGCACATAAAACCTCACCCACCCCTCAGTTCTAAGATGGCTGGGTAATGGGTCATGAGCCTTCCCCACACCACACAACATCCTGACCATCCCTGGGTCCCCCCTCTCTGCCTCTAGCTCAGCAACCGGCTCTTTGAGGAACTTGCCATGGATGTGTATGATGAGGTGGATCGAAGAGAAAATGATGCTGGTGAGTGGCAAGGCACCCTTCTTTCAGTGAACTAAGAAAGGAGAGCTGGGGTTGGGGCTGCTTTGAGGCCTGCTGGGGTCAGTCCCTGACAGCCCCCCCGCTGAGCAGTGTTGAGCTGTAGGCAGTCAGCTGCCTCCCCGCCCCACCAGGCACTGGAGCTCATCTCCCTCTGGCTGTCTCCCCGGCCCTGCTCCACCCCACCCCCCACCCCGGCATCACTCCTTCCTGGCCACAGCCAGATTCCAGCCCCAACTCTGGGTCTGGCTTGGTGGGCCCTGCCTTGTTCTGTTCGTCAGTGGGCGGGCCTCCCTGGGCCTTGCTCAGCTTTTGTGTTCCTGGAGACCCTGCTTCCTCAACACTGGCCCTGTGGGAATAGGAGGGCCTGGGGGGCTCTGCTCTGAGGGCCCAGTCACGGTGGGTGATCTGTTCCCACCCCTCCCCCACAGTGTGGCTGGCTACCCAGAACCACAGCACCCTGGTGACAGAGCGCAGCGCTGTACCCTTCCTGCCAGTCAATCCTGAGTACTCAGCTACTCGGAACCAGGTGAGGGGGAGGCAGGAGGCCTGGGTGGTCCCTTTCTTTCTGGGAGCCCTGCCCTTCCTTAGCCTGAAGCCTGCTCTCCTGAGGCCTCCCTTAGGGTCTGACTGGCTTGGGGATTTGGGGAATGGGGTGAAGCTATTCTGAGCACTGGTGGGTATTTCAGCCTCCTCCTGGGGGCTCCCCTGGGTGCCTTAAGCCTTTGCTGGCCTGGGGCTGCCACACTGCTCACTAGCCAGATGATGCTGGGTTGAGATTTTTTTTTTAGCTGTGAATAGATAGGAGGTTAGGGTGCTGCTTTGCTGCTCTGTTCCAGCCCCCGTGGGCCAGCCGGAAGTGGCCCCTTACGCTGGCCTCGCCCTTTCTTTTCTGCAGGGACGACAGAAGTTAGCTCGGTTCAACGCCCGAGAGTTTGCTACCTTGATCATCGACATCCTCAGCGAGGCCAAACGGAGGCAGCAGGGCAAGAGTCTGGGCAGCCCCACAGGTGGGGCCTCACATGAGCAGGCTGCAGCATTGCTCAGGCCTCAGAGCCACCTTTGCTGGGGATCTGGATAAAGAGTGTGGCTGAGCAAGCCCTGAGTGACAGATCTTGTGTCTTCAGACAACCTCGAGCTGTCTGCACGGAGCCAAAGTGACCTGGATGACCAGCACGACTATGACAGTGTGGCTTCTGACGAAGACACAGACCAGGAGCCCCTGCCCAGCACAGGCGCCACTCGGAACAACCGTGCCAGGGTCTGAACACTGTCCCTGCTGCTCCCTCCCACATTCTCCTCTGTAGCGCAGCTCCATGTTACATAGAGCCCAGAGTCTTAGATCAAATGAGCTGGTCAACCTCTGCCCCTGAGACTGACTGGCTTTTGTCTCTGCAGAGCATGGACTCCTCAGACCTGTCCGATGGGGCTGTGACGCTACAGGAGTACCTGGAGCTGAAGAAGGCTCTGGCCACCTCCGAGGCCAAAGTCCAGCAGCTCATGAAGGTCAACAGCAGCCTGAGTGATGAGCTCCGGAGGCTACAGAGGGAGGTGAGCACTGTGGCTTGAGGGAGTAGCGGACAAGCTGCCAGGGCTCTGGGAATGGGGGACCATCCCTTACCAAAGGTGGAACCTACCTTGACCCAGAGTTGGACACCACTGTGTACACTCAGATCCACAAACTGCAGGCAGAGAACCTGCAGCTCCGGCAGCCACCAGGGCCAGCGCCTACACCCCCACTTCCCAGTGAACGGGCAGAACACACACCCATGGGGCCAGGTGGAAGTACCCATCGCAGGGACCGCCAGGCCTTCTCCATGTATGAGCCAGGCTCTGCCCTGAAGCCCTTTGGAGGTGCACCTGGGGACGAGCTCAGCACGCGGGTCCAGCCTTTCCACAGCACTGTGAGCAGCCTGTGGGCCTTGGGTGGGGAAATCAGGTCCCACTAACAGAGCTTGTCATGACACTTCATCCTGCCTCCCACAGGAGCTGGAAGACGATGCCATCTATTCGGTGCATGTCCCTGCTGGCCTTTATCGGGTAAGCAGGACCTGGGGGAGCAGGGGAGCCTACACCAGTGAGTCACCAGCCCCCGGACTACAGTTGGAGACTGACTGTAGCCCTGCCTTGGCTTTCAGATCCGGAAGGGGGTGTCTGCCTCTTCTGTGCCCTTCACTCCCTCCTCTCCGCTGCTGTCGTGCTCCCAAGAAGGAAGTCGCCACGCGGTAACTTGCACCCCAGTGCCCAGGGACAGTGGGGGCTACTGAGGGCCCGGGCGTGTGTACTCACCCACCACCTTTGCCCACACCCTCCAGAGCAAGCTTTCACGCCATGGCAGTGGTGCAGACAGTGACTATGAAAACACACAGAGTGGGGATCCTCTGCTTGGGTGAGACACTTGGGGGTCTGTCTCTACCCAGCCCTGCCAGCACCTGGAGGGGGGTGGTGAGGACCCTGCAGATGTCTGGATGGCTCCTTTTCTCTTCCCACCTGGGCCTAGACTTGAAGGGAAGCGATTCCTAGAGCTGGGCAAGGAAGATGAGCTGCACCCTGAGCTGGAGAGCCTGGACGGAGACCTAGACCCTGGGCTCCCCAGCACTGAGGATGTCATCCTAAAGACGGAGCAGGTCACCAAGAACATTCAGGAACTATTGCGGGCCGCCCAGGAGTTCAAGCATGACAGGTGGGATAGGCACAAGCTGCGGCCGACTTGTTGGTACAGGGTGGAGGGTTCGTGCTGGGATCCTAGGGTTCCGATAAACCTCTCATCCACCTCCTCCCCTCACCTGACAGCTTTGTGCCCTGTTCAGAAAAGATCCATTTGGCTGTGACTGAGATGGCCTCTCTCTTCCCAAAGGTACAGTGGCCACAGAGAAGCAGAGTGGGGTGGGGCAGACGCAGGTGACTGCTGCTGCCTGGGTGGAGGTGAGCACAGAGCCACAGTCAGACACATGGCTTAAAGTCCAGATCTCAACCTTTCCTCGCTCCTCCCTCCAGAGGCCAGCCCTGGAGCCTGTGCGCAGTTCACTGCGGCTGCTTAATGCCAGCGCCTATAGGCTGCAGAGTGAATGCCGGAAGACAGTGCCTCCAGAGCCTGGTGCCCCTGTGGACTTCCAGCTGCTGACTCAGCAGGTGATCCAGTGCGCCTATGACATCGCCAAGGCTGCCAAGCAGCTGGTCACCATCACCACCCGTGAGAAGAAGCAGTGACCACTTCCCTGCCCTTACCCACACCCTGGGACCTCACTGGCCATGGGAGCTGGGCCACTCCAGACACCAACCCACCCCCAACAGAGCCACTGGCACAAGTGCCCTTAGTGCCGCCATTCTCCTGGCATCCAGGTGCCCTGGTGCCCACCCCTCAAGCCCCAAGGATGGGAATGTGAGAGGGCAGGAGCTTCTGTCCCCTCATGTTCCATGCCCGTCACCCTGTACATAGCATCCTTACCCCACTGATGTGCAGGAGCCTCAAGGAACCCCTCCCAGCTCTCACCCTGCCTTCCCGGGCACCCTCAGCAAAGAGTGGGGACAGGGACACTCCACACGGGCAGCTCCGCCCACTGCACCCTATCCCCATGAGCCAGTTTAGCCCTCGGGGGGCTGAGCAGGGGCATCCCCCTCCTCTGTACATTATCTCTGGATGTCTCTGCCCTGTAGCCACCAGCCCCTCTTGCTGCTCTTTCATGCCAAATGGCCCCTGCCTAGAGCACAGGTCCCACCTTGTGTGCCAGGGTCCCCAGCAGCAAACACTGGAAAGTCTTTCTTCTCCCCTGACCCTTCATTTTAACTTCGTGGTGACCGAGTGTCCCTGCGTGCCTGCAACTGAGGATGTGAGCGGCGGTGCCGTTCCAGAGACCTGGCCCACTTGGAGCTTTGAGGGGCAAGGGAACCAGAGAAGTGGGCTTAGCACCCTACCTGGACAGGGGACTGTCGGGGTCACCAGCTGTGGCCCAGTTGCTGCTCTACTTGTACCCTACACTATAAACGTAAAAGGAAAACCACTTCCCTCCATCTCTTCCCCATCCCCGATGGGAAGTGTGCTGGCCAGGCAGAGTACAGAGCACCTGAGCCTGGGGCTGGCTCCCCAGGGTCCCCAACTCAGCTGGTGGCTGTGGAACTGAGCCCCTCCCCCTGACCTCTGCAAGGCCAGCACCCACATCACTACCTGCACCTACAGCGACCTGCCCCCCTGGAAGCCTGGGGATCTGGCTGCAGCTGGGAAGGCTGGCAAGACACTGACAGCACCCACCAGCTCTTCTCCCCAACCACCTTCCCCTAGGTGGCCCGGCCCTACCTGTGGTGGTGGGTAGCTGTCAAGACGTGTGTCATGTACATTTGTATCAAAAATAAATAAGTGACCATGTGCCACTTCTGATGTCTAGAGGTCGGAGGGGGGCTGAGCTTACCTAGTACATTATTGGTTCGGGTCAACGTCCCCGTCACTTCCCACGTCATACTCCCCTATCTGCAATCCTTGGGAGGCTGAGTCAGGATAGCAAGTTTAAGGCTTCAGGAATTAGAGATGAAGAAAGACACGAGTGTGTGCTGAGTGGGGGAGACCTGCAAAAAGAAGAGTGAAGAGTACCAGCACCTGACGCGACCCTCATAGCCAGGGGGTGCGGGCTGCCGGGAGCCAGCTTGACCAACTCTCCCGAGGGCCGGTGACCTGAAGGAATGTGACTGGGGGCAGATAAACTCGCCCAACTCCGAATTCTACTAAAATAATTTAATTACAAACAGGAATTTGCATCAGGGAGGCTAAAAGGATACTCTTAAACCAAACGAAGCCTCCAGGGCCTCTCCGCCTGCCGCCAGGGGGCGCCCGCGCACTGCCCACGTGGCAGCGGTCACCGAGGGGCGGAGCCGCTCAGTCCGAGCTCTCCGAGTCAGGGCCACTATCCGGTGTGGGCGGGAGCAGGGGCCGTCGGCGAGAACGCTTGATCCGGCGCGAGGGCAAGGGCAGCCTCCGCTTCAGCACAGCTGTGGGAAGGCGAGAGGTCAAGGGCAAGGAATTCAAGAGGCTGGGCACACCTGGCGGGGGGCTCAGGGGTCTTCTCACCAGCCACCGTGTCCTGGCTGTCTGCCGTGGGCCCCCAGTAGATGCTCTCGCTCCTGCGGAAGTTCCGGTGCAATCGCGTGCAGAGCGTGGCCAGGGTGAGCAGGACCAGCAGGAAGGTCAGGGCCATGGCAGCCCAAGCAGCCTCTTCGGTGCGTGGAGTGGGGCCTCGGGCTACCCGGGGAGGTGCTGCGGCTCGAGGAGCTGGGGAGGCCTGGCCTGGGCAGGCACAACCCCCTGGGTTGCCATGCCCACCGGGCATCTGAGCCTCTGTTCTGGACCTGTCATCGCCTCCAGGCCCCCCAATCATCAAGGAGACGGGGGCCACAGATGAGGTTCCCAAAATGGGCTGCTGGGCCTTCGGGCTCTCTGAAGAGGCCAAGGAAACCCTCAGGCCTGAGGGAGTAGTTTGGAGACCAAGGGCAGCCCGAAGCCCCCTTCTCTTGACAACACTGAGAGAGCGCCACCTGGGTCCTCTAGATGTCACCTCTACACCAGGTGGCCGCCAGCTCCTCAGAGCAAAGGCCAGAGTCCGAGCCTAAAGAGAAGAGAGGGAGTGACCCTCTGCTCTGCTAACCCAATGCCCCCACCACCAAACCTGGGCCCAGCACCCCTCACCTGTACACACCGTCTCCCACACAGCTTTCCTCTGCTGGGGGCTGGCATCATGGGAGTGGGCCCAGAAAGAGTGTCAGAGAGAAACCACACACCCTTTCTCTGCTTCCGCCGCCGCCGCCTCTTTAACCAGTGGGCAGCCCAGGCTGGCTCGACCCATGCCATCTCCAAAGCAGTCCCCCATGCTGTCAGCACCAGGGGCTATGAAAGAAGATAACTTAGATCTAAGATGCAAGAAGCCGCCCTGAGTTTTTCCTTTATCTGCCCAAGCGGCTGCACCCTTCTGCAGAACACCTTGGGGGGAGGGGAGGATTGGGACAGGATTTCACCGTGTCCTGGAACTATATACACCAGCTGGTCTCAAACTCAGAGATCTGCCTGCATCTGCCTCCAGAGTGCTGAAATTAAAGATGTGAGCCACCATGCCTGGCTTGCTTTTTTTTTTTTTTTTTTTTTTGCTTGCATACCTTTCACTAACCACTTAACTTACCCGGTCCCAAGTGAGACTGGAGTCAGGAATGAGTGTGGGCTTAGCCACACATACATGGGCCAATAAAGCAAGCTGGAGCTTCAGCCAGGGATGGGCACAGGGGTGATAGAGGAAGGCAACACCATCAACCTGGAGGACAAGGTAGAAATATCAAGTCAGGCCCAGCTCCCTCCCAGAGAATCATACTTTCTCCTAACCTAGGTGCCAGGATGAAGGGGTTATCAGCAGGTACACTTCCACTTCCAGGAAAGGAGAAGGGCCTTGGGTACTGTGCACATTCCTTTTTAATTCACCTCTTTTCCCCTCCAAGTTGAGCCTCTGGGCAAGACAGCATGGCTAATTAACCCTGTTAGGCCCAGAACATGCTCCCTTTTGCTGTTTCCCCCACATGGTGCTGGGGATCAATACCTTTGGTATTGGCTTTATTACCTCTGGTCTGCCTCTGGCCCTCAAAGAGCAGTCTTTAGCTGTACTTCTCTGAATGTGCAATAATGGCTTTACAAGTCCTGAGTCTAGACTCTACGCGTCCCTCAGATGAAGATAAGTCCTCTATTTGTTGATCTAATACATGCACTCTCTCAGGAGTATCCAAACACACATGACTGCACATGCCAGGAGTATCCAAACACACATGACTGCACACCCCAGGATGGGAACATTTTATCAGTCATTATTCTTGCTAAATGATATAAAAGATACCAAAAAAGGACTCCCAGACCTGAAGGAATGTATAATAAATGAAGCCAAGCAGTAGTGGTGCACATCTTTAATTCCAGGAAACAGGCAGGCAGATATCTTTGAGTTTGAAACCAGCCTGGTCTACATAGTGAGTTCCAGGACAGCAAGGGCTACACAGAGAAACCCTGAATTGAAAACCAAAAAAGGAGGAAGAGGAGAAAGGAAGGAAGGAAGGAAGGAAGAGAAAGAGAGAGAGAGAGAAAGGAAGGAAGGAAGAAAGAAAGAAAGAAAAGAAAGGAAGGAAGAAAGACTGGCTGATTCATGGAAAGTTGGGTGTGATAGTGTATACCTGTAATCCCAGTCAAGTGGAACATAGTGTAAGAAGACCAGCCTAGGGTACAGATTGAATACCCGGCCAGCTTAGGCTATGAGACCCTACTTCAAAAGACCAGAATTCAGGGAAGCAAACAAACAAACAAAAAAAAACCCACACAACTCAAACTGGTATGTGTGGGAGGCGGCCAGTGGTGAGGGTATTTGGGCTCTAAGGATTCAACCCATACAAACCTCTCACAACAAGCCATATCTTCAACTGTCTTTTCCATTTTTTCCTTAAAATTGAAAAGGAAGTCTCACAAAGTTGCCCGTTAGACTTGAGTTCACTGTCAATCCTCCTGCCTCAGCCTCCCAAGCCGCTGGGATTATAAAAACCTGTGCCACTGTCCAGCTTACTTAGTTAACTGTGATCACAGAGGCTGGGATAAAACAGGCAAATTTTGGGGCGCAGAGGGTTCTGTGACTCCTGCACTGAGCTTTGAAAATGGCTGGAGATGAATAGGTGCAGGGCGTGGAGCAGAGTGTTCTGGGTCCTGACAGACCAGCAGAAAATAAGCCAGAGAAAAGGAAGCATCTCAATGGAAATAAGCCAGACTTCATATGGGTGGTGAGGGCCAAGATAAACTAATGGAGAAATCAGATGAAGATAATCTAAGTCCTGACAAGCCAGGCCGGGGAATTCAGCCATGGCAGGTGGGCTATAGTCAGATGGGTTCTGAACAGTGAAATAAAAGAGAGGTCACCTGCAACGAAGAGGTAGCCAAGTTCGATGGTGTCTGCTGTAATCTGCCCTTTAGGAGGTGGAGGCAGGAGGATCAAGAGTTCAAGATCATCACTGGTTACATAACAAGTTTGAGGCTCACTTTGGGCTACATGAGACCCTGTCTCAAAAAGAAGGGGCTAGAAATATGGGTAGGTGGTTAAGATTTGCTGCTCTTGCAGAGGATTTGGGTTCAGTACTCAACATCCACATGGCAGCTCACAACCAACTGTAACTCCAGTTCCAGGGGATCTGACAACTCTCCTGAACACACTACATGCAGGCAAAATTCATACCCATTAAATAAACAAACCTAAACAATTTTTAAGAGAAATATTCATGAACGCTGAACTCAGTTTACAACATAGTGAGCACACACTCCTAACCCAATACTGTGTTTTGTGATCCTTACAGCGCTGTTACACACTATTCATTCACTTCTTAAAGCTGAAGGGACAGAATGTCATCTCTTGCCGAAAACTAGAGCCTAGAAAAACAAGAGACCTGTCGGTCAAATCCGACACTGGGATGGGAGTTCATCCTTCAGAGTTCCACTTGTAGTTACCTGCCATACATCTAGCTACTCAACAACAGCATCCCCGACTCTGCACTATGGAGCTGTGGCTCACTGTCTGTCACTTGTCCAAGGATGAGCAACTGGAAGCCTTCCCTCTTTTGCACAAAGTGATAAGGGATGGAGCTGAGGGCCAAGAGAGACACAGGTAACTTGTGAGGCACACTCTGCCTTCAGGGAAGGATACAAAGACGGCCCCTCGTAGTACTTACCTGCCCTTGTCTCACCTGCGTGTAAGTCACTCTTGGTAACACCTACACATGGGGGAAAGAAGAAAGCAGCTGGGGGCTTCGTGGTGGGGGTGACAACCAGCCCCAAGCCCTCAGATGAAGACGCTGGAGACTGAGAGCGGGAGGAACCAACAGATGGCCCAATAGGGCGACCACTGAGGGTGCAGCGAAGCCATGCATCCCTTCTCGTCCTCGGCCCTCCAGGATTCCTACCTGTGGAGGCAGAGGCCACAGGCCTTCGGGACAACGGGTTCCTGCCTCCTCCGCCCGCTCAGCCGCCACCTGTGGGTCCAAGGCGCACAACTGGGCGTTGGCCTCTGCGAGGGCCCCGCCCTTTCGGTTCCAGGACTAGGGACGCAGACGAATGGAGCGGCCTCCGAATCCCCTCGCGCGCGCGCCTCCTTCCAGGACAAAGTTACAGCAAAGCGCTTTGAGATCCCCTGGCCAAGGCCTTACCAGGAGCCGATCGCCTTACCTCGCAAAGACTCAGGAGCCCCACCAGGGCTACCAGAAGCAACCGGGGCGGAGGTGGAGGAGGAGGAGGAGGAACCATGTCTGCGGGGCCAGCAGTCCCGCCAACAGGCAGCCGCGCCGCTCGCGCGCCCCAGCGGTCCCGCGCCGTTCGCGCGCCCCCGCAGACCCCGGCTCGCTCACAGGCCTGCCCCCTCCTGGCCAGGCCGGGTGCCCCGCCCCGCCCACCAGCCCCGCCCCCGCCCCGCCCACCGCCAGGCCAGCGCAGGCGTCCTGAGCCCAAAGCCGGAAAAGTTGTGATTGCCCCTAAGGATCGCTTAGTCTCCAGGCCGGCGGGACCACCTCCCTAGCCTGAAGTGCGTCTCGGCCCGTTTGCCCAGCCAGCAGCGCAACTGCATCGCCTGGGTGGAATCTGGGAACCCTGCAAAGGGCGGGAAGTGAGATCCCTAAGGACTGGGTGACCCAGGCGGAGACTTGTGTGCTCTTCTAGCAAAACCGCTAAGCACTCGGTGTGCGCGAAATCCTAGCTGCCCCAGAGAGAGGATCCCGGTTCCAGCGCTTCGCCTTCACGCTACCCCATTCCTGCCCTCGCTAATAATAAGTCCTGAGCACTGAGCTCTCACAGAGGTCGGGGGGCTCTTAGGCCCCCTCTTACCTCAGGCCCAGAAGCCCCGGGAGCCCGGCTCCCCTCCGGTGGCTGCTTTGTTCCCGACCTTCCCCCAGTTCCCTCTCTGGTTCTTCGCCCAAGGGTGACCTAAGAGACACTGGTTCGGGTGAGTTCAGGAGCGACAGTGCTCATCTGGGACTCCCTGCAACAGAGCGTTGCAATGGAGATAAGAACCGGGGTGAGGATTGAGACGCCCAGTCCAAAAGTTTGAAAAAGAGGCCTTCGAGATGGCTCAGTGGGTGACAGAGCTTGCTGCCAGCCTGACAACCGCAGTTCAGTCTCTGGACCCACGTGGTGGAAGGAAAGACTCGATTCCTCTGACCTACACACACAAACACACCTAAATGTAATATAAAAAAAATAAGTTTGAAATATAGCAAAAACTGTTATTTCAGGCATCTCCCACGGAGCCCGATTTACAAAGGGGCCCTTGCTCATCCACCCCGGCAAGATTGACCAGATGTTGATCTGACCAAAAGAACTGCTATGTACCTCTGCTATAGCTCCATCGCGAGGCTAGGCATCCCCTAATCCTCTCCCTCAACTTATTCTGCCAAACTTGAGGCTGCTTCTTCTCCAGCAACCCTTCCTGGTGAGCGGTGGTGACGCCAAGCTCCTGGAGAGGTTCCTTGGGGGTGGGCTGGAGAAGCCAGAAGTGTCAATGTGCCAGCGCCTGCATGCCCTCTAGAGAAGCGACAGCCTTCTCCCTGGAATCCGTGTCAGTGTCAAACGCTGCGGTCGGCCTCTGGCCAGGTGCAGACACCCACCCCCCTCAACCCTGTCGCGTTGTCGCGCAGTCGCGGGTCCTGGCTAGGGCGTTGTATGACGCTAGCCGCAGATGCAATAGCGCGTGGGAATAGTGAAACCGGCGAGGGGTCCAGCGCTTTCAGCCCTTTCTTGCTTTTTGCTAACCATCAATAGCGGATCCCGAGGACGTAGCGACCGCGGATCTCCCCTGGCAGCCAGACTGCAAAGGGGGCAGGAGTTGGAGCAGGCACCTCAGGCTCAATCAGGCCTCCAAGCCTCAGTCTCCCCGATCCTTCGCTGACTCTCCTCATCCCCCTCTCTTCTGGTTCTCCCGCACGTCCCCGCTCCCCCTTTGTAACCGAGATCTCTTTCACCCTCTGCCCCAGCTTGTCGCAATCGCTGTACAAAGGGCTGGGGGCGGGAGTGGGGGGCGGGCGAGGGGAGCTCGCCCCGAACTGGCTGTCTCCGCCCGGGCCGCGACCAATCCGGAGCGCGCGCGCCCTCCCGCTTGGGAGGGCGCTGGGCAGCCGCAGGCCTCCGGGCGGAGCCGCGGGCAGAGCCGGGAGCCGGGCGAGGGGACAGCTCCGCTCCCCGCCGCCCAGTGCCGCCCGCCGGAGACTGTCCTGCCAGGCCATGCCTCCGTGGGCAGCCGTCCTCGCACTGCTGGTGGTGGCGCTCGCCCTGCTCCTCCTGCGCCCCTGGAAGCGCGCCGTCGGAGCGCGGACCTCCGTCCGGGACCATGAGGAGCAGGAGGTGGTGAGCAAAGGCCCCACGGTTCAGTTCAGCGACCGGCGCGAACCGCTGCCCGGGGGCTGCAGCCTCATTTGCAAGCCCTCGGCGCTGGCCCAGTGCTTGCTGCGCGCCCTGCGACGCTCGGCGGCGCTGGAACCCGCCCGGAGCTCCTGGCTGTCTGGGCCCCACCTGCAGACCTTCTGTCACTTCATCCTGCCCGTCGGGCCGGGCCCTGAGCTAGCACGTGAGTACCTGCAGCTGGCAGATGATGGGCTGGTGGCCCTGGACTGGGTCATAGGACCTTGTGCCAGGGGCCGCCGGGTCACGAATACTGGAGGCCTCCCGCCGGTGCTGCTGGTAATCCCCAATGCTTGGGGACGCCTCACCCGCAACGTGCTGGGGCTCTGCCTGCTCGCCCTGGAGCGCGGCTACTACCCGGTCATCTTCCACCGCCGCGGCCACCACGGCTGCCCACTGGTCAGCCCCCGACTACAGCCTTTCGGGGACCCGTCCGACCTCAAGGAGGCAGTGACTTACATCCGCTTCCGACACCCGGCGGCACCCCTGTTTGCGGTGAGCGAGGGCTCGGGATCCGCGCTGCTACTGTCCTACTTAGGGGAGTGCGGCTCCTCCAGCTATGTGACGGGCGCCGCCTGCATCTCGCCCGTGCTCCGCTGTCGCGAGTGGTTCGAGGCTGGCTTGCCTTGGCCCTATGAGCGTGGGTTCCTGCTGCACCAGAAAATCGCTCTCAGCAGGTGGGTACCGGGAATAGCGGTCTACAGCTCTACCTGGTACGGAAACAGCCCATGGGTAGACTGTGGGCAAAGTTCCCACACGGTTTCCAAAGCTGTCCAAACCCCACAGTAGAGACAGAACCAGCGGGTTTCAGTGCGACAGATAGCATCTTGGCTGCAGTCGGTATCAGACACCACAGCAAGGCCTCCTGCCAGGGCCCCATCCGTTCCTCGCAGTCTCAGGTGTCCTAGCAACCGGTGGTCAGCGGAGGCCTGCACCTGACATTTACCACTTAGTGCGTAGCCAGATCCGTCAGCAAACAGAGCTCTGGAAGCAATTGCAGCCGATTGTCTGTCCAGAATGTTTACTTTCAGACTCTGAGCCAGAAGGCGGCAGGAATGAGAAATGTGGCAGCATTTGATTTATTAAAATTCTTCCAACTGACAGATGTTTTACATATTTCTAGGTGAGTAGCAACACTTAGGTGTTTGTTCTTTTTGAGATAAGGTCTCATAGAACTCAGGCTGTAGAGCTGAGGGTCCCACTGAACTCCAGATCCTTTTGTCCCCGACTCCTAAATGCTGAGATTACAGGCATCGGGCAAAATAATAATAGTAATGATAATAATAATAATAACAATAAGAAAGAAAGAGAGAGAGAAAAGAAAAAACAGAACAAAACACTAAACTTTGAAATCTCCAGAAGTAGAACATTTTTAACACCAGGCCAAGAACTGTTCCACACTCGAATGACATTTCCAGTCTTTCCTCAGAGAGGACAAAATGAGGTAAGAGGCATACTGGCAATAAATAGAAAAACCCAGGACATGGGGTCAGGCCTGGCTGGGTTTAAATCCTGAATTTACAGAAAATTAGCTAGATCCACTTCTCCTTCAGTTAAATGAAGTTAATACTAACAACTCAGCGGGTGTTGTGATTATTAAATGGAAACACGAGAATGGGACTGGCATCAGGTAAAGCCAGGCTGGCTTGTTTTTTGTTTTCCATTTTACCTCCTATTTTGAAAAGGTCAAACCCTGAGAGTGAATGAAAAGTGAGAGGTGCTACCATGGCAACGACGAGGCTTGGTCCGAGGTACTCTCATCTAGCTTAACTGCCCTGGCTTTCCACTCCCAAGTGACCACCATCCGTGTTTCCCATAGGCACCAGCCAGAAGCTGGGTAACGGGGTGAAGAGGAAACCCTTCCCATGGAAGTCGGGGGTTGAACACTCAGGCACCGACTGAAATTCAGCTGGCTGGGACTAGATTAATCTGTCTAAAACCTGGGCTGAGCTGCCCACCCTGGCTTCCTTGTGACCCTTCTAGGCCCTCTCCAGAGAGCTGAAACAGCTGAGCGGCCTCTCTTCCCCACGCAGTAGTGTGCAGGCCACATTTGGGAGACCACCTCATAAGCCCAGTTGTTTTCTCTGACGTCAAGCACTTGCTGGGACCACTTGGCCCGGAACACCTGACCGAGGGCGTAACACCAGGCATACACACACATCAACATAAAAACGCAAAGGCGCCAGGCAATAGTGGCACATGCCTTTAAACCCAGCACTCAAGAGGCAGAGGCTGGTGGATCTCTGTGAGTTCAAGGTCAGCCTGGGCTACTGAGCAAGTTTCAGGACAGCCAAGGCTACCCAGAGAAACCTTGTCTTGAAGAAAGAAAGAAAGAAAGAAAGAAAGAAAGAAAGAAAGAAGACCCCACAAAGGCAGAGAATGGAATAAAACAGTGATTGACTCTGGGAGAGGTGTCACCACCTCTGATTTGGATGGTCCAAAACAGTGAATTCTCTTCAAGATGGGCTTCAGAGGACCCAGGTCATGAGTTCCTTGGAAAGGGTCCAAAGTTGAAGGTCAACAGCTGGGGAAGTCAAATACTGCCTCGGGACAAATAAATGGCAGGGCTGGTGGCAGGTGTGATGGAGAAGGAATGATCACCCTGTGGAGAATCAAACGTCTGCATTTCATCTGAAGATCTTCTGGTTTTGAATAATAGCCAAGATATCAGAGGGGCTTGGGGGGCTGGAGAGATGGCTCAGTAGTTAAGCATCATTGCTCTTACAGAGGACCCTGATTCAACTCCCGGCACCTACATGGTAGCTCACAACCAGTTCCAGGGGAGCCAACACCTTTGCATGGGCACATGGTACACATATATACACGCGGGCAAAACATTCATACACAAAATTAAAAGTCTTTAAAAGAAGGGGGTATGATCCTCAGCTCCAAAGAAAAAAAGGGGGGGTGTTTTGAAACTCACAGAGATCCACCTGCCTCTGCCTCTCTTGAGTGCTGGGCTGAGGACCTGTACCTTCAGCCCTGCCCTTCTTTTCTGTAGTTCAAAAGGCTCTGTGGCCAGACTGGCCTGGAGACTGCCTGTCATGTGATGGTCTGCCTTTTCTCTCTCCCGCTCTCCCATTCACCTTCTGTGGCCAGGTATGCCTCTGCCCTGGAGGACACCATAGACACCAGCAAGTTGTTCAGGAGCAGCTCCCTGCGAGAGTTTGAAGAGACCCTGTTCTGCCACACCAAGAATTTCCCCATCAGCTGGGATACCTACTGGGACCTGAATGACCCACTCCGGGATGTGGATGAGGCTGCTGTACCTGTGTTGTGTATCTGCAGTGCTGACGACCCGGTATGTGGACCCCCAGACCACACTCTGCCGGCTGAACTCTTCCAAAGCAACCCTTACTTCTTCCTGCTGCTCAGCAGTCACGGAGGCCACTGTGGCTTCCTGCGCCCTGAGCCCTTGCCAGCATGGAGCCACGAGGTCATCTTGGAGTCCTTCAAGGCCCTGACTGAATTCTTCCGAATGGAAGAGAGGATGAAAGGGCTGAGCAGGCGCAGGACTTCATTTTTAGGGGGCCGGCGTCGTTGGGGAGGCCTGCAGAAGCGAGAGGTCTCCCCCTCTTCCAATCTGGAGGAGATCTTCAGCTGGAAGCGTTCTTACACCAGGTGAGGATTGCCTGGGGAAGCCCCTGCACCTTCGAGAAAGAACCCAACAAGGTATCCCAGCCGCTGGAAGACTGAGGACTGAGCCTCCAGGGAGCTCTGCTCCCTCTCTCTCTCTCTCTCTCTCTCTCTCTCTCTCTCTCTCTCTCTCCTCTCTCTCTCTCTCTCTCTCTTCTCTCTCCTCTCTCTCTCTCCTTCTCTCTCTCCTTCTCTCTCTCCTTCTCTCTCGGAGCTGAGGATCGAACCCTGGGCCTTGTGCTTTCTAGGCAAGTACTCTACCACTGAGCTAAATCCCCAATCTCAATCTCTCTCCTCCCGCCCCCTCCCGTTTTTTTTTTTTTTTTTTTTTTTTTTTGGAGACAGGGTTCCTCTTTCTCTCTGTGTAGCTTTTGGAGCCTGTTCTGGATCTCGCTCTGTAGACCAGGCTGGCCTCGAACTCACAGTGCTGGGATTAAAGGAGTGTGCTTCCACAGTCCGGCTCCCTTCTTTCTTACAACTGGAGAGAGAGAACTTTGAGCATGGGCACACTACCTTGAGAACTGCACCGGCTTTGAGAGACACATTCTTGCTCGCCCTACTCAGCCCACGGTCACTGCCTCTTGTCATCCAAGTCACAAGCCAAGTAACAGCACAGGCTAAGTGGACTGGAAAAAAAAATCCTAGCTGTCCTTGTTGTGACTCCAGGGAAGATGAGCTTATGCAAGTCAACCGGTGGTTCTGTCCCACATAAATAATCAGCTTGGTGACTCTGAGTCTCAAGCTGGAGCCACTTGGTACAGAAAGGACAGGATGTTTGTGTCTCGGCCCCACTTCCTCACGTGCTCTGCGGCTGTGGTTCTGTTCTGACTTCTGCATCAGCAGCTGGGGAAGCAGGCGTTGCCTAGCTCTCCCCAGTCTGAGAAGGCAGCAGAGGCAGGACATGCTGGGCTGAGGCCAGCTTGGTAAGAGCTGACAAGGGTAGACCGTGACACTGTCCCTGCCTCTCATGGTGGCTGGGAGCTACAGGGCCGAGCTGGGCTCTAGGCTATGCCCTCCAGCCTGGTCTGAGCCGTCTCCCAAGAGTATTTTAGAAGTAAGAGTGCTGTTGCCTGGAGTCTAAAGATTCTGTTAGACCATGGTTGTGGTAGCCAGGTAGGCCAGATGTGCTGATTCAGGAAACTCCTCCAGAGAGCTGCAGCCAGATGTGTTCCTTTTGAGATGTAGGCTTTCTTACCGTCAGTAACAAGAATAACCCTCAAATTCTGATTTCTGATCCCTTTCTCCTAGTACTAGCCTCTCCCTTTCCAGAGCCACGAGATCGATCTGGGAGCAGAGGAGAAAAAATCCCAAGAGCTTGATGAATACAATCTAGCTATTTATGAGTGTCTCACATTACCAGCTTTGTCTGCTCAATTATTCAAAAGGCAGAGGAGCGGCTATCTGGATCCCACTGCTCAGCCACTAAGTGGGCATTTGGTTTTATGAGAAATAATGCTGAAGACCAGTGTGAAATAAGGTATAGCACACAGATTGACTTACATATCTTCTATTCCATTAAGCCTTTAAAAATTATTTTGACAGTTGGACATCTGGATCCACGAACATGTGTTGTTAAGATTCAAAAATCTACCCTGAAATTATATATATTTGTGGTGCTTGGACACCCATCACTTGCTACGCAAACACTCTACCATTGAGCTACATAAATCCAGCCCAGAAGTTAGTTTTAGTTTTATCAATGGAAAAGAAGCCACCAGTTTTAAATTTAAATCGGCAAAGAGTATTTCACAGCAAAAGGCATCCTGGGATATGCTGGGGTTGTGACCCCAGGTTTGGATCAGCTCGTCCCTACCAATCTTGTTTTTCTCTTCATTTGTGTTGTTTTGTTTTGTTTTCCGTCTGGCCTGGAACTCACTATATAGACCAGGCTGGTCTCAGATTCGGACATCCACTAGAGTACTGGAATTAAAGGCACACACCCTCCGACCCAGCCTTCTGCTCTTTTAGATTAAATAAGAAACGCTGAACTCACTCCAGGATGTAATACAGACAGCATTCAGTTTGCTATTGCATATATCCTATTGTGAAAGGTTTTTTTCCATGGTCGCCACTCCCGGCCCCTCCCCCACACCCTTCTCTGGCATTCTTTCATCATTTCTGAGCAAAAGAAATAAAAAAGGAACTGAGCTCTGAAGAGGCAGTTTTCTGTCGCCGGTGGACCAGTCACGGTGGAAGGGTGAAGGGAGGGCTGCTGGCACACGGCCACCCACCCTGCCACCACATCCAGGACAGTAGGGCTTCCGGTTCATTAGGGTCCTGCTGTCTCATCTGCCATCCTCAGAAATAATGATAGGATGGTGGTCGTTCACCCCAAGGCCTCCATAAGGGTCCCTAATGGCAAAAATCTGGGCAATTTTTTTTTTAGGCCAGCTACCACAGGATCCCAGTTCTCCCAAGAGAACACTTGTGAGAAAGAGTGACTGGTGGATTTTTTTTTAGATGAGCAAGCTTGGCAGGGAGAGTCGTGTGATTTGCTGTATCTTTTTCTTCTCCTTCGTGGACTGGTGGTTAAACCCAGAGTCTTGCACAAACCAGGCAGCACTGACCACGGGGCTCCACCCTCCACCCTGATATAGGTCCTGGAGCAACCAGAGGAACAACAGAAAACTCTGTTTTGTTTTTTTTTTTTTTTTTTAATTTTTTAAAAGATTTACTTATTTATTATATTACAGCATGTATGACTGCAGACCAGAAGAGAGCGCCAGATCTCATTACAGATGATTGTGAGCCACCATGTAGTTGCTGGGAATTGAACTCAGGACCTCTGGAAGAGCAGTCAATGCTCTTATCCTCTGAGCCATCTCTCCAGCCCCAGAACAACTCTTGTTCAGGTTCTTTGGGCCCTAAGCCCCACTGATTTAACTCTAAAACATTTCCTCATCATGCTCCTCATACAGGGTTTTCTCAGGAAGCGATGATTTATTATTATTGCTGTTGTTATTTTTTGAGATGGCATCTCACAATGTAGCATTGGTGGGCCTGCAATACATTCTGTAGGCCAGGCTGGCCTTGAACTCACAGAGATCTACCTACTTCTGCCTTCTGAGTGCTGGGATTAAAGGTGTGTAGCACCTTTGTCTAGCACCAAGTCTAGTTCACATAATTTGAAAAAAGAAAAATCTGTCCATTACTATTCAAAGACCAGTGCTGAAGGCTGGAGATGTAGCTCGCTTGGCAGAGTGCTTACCCAGCATGCACAAGGCCCTGGCCTCAGTCTTCAGCATTGCCTGAACCGGTGTTCACACTTGTAATCCCAGACAGGGAAGCAGGAGCTTCAGAAGTACAAGGTCACCCTTGCAGGAGCTTCGGGTCAGCATGGGCTACTTGAGACCCTACCTCAAAACAACAAACCAGAAAAACAAACAAACAACAACAAACACACACACACACACACACACACACACACACACACACACACACACACGATTTAGAGAAATTATGGTTCTTTGAACAAAAACAAACAACAGAAACACAAGCTCTAAGTTTAAGAAAGCAACAACAAAACAACCCCAAGAAATACCAGTGAGTCTCTGTGGGTCGCCCTCCCGCCCCCGCAGACCTCCTCTCTGGTAACCTTTTTGGTCTCTTGGTTTTTCACAAGCACCTTCAAAGGGGAAAGGAGGATGGGCCTGGGAAGCAGTGGCTTCAGGGAGACAGTACCCCGGGAGCAGAGACTGAGCAGAGTGTGGTGGCTTTTGCCTGTAATCCCAGCATTTGGGAGTTAGAGACAGGAAGATCAGAAGTTCAAGGTCAGCCTCAGCTACATAACAAGCTAGGGCTATGTCTCAAAAACCAAAAATAAGTAAGTAAATAATATGAGAAAGAATGGGTATTTTTCTCCCAGGGAATCAAAGTAGAGGAAGCAGAGAATTGTCTCTGAAAGCCTTCTTTGATTTATGCTAAATTCTTACTGCTGATATCAAGACCATGCTAAGGGCCTGGGGAGATGGCTCAGTGATTAAGAACATTGGCTACTCTTCCAGAGAACTGGGGTTCAATTCCCAGCACCCACATGGCAGCTAACAACTGTCTATAACTCCAGCTTCAAGGGATCCAACACTCTCACACAGACATACGTGCAGGTAAAATACCTATCAATGATCACTTTATAAAAATAAATTATTAAAAAAATAAGATAGAGAACAATGGAGGAAGACATTAAACATTGACTATTTGCTTCGTGTGTACCTGCACACATGTACACACAGAGACACACACAGTACTAAGCTGTAACAATTCTCATAAAGACTTAGTACTTATACAGGTTTCTAGTGGCTAGAGACAACAGGATGGAAAACAGAACGCCAGAATTCTCTTTTGAGAAGACATCCGTTTTGTGTAAAGACATCCTTCCTAAGACCCAAACGCTGTTTAAAAAGAGGACTTAACAGGAACTGCTGTCTTGGCTTCATGTATAACCTCAAAACCGCCTGCATCACAGGCTCCTCTACACTCGCCTTCCACCCAAACCACAGGGCCCTTTGTCAGAAACCCTCAGAGCCACCTAGGTGCCTTCACTGAGACGTGAGCAAGCAGACACAGGGAGCTGTTCGGCTACTTTTACATGCTGACAAGGAGATCGTGCAAGGCCATAGTCAAGCCACAGAGGATGACATCAGAACATTTTACTAGTTGTCATGGTTTGCTTTAGAAGGTTTGAGAAGATAGACCCGAGGACTCTATGTACCCAGAAATGCAATGAATTCCCCCAGACTAGCAAGCTCCATGTTTTCAGTGAGATATTCAAGCTAGACTTTGGCATGTGTGACGGTACATGTACTAAGACCTGAGAATGGACTCATTTCAAATGAAGGTCTCTTTTTAAGATTATTTTTATTATTCTCGATTATATTTATGCATGTATGTCTGGGGTGGGTTTGTGGCCTGTGTGCAAGTGCCTGAGGTGAGATGGAGTGGACCCCTGACACCTGATGTGGGTGCTGGGAATGGAACCTGGGACCTTTGCAAGGGTGTACATGCTGTTGACCACTGAGCCACCTCTCCTGCCAATGAAAATCTTTTTCTTTTCTTTTTTTCCTGTGTGTGTGTGTGTGTGTGTGTGTGTGTGTGTGTTTCAAGATGAGGTTTCTCTGTGTAGTCCTGGTTGTTCTCGAACTCACTCTGTAGACCAGGAACTAGCTGGCCTGAAACTCACAGAGATCCACCTGCCTTTGCTGCCTTTGCCTCCCACATGCTAAGATTAAAGACATGCAGGCACCATGGGGCTGGAGTCCCATGGGTTAAGAGGACTGGCTGCTCTTCCAGAGGACCATGGTTCAATTCCCAGCACCCACAATGGCAGTTCACATCTGTCTGCAACTCCAGTTTCAGGGGACCCCAACACCCATGGCAAAACCACAAATGCGCATAAAAATAAAATACACTTTTTAAAAAAGGCATTCACTATATGCCCAGCTGAGTTCTTAGTCTCTAGGAACAAATTCGTGTTGCTTGTCTTCCCAAGTCTGCTGTGTACTGAGCCCAGCTTACCTGCCGAAGGGTTCAGAGCCTCTTCACGCACCAGTCATTCTAACACTAAGCAGAAGCAGCTATTTAATGAGCTAATAATTTCTCAGCAGGCTTAAAATTCCTTGGTCATCAATGATACCTTCTTAGGCAGGTTCCAGTGAGTAATGAGTGTGTGTGAGTTACATAATAACCTGGAGCTACAGACTCAAATGATCCTAGGAAAGCCAGGTGTGGGGGCTTTTTACACACCTGTAATCTCAGTATCCAGGAAGCTGAGATAGGAAGCATTTCGAGTTTGAGGTGAGGCTACCCTGCTACAATAGCAAAACTGTTTCAACTGCACACTCCCTCAGAAATTCATTCAGTGACTCTAAGAGGCATTTTATTAGTTGCCTCATAGAAGACTGCAATCATGATGAGCTTTAGTATGTAAGGTCTGCTGGGATCAAGGGAGACAGTAAAAGCAAATGGAGGTGGGGGCCATTCTCCAACTCGAATTCCTCAGCCAGAACCCAAACCCTCTCATGAAGCTGTTCCTGCTTTCCCATCAGACACACGGAAAACACAATTAAGACACTGCACAATGCATTTGAGTTGAAACTTATTTCTACTAGACCGAGCTCTGAGAGCTGGCTTTTATTATTGTTTTGTGTGCATGATGTATGCATGTGTGGGTGTATGTGCCAGCCAGTCCATGGGGAGGCCGGGGTCTCCACTAGGCATCCTCACATTCATTCACTGAACCTGGAACTCACTGATTGGCTAGGCTGTCTGGCCAATAAGCTTCAAGGATCCTCCTGCTTTCATTTCCCCCCTCACCAACTGCCAGGGTTATAGATGCGAGACACCACTGAGCCTAGTTTTCATGTGGGTACTGGGGATTCAAACTCAGGTCCTCATGCTTGAGCAGCAAGCACTTTACCATTGAGCCATGTGCTGAGCCCCCAGAGATGTAACTTTTAAGATCTCACAATCAGTGATGGGGTCGAGATTTGAACGCAAACCAGTGTTCTTTTGTATGTGTGAATGTTTGGTGGCCGAAGGACCTCAGGTGTTGTTGTTGAGACAGAGTTTCATATACCCCAGGCTAGCTTCAAACTATGTAGTTGAGGATAACCTTGAACTTGCCTACTCTCTCCTAGTGCTGGAGACTCGCTCTACCCCACGGGTTTATGAGCTGCTTAGACTAGAGCTCAAGGCCTTGTGCTCGTGGTGCAGAAACTCTACTGTGAGCCACGCCCTTCCCCCTTTTTTTGAGACAGGGTCTTTTACTGACCTTGTCCAGTAAACCAGGCTGGCTAGTGAGCCCCGGGGATCTGTCTGTCTCCACAACCTCCCTAGCAATGGGATTTAGCCTGGTTTTGTCTTTTGTTTGTTTTTTGAACAAGTAATCAAGGCTTATTTTCAGCAGATTGAGAGAATTAAGTGGAAAGTATGCCCTCCAGAATGGAAGGCAGCCCTACTGAGTAGCAAAGGTGTTGGTTTCAGTTTCTCTTCCCCTCTTCTGGAGACTAAACTCAGGTCCTCTTGACAGACTGAACTCCAAGCGCTGCCCCTCCCCCACATTTCCTTTTTTTGGGGGGTGGTGGTGTTTAGAGACAGGGTTTCTGCGTAGTCCTAACTGTCCTGAATTCACTTTGTAGACCAGCTGGCCTCGAACTCAAAGATCCATTGATCTCCTGAGATGCAGGTACTGCACAGGTGCCAAGGGAGAGGAAATCTCTCCTGCTGTGAACCGAACGGTAGAAGCAAAGCAAAAGCAGTTTGTATTTTAACCATCTTGATTTCTTCTATACTTAGGCTTAAACAATGAAGAGAAAACTGGGGTCTAATCTGGTTCCACTACATAATTTGACAGAGGCACATTCAACAACTTGGGAGGCTGAAGCAGGAGTAAAGTTCAAGGTCAGCCTGGGAAATTCAGCAAGACCCTGTGCTAGTTAAGAGACCTTTTAATCCTAGTACTTGGACAATAGGGGCAAGCAGATCTCCTAGTTAAAAATTCTGAAGAGGCTGAGTGTGGTTGCACATACCTTTAACTGACCAGAGGTAGAGGCCAGTCTGGTCTATTGGGTGAGACCTTCTGAAAATGACAGAGAGCTGGTAAGATGGCTCAGAAGGTAAAAGTGCTTGCCAAACCTGACAGACTGTCCTCTGACCTTGGCACCCCTCGCCCCCAATACAGATAGTATGATGTCAATGCTTAAAAACAAGTTAAAAGAGGGCTGGGGATGAGGCTTATTGGTAGAACACTTAATTACTGTGTTAAAGACCTTTAGGGTCAATCCCTAGCACCATTACCATTTAAATCTCTCATACTGATGGGGGTGTGAGGCTGGTAGCTCATAATCTAGCACTGTGCCTGTAGATGAGAAATGAAATCTTTATGGGAAGAGAAATCACTAAAAAACTGAACTGGAAAGATGGGTCAGTGGTTAACAGCACTTGCTCTGCCTGACATGATGGCACACGCCTTCGATCCTAGCACCTGGGAGGCAGAGGCAGGTGGATCTCTGTGAGTTGAAGGCCAGGCAAGGTAGCATAGAGAAAAAGCACTTTCTGCTCTTTCAGAGAACCCAGGTTCAATTCCCAGTGCTCACATGGTGGCTCACCAAGTCTGTAACTCCGGTTCCAGGGATCTAATGCCCTCTCGATCTCTTCAGCCACCAGGGACACACGCACGCACGCAAGAAAGTACATACATCCATACACATAAAAGTATATAAATCTCTAAAAAAGAGCGGACACTCTGTGTACTAAAATTACTTTTATTACAGTTGATCTTTTAAACATTTCCTTTGCTATGATACAAAGGATACTTACAAACAAAATATTACATATGACCTGTTTTCGTTCTTAAGATTCTGACAACTTGGTAACAGCTTTAAATGCACAATCTATACAATTAATACAGGTTATATACGAACTATAAGGTATGCTGAACCAGAAGAATACTGACAATACACTGTACAATAAGCCTTACCAGTTAGTGCTGTGGACCACTTCTATCAAAAGGAAAATGCACACCTGCAGTTACCTTTCCCAGCTGGTGCTGACAGTGAGGGAGAGAGGCTTCTTCCTCATCGCAACCCTTGGTAAGCCTCCACTGTGGGCATCTGTTTAGTCTACAATTTGAAAGGACTGGGTTTACTCAAAATTATCCACCATTAAAAGTGCTAGGCTACTGTATGTTCAATATGATAATCTCTTGCCCTTCTCCAAATCTGTATCAGTTTTAAACGACCGTGAGTCCTTTGTCCACTATGAAAACCCTACAGGCTCAAGGGCTTTAGGAAAAGACGAAGGCTGCCAAACAAGGAGGCAAGAAACCAAGCCAAAATCTAGGTCTTGTGCAATCACCACTTTCCCCTTCACCAAAGGGACTAGAAATGTGCAAACTCATTGACGAACCTCAATGATAACACCTCAGTTAGCTGATCACCCTCACCTATCAGGACCTGACTTGTGGGAATAACTGAAATAGACTGTGGGTAACATACACCACGTTTTGTACAGAACATCTTACTTAGTGAAAATATTCCCTTTAGCCATCAAAGCTGGTCTTGGGCCAACAGGTGTGCATTTCTCTCTCAATGGTCTACTCAGAAATGATAAGGTTACAGCTTTTTTTTTCCTTTCTTTTTTTTTTTTAAATTTTAAATAAAAAAGCAATTGACTGAAGCTTTTTTTTTTTTTTTTTTAGGTAAATAGCAAAAATAAAAATAAAAACCAACCCTGGCATTTGCACAAATAAGCAAATGGAATGCCATGGCCTTTAAGAGGTTAGTAGTAGAAAGACTGAAGTGAAGAAAATCCAGAGAAAAATCATGTATTAATTTCCTTCTTTTTAAAAAATTTCTACATGTGCAAGAAAAAAAAAAAAAGCCAACCCCCCCCCCAAAAAAAAAACAACCAAAACCCACAAACAAATAAAAAAAAACCCATGCTGTTTGAGGAAAACAAAAAGAAATGAGTACATAAAACTAAAAATATAAATAACGTTTGGATGATTCGGTAAAAGCAGAAACCAACCTGGGTTATAGAAGGGTTATACATTCAAGATGCTTTTAAACCCAGTGGGATAACTTATGTTAAAACTGTGTTAATAGTTAACTTTAAAAATCTCAAGTTTGTTCTTAAATCTTCACAATACAAGCAAAGCTGTTTAAAATATACACTATACATATTTCTCATAGTTTCTCCAACCTCTTAGTGCGCATTAGGCTTTTTCATATACTAAAAGGAGGGGTTCTCAAAGCTAACTTGCTCATTATAACCTGCATTATTTAAATGTTTTATATGGGTTAAAAACCTTTTCAGACTTACATAAATAGGATTTAGCAACACAAGTGTTAATTTAAAAACTCTAAAGCATTTACAAATAGTCAGGTTGGAACAGCCTAGGGAAGTTATGTGCACTGTACTTTAAAATGTTGTTATTTACATCAGACCATTGTTTTTGTAAAAATTTCCCTAAAAAAAAAATTAAAAAAAAAAAAAAAGAGAATTAACCTATTCTAAACTAGCAGAGAAGGATCACAAAAAAAATAAGAACAAAATTATTTCCTAATGGAAACCCCACACATCCCCCTTCACTTGGACTTTACTCTGAGACCACCGTGACTCCTAATAGGCTCTTCTATCAAGTGTCGATTATGTGGTAAAACAGTTAGGTAAATTACTGGCCAAGTGGACTTGAAAAAAATGTTTTCCCACCTTGTCTCTGGCTTGGGTTACATGTGTATTTAAATAGAGGGGCAATCTAAATAGGCACAATTCCCATTTAATGTGGACAAAAAGACAAATAAAGTTGTTAGGAAGAAAGGGGGATGCTCTCGGTGAGAGTAGGACGTGCAAGGAAGGACAACAGCACATGTGGAACGACCGGCAGCCAAGGACAACGGCACGACTATGCCCCAGGGCAGCCAGTGCCTTGATAAATGATACCTGTTTATGACCCACCCCAAAAAGGCAAGGGCTCCAGGACCCGCACTGTTATTTGAGATAAAGACCAACCAAACTGCAAACATCAGGCAGCTGCATCTTTCAAAATGACAGAATTCGCGTGATGACCATGTGCAATTTATATTAACAATAATGTTCATGCCGAGGCAATGTATTTGAGGGCTAAGAGAAAGCAAAATGTGCCACTGAGAGAAACCTGTTTCCGTATAACTGGTCTTCATGCTTTCAAGTGGCTCTAATATACCTTGGACATGAAGCCAAGCCATGCAAAAGCAGAGTACATACTTTTCATTAACATTGGCATCTCATTTCTAAACCACTGACTTCAAAGTTGCCATAGAAACATATAACACAATACTGAAAGCATACAATTGAGGGTTCATGGATTTTTAAGAAATGCATTTCCCTCATCTATGTTCAACAGTCTTTAATATCTTAGCTACAAGGCATATCAGAGGAAGGGAGGTTAAGTGGGGGTAATGTCAAGGAACATACGGAATTCTGGAAATAGGAAAAATGTTCCAGAAATGGGATCAATGTGCCAGCAATAAGCATAGTTCATTTTAAAATTCAGTTAAAAGAGCCCATAAACAGTCCCAAACCATAGTTATTACCTGCATAATTTACATAAACATCAACACACTTGCACTTTATAGACAAAACACTCTGTAAACATGGCCACTGGGGAAGGGGACTCCCTATACCTCACTCATGACTGACAACATGTAATCATCATATTAATTAAAATTACTTAGTTTCAAATGATTTCAAACCTGACCAATGATTAAGCTCCATTTCTCCCTGTTTAACAACATGTAACCATTAATTCTAAAAATGTCACCTAGGATGGTTTCAGGATTAGGTGCTAGAACCACAACTAGCAAGACAGCAACCTCTCTAGCTGGCACAGACCTATAAACTTTAGTACAAAACCAAAAATACAGAAACTAGGCAATTTGTTAGCTACATATTTACAGATAATTACATGATTTTTCACTCATAATTGTTAAAACTACAAGTGAAAGGAAACTGTGCAGGCTGAATTACCCGTACTTTGGGGGGGGGGGGTTCTTGAGCATCAAGATACCCTTTTTCATTCATTGAGAAGTCTTACCTTCTCTTCTCTCCACATTTCCAACTACCTACAGATGTAAAGACTATTATATCCAGTGGGCATTGGCTGGAGAGGATTAACCTTTTCCTCTGTTTAAAGAACCCCTTAAATATTTAAAAGCAAAGAAAAACCCTCTCTCTCTCTCTCTCTCTCTTACACGCGCGCATGCGCGCGCGCGCGCACACACACACACACACACACACACACACACACACACACACACAGATAGAGTTCGGATTGCTGCACACAATCAACAGATATGGTGACAAAGTACATGGCTCCCCAGTTCCTGTTTCCTGGTTTTATTTCTTAAGATACTTATTTTTGCATGGATGGGCAGTGCAAGTTTCAGAAGCCTGCAACAGCAGATATGGTGCCTATTTCCTATATTTATGATCTGAAGGCCAGCACTTATTTGAATAAAACTTTGGAAATCTGAATATAATCAAAGAAGAAAAACAAGTCAATACAACTTTAAAAGTGGGCTATCAGAATTCAGCAGAAAATATAAATGCACAAAAGAGTTCTCAGCTTCACTTTCTTTTTCTACAGTGTTTAATACAAATTTCTTTACAAATTAATAATTATTCCCAATGAATAATTATTCCCAATGTAGATGTACTGTAGTGATTTCATAAAAGTGCAGACAACATAACCAGACACAGCAAAACAGACTTCAATCAGTAGTCCTTGCATACAAGAGGCACGTATGCTGAGTGTACAGCACACTCTTCATCCTTTAAGGAATCCGAGGGTGGGAATTTCCAGTTCTTAACTAAGGGTGAGTGCCTTTTAAAAGGCAATGCTAAACCAGGGAAGGGAGACTTCTGTTATAGGGGAACAAAACAAAAACAATGTGTTTATCTTCAATATTGATCTGTATTTTGATAAGCAGCTCAATGATGAGGGCCCAAATTTTGACTTTGCTCTTTAGAGAAGGCTCTATGTAAGAAGTGAGAATTTTTCATCATTATTATATAAGATTCACACTTAGTACAGCTTAAATATATTATTTTTCTGACTTTAATACACACTAGGACACTTCACATTCTGAACATGAGTCAAATGCAGAACTATAAACCTCCAGAAGAAAGGGTTGCTGTGGCTGAGCACGGTGGTTCAGGCCTGGAATCCCACTATCTGGGAGCCTGGGACAGGAGTGCTAGGAATTTGAGGTCGGCCTTGGGTAAACATCAATTACCAGACCAGAAAGGGTTACACAGCAAGACCCAGTCTCAAAAGAAAAGAAACTAAGAAAGGGGTGTTGTGTTGGACCAAATCTCTGCTTGAACAGTAGTGGCTCAGAAGGGGTGGAAGGTTCATAAGGAACTTACTATTAGCAAGTAAGAAGAGTACTTAAAAGGAGACAACCCTTCAAACGAGTTCATGTCTTCTCTCCCAGTGACCACCTCCTGTAATTGACAGTTTAGGAGAACCTTAGAAATGTTTTAGTAGTAATTTCTTTCCTGGCAGCTTTGATCCTCAGTAAAATACAGAGCTATTGCTATTAAGAGGAAAAGGGAATGAGGGGGTCACGGCATCAACACTAAGAATCCAAAAGGTCTACGAAGAATGTGACTCGTTGACCTTTTACCTTTGCAGAGTCACCACTCGTGTGTCCTTTGCACAGGTCACTCTTCTCCTGCTTGTATCTTGTGTTGCATTGTAAAACAAACTCAAAGAAACACCAACTGGCTCCTTCCCTATCACATTTTTACTACATTGTAATTTACGGTTTCATTTTACTTAACTTTCTCCTCACTAATAGAAGTGCTAAGGGATTGAAAAGGAAAGACTGCATCTACTAATCATCTCATAAATATCAGCCTAGAGTACTCTATAAAAACACACATCCTTGCCTTAACAGAGGATAAAAAAGAAAACAACAAAACTCAAAACTGAACCCTGGCAGACATATATAGAATGAGTTATAACCATCCATCTATACACGCATATAGACACACACACACACACACACACACACACACACACACAATATACACAAATGAAAATAGCTATACCAAAAATGTGCATATGTAACAGTTTTAAAAAGCCAGTAGATGATGGTATAATACAATTTATTTCCACTTGTAAATGGCACAAATGGAGAAATGCAAAGGTGTTCAAGTACAATGCAATCATTTTTTAGGTGAAAATAAATCATATTATTCCAGTGTCCAAAACAATGCTTTCTATATATGTTTAAAATGCTAGACGTTTACAGAAGCACAAACTGAACTAAATTCTGCCTAAGATCTGGAAGGAAAAAAAGGAAGGGGAGGATGCACACAAAAACTTGTTAGTAGCAGGATGTAATCTGCAGGCCAGTTTCTTTAGTGTTCTCAATGTTGTTTACTTGATATCCAGGCAGACAAAAGATCATAATGATGTACAAAGCTCCACGTACTAGCAAGGCCTTGACTTGAGACTAAGTGTGTTTCACCCGTGGATGTGACCTTATAATCAGGACTATTCAGCTCTAGTTATGGAAATGTGCAGAATAGGAGCTCTAAAATATAAACACACTTTCAGCTAACATTGTTTACACAGTGCAAACACTTTCTGATGTCACAATTTAGGGTTAGAGCTAAGTTTGAAAGAAAAGTTATGTGCAAAGGGCAGTGACTTTAATGAGGAATAAAATGTCTTAAGATATGAGGCTTTGTATTTTTAAAATGCTGACCCAAGAAAGATAGAACAAGAAATGTTTCCCTGTTAGGTTCTGGATACTAGATATATATCCGTAACTTGTGGTGCACTGCCCATTTTTCCACACTCACTCTTTTCAACACTCATATATTAAGTGAATAACTGGGGAGGAGGTAGTGCTAATTTGGTCAATGTTTACATTCCCACGCCCCCCTCCAGAAAGGTCTTATCTTCAGGCATTTCAAACCCTTGCAAATGTTCCTGTCACCAGTCTTCACTGTGATGATCTCTCCCATCCCTCACAAGTGAGCACTTACAACACACAAACCTATTTATTTTAATCATTTTGCAAACCGCATGTATTTTAACTAAATTGATCATATAATCATAACCTACATGGGAAAATTGGGTGCCACACAATTATATGAGGCAGAAATTCCTATTGGACATGACACATAGTATTCAATCGCACTAGTAAGAGTGCATTATGATCAAAATGGACTCAGTAACTCAATCTGACCAAGCAAAGCTCACAGCTGGACTAGAAAGTGTATCTCTGGTAGTAGTTTGGAGTCTGAAGGAATTTTTTAATTCACATCTGACTTGCTTTCCCATTCTAACCCTCTGGGAGCAGATAGGGGCTAGATGTATGAAAAATGGTTTTATAAAACCATCTTATTATAAAAGATGGTCTTCTTTTTTAGTTTTGAACATCCTATTAAATCTAAAGCTTTCCCTTATTTCCTCCAAATATATAGAGCTCTCAATTTGTTTGAAACTCTTGAATAGTGTTTTGAATGCAAAAGACAGAAAACTAAAAGCCCTTTTCATTAGCTATTTGTTTACCTAAAAACTGACATAGAACATGCTTAAACCCTGCCTAGAAGTGGGTGTAAAATTTACTGTCAACCTTCTATTGGTTTTCCAAGGATCTATACTATAGCATCTTTCTTTCTGCCCTTTGTGAAACAGATGAAGGCAGCCTTGAACCCCAGACTCCTACTTTCCAAGTGCTGGGATTATAAGCATGTACACCCTGATCTAATTTTTCTTTAATTAGTGTCAGAAACCCTCAAACCAAAGTCAGAAATTCCTTAAGGAGGTAAGTCATGGAGACTGGAATGACATACCTGGACAAGACGTAAAATGTTAAGAAAAGAAAGAACGTTAATAGTGGCAGATGACAATTTGGTCGCTAGTTTGTTCTAAATATGATTAAGTGTGTTCTTACCCTCTAATTCCATGAAAAGCAGAACCCAGAGTTAGCAGCAAGAGCTCTTCAAGACCACTGAAAGGGGAGCAGGGCAATTACTTGTAAGAAACTCTGGTCTGTCACTAAAAATGGCACTGCCCCTTGCCTACCTCCACAAGCAACCAGAGGACACAAACTAGCACTGACGTAGAACACTGGATTGATCCTTCATTGAAAAAAGACAGAACACACTCCCCAGTTAGCGGTCCCCGACCACTACAGAACTTATTTTAATTGTTGTTGTTTTTTTTCACTCACCAACTACTAGTTTCTTCTCAGTAGTATTTCAGCACTAAGCTAGAGACTTCTGAAAGGAAGTTTGCTATTGTGTGATACTAACATGGACCAAGATGGTCACTAAGTCTCAGTGAACTAAAAGTTGGTAAGGTACCGCAGCGACAAAACATTGATTAAACACAGAGGACTTGCAGATGAAGCGGCATCCACAGTGGGGGATTAGTCAGCAGCTGGTAGTCATTGGCTCAGTGACTCCTGGTGGCAACTAAATAAATAATTGACTAGTGCTACTTGTAAACAGGAAATCCCATATGCCAAAAAGGGGATAATAAAATTATGTCTGTGTAGTGTGATGAATATTCTAATAGATGGCAGTTCACAAATATGGCATCATTCAAATACCTCTGGCATCTGCTCTGTGTTGGCTAAATGTCTTTGTTTTTGTACAAACAAAGCAAAAGTACTGTCTGGGGTCTTAGAGTTTGGGTAGCATGAGATCTCACTGTACAAGAGACAAAATGTCACAATAGGGAGGTTTTATCTCTTCACTCCATGCTGAACATATCACAGGAACTTTCAGGGTCCCCTGACCTTCTGGTTTTTCCCTCTGACAGTTCACAGGCTTATGGTCTCCTTAAGCAACTCCATCTTATAATGATACAACCTACAAAATCAGCGACAAACTTTGGAAGCACTTAGCAAAGAACTAAATGATTTTTGTAACCACCTGGAAAGGTAAACACAATCGTTTAATGTTCATAGTTTTCTGCTTTTTAGTCCAAATGAGGTTCAGAAGTCAGACCGATTTCATAAAGAAAGGAAACACTCTGGTAAGGAGTGGAGATGTGTTTCAGCACAGATGCTTGCTACCTGCTCTCAGTGGCTCACAAAATGTGGAATAAGGAGGAAGGCTTTAGATCCTCCAACAAACTTCTTAGGCTATGGACACCCTAAAGTGATAGATAATTCAGGCCAGTTTGCTTCATTTTATTTTGACATTGTTCAGGTAAAACCCCTTCTATTAAACCAATTCTTTTTGCCACACACATGAAATATTTATCTATTCCCACTTTTAAAATTTTCCAAAAGTTAAAAACAAAGAAACAAAAGCCAACCACAAAAACCCGGCAGCCAAATACTATGACAACTCAATTAGTAAACACAAAATATAACGCTTTACAAAAACGAATAAAATATACCATGTGCACTCAGCTTCCACACGGTAGTACCCAAGTGAGGAGGCTGCTGTGATGATCTCTGCAGGCGGTTTCTTTTGGCAGACAGCGCCAGCGGAATTGCCACTTTCAATCACTATGTGTAAGACATGTGTGACCCATTGGATATTTGTGAAGTGACGCTCGTGCTTCCTCTCATGCCCTGTTCTGTCTGCCCCCCAGAAGCTGTCCGCCTCAGACGCTGGGGGCTATTACAGACTCCCATACTGCTACCTCAAGGGACCCCTTGCATTGGCCCTGAGGGATGACCCCAAGGCTGGGGTCCACCTTGCATTGGATGGCCCCAAGCTTGTGGTGTGCCACCCATGGGATGACCCCAGTGAGGTCCGGGACCCCCTGCAGGATTGTGAGACCAACTAGAAGCTCCTGGGTAGCTGTGGCTGAACGCCTCAGGGGAGAGATTAGAAAGGACCATGTTACTAAAACCTAGTCTCATGCTTTCCTAGTCAAAAGCTTCAATCTCTCTGGCTTGACGTTCCAGCAGGCTGCGTATTCGCTCTGTGGGTTTGTTCTGCAAAGCCAACATCTCTTCTTCAATCTGTCAGGGCAGGAAAGGGAGTAAACATACCCATTTATGTTTCAGATCTACAAGCTAGCAATAACTACTCAAAACAATCAACAGCTTTTCTATGAATTATACTGAAAATTATTTTAAAAGCTACACTGGGATTACAAGTGTGTGCCACCATTGCCAAAAATACTTTTTTATAGAGAAAGTGCTTACAGTTTTTGAAAAACATTCGATTCTTAAGTACAAATAGGATTTGAGACAGGGTCTCATTGTGTAGCCTTAGCTGGCCTTGAACTCACAATCTACCTGACCCTGCCTCTGGAGCGCCCAGCCAGATTGTACTTTTTGATCTCATGTTAACTACAGTTAACAAAATAACCATTTCATTCATTGTGATATCTAATAAACTGATAACTAATTTTTAGTGTGTATCTAAATTTTTCAAAAGTCTTGTTGATAATTTTTTATTTGGATTGAGGTCCAAACAAAAACAATTCATTTTGTTATTTGTCTTTTTTTTTTTTTTTTAAAGTCTATAGCAGTTTGTCCATTCTCCTCACCCGTCACTTATAAACTGGCTCACTTGTCCTATAAAAATGTCTAAATTCTGGATTTGACCAATTATATCTTTGTTTGTTTGTTTTTTGAGACAGGGTTTCTCTGTGTAGCTTTGGAGCCTGTCCTGGAACTCGTTCTGTAGACTAGACCAGGCTGGCCTTGAACTCACAGAGATCAGCTTGCCTCTGCTTCTCGTGTGCTAGGATTAAAGGCATGCACCACCACCGCCCAGCTGACCAATTATATCTTGATGCCATCCTTTAGTATTTTCTCCTGTGCTCTACTTCGTATTTGCTATAAACTGGTAGATCCAAAGGGATGTTTATATTTAGGTTAAATAAAGATTGACTGATTAATTGGTCATTTATTGTTATAAACCGGCCAACACTCATTATCTTCTTGCAACAGTAAAACTCTGTGCTGGAGGACAACATATCCATGTCTTAAATCAAACTGCGCAAGAACTGGATTCAGCATAACATGGTTACCATGCTGAATCATAGTATGGTGTAGCATCTTCTTAGCTTTCTTCAAAGAAAAACAAAACAAAACTGGCTTGAGGATGGATGAAGTCAATACTGGTGATTGAACCCTGGGTCTAGAAAAACATTACCACCTAGATACTACATTTTACATCACATAAAATATGTGTCTGTTCAAATAGTCCATTTATGTACCTCAAGCTATGCTGGAACTTTGCATCCTTCTGCCTCAGCCTGCCAAGTACTAGAATTACAGGTATGTGCCACCATGCATGGCTTGAACCTTCTTTTGATTAAAGAAAAACATTTAAATTATTTTTATTTATGTATATATGTATTTTTTGTCTGCTTGGTACTTATGGACAAAAGAAATGGGTATCAGATCCTCTGAAGCTGGAGTTATGGGGTGATGTGCACCTGTTATCCTGTCACCCAGGAGGCTATTCATCTGGAGGTAAGAGTTAAAATAAGACTTCATAAATTTTGAAGAACTAGAGTTGGGAGTATTGCTCAGTCACAGAGCATGTGCTTAGTATGTGCAATGTTCTGCATCAAAAAGAGAAGGCAGAGGAGTAGAAGGGAGGGGAGAGAAGAAAGGAGAGGGATAGCAGAGGAGGTGGATGACAGCTGAGGTGGGTCTGGGGGAATCAAACTCAGCTTGGCAGCAAATGCCTCTACCCGCTCAGCCATCTCAACCGCCCTACTTTTATTTACTTACTTAACTCCCCTCCTCCTCACTACCCCCAGACAGGGTTCTCTGTGCAGCTTTGGCTGTCCTGGAACTCCCTCTGTAGACCAGGCTAAGAGACAGACAGTGATCTGCCTACCTCTGCCTTCCAAGTGTACCACTGCTACCACAACCTGGCTTCTGCTTTTATTTTTTTTAATACAAAGTCTTGCTGAGTTGCCCATTATGGCTTTGAACTTGAAATTATCCTGCCTTGGACTCCTCAGTAGTTGAGATCGTAAGCCTGTGCCACCAGGCTTGACTGAAGTAAATGAACAAATAAATATTAATTTATTGATTAACAGTAATTACAAGCGCGCACACACACATACACAATAACTAAGTAAGGTATTCTATTTTTATTACAAGAACTACATGAACAGAAAACTTTACAAGCCAATGGTTCAAAACATTGGCGATTTTAAGACGACCAATAGGCAAGTACTAACTAATAATGCACAATGGACTGACACTGTATCAGCTATTGTGAATTTGCTACTCAAGAACTTAGGAGTGTATCACTGAATTCAGTATATAAATGACTACCATTTCTCATAATGAATGCCTTCCCTTTTTAAACTCAAAAGTCTTTTGCTAATATCCTTTTACTAAATCAATCTCAGACAGACAGACACACACCTTAGTACTTTGAATGACAAATTAATTTCAAGATTCTAGGTCTATTTTCTAATACATCTGACAATAAGTCAGGAAAAGTAAAGACATGCTAACACGGTGCTACATGCTTGTAATCCCAATGCTAAGGTGGAAACAACTCTGAGGAGAGTTCAAGGCCAACTTAAACTGTAAGACTTGTCTCCATCCCCACCCCAACTCCCCAAGTTTCAAACAGTAATGATGAGTCTAGATGTATAAGACGTATAATTTTTCAGCTTGTGGAACTCGTTTTAACTTCTGTTCCTCAGTAATTTCCCACAATCTGCAGAGTTTCAGACCAAAGACTTAAGAGTGAAGTTTATATATTCCTGGTTCTCTCTCTTAGGCAATCACTACAATTCCTGTTCCTCATTATGTCAGTCTTTCTGCAGCCTCCTTAGGTAGAGCTAGGCAGACAAAGAAGTAAGGGAAATGGAGAAAGCATTGCTCCTCTCACAATTCCATGGTCTTCACGTAGCTTCATATTCTTTTTGTTTGTACTGAGACAAGCTCTCATGTAGCCCAGATTGGCCTCAAACCTGCTATGTAGGCAAGGATGATCTTGAACTCCCGTCCTCCTGCATCCACATCCCAAGGGCTTAGATTATAGTAGGTATGTGCCACCATGCACAGTTCATTTTTTGTGTGTCATTATTCTGGGGACCTCAGGCCTTGATAAAGAACGTACACAGGGGGTATGGCTACTACTTCCTTCCTTCAGTTTCTCATTGGACTCAGTGGTGCATGGCTCATTTTTTCTTGGGCCACAGGTCCATGGGCTTGTACTTGTCCCTGTAGAGTTTTCTGTGGTTTTCTTTCTGAGTCTGGTTAATGATGGTGAGGACACACATGAAGGATTTTTGGAAACCTCAGAACTTGGAGAGCTTTGCACAGAGACACATAGAAACTTCAGAATTTGAGACAGCTCCACCTTCAAATCATTGAGTTGTTTCAGCACCTCCTTCATACCTCCAAGGACTCAAGTCTTAGTCTTCTCACGGCTCAGAATCTTTACCCATGAATTATATTCCTTTGAGGTTTAGAAATCATTAATTAAAATTTTCATTATTGAATACTTAAACTACAAAACTAGAACTAATGAAAGACAGTATTATAAAAGAAATCTAACTCAATCCCTGTTGATATTAGTAGGCCAGTCTCACCTATCTAGAAAGTCCAAGGCCTGCTAAAGCTATGGAGTGAGACCCTGCTTCAAAAACAAACCAGAGGAAGATGGCTCAGTAGGTAAAAGTATTCCACATGCAAGTATGAGGACCTGAGTCCAGATCTCCAGAACTTATGTAAAACCTAGATACAGCCAGGTATACTGCTGCACCTTCTCGGTGAGTTTAAAGCCTGGTTTACATAGAGTTCCAGGCCAGCCAGGGCTACATAGTGAAACCTTATCTCAAGAAGAAGAAGAGGAGGAGGAGGAGGAGGAGGAGGAGGAGGAGAAAAAAGGCAGCAATGAAAAGGCATATCTGTAATTCCACTGTGCTTATGGTGAGATGGAAAGCACAGGAAATCCCCAGAACTTGTGGGCCAGCTACCACAACTAGGTGCAAAGTGAAGAATGACACCTGACATCCTTCTCTGACTTCCACAATGCCATGGCATAGAAGCCTGCACTTGTACAGACAATACATCATACACATGCATTCATAGAAACTAGCACCCCCACACACATCCCCAAGCTTGAAAGCACACACATATATTTAGTTCTTTCGATAAAAACCAACAGCAGGCCAGGCGGTGGTGGTGCACACCTTTAATCCCAGCACTCAGGAGGCAGAGGCAGGAGGATCTCTGGGAGTTCGAGGCCAGCCTGGTCTACAGAGAGTTCCAGGACAGGCTCCAAAGCTACACAGAGAAACCCTATCTCGAAAAACCAAAACAAACAAACAAACGAACCAAAAAAAAAAAAAAAGAAACCAAATAACAACAACAACAACAAAAAAAACCCAATAGTAGAACAATTCTCTTCCTTCTATTATCTATACCTTTTGTTCTAAGAGTGCCCTGCGAAGGGAGACCCTCTGTTCCAGCTCTCGAAGCTCTCGATCATGTTGGGCCTCAGCCTGCATCTTGATTTTGCTCTGATATGCATTCAGTAGCTCCAGTTCCTGCTGCAGCTGCATCTTCAAAACCTGGCATTCTGCTTCCTGTGCTTCATCCAAACGCAGCTGAGAGAAAGAAGAGAAACTGATATATTCTACTTTGCACTACCCATCCATAACTTATAGAAGAGCGAGAGAAGACAGGACTAGGTTTTTGTAAGCTATATAAGAGCTCTTTCTTGTAGTCTGGTGTGGATATTCCTGAAAAAGAAAGATAAAAACATGCAATACTTCATGACAGAAGATGCTATCATAAGCTGTTCTGAGGATGCCTGCATAACTATACTTTTCTTAAGAAAAACCTAGAATATGATTGGGTAATATAAAATGCACACTCTCTCCTTCTTTAGAAGAATCAAAGTCAATAAGCACAGTACACAAGCCTGATCTAGGAAGCTGCTTGTTTATCTTTGTTAGGTTCAATAGCAAAACTGAGTTTTACATTTTGACATGGTTACATTTTTAATAGAAGTACCTACACAATATCAATTTTACCTCATGATCTGTAAAATCTAAAATACTGATTATTTGGTCCTTTAAGAAAATACTGCCTTTAATCCCAGCACTTAGGAGGCAGAGGCGGATCTCTGTGAGTTAGAGGCCAGCCTGGTCTACAGAGAGAGTTCCAGGACAGGCTCCAAAGCTACACAGAAAAACTCTGTCTCAACCCCCCTCCCCCCAAAATAAAGAAAGAAAGAAAATACTTGCACAGTGTTTCATCTGTGTGCTCCAAAGTAACCATTTAGATTCCTATATACATATAAGTATGTTTTGCCTACAGTTTACTCACCTGGTCTTTTTAAGTTGTTGGAATCCACACCTGCGGGGAACCTTTATAAGACCTTATGTTTAAATATATCAGTGAAATTCTATATTCACCATGGTTTTTCCAAGTCATGCTAAGAATAGGAAGAATATGGATGACCACTATTTTTTCCTGGGCTATTATATTAAAGAGCTATCATTCCCAACTTATCTTTTAATTGCTAGGGTTTCATTTAGGTGGTACAAAGAAAGGGGTACTGAATTTGTTTTGCCTAAACAAAGCAGACTCACAGCTTGTGTGGAGAGCATTTCATTAATGCTATGATCATACTGCTCAGCCAAGATGGCTAACTTCCGAGTCTGTTCCTCCTTGAGTCTCTTCAGAACGGCTTTGTGCTCACTCTTTGGTGTAGTCTCCAGCAGGTGGTTTCTTAATGCTTTGTACTGTCTGGTTTGAATTTTGCATGTATCCTGAAACTGCTTTTTTATCTGGAGTTCTTTAGACTGGAAAGAAACAAACAAACAAACAAAATATATATGAAGACAGAGAGAGAGAGAGAGAGAGAGAGAGAGAGAGAGAGAGAGAGAGAGAGAAGTTTGAGTGTATATCTCAACATACAGCATTTGGCATAGTGTACACTTACTTATCAAATTATGGTAGTTATACAGCAAGGTAGAATTTTACCAGATATCTTGAGGCAGAAAACAAAGCATTGTTTCTGTGTTTATTTAGAACGCTCCACTCCAATTTCTTTTCTTTCCATGAATCTCAACTCTGATCACAATCTGTAACAGATCCTACTTTCTATGGAATCTATGTTCCGAACTTTAGATTGATTTTGAAGTGTACAATAGTAAATGATTATTATAACTGTCTTTTCTTTAAGACAGTAAGCTAGACAGAATCATACTTACTATTAACTTTTTTCTTTTCTATTTTTACTGATTTATTTTTGGTTTTATGAGACAGGGTTTCTCTGTGTAACCTTGGTTGTCCTGAAACTCACTCTGTAGCCCAGGCTGGCCTCCAACACACAGAGATCCCACTGCCTCTGCCTCCTGAGCGCTGGGATTAAAGGCAGTATTCGGCGAGATACATTCCTATAAGGTATGTTAGTTCAGCCTAGAAGTGAGAATATACTCATTTTCTATACTAAAACAGAACCCATAGCTAAAAATACTTTTACCATTATAAATAATAGCAGATATAAATTAGTTGATTCAATATACATGTCAAGAATACAAATATAGCTGGGTGTTGATGGCACATTCCTTTAATCCCAGCACTTGGGAGGCAGAGCCAGGAAGATTTATGTGAGTCTGAGGCCAGCCTGGGCTACAGAATGAGTTCCAGGACAGGCTCCAAAGCAACACAGAGAAACTCTGTCTCGAAAAGAGGATAACGAATACAAACATAAACCCAAGTTTAGCTGGGGATTAGTTTAGAAGTAGAGCACCTGCCTAGCAGTAAAGTATAATTGAATGAAAAGTTACCTATTTGTCCAGGTAAAGAAAATACCTCTATTTTCACATTATAACATTAATATAAATATATCTGTATTTCTCACCAACTGAGGAACCATGTCCTGGCCATATGCTAGGGCTCATATGTGAAGGATAAAGAAATGGAAAATTATGACTTCTGGTTTAGCCAGGCTTAGTATCATGCTCTTAAATACTGGTTTGGTTTGGTTGGTGGCAAGGTCTCACCATGTAACTCTGGCTGGCCTGCAACTTGATATATTCAGGCTGCCTCTGCTTCCAGAGTGCTGGGACTAAAGAGCCACCACACTCAGCTTAAATACTGTTCTGGATCAACATTCTACCAAGAACTTCTAGACAAGGATTAAAATAATGAAATTTAGACTTTATCTTCTACCTCTGTGTAACAGTCTCTTCTTTAAAATGTTAATCATCCCATAACATGGAGAGTGCTCCTTAAAATTTTCATTATCATAAATAAAGTTAAATCACTGTTTGCAGACACTATAATACCAGAACTTGGGATGGCAAGGTAGGAAGATTAAGGCCCATCTGGACTCCATAGAGGGACTGCTGCAAAGACCAAGGGGAAGAGCCAGGTTTGGCCCATGCCTGTAATCTTAGTGCTTGGGAAAGGTAAGAGGAGCAGGAGTTAAGGATATCTACAAGCTACACAGTGGTTTTGAGACCAGCCTAGACTAGGAGATTATGCCTTGAAAAGCAAAATCAAGAAACACAAAACATGTCCCTTGCCTAACTGCTGACCACCCCCAGCCCCCCCAAAAGTCAGAGCAGTCTTAAGAGCACTAGGTACTCTCGCAGAGGACCCGAGTTCAGTTCCCAGCACTCATATGGGAACTCATACACCACCTGTAAGTCTAGTTTCAGAGGATCCAAGGCCCTCTTCTGGTCTCTGAGCACCAGTCACATACATACATGAAGGCCAACATTCACACACATAAAATGGAAATTAAAAAAACAAGTGAAACCAAAGCCCCAGAAAAACATTCATAATCAGACCAAGAATAAACTACATCCTTCGATGTTGATTCAACAGGAAATGAGATGGGAAGCTGGGTGGTAGTTGTACACGCCTTTAATCCCATCACTTGGCAGGCAGTTGGAAGGTGGATGTTTGTGATTTCAAGGCCAGCCTGGTTTACAGAGTGAGTTCCAAGACAACCAAGGTTGCACAGAGAAATCCTGTCTCAAAAACTCCAAAGAAAGTGAGATGGATTCAAATTATAATTATTTCTACTCATATAATACTGACAAAAAGTCATCACCTGGAAAGCAGGTTGAAGACACTGAAGAGGCAGTAGTTTTTACCTAGTCCATTCCACAAAAACAGCACCCTTCTCTCACAAATCCTTGTCAACATATATGTGTTTTGATCGTTCAATGGCTTATGGATAATTGTCATTGTTTATGATGGTTGGTTACAAGCTGTTAATTGTTAATGGTCAGGAAAAAAGCTGAACAAGGAGATTAGATTCAGAGTTTTTGTTTAAAAAAGAAAAAGGAAAAGGAAAAAGAGAAAATAGATATGAGGTAGATGATTGAATCTACTCTACAAAGAAAAAGAGGAAGATGACAAAAAGGAAGATTAATGAATCTATTATTAAAAAAAAAAAAAGACAGAATATGGAGATAAGATAAAAAAGGAGACTACTGAATCTACTTCTGAAATGGAACTACTTCTTTTACATAGGATAAGTAATGAATGTTTTTTTGGTCTGAGTTTATCAAATGTTACTGGACTGGACACTGTTATATATTAATGGAGTTTTTATCTGAATCTGTCAAATGTTAATGGACTGACTAGACATCGTTAATGTAATTCTTGACTGTATATATTGTATATACTTACTGGATAGTTTTTCTTGTATTAGTTATAAGCTTTTTTAAAAATTTTAGACAAAAAAAGGAGGGAAATGTGTGGTATTGTGTTCCCCGAAATATTGTGCACCCAAATAAACTTATCTGGGGTCAGAGACAGAACAGCCACAATATTAAACAGAAGATAGGCAGTGGTAGCACATGCCTTTAATCCTAGCATTCAAGAGGCAGAAATCCATCAGTTCAAGGATACAGCCAAGCATGGTGACTCACGCCTTTAATCCCAGGGAGTGATGGTAGAAGCAGAAAGATATATAAGGCATGAAGACAAGAAACTAGAAGCATTTTGGCTTTTAGGCTTCTAGCAGCAGTTCAGCTGACATCCATTCAGATATGAGGACTCAGAGTCTGAGGATCAGCTGAGGAACTAGCAAGGTGAGGTAGCTGTGGCTTGTTCTGCTTCTCTGATATTCCAGCATTTACCCCAATAACTGGTCTCAGGTTTGTTTTTATTAATAAGTACCTTTAAGATTCATGCTACAACTTAAATCTCTCCTCTAGCTCGGCATCTCACAGAAAACTACAGGTGGCACAGACAGACAGACACTTATTGGGAGGTGTTGGTGGTAAACCGAACATTCTGTTGAAACCGACTAAACAAATAAGAGAAACATAAGAGGAATTTTTCTTCCATACAAGAGGAAAACCTTACATTCATTTGTCATCAGAAGATGGCATTCTCCTTAATGTTTGAAATGAGATGGTGAAACATTCCCCTCACTTTCATGTGATGCTTGAGAAAAATCAGATTACTTTTTTTTTTAATTTAAGTTTTTATTAGTGTTCTGTCTGCATGTATGTCTGCAGGCCAGAAGAGGGCGCCAGGTCTCATAAAAGTTGTGAGCCACCATGTGGTTGCTGGGAATTGAACTCAGGACCTCTGGAAGGGCAGCCAGTGTGCTCTTAACCTCTGAACCATCTCTCCAGCCCCCAGATTACTTTTTTAAAAGCTCTCAAACTAAACAGTCACAAGAAGAAAGGTTCAAGTCGAACAACGCCCTAGGAAAATGGAGTCACATCGGAATTATGGTATGACTATAGTAAATGAATTAGGTGTCAGTTTGGTTCATCTCTGGGTACTGCTGACTTTAAAGCTATCATTTCAAAAACAAATACTGGGGGCGGAGGAGATGGCTCAGAGGTTAAGAGCACTGACTGCTCTTCCAGAGGTCCTGAGTTCAATTCCCAGCAACCACATGGTGGCTCACAACCATCTGTAATGAGATCTGGTGCGCTCTTCTGGCCTGCAGGCATACATGCAGACAGAACATTATACATAATAAATAAATAAACGTTAAAAACAAAAACTATTTAAAAAAAAAAAAATCTTTGGTAGGGTTTACAAATGTAGCTCACTTAGAAGAGTGTTTTCTCAGCATGTATAAATCTCCTGGTTCAGTCCTCAGCACTATGGGAATGTTGGCACATCCCAGCAATTCCATCACCCAGGTTTAGCCAGAAACATCAGAATTCAAGGTCATCTTTGGCTACATGATTTGCCAGGCTATACTATAGGAGACCTCATCTTGAAAAATGACCCAAAAAAAAGGAGGGGAAAGAAAAAAAAGTTGTTGGGTGGTATCTGAACTACAGCCATATGATTCTCTCTCTACTACATAAACAAAGTCCAAGAAGTCATTATGAATTCCAACCTCTTTAAACACTGTAAGTGCTCCAGTCTTCTGAGTGCTGGATTAAAGGATGCCATATTTGGCAGAAAAGCAATCTCTTCAACATAAATACTTTGGGACCTGGAGCTAACTGGACATAAAAAAAAAACTTTAATCTGTAAATAAGTACAGATTAAGCAAACTATAATCATTGATGAAAACTTTACAGTGAGTGCTTTTTGTTTTGTGTTTTTAAAAACTGATTCAATTACTTTAAATATTCATTATAAAATATGAAATTTGAAAATTTTCTTAGAGTTGTTAAGTTCCATCTGAGCTAAATATTTAAAAAACAATCTTTCCTGGGCTTTAGGAATGTGGGATAAAGGAAGAGAGCAAACTTTAAAAAAAAATTTTTTTTTTAAAACTTGGTTTTATAATTATGAGTTTTACCTTCATGAATGTATGTATACCATGTATTCCTGGTGCCTTGAAAAGGTCAGAGTGTTGGGTTCCCTGAAACTAGAGCTTCAGATGGTAATGAAGTACCATGTCAGTCCAGGGAATCAATTCCAAGTCCTCCGAAATAGCAACCATTGCTCTTAATTGCTGAGCCATCTCTTCAAACCCACTTTTATATTTTTAAATTTTATATAATCAGTTGGGCAGTGGTAGCACACACGTTTAATCTCAGCACTCAGGAGGCAGAGGCAGGTGGATCTCTCTGAGTTTGAGGCCAGCCTGGTCCACATAGTGAGTTCCAGGACAGCCTGTCTCAAAACACCAAAAATTTTATATAAATAATATTGACATCAAATTAAGAGTTCCAGACTGAGTTACTTAGAATATAAAGAAAGTGTCAGGTTAGTGTCTTGACCTGTAGATATAATTTCAGCATCAGATACTATCTACATTTAAAAAATACTGAATAAGAATTCCCACAGTTAAAATTTTTGGAGATTTTTTTTCCCTTTGATACAAAGTATACAAACAAAAGATGAAGCAACAGGCAGTCCATACAGAAGCAAGCAAGCATGCTAAAAATGAAAAGGACTAAGTTAACTCAACCTGTCTCAATGACTAGACATATGCCAAGAAGCTTACACTCACGGTACCTTTAAACTCTTAGGTTGTTGTCGAACTTCCATAACATGTTTTCGCCTTAGTTCCCGTTCCCTTCGCTTATTGTATTCCAGCTGGTTAGTGAGCTCAGTTTGATGCTGCAGTCTGATCAACTCACAGCGCATCTTCTGAATAGTGTTGAGGTGGCGAAACTCCAGTTCTTGCATGGATTCATGCTGTCGTAGTAGCATAGCATGTTCTAAGTCCTTCTGCGTCTGCCTTTTGTTTAACTCCTAAAATATAATTCCAAAGACAAAGGTATAATTTAAAGCTTTACAAACCCAGGGGGGAAATATTAGCAAATGTTTTCACTTTCCACTGAAACATGAAGATCTGATTTCAAATCCACAGAACCCATGTAAATTAAAGCCATGATAGTATGTGTCTGTAATTCCAATCTTCCTACAGTGGGATAAAAGGTAGAGACACAAGAATCCCTAGAACCTTGTACACTGGCTAGCCCTGCAGACACAACAGTGAACAACAGAAGAGAAATCCTAATCTTCAACACAGTGGAAGGCAAGGACCAATGATCTCCACATGTACACCTTGGCTAATGTGTAGCTACACTCACGGGAGTATGTGTGCATTCATACCCACACTCAGTAACAAAGAAAAAGAAAAAAGAAAAAAACAAGTCTGAGACTACCCTGGACTCAATAGTGTGTTTTAGGCCAACCTGGCCCATAAAGTAAGGCCTTGTCTTAAAAAACTGTTTTAATTTCCAGCTCTGACTAATCTTTTTTTTTTTTTTTTTTTTGTTGTTGTTGTTTTTCAAGACAGGGTTTCTCTGTGCAGCTTTGCGCCTTTCCTGGATCTCGCTCGGTAGACCAGGCTGGCCTCGAACTCACAAAGATCTGCCTGCCTCGGCCTCCCAGTGCTGGGATTAAAGGCGTGCACCACCACCACCCAATTCAAATATACATACCTCCCTGACAAGATCCTGTTCCAAGTTATGTCGCCCAAGTAACATTCTTCTCTTGAAGCGGCGACATTCCAGCTCTAGATACTGCCTTTGGCGTCGAAGAAGGTTAGCCTCTTCTTCTGCCTGGAAGTGTTGTATGTTCTCCTTCTGCTTGGAAAGCCATTCCTGCTTTTCCTTTTTAGGTGTGCTCTGGTTTTCATTCAGCTCCTGAAAACAAAACCACCAGAAAAATTCACTACATAAAAATGAACTATATGAATGTATAATGTAACATGGTACATTGAACTAGTAATGTCTTGAGTTTTATTACCATTATTACTATGTGGCCTAGGCTGGTCTTGAATTCACAATCCTCCTGCTTTAGTCTACTTGTTGGTAGAATTATGCAGGTATATATCCTCATGACTAGCTAGGACAAATTTACTTATTTACTGATCGTGCTGGAAGCTACACCCCATCCATTACACACTAAACTCTAGTTGTGTTTTCTTTCTAGTGAGAGCTCAGTGGACCTGGAAAAGCTAGGTAGTGTACATCGTTATATGTACATCATAATACATCAATAGCTTCAGTATTGCACAGGCTCATTTTCATGTTTCCTAGTTTTAAAGCACAAAAAGACTGGTTAAAAAGTAAAACTTTAAAAACCTTTCCAAGAAGAGCCAGAAGCAATTTCAAGTTTAAAAAAATCATATACTTTAATGGGAATAAGGATAAAACATTTAAGCATAATTTTAATCCCTTTGTTTTTCAATATTCTGAAATACATTCATATTCGGCAAAACAGAAAAACAAACAACTAATCATATTACTCAAGGAGATGAAGCCTAAGATGCTAATTAATACTGGTAGACTTTTCCTCAGACTCCTAAGTACAGGATTATCAGTGTACAACACCATATCTAGATGAAGGAAATGATTCTATTTAGCTCCTAGTCAACTAGAAAACTTAAGTAACTTAGAGATTACACTCAATGCCTTCATATAAGCAGATACTTTGTGGCCACAAACAAATCTTCATGCTAACTGCCAAGTAGAGAATCATTAAACACAGGAATTTGGTAAAGAAGTACCTCCTTAAGCTGCTCTTTTCGAAGTTTATATTCTCTTTTTTGGGACTCCAAAAAGCTATTCAGTTCTTTCTTCTGTTGAGCCTGAATGTGTTGCTGGAATTTTTTCTCCTCATTGGCCATCACTTTAGCCTACATAGAATGTTTTAAAAAAATGAATCAATCAGTTAAGTAAAAAAGTTTAAAGCATCAGTTTACTATCTATCACCAAGGATACTTAGTAGTAGAAGAGGAAGGAGGAGGACTAACAGAAGCATCAAAACACAAACAACTAAACAACCTAACCAGTTCGTCCTTTTCTGTCCAATTTCAGAGATCATTTGTTTTGTTTGTGCAATTAATTTTTAAAAAATATATTTACAGAACCAAAATGTTTTCCTCATTTTATGGAATAAGAACATACATTCTGCCATTCAGTAGTGGTGCACACCTTTAATCCCAGCACTTGGGAAGGCAGAGGCAAGCAGATCTCTTGAGTTCCAGGCCTGAATGGTCTATACAAAGTGAATTCCAGGACAGCCAAGGCTCTTATACAGAGAAACCCTGTCCCCAAAACCAAATGCCCCAAAACAAACAAAACAAAACAAAAAACCCATACATTCCCTTCAATAAATAAAAACAAAATACATATTTATCTCCAAACATAAGCTAAAAATTAAAAAAATATTTTAAATTATGTGCTCATGTGTCAGTGTATAGGTATGTGGGGATGCCTGTTGAGGCCAGAGGAATCAGCTCCCCCTGGTGCTGGAGTTACAGGTGTTATGAACCACCTGATGTGAGCACCGGAAATTGAACTTAGGATCCCTGGAGTATGTGCTCTTAACTGCTGCGCCATCTGCTCAGTCCTATAAACCAAGCTTTTTTTTTTTTTTTTTTTTAACCTAAGTTAATGTATATATTAAACAATGAGATACATTCATCTTCAAATTAGATCCTTACCTGTAACTCATACTAAAATGAAAACTAAATATTACATATGTATCTCATATAATTTGGGTGGAGTGTGTGCTGTTTTGAGTCTACATATGTGAGTGTGCATAATAAGTGGAGGCTAGAGGTTCATTCTGGATGTCTTCCATATTTTCTGAGATTCTCACTGACCAAAGAGCTCCTCAGTGTAGCTAGATTAGCTGTAACATTTTGCTGCAAAGGCACTGTTGTCTAGGATGTACCTTTTTAAGCTTTTTGTTGTTGTTGTTCTTGCAGTACTAAGATAGGATAAAATATTCAGCCTTGGGGAAGCATCTAATCATCTGCTTTGATCTCTACCTCCAGACCCTTTTGAAAAAATATTGAATCTTGAGCTGAAGAGATGGCTTAGAGGTTAAGAGCATTGGCTGCTCTTTCTGAGGTCCTGAGTTCAATTCCCAGCAACCACATGGTGGCTCACAACCATCTGTAATGAGATCTGGTGCCCTCTTCTAGCATGCAGGCAGAATACTGCATAATAAATAAACAAATAAATAAATAAAATCTTTTTTAAAAAAAAATTGAGTCTTACTGTGTGACTCAGGTTATCTGTAAACCTATGTGTGTAGCCTGCCTCCACCTCCCAAGACCTCAAACTCACAGAGATGCACCTGCCTCCACCTCCCAAGACCTCAAACTCAGATATGCACCTGCCTCCACCTCCCAAGACCTCAAACTCACAGAGATGCACCTGCCTCCACCTCCCAAGTGCTGAGATTAAGGGCATACACTACCACATCTAACTTGCACAATTATTTATTTGTTTATCTGTTTATTTAAATATTCTTGAGACAGGGTTTCTCTGTGAATCCCTGGCTGTCCTGGAACTCCCATTGTAGATAAGTCTGGCTTTGAACTTACACAGAGATCCATCTGCCTCTGCCTCCCAACTGCTGGGATTAAATGTGTGTGCCATCACAACCTGAACCAATTTGTTTCCAGTTTGTTTTTTTGGGTTTTTTGTTTGTTTGTTTGTTTGTTTGTTTTCGGGGGGGGGGTTCAAGACAGGGTTTCTCTGTGTAGCTTTGCACCTTTCCTGGGTCTTGCTCTGTGGACTAGGATGGCCTCAAACTCAGAGATCGTTCTGCCTCTGCATCCCAAATGCTTGGGATTAAAGGTGTGTGCCACCAACACCCGGACTTATTTTTGATTCTTAAATAGAAAGCTTTATACAAGTTACATAAATACTTCTCTTTCCTGGATCAATTTCCTTAGTTCCTAGGGCTAGATACTTTAAACATCAAAATGCTAATCTAGATAATTCAGAGATGGACACAGTCTAAAAGGAATGAATAATATTAGCCACCTCTTTTTCCATAGCAGCTTGGTGTTTCTTGATAAGTTTCTCCATTTCTGCAGCAAAATTGTTACGCTGAGTTTCAAGATCTTTGTCTAATCTGAGACGGTGTTCATCCATCTCTGCCTTTAGTTTATTTTCCAGAGTCATCAGCTGCTTTTGATGCTGCCGCCTCATCCTCTTGTAACCAGACATCTGTTCTCGAAGTTCAGAGTCCTGTTCATGCTCTTGCATCTGCCTTGTAACCTAGACACAAAATTGAGAAGAAAAAGACAACAAAGTCAAACATTTTTCTTTCACAGCTTTAGAAAGCTGGGCATGGTGGCACAGGCCTGTAACCCTAGCATTTTTTGCCTAGAAACTGTTCTTGCCTAGACTGCTTGAAAAAAATGTATCGACTAGACATGCAGGACCCATAAGAAGATGACCACTGAACTTTGCTTGGCGAAATGGTCCTTCAGCTTCCTGCTTTGCAGAGGAAACTGCCAGACATTCTACAGGACACTGAGAAAAGTGAGAGACTGAAGGCCTGTGGGCTGAAGATAGATGCCCCAACTTTACAGAAGAACTTTGGATGACTGTCCAGGCTGCCAGCTGTCTCTGTCTACTCTTGCAAGACTCCCTTCTCCCATTTCTCAGGTAGTATTATATCCTTCTGAGGTCTTTGATGTAGTTGAAGACTAGAATAGTTATAATTTTCCTTAGTTATGATAAAAGATGTTAGATATGAAACCTTAAGACTCACAAATATAGAATAGATAGGATATCTTCTTTAATATTGTAACTATATTCTTGCTTGATAATTGTTTTGTTATCTGTAATTTTACTATGTGAAAGTTAAAACCTTCCTTTTGAAAAAAAGAAAAGGGGAAGTGCTGTGGGATGTTCTGTGTGTTAAATGTATTGCTTTGACTGGCTAATAAATAAAACACTGATTGGCCACTAGCCAGGCAGGAAGTATAGGCGGGACAAGCAGAGAAGAGAATTCTGGGAAATGGAAGGCTGAGGAGAGAGACGCTGCCAGCCACCGCCATGAGAAGATGTTAAGATACTGGTAAGCCACAAGCCATGTGGCAACTTACAGATTAATAGAAATGGGTTAATTTAAGATATAAGAACAGCTAACAAGAAGCCTGAGCCATTAGGCCAAACAGTTTAAATAATATTTAAGTGTCTGAATGATCATTTTATAATTGGGCTGTTGGACTACAGGGCTTGGCAGGACCTAGAGAGAAAACTCTAGCTACAGTACAGCCATGGCCATCCTAGAATCCAAGATATCTGCCTGCCTGTGCCTTCCCAGTGCTGGGATTAATGGTGTGTGCCACATCACCAGGCATGTCTTTCATCTCTCTTTTTGAGACAGGGTCTCATTATGTAACTTTGGCTGGCTTGGAATTCTTTATGTAGACCACGCTTGCCTTGAACTCAGAGATCCACCTGCCTCTGCCTTGTGGGTGTTGAGATTAAGTTTGTGTTAACACACCTGGAATGTTAATTTTATGTGGCAATACACTGATTCTCTTCTCCTGTGCCTAAAACATAACAACTTTAAAAGCTCAAACTCTCTCTGTCATGAAACTTTTTTTTGGGGGGGGGGGGATTTGAAACAGGGTTTCTGTGTGTAGCTTTGGTGCCTGCCTTGGATCTTGCTCTGTAGACCAGGCTAGGCTGGCTTCAAACTCAAGAGATCCTCCTGGCTATGCTGGGATTAAAGGTGTGTGCCACCACTGCCAGGCACAAAAATTTCTTTTGTATCACAATCAAAACTAATTTGAGGGGCTGGAGAGATGGCTCAGAGGTTAAGAGCACTGGCTGCTTTTCCAGAGTTCAGTTCTCAGTAACCACATGTGGCTCACAACCATCTATAATGGGATCTGGTGCCCTCTTCTAGCGTTCAGGCATACATGCAGACAGCACACTGCATATATAATAAATAAATTAATTAAAAAAAAAAAACTAATTTGAAGCCAAGCATGGTGGCATACTCCTTTAGTTCCAGTGTTAAGCAAGCAGAGGCAGGTGGACTTCAGTGAGTTACAGCTCGGCCTGGTCTACAAGAAGATGCTGTTTCAAAAAAACAAACAAACAAAAATTACTATGTGAATATATATCTCAAAGACATTATTAGTTTAATATTACTTAGAGTGCTTTCTTCTAACAGGGAAATTAAATATTGAATGTTTTGCAAAATAAATCCCAAACACAGAAATAAGAAAGTTAAATATATTTGAGTTCATACTACCAACATAACAAAGATACTGCTTTTTAGACAGAGGATTACATACCAGTGATGCTGTTCTTATAGTTGCAAAGTGTTCTCTATTACGATAGTGTGATTTGTGACGAGACACTTGAGGTGGAGACTGTGGGTCTGATGCTCTTGTTCTAGGATCTCCTTCTTCTCTGTAATTTTCCTCCTCCTCAAAAGAGAAAGAGAGAGACAGAAACTATTTTGTAAGGTGAACCATTTTCTAAGGGTTTCAAGATAAAGAATAAAGGCAATTTTAATCAATAATCTCAAAGAAACACAATTTTACAAAGCAGAAATAGGAACTTGAAATATTGTTATTTTCAACACAAGTAGAGTTAGCTGAAATTATTTCCAGTGTGCGCGAAAAAAATACAGATTCAGCCAGGTGGTGGTGGCGCACGCCTGTAATCCCAGCACTTGGGAGGCAGAGCCAGGCAAATCTCTGTGAGTTTGAGGCTAGCCTGGTCTCCAAAGTGAGTTCCAGGAAATGCACAAAGCTACACAGAGAAACCCTGTCTCGAAAACAAACAAACAAACAAACAAACAAAAACCCCAAAAAACAGATTCAACATACAAAATATAGATTGCTCAGTGGTAAATAGCATGTGCTTCCTGCACAGGACCCAAGTTTCGTTCCCAGAACACACAGCAGGCGGTTTATAAGCACCTCTAACTCCAGCTTCAGTGGATCTCACACCTCTGGCTTCCTGGGGCAACTGCACTGATTTGCATGTAACCCTCCATGTACACAAATATTTTAAAATAAAACCAGAAAACTTTAATGTAAATCAAAAAACAAAAAAAACAAAAAACAAAATAGTACAACATATAATGAATGTTTCAAATAATGGTAATTAAAAAACTAATCAGGAGTTTTATAAGCAATGAAGTACAACACTATTTGTTGTGTTTTTTTTGGTTATAGATAGGTGAAACCATGATATGCTTAAGATTATATTTACAATATTTCTGCCATTTGTCTAAAATAAACAATAGAGGGCAGGGTGGTGGTGGCACTTGCCTTTAATCTCAGCATTTGGGAGGCAGAGGTAGGAGGATCTCTATGAGTTCAAGACTAGCCTAGTCTACAGAGCTAGTTCTAGGACAGCCAGAGCTACACAGAAAAACCCTGTCTTGACAAACCAAAAATAAATAGGTAGACAGAGTAAACACTAGAAAGGCTGTAAAAATTAAAGAAAACCACTCTTGCTGTTACTGGGTGTGGGGGCTACTGCCTGTGGCTGAGACAGCACTGCCATGAATGTAAACCCAACTTCGGCTAGTGAAATTTTTTATAATAACAACGTTACAGTTTAACCATCATTCATAATAGGTGCTATGTATATGCTAAGATATATTAAGGCTGGCATACACTTGGGAGGCATACAGCATTTGGGAGGCAGATCCTTTTTTAAAGATTAATTTATTTATGAATATGAATGCTTTATTTGCATGTATGCCTGCATGACAGAAGAGAGCATCAGACTGAACAAGGCATCAGGTCTCATTATAGATGGTTGTGAGCCACCATGTTGGTGCTGGGAATTGAACTCTGAACCTCTGGCAGAGCAGACAGTGCTCTTAACCACTGAGACATGTCTTCTGCCCCAGGCAAATTCCTTTTGAGTTCCAGGTCAGCCAACCACATACCAAGAACTTGTCTTTGAAGAAAGTTAACAATTTTCCTCTTTAGCCATTATAATTGGCACCAACTACATTTTCAATGCTATAAATCTATCAACAGGGCGGTTACACAAAGAAACCCTGTCTCAAGGGGGAAAAAAAAAGAAAGAAAAAGAGGGGGGTATAGAAGTTGCTCCTGACTCATTATTTATAATCAATTCTCTCATTTTCTTTCTTTCTTTCTTTCTTTCTTTCTTTCTTTCTTTCTTTCTCTCTCTCTCTCTCTCTCTCTCTCTCTCTCTCTCTCTCTCTCTCTCTCTCTCTTTCTTTCTTTCTTTTCGAGACAGGGTTTCTCTGTGTAGTTTTGCGCCTTTCCTGGAACTCTGTAGACCAGGCTGGCCTCGAACTCACACAGATCCGCCTGGCTCTGCCTCCTGAGTGCTGGGATTAAAGGCGTGCGCCGCCGCCACTACCACCGCCGGCTCAGCTCTCTCATTTTCTAATAGCAGCTATTCATAAATTACAAATATATATTCTTGCTCTTTTCAAATATTCTAATAGATGGTGTGGTATATCTATATTCTTATTCTTCCTAAAATAGTTTCACATCTTTTTTTAATTTGAAAGACGCAAAGCTACACAGAGAAACCCTGTCTTGAGAAAAACAAACAAAAAAACCAATGTGTTTCAAAACAGTAATTTCCCATATTCAGGTAACAGATTAATACTTTAAACCATTGCTCTGGAAAACAAAAATGATCTAAAGGTTGTTTTTTTTTTTTGAGCATGGAATGGGGGTGTTGTCCTCTATGTAACCCTGACCTTTAGAAATTGTGTGCACGCATGTATGTACACACATACATATCTGTACATTTTGAATGCAGACCTCCATGGAGTCCAGAAGCGGGTATTATATCTCTTGGACCTGGAATTATACCCAGCTATGACACAGTTGATTGTTATGGATGTTGAGAAACACATTCAGGTCTTCTGGAAAAGCAACAAATGACCTTAACAGCTCTCCAGCACAAACTGTTTTTTTTTTTCTGTTTTCCTTTTTCTAGAGGAAGTGGTGGTGGTGACAGCACACAGGGTCATATGTAGCTGAGGCAGCCCTTGAATTCCTGATCCTTCTAAGAGCTGGATTCGGGTGTGTGCCACCACACCCAGATCCCAAACGTCTTAAACTTCAAGGAAAATCTCTTGAATTAATCAGTCAGGGTTGAGGGTTTTGTGCCCCGCCGCCCCCCTGACCCCCCAGAAATGCAAATACTCACAGGTTTTAAGTGGATGACAGAACTGTTGGACATTACTGTATGGTCTCCCTCCATCATGTCTAGCTCACTCTTGTCATCCGAGGCGTCTGGAAGACTGTTAACACTGCTGCTTTGACTGCTGGCACTGATAGACATACTGGGAATAGACTGATTACTTCCAACACTATTCACTGTTCCTGTCCGGCCAACACCATGATCTTGCTCCTAAAGGAAAAGAGCATTAAACTAAAATTATCTAAAACTTTTTTCAATTATGGATTAAAGGAGAAGAGAAGCCTGATGAACACAAAAGAGGTTTCTCTAGTAAAAGACTTCTCATACTCAATAAAGACTTCTTGTATCCTTTACTACACAACATAAAAGGGTTGGATAGAAAGTATATAATAACAAGATTTTTTTTTTTTTTTTTTTTTTTTAAGCTGAGGACCAAACCCAGGGCACAAGTGCTCTACCACTGAGCTAATCCCACAGTACACTGGAACCAGTGATATAAAAAGTATGTTTAGATGGACAAGTAGTATAAGAAATCAATAAATGGGGGTTGGGGATTTAGCTCAGTGGTAGAGCGCTTGACTAGCAAGTGCAAGGCGGTAAGGCGCTGGGTTCGATCCTCAGCTCAAAAAAAAAAAAAAAAGAAATCAATTAATCAAAGGGAATTATACCTCCTCTTCTTCCTGTGCTTCTACCGCTGGTCCATTATGTGCCTCCTGGAAAAGGAGTTTCTTCATCTTTCTATACTGCAGATTGTCCAGCTCTCTTACTGCATCCTTTGTCCTTTGAATAAGATCTATTAACACTGTGTCCGGGCGCTCTCGAAGAACAAACATGTGCTGTAAGGGAAGAAAATAAAAATAGATTTTTTTTTTCCTATTTAGTTCAAATATATTCCTTTCTCATAATCTATAGTTATTACACTATAATATACAATTCCTATAATCGATAGCTATCTGATTCTTTTACATCAAAGACTTTTGATACTTAAGAAGTAATTTCCACAATCAACTTCTGCTTACATATTACATACTCTTAAATAAATCCTCGCAATAATATATTTAGTTGGCCAATGAAAATACAGTTAAGAGCTGGGTGGTAGTGGCACACCTTTAATCCTAGCACTCAGGGAGACAGAGACAAGAGGATCTCTGTGAGTTAGAGGCCTGCCTGGTCTACAGAGTGAGTTCCAGGACAGGCTCCAAAGCTACACAGAGAAACCCTGTCTCAAGAAAAAAAAAAAAGTTGAATTATCAAAGCATATAAAATCTAAGAAAATTCACTACTGATTATAAGCTATGCTTGATTTAAGTAACCGACAGTGAATTAAGTAATCAGAACTTAAGACACTATGGATTTCTTTTTCTTGAGACAGGATTTCACTGACAGGCACAGTTTTGTTTTTGAACTCATGATCCTCCTAGTGCTGAAATACTGGCATAAACAGCCATGACCAGACTATTATAATATGTTGCTAGTATGAGTGTTCAAATGGTCAGGTTTCCTTTTCTGAGACTATAGGTGAGCTTACTCTCTGGAACTATAAAAGAAGTATGGACAATTTTTTACTGTTTTTCTATATATTGTGATTGCAAATCATATTATCAAATGAATGTATGTATATTTGTTGTAGTTTAATTCAGCTGACATTTGTGAGTGAAAAAATTTACCTGTTCTGAAATTCTAAAACATTACTATAAAATAGTTCATATAAATCTTGTGTAAACAACTGCTAGCTAGAGTCAGATTCAAATTCTCTTCACTGCCTAGTCAAAGTGATTTATTTACTTGTTTGTTTATTCACATATTTATGGTCTTGAGACAGGGTTTCTCTGTGTAGCCCGGGCTGTCCTGGAACTCACTCTGTAGACCAGATTGCCCTTGAACTCAAGAGATCCATGTGCATCTGCCTCCTGAGTGTTAGGATTAAAGGCGTGCACCACTGCTGCCCATTTTTATTTTATTTGCATGAGCTGTTCTGTGCGGCATGTGCAGGAAGAGAGCATCACATGCTCTAGGACTGAAAGTGCAAACCGTCGTGGTGCTGGGAATCAACCCTGGCTTCTCTAGAAGAGCAGCCAATGCTCTTAGCCATGGAGCAAGCTCTTCAGATCCTAATCAAGATATTTTAAGAGAGTTGTGGATGTAGTTCAGTTGGTAGTTTTTGCCTAAGATTCACAAAGTCTTGAATTAAATCCCAGTACCATATACATAACCATGGAGAACACAGTACTTGGGATGGAAAGGCAGAGGAGGATCAGTACTTTTGAGATCATTCTCAATTACACAGCAAAAATACAAGGTCAGTCTAGGATACATGAGATCCCTTCTCAAAAAAGATGCTTTAAGAACCACATTAAGACAAATGTGATGGTGCACACTTTTAACCCCCTAGGGAGGCAGACAGAAGGATCTTTAGAAGTTCAAGGCTAGTCTGGTCCATATATTGAGTTCCAGGACAGTCAAGGCATGACGAGACCTTGAGTCAAAAAAAGGGGGGGGGGGGGGGGGCAAGAGGCTCCAGAGATGACTCAGAAGTTAAAATAAACAAACAAATAAATAAATAAAACAACCTTCCTGCAAAAACCACTAAAATCAGTAAAACTAAGTATCAGTATTAATTAGTCAACACTCAAAACTTTTTTGAGAAAGGCCAGTTAAAATGCAGAGAATCTGTATTTTAAAATGTAATCTTGTAAATGAAATTTTTTGTGAGAAAGGAGTTGCATGAGCATGTGTATTCCTATCTATGCGGAGGTCAGAAGGCAACCTGTGAGAGTCAGTTCTCTCCTATGAGTTCCAAGATAGAACCCAAGTCTTCAGTCTTGGTGGCAAGTGCCTTTAACCACTAGGTCATCTCGGCAATCTAAAACTACACATTTTTTATACTATTTCATTGCTAAATGAGTCAAGAGTTCAGATGTCAGCATTCACAACAAGGCCAAGTGTCTACAAATGGAGGGGACCAGGAGGGCTTGCGATCTTCCAGCCTAGCTGAGATCCTGCCTCAGAAGAGTAGTCTTCTCTCTCTTCCCCTCCCTCTCCCTCTCCCACACATACACTCTTTAAAAATCTTTAAAACAAAATACAGTATCTAAGGTAGGTCACCAGGGCCAGGGGCGTGGCTTAACTGGGAAAATGCCTGCCTACTATTTCAAACTCCTGAGTCTAATGGCCAGAATCAGGAAATAACGACATAAACATTAGTATCTTTAGCTGAGTGGGTGGTTCATGCCAGCACTTAAGGAGGCAGAGGCAGGGGAATCTTTGTGAATTCAAGGCCTGGTTTAAATAGTAATTTCCAGAACAGCCATAGCTACAGAGTTGAGACTACCTCAAAAAAAAAAAAAAAAAAAAAAAAAAACCAAAACCAGAAATTAGTATTTAAATAGGCTGGGGAAAATAGCTAAATGGTAACAGTACTTGCTTAACATGTAGTCCTATTTGTGTGCCAGCACTGGGAAAAAACCCAAAACAACAACAACAAAAACTTTTAAACTATTTTAGAACTGCAAAGCCTTTATTACATGTGTTTATTATTTATGATGGGGGGAACACAACACAAACATGTATGCTGAAATCAGTTCTCTCCTTTCACCATGTCGATTTCAGAGATTCAAAGCAGGTGGTTAGCTTGGAAACAAGCGCCCTTACTGAGCTATGTATGTCACTGGCCCCAAATTTAGTATTTTAGTAAAAACTAATATAGTTAATCCTGACTGAGTTTAAAAAAAAAAAAAAAGGCATTTTAAAATCATTTCTTAAGGGTTAAAACAAAGTTTTACAAACTGACCTTTAGAAGTTCCTCTGATGTAGGACGATCTTGAGGGATTTTCTGGAGGCAAGAATCTACAAAGTTGCGAAAATAATCAGACCTATTGTAAAGAAAGTATCAAGTGAACATATTGCTATTTCCTTTAAAAACACATTCAAAAAGGCATAAGCCTACTCACAGAAGGAAGAATGGAAAAGAAATGATAATATAATTTCATCTATTCCAAGATATCTAAAGCAACCATTGACTCTTTTAACATTTTTCAAAAATAGATTTGCACAGATCACTTAAAAATCCTAGGCTAGGGGTATAGTGCCACAACAGAGTATGTACTTGGCTAGAAAAAAATCTTGTTCCCACATATTTACCTATCAGAAACCATTCAATACTGAGTCAAAAGGAAGAAAGTCTGTCCAGAGTGTTTCCCATTCAAATACACTTCTTTCCCACACTCCTTCCCCTTCTGTCTTGTCTTATTTGTGCTTTGGACTGTTTTCTACAGACCTGTTTTAGAACATAACTCTTACTCCCTCTGAAGAAGAGCATTTGTTTGTTCTGTTTTTCAAGACAGGCCTTCTCCGTGTAGCCACTCTGCAGACCCGGGAAGAAGAGCATTTCTAAACACCGGAGCAGTTATTGCTAAATCTTAAAAACCAATATTTAAAAATATTAAAAGCCTGTAATGTGTCCATGGGAGCTCAGTGATCACTCAATAAATAATTACTCCATCAATGTTTATTACTAATATTAAAAGAGTAACATATTTTTTGTTGTTTGTTTTTTGAGATAGAGTTTCACACTATAGGCTGACTTGAACTTGGAGCAATCCTCCTGCCTCATCCTCCTAAAGGCTAAGATCATAGAAAATGAGACTTGTTTTTCATTGCACAAGTGGCCATAAGTAAGAGTTTACCAAACCTCTCAGAAAAGACCTCAGGCATTGGGCTTTTATATAATGTTGGAACTGTTAGAGACTATGGGAACTTTCAGAGATGAAGTAATATATTTTGTATTATGAAATGAACATGCAAGTTTAGGGAAAGAAGTGTAATGCTGACAAGAGGTGGAACAGTAGTCGTTGATCCTATCAACTGGACAGAATTAGAATCAACACAAGAACACACCTCTGAGGGGTCTATCAGGGTGCTTCCAGAAAGGTTCAACTGCAGAAGACTCACTCTGAATGCAGGCGGCACCATGGCATGGGATGGAGTTCCAGACTAAATAAATGCGTCAAAGCAAGTGGAGCTCCACCATCCATCTCTTTCTAATTCCTCACCGAGGACACAATGTATCAAGTTCCTACCAGCAATACCTTCCCATCACAATGGATTATCTCCTCTAACTGTGATCCCAAATAAGCTCTTCCTTCTTTAAGTTGCCTTGTCCGGTAAATTGTTACAGAAATGAGAAAAGTAACTAATATACAATTTTCTTCCAACTCATAATAATTCTAGTCAAAACTTGTTAATAATCTCTTCTCCACATACTTCATTACATGAAGTTTTATCAAATTAAAGACTACACACCAGAAGAAAAATCAGAGCAATGAGAATAACATAGTTAGCTAGAGCATTTCCAAGGTTTTAAATAACCTCACAATTTTGAAAGAATCAAACCATTTACCTATGTCTTATACAATATAAATGATAATCTATTCTTCATACAATTATCACAACAGGTTATAACAATCTGTGCATTTTAGTTATAAAAATTAATGCTTAAAAATGCTATTAAATTATTACAGTTATCTGTGCTCCTAAAATTTAATGGAAAAGTAAACCTACTTTCTTTTCAGGTAGTACATTTACTTACACAAAATTAAGTCATCTTGATAATTATTTATATTTTATCAGTATTTACAAAGTTTTCAAAATGTTAATATCTTGTGGGAATACTCACCATTCATTAGACTGTAGTGTAGGGGATTCATTTTGGGCTATGTGATATAAGGCACTCATTGCATTCATATTAAATAAAGGAGGCTTCCTCTCCGCTATAAAAGAGAGGAAACCTTTTTGTTAAAATGTGAATATATAAGAATAATAAAATGTTGATCAAGTTTTTAAAGAACATATTTTGAAAACAACTTTAAGCTTAATAAAAAATTATTGTAGAAAAACCTTTTTGTTTTGGTTTTTTGAGACAGGGTTTCTGTGTAACTCCAGCTGTCCTAGAACTTGCTCTGTAGAACAGGATGTCCTTGAACTCACAGGGATCCGCCTGCCTCTGTCCCCAAGTGTTGGGATTAAAGGCGTGTACTATGACATCTGGCTACAAAGAACCTTTTTAAAATATTTATATATTTATTTTATGTATGTGAGTGACCGGTTTTCACAAACACCGTGAGAATTGGATCCCATTACAGATGGTTGTGAGCCATCATGTGGTTGGCCTCGGGACCTCTGGAAGAGCAGCCACTTAGTTTCCTGAGCAGTTGTGCCATTTTTTTCAGCCCTACAAGGAACTTTTTCTCTTTTCTTTTTTTTTTTGTTTTTTGTTTTTTGAGACCGGGTTTCTCTATGATTCATAAACAGTTCTGGCTGTCCTGGAACTCACTCTGTAGACCAGGCTGGCCTCGAACTCACAGAGATCCTTCTGCCTCTGCCTCCCGAGTGTTGGGATTAAAGTGTGCCACCACTGCCTGGCAACAAAGAACTTTTTAATGTAACTCAATTGAGATAAACTATTTGTTCTGGATAAACTATTTGTTCTGATGACCCACCATCCCTAAACATGTCAATATACAAGAACATTTTCATAAAAGCCATGTGATATGCATTAAATTGTGCCACCTAATGGTGTTAAAGTCATCTGGTACCAAACCCCATTGAAGTTTGGTTCCAAAGCCTCAATCATGCTATATGTAGTTTTGTCACTTGTGCTTGTCTGAGAGTCAGGCCACTGTACGGTGTCCTCAAATTCAGACAGAAAACTATTCATATTTCCATATTATTTTGGGGGAGGGGTGCACATGGTTATGCATGCCTTTACATATGGATCCGTGCCTTCCTCTATTGCCCTAACACGGGGTCTTTTTCCCCCCGCCTTTGGTTTTTCAAGAAAGGTTTGTTGTGTAGTCTTGGCTGTCCTGGAACTAGCTCTGTAGACCAGGCTGGTGTCAAACTCAAGGGATCCACCTGCCTCGCTGGGACTAAAGGTGTGCACCACTACCACCTGGCAACACGGGTCTTTTCTGAACTTAGGAAGCTGAAGGTAGGTGAGTCAGCATTGTTTGGAGCCACGCTGGCCACACTCCTTGCCCTTGCAGTTTTGTCTTACTTGTACTTTGGATTGTTTTTATTGAACATGTTTTAAACATAACTCTTACTCCCTCTGGAGAAGAGCATTTGTTTGTCTGGTTAGTTTGTCTGGCTAGCAAGTTCTAGGTACTTGCCTGTCCCTTACACTTAGTGCTGGGATTACAGTCACCCCCAGGTACTGACATGATGAGTGCTAAGGATTTGCACTTAGGCCATGTTTACAAAGAAGTGCTCTTATCCACAGAGCCATCTCCTCAGGCCTTCTATCTTCTTTTATTTTTACTGCTACTTTTAAGTTATCTGTTTGTGTCTGTATGGGGCTATGCATACAAGTGGAGATGTCCACATAAATCAGAAGAGGGTGTCAAATCCCCTAGAGTAGTATGAGCTCTTAATGGCTAAGGCATCAGTCTAGTCCCCTACATAACTTTTTAATAATCAATACTAATCATTACTTCTCATTCATAGCCCCTACCTTTGATTTATTTTATTTTTTAAGATTTATTTATTTATTATGTATACAGAAGAGAGTGCCAGATCTCGTTTACAGATAGTTGTGAGCCACCATGTGGGTGCTGGGGATTGAACTCAGGACCTCTGGAAGAGCAGTCTTAACTCTTAACCTCTGAGCCATCTCTCCAGCCCTGATTTTACTTTTTAGACAAGGTCTCACGCAATAGCCCAGGCTATCCTGGATCTCACCATGTGGCCAGCTTGACTCCAAACAATGGTGATTCACCTACCTTCAGCTTCCTAAACTTTAGGATTATAAATGTGATCTATCATACCTGGTTTCTCCCATTCCTAATATCAGATATTTGTATCTTCTTTTTCTAATATGAAAAAAGGTTTATCAATTTTAATAACCTTCATAAAGAATTAGATTTTAGTTTCAATGATGCTTTCTAGTTTTCAATTTTCTGTTTGACTAAGTTTTTATTTTGATCTTTATTATTCTGTCTTGTTTATCCTCAGTTCAGATTATTCCCTTTTCTGCTTTCTAAAAGGTGAAATTGGGGGAGATGGCTCTGTTGTTGTTTTTTTTTTTATTCTTCTCTTTTGGGGGGCTCACTACCCAGCTCCCAAATAAATCATACATGAGGCTTATTCTTAATTATATAAGTTTAGCTTCTTTCTTGCCAGCTTTCCTTAACTTATCCTGTCCACCTTTTGCCTCTGGGCTTTTCCGTTCTCTTACTTCTGTAAATCTTACTCTTACTCCGTGGCTGGCTATGTAGCTGGGTGGCTAGCCCTTGGAGGCCTCCTCCTTCCCTGGCTCCTAGCTCCGCTCCCCCCTCCCCTCGCCGGAGCTGAGGACCGAACCCATCTAGCTCCTTTTTTTCTTCTCAGTTTTCTCCTTCTATACATACTCTGTCTGCCAGCCCCACCTATCTTTTCTCCTGCCTTGCTACTGGCCAGTGCTTTATTACACCATCAGGTGTTTTACACAGGCACAGCAATATAGTTTCACAGAGTTAAACAAATGCAACATAAACAAAAGTAACACTCCTTAAAATAATATTCTACTACATGGCTCACTGGATGAAAGCACATGCTACCATGCCTGATCGATAACCTGAGTTCAAGCCCCAAAACCCACATAATGGAGGAGATCCACCTCTCAGCTATACTTTGATCCCCCTGCATATACACAAGTGTAGACAGCCATTGACACCAGAAGAGGATGTCAGATCCCCTGGTGCTAGAGTTACAGGCAGTTGTGAGATACCTGATGTCAATGCTGAGTGGCTCTTAACAGCTAAGTCATTTCTCTGGTCCATTATTTACATCTTCTCAATAGAGAGAATTAAAAGACACATTCATAAACTTAACAGACACACACAACACATTCCTTTCTACATTATTATTAAAAGTAGCCAGGTGTGGTGGTGCATGTTTTTAATCCCAGCACTCAGAAGACAGGGTCAGGCTACTTGGACTACATGAGACCCTGTTTCAAAAAAGCAAAATCAAACAAACAAAAAACCAAGCAAAAGAAAAAATAACTCAGCATTTCCTCTCAAATTCCAATTCCAAACCACAGTATTTGTTACACTGTACTTTAGCAATGGCAAGTCTTATTCCTGTCCCCCCTCTCTTCCCTTTCCCTCATCTTAGCTTCATTCATTCTGCGGGCAGGCTTACCTAGCACTCATGGCAATCCTCTTATCTCAGTCTTCCAAGTGCTGTGATCGTAGGCATGAATCATCACACCAAGCCTTTAATGTGTATTTGATAATCTGCTTTTGTGTATAGCCAGGGTAGCATTTCTGCTACCACTCTCTGGAAATGTCCCGTTCCAAACACAGTGAGAAAAACTTTTCCATTTCTGACCACCTCAGACAAACCAGGTCTCTTCTCTGCAGTGAGGAATGCCTCATTAGGGGAAATCCATCACTTTTATTACTACTCTATCACTATGCTTGGTTAACCAAAAATATGGATTGCATCTATAGACACTAACTCTATACTTCCCCACTCTCCTTGATCCCTGCTAACTCTAAGCCATCTCTAGGAATGAGTGCTTTAGTAACTCTACCAAACCTTTTAATCTCCACACTGGACCTTCCTTTTGTATACATACTCTTTATCCATTTCTGATTTCACACTATGCTACAGGAGCTCACTTCTACATTCGAGCCTGACATCCACCCTAGGTTAGCATGGCTGGTTCACTGGCTAGTGGGTATCTATATTCTATCTCACATAGTAGCTTTAAAACTACTATAGGGAGCCAGGCAGTGGTGGTGCACACCTTTAATCCCAGCACTCCAGAGGTAGAGGAAGGAGGATCTCTTTGAGTTCTAGTCCAGCCTGGTCTACATAGTGAGATCCAAGATTTTGGAAAAAGCCAATTCTTTTTTTAATTCAGTGTATCCCTATGTAGCCCAAACTTATTTGGACATTACCATGTAGGCCAAATAAAGATCCTCCTAAACCTTTTCACCCAAATGCTGGTATTACCATATGTGCCATCAGGAATTTATCTCACTTTTTTTTTTTTTTTTTTTTTTTTTGAGACAGGTAGCCCAGGCTGGGTTCTAAATCATCATGTAGCTGAGTATGACCCCTGGGGTCATTACAAGCATATGCTACCATGCTTGGTTTCCAAGTTACTGGTATCAAACACAAGGCTTCATCAATACTACACTATACCAACCAAACTATCCCTCTACCTCTCACATTCTTGAAAGCTACTATTTAAATTTCATTTAAACAAAAGAATTATTTATTTATCTGATTATTATTTTTTAAAAGACAGGCGCTCATTATATAGCCCTGGTTGGCCTGGAACTTAACTCTCACTATGTAGACCAAGCTGGTCTCAAACTCAGAGATTCTGCCTGCCTCTACTCCCCAGTGCTGGGGATTAATAAAGGCATAATGGCATATGCCTGGCCTTTTTCTTTTTTTTTAATTTCAGAGGTCTTATTGCTTATTATTATGTGTGCATTTTTTTCCAACTCCAAACCACACTGCATTCCTCTATCACTATTGTTCCACCTGAATAAGTCTGGCTTACAATCTTCATCTGCAGGTCTTACTAAATTCCCTGGTTACTCTGAGTTCACTCTTTTGTCAGGCAGACTGACTCTATAATCTTCCTGCCTTAGCCTCTATCCTAACAGGAGTCAGGGCCTACCCAACCAAGGACAGCTTGGATATCTAATTTCTAAACTTAAAGTAACTAACTTGCAGAGTGGTAATGGTGTACATCTTTAATCCCATCATTCAGGATGCAAAGGCAGGCAGATCTCTGTGAGTTCAAGGGCAGCCTAGTCTATAAAGAGAGCTCCTCGAGACAGCTAGTGCTGTTACACAGAGAAATCTTGTCTCCAAAAACAAACAAGCAAACAAAAAAAAGTAACTAACATATAGTGAATAATTCATGGATAACTAAGAAACCTTCTATGGATAGTAAATATGGTAATATTAGGTACATTCTAAGTGTTAAACAATCATTAATTAAGACCACAGTGAAAAAATATTTTGGAACCAATTTAATAGCGAATATATTTAATCTAATATATGCTAGGTTAACTAAGTTATCAGATAATCAAAGCAAAAGCTTTAAATGATTTATTTTTCCCCTTAAATCTAAGGCTGAAGAGATGGCTCAACGGCCAAGAGAACTGGCTGCTCTTCCGGAAGACCTGAGTTCAATTCCCAGCACCCACACAGGTTTGGAACCATCAGAAACTATAGTTGAATTACTCAACAGAATGGTTTTAGACCAAAACCTTGCAATTCACATAAACACATCAGCTTAGCAGAAAGCATCTTTTCCTTTGCCTTTGAACTGAAACTTAGAAAGTCTCTTTTAGCTTAATGTTTGATAACAGACTTTTGGGTTGTCTTTTGTAATTCTTCCACTGTATGTTTTTTTTTTTCTTAGTTTCCAACATGTGGAATTCTGAATAAACACAAATAGGGAGGATTTTGTTCCTTTAGGGGAAAAAAAAATGCAACCAGCCTAATTGCTGGAGTACTGGGAACCCCATAGCCAGCATTAGTATGCAAATATCAGGACAGAGGCCAGAGTTGTTACTGGTATCTTCATTACACTCTCCCTACGCATGCATGGAACTCAAACATACATGCAGACAAAAATACTCATATACATTAAGCAACTCAAATAATTGAGATCTAAGACCAAAATCCAATTTAATATGGTGACTGAAATAAAATATTGGACCAAAACTTAATTCAGCTAGCTGTGGTGGCTTACACTTTTAATCTTAGCACTCAGGAGACAGAGGCAGTTGGATGTCTGTGAGTTTGAGGCCAGTCTGATCTATATAGCAAGTTAGATGCCAGCCAAGGTTACAGAGTGAGATCCTATTTCAAAAAAACAAAAGCAAAAAACTTAATCCCTAGTAATGAAAAATGATGCTTACCTAATTCAATACATGTTATTCCAAGAGACCATACATCAACTTTGCCATCATACTGTCCTTCATCCATGGCTAAAATTACTTCTGGGGCCATCCTAAAATATATTTAATCAACTTAAAAGTTTGAGAACATAAATTCCATCAACATAAATAACATTGAACTCCAGCCAATATATGTAAACATAAAATTTTTTTTACAATGGGAAGCAAATTAGAAGTTGTGATGTAAGGAAAAAAAAAGTTGTGACGTACATAGTTAGCAATGCTCAGAAAGCATGATACTCATTCCCAACCTCTGCCATGATCATTTAACAACATTCCAAAAGGAAAATACCAAAGCAGGGCTTAGCCATAAAATTATATCCTGACCCTTTAATGTTTCTTTTAGAAACTGGATAGTCACAAATGTCTCTAAAGTATGCTTTTGAGACTTTACATCCCAGAGCAATATACTGTTGAAACAAGTCTTTTATAAAATAAGAAGGGAGATTTCAAACATAGATTTAAGATGGAGTGAACCAAAGGTGGGAACTATTTTTAGAATCTACAAAGGTAACACATGTTAAGTTTAAATAGCTGAAAAATTATTTCCTTCAAATTTTCACTGACAGATACATATAAAATTATTCATAGACCAGAGCAGATATTACCTAGAAGTTCAATTAAAAAAAATACCTGAGGTAGAAAATAGGGAGGGCAGAATTAACTATGTGATAAGGTTACAGGGCTGGGTAACTGGGATGAAAAAAATCTCATCCATGTTTCTATTTTTATGTACATCTGAAATTCCTCAAGCATAAAATTCCAAACAGCAAAATCCCTTCAATTCAGCTACCAGTCTAAGTAGCAATATAAAGAAATTTGCTCACATAAAACAGAAGCAGGAGGATCGGGGATACACATCACCCTCAACTAAATATAGGGAGTTTAAAGCCAGCCAGAGCAACAGGAGAAACAGCCTCAAATAGGAAGTGGTGATGCTGCAGCAAATATGGCTCAGCAGTTATAAGCATCGCTGTTCTTCTCGAGGACCTCAGTTTGGTTCCCAGCATCTGTATCAGGAGGCTCATCTGTAGAGTCACCTGTAACTTCTGCCCTAAGGGCTCTGATTCTGGTACATGGGTACCCCATACATGTGGCATACACACACACAAAGACACAAACTTCACAAATTTATTTTTAAAAAGTAAATTTTAAGAAAACTTGTTACTGTTTCAGTAGCGTGTCTATTTCCTCTATTTGAATGTTAACAATATTTTACTCCCATGCCTAATACACAGCCAGTGAGTAACAGGGAAACAAAGAGGCAAGGGCTCAAAGGACAGATGCAAAGGGGAAGGATAAGAAAGCACTGCAAGGACAACCCTGCAAGTCTATATCTTAAGTATGAAACGTAAAGTAAAAAATATGAAAAGATGATAGCACATTTTCAGGAAAAATGACATCTTAGAAAGTGTAACATCTGGGGGCTGGAGAGATAGATGGCTCGGAGGTTAAGAGCACTGGCTGCTCTTTCAGAGGTCCTGAGTTCAATTCCCAGCAACCACATGGTGGCTCACAACCATCTGTAATGAGATCTGGTACCCTCTTCTGGCCTGCAGGCAGAACACTGTATACATAATAAATAAATAAATCTTTTAAAAAACAAAAAAGAAAGTATTATAACATACTGCTTGCTTTAATTATGAACATCAATACCACATAAAACCATTCTTACCAATATGGTGTTCCCACAAAAGAATTGGCAGGGGAGGCCATGGAAGCAGATCCAAAGTCGGCAAGTTTCACCTGGCCTGGCTCTGTCAGAAGGATATTTCCTGCTTTGATATCTCTGGTTTAAGGGACAGAGAAAATTAGTTAACTTCCCTTCATTAGATTGTGTTTAAAAATAATAAAAACCAAAATGTTTTCAGACAGTAGAAATATAAAACAATCAACTACTGCAATAATTTCACATAGTGATAATAAAATTACACAACAAAAACAGAATTGAAGTAAAAATATAGTAACACTTAAGAGAATACTTAACAAAACAAAAAAAGTCAGGCAACTGTACCACACTATGTGTGTTTGAGCTTGTTTATTAGTATGAAAATATAATAATCATTTCATGATTTTGTAAGATTTCTAAGTATCCCTTTTAACTTTTCTTTCTTTTTTTTCCAGAGCTGAGGACTGAACCCAGGGCCTTGTGCTTGCTAGGCAAGTGCTCTACCACTGAGCTAAATCCCCAACCCCTCTTTATTCTTTTTTTCCTGGTTTTTTTGAGACAAGGTCTCTCTGTACAGCCCTAGCTGTCTTGGAACTCACTCTGGAGATCAGCCTGGCCTTGAACTCACAGAGATCCACCTGCGTCAGCCACCTGGCATTAACAGTTTAAGAGTATACAACCTTATCTTCCAAACTTGTTAATAACAAAGAATGATCCCATTCTCAGCTTCCACATAGTTCTGGATAAAACATGAAATGAAAACTGAAGCACATGGATAATACACTATCAATGGCCGCCCACACACTATCCAAACTAAACTATATGGATATTTATACAACAGGAATGTATGTTCCATAGATACTATAATACATACTTAAAACAAGTTTACATGACTTACTAATCCTTGCTATAGTAAATGTAGTACTGAGTACACTTTTACATTTTTTTTTTCTTTCTAAGTGCTTTTGTGTGTATGGCGCTGGGAATTAAATCCTAGATCGTATGCATAGTGAGGTACTGTGGAGATGAGAAAACACATTCCATTTCTGCCACTCACTCACTTGCTACCATAGAGATTTCTCTTGGACTTCACTTACCCTCATCTAAAAATAATAACAATCCATTAACTCAAAATGATTGTACTGCCTAGATCACACAATTTTTTTAAATGCTAATATCTATCTGAAACAATCAAAAACTAATAACAGTATTAAAAATTACATCAAAATGGTTTTGTTTTTTTGTTTTTTTGTTTTTTTTGTTTTGTTTTGTTGTTGTTGTTTTTTTTGGTCTTTTGAGACAAGGTTTCTCTGTAGCTTTGGAGCCTGTCCTGGAATAGCTCTGTAGACCAGGCTGGCCTCGAACTCACACAGATCTTCTACCTGCCTCTGCCTCCGATTACAGGCGTGTGCCACTACCGCCCGGCTCAAAATGGTTTTTGTCCATGTCACAGAATCAATGGAACAAATTTGTCATTTCAATTATCAGGAAGACAAAAGAACCATTAAATTCAAGCTCTAATCTATTTGGCTTTGCAACCTTAAGGAAATTATAGTCACAAATTAGAGCATCAATTTACACAAAAAGATAGACTCTATGATCCCTAACGCCCCTTCCCGCTTGCAAATTAGGTAATTCTACAATTAAGTTCCATAAAATACATATGCTTTAGGAAACATAGCAGCACACAAAGGCAAGAATAAATATCCTAATAGACATGGATACTATCCTATTTAGAGGTGTACAGACTTATAGAATTCTTTTTGGCTCTAGTAAACAAAAATTTCACAGACATTTAACTTGTAGGGATGATAAATTCAACATACCATTTGCTTGTCTATATATGATAATTTTTGAGTCACTTACCTATGGATCATGGTATGAGAATGTAAATAAGCTAATCCCTGGAGAGCACCATGTGTAATTGCTGCTATTTCCACTTCTTGTAATGGCTTTTTATGAACTGAGAAAAGAAATTTATTTGAAAGTAATCACATAGAATATTCTTGTTTAAAAAATATATACGGATAACGAGACAGGATAGTGGGTAAATGTGGAAGCCTGAGAATCTGAGTGCAATGTGCTAAACATATATAGTGGAAGGAGAGAACTAACTCCTTCAAGATGTCCTCTGGCTTCCACATATGCACTGTGGTGAACATGCACAAAAAAGCAAACAAAGCCAGGCGGTGGTGGCACACACCTGTAATCCCAGCACTCGGGAGGCAGAGGCAGGTGGATCTCTGTGAGTTCGAGGCCAGCCTGGTCTACAGAGCTAGTCCAGAATAGGCTCCAAAGCTGCACAGAGAAACCCTGTCTTGAAAAACTTAAAAAGGCAAACAAACAGATACACATATAAAACAAAGAAAAAAAAACCTATTTTTAAATAAATACTAAAAATTGATACATTGAGCCAGGCAGTGTTGGCACAGGCCTTTAATCCCATCACTCAGCAGACAGAGGCAGGTGGATCTCGGTGAGTTCAAGGACAGACTGGTCTACAGAGTGAGATCCAAGAAAGGCGAAAAACTACACAGAGAAACCCTGTCTCGAAAAACCAAAAAAAAAAAAAAAAAAAGAGACACATGGTTTTGTTTGGGTTTGGTTTTGTTCTCCCATCACACACAGGGTTTCTCTGCACAGCCCTGGCTATCCCAGAGCTCACTCTGTAGACCAGACTAACTTCAAACTCACAGAGATTCCCCTGCCTCTGTGCCTCCCAAGTGTTGAGATTAAAGGCGTGCACCACCACTGGCCAGTTGACACATTGGTATTTTTAGTGACTGTGTGTACAGTATGTGTGCGCACCATAGTCTATGTATGGAGGCCAAAGGGAAACACTGATCCTCACTCACCTCCTACTTTCTTTGAGGCAGTCTCTTTGGTATTTGCTGTTCCGAATATGCCAGGCTATCTAGGTCACAAGCCTCCAAGGATTCTCCTGTCTCTACCTCCAGCTCCTTGTGGAGCACTGAAATACTGAAGCACACAACCATGCCCAACTTTGTGTTCTGAGGATCTGAACTCCAGTTTTAATATTTGTGTAGCATTAGCTTTAGTCACTGAGTTAGCTCCTCAAGGCTAATTTTTAAAAACAGGTATTTAGCAAAAGACAATTTCCATGGGAATAAAATAAAGCCAATAAACTTTCTAACTAGTATATACTTACAACAAGTGTTAACAATAGTCAGTCAACTGTTCCTCTAGCCTTAACAATACCAAATAAAAACCTGACGACTGTGAAACAAAAAAGATACTTGACCTTTTTTTTACTTTTTATTAACAGGACAGATCAAATTGACAGAGAATTTTTTTTCAATGCATATAAAGTTTCAATGAGAAAATTTGCCTACTTTGTAAGAATAGCAAATTTCATGTGAAGAAAATGTCAAAGGCAAGGAATTTTCTAATTTCTGCAAAATTTTATTTTTATTTAGTTTTAATATTGTTTAAATAAACTCTAACTGAATTGATTTGGTTTTTTGACACGGGGTTTCTCTGTGTAGCTCTGCCTCTTCTGAAACTCATTATATAGACCAGGCGGGCCTCAAACTCAGAGGTACACCTGCCTCTGCCTCCCAAGTTCTGGGATTAAAGGACTGCGGCAACCAGCAACCACCTCCAAGTCTAAACTGTTATTTTATTCTTTTGTTTGTTTGTTTTTTGTTTTTTGAGACAGGGTTTCTCTGTGTAGCTTTTTGCGCCTTTCCTGGAACTCACCTGGTAGACCAGGCTGGCCTTGAACTCACAGAGATCCACCTGCCTCTGCCTCCCTAGTGCTGGGATTAAAGGCGTGCGCCACCACCGCCCGGCTATTTTATTCTAATATTGTAATAAACAATAATCAAGGACAGGAATGGTGGCACATGCTTGTAATTAAATCAGTCAGGATACAGAAGCAGGTGGATCTCTGTGAGTTCAAGGCCAACCTAGTTAACATAGTGAGTTTCAGGACCTCCAAGGACTACATAGAGAGACCCTGCCTCAATATTTGTTTGTTCGTCCGTCCGTCCGTCCTTCCTTCCATCCTTCCATCCATTTATGGTTTTTCAAGAAAGGTTTCTCTGTATATCCCAGGCTGTTCTGGAATTCACTCTGTAGACCAGGATGGCCTCAAAATCAGAGATGTACCTGCTTCTGCCTCTTGAATGTTAGGATTAAAGGTATGTGCCAAAATTAAACAACCAAAAATCAATAATCAAAGTTAACTTACCTTCTAGTAAATCTGAGGCAGATCCCAAACAATATTCCATTACAAGCTGCATGGGGAGAAAAAATATAAATGCATTAAAATTTATTATAAAGACAGTTTATTTGAGAAAAATACGAAGTCAAGAAGATAGTCTAGCCGGGCGGTGGTGGCGCACGCCTTTAATCCCAGCACTCGGGAGGCAGAGCCAGGTGGATCTCTGTGAGTTCGAGGCCAGCCTGGGCTACCAAGTGAGTTCCAGAAAAGGGGCAAAGCTACACAGAGAAACCCTGTCTCGAAAAACCAAAAGAAGATAGATAGTCTAATATAAAACAAACTCAAGCTATCATCTACATTTACAGTATAGTTATATATTTAGCAATTTGTTAAACTAAGCTAATGGATCAGGCATGGTGACACAAGCCTGTAATCCCAGCACTCGGGAGGCAGAGGAAGGTGGATCTCCGTGAGTTCGAAGCCAGCCTGATCTACAGAGCTAGTCCAGGACAGGCTCCAAAGCTACAGAGAAACCCTTAAAAAAAAAAAAAAAAAAAAAAGCAAGACTGTGTCTTAAAATTATCAAAAAAAATTAAGCCAATGTTAATACTTGTCTTCTAATAATGTTAACATGCAACCAATTATTGCATATATACATTCCTATATATAAAGGCACTTATAATTATATTAATCCAATTCTTTTAACACAATGTCACAATTCTCTGTTAAGTGTTATTGGGCTAAGGAATCATGTCATCTCAAATTTTCACCAGAATGTATCAAAACTTCATAAGGATCTTTGTACTTAAATATACTAACACACATTTACATCAAAAAGATATGTTCAGCTCCACCCTCAAATAATGGTACTGCTCTTGAAATGCTGAGTTGGTATTCCTGAAGTTATGAAAGAACTCTGGGGAAGTCATGTAAAGTTCTTTTATCTGTTAAGAGCTGCAAGAATATGTTCTTCCTCTCCCAGGGTGAACTAACATTTCAGGTGTATGAGCATTTCTTCATATAAACAGTCTGAGGTATTTCGAGTTAAGTTATGCTACACCAAAAGCAATTAATTTATAACAAGAGAACAAATACCAACCCATGCAGTGTGTTCCCGTAAATAGCAGCCTTTATATTCTATACTGTTGGGATGTTTTATTCTTTGTAGAAACTTGACTTCCTTAATAATATCCTGCCATTTCTAGGTAGAGGGAAGAAAAAAAAGGAAGAGGAAGAATTATGAACACCTGGTTTTCCTTTGAAAGATACATAAGAAAAAACTAATTACTATATTTAAAAAGGTTAGAAGAACATAAAACTTTATGATCTATACAAGAACTATCAAAATAAAGTTTAAAAGAATTATATATAAGGTACAAAATAATTAGGGACAAATTTCAGTTTAATAATATTCATAATCAATGAGTCCTACTAAGTTTATACTCAAAAGCTAGCAAAATGCCTCTGAAGTTAAAAGCACTTGTTGCTCTTCCAGAAAACCTGAGCTCAATTCTTAGCACCTACATGGCAGTTTATAATTGTGTGTAAATCCATTTTCAGTGGTCCATCCTTTTCTGGCCTCTAGAGGCATCAAGCACACACAAGGTATACAAACATACACACAGGCAAACACGAATGCACATGAAATAAATATTAAATCATAACAATTAAGCACTCTGACTATGATATAACACATGTGGGTTTTTTTCCCTCAGAAGTCCAACCTTTTTATTTTTTAAATAAGATTATTTTTAAATTATTAGTTAAAATTAATTTTATTAATTTCTTGAGCATTTCATAAAATATATTTTGATCATATTCATCTTCCCACCTTGGACATTTCCTCCATTCACCCCACACCTCTTTACCCACCCAATTTTGCATTCCCTCTTTCTTGCTTTAAAACCCATTCAATTGGGCAGTGGTGGTGCATGCCTTTTAATCCCAGCTCTTGGAAGGCAGTGGCAGGTCAATGTCTGAAATGGAGGTCAACCTGGTCTACAAAGTGAGTTCTAGGACAGCCAGGGCTACACAGAGAAACCCTGTTCTGAATAAACAATAAAATAAAACATAAAAACTCTTTCAGTTCAACTTGTCCTGCCCAAATACTTTTGTGTGGTAGACCTGTCCTAGAGAAGGCTGACCTACCAGGGGGTCACACCCTTAAGAAAACTGACTCTCCTTCCTCAAGCAGCAATCAATCGTCACTACCCTCTTCTAGCCTTCCTGGGCACCACACACTTACGTGGGGCACAGAAATACATGCAGGCAAAATATCCATAAACATAAAAGAAAATGCTAAAGAAACAATTATGAATAAAAGAAGATAATGGAAAAAAGGGAGTATAATAACCATTTTCCTACATATTCTGCTAAGATCCTTCCCTCACAAGTATCATGAAATACAGATAACATTTAAGGCACATCCTTACTTAACATAACTCTTCTTTTATGTGTCAAGAGTGTGTGTGTGTATACATATGCCCATATGTGTATGCAGGCATATCAAGATCATTGTGCATGTGTAGAGGTCAGTAGACAATAATAGGGTGTTTTGGGAAACAGGGCCTTTTCTTTCTTCTTATTGTATATGCCAGGTTAGCTATGCAGCCGGATTCTGGAGATTCTGACTCCACCTCCAATCTCATGATAGGAACACAGGGATTACAGATAGGTACCTAGCTTTTATGTTGGTCCAGGGGATTCAAATTCAGGTCCTCACACTCAGGAGGCAAGTATTTTGCACACTGAGACATCTCACCAGTCCCTAAACATAATTAGGGGTGTGTGTATGTGTTTTGCTTGGAACTGAAAACAGGGCCACAAACATGCTGGATAAAATGCTCTATTACTGAGCTAAATTTCCAAACCTGCATAATTATTTTTAAGAAGCAAATCAGTGAAAACAAAGGTCATTAGGTTCAGTCAAAAATTCAACAAATTTAATAAATACTGTATACAGACCAATCTGTTTTAGATTTTCATAAGCTTTACCACTCAATAATGGGCTATAAAATTAAGAGATGAAAAAGTAAACAGAGAAATTAAGAAGTATTTTATACTAAGTTTAAGAACGTCGGGCAGTGGTGGCGCACGCCTTTAATCCTAGCACTCGGGAGTTCGAGGCCAGCCTGGGCTACCAAGTGAGTTCCTGGAAAGGCACAAAGCTACACAGAGAAACCTTGCCTCAAAAAAACCAAATAAATAAATTAATATATTAAATAAATAAATAAATAAATAAATAACGTCAATCTCTGATATTATTTTAAAAGCTCTTAAACAGACATAGCAAAATATATTCAGTATTTTATATAAATGTGTATCATAGCCAGGCAGTGGTGGTGCACTCCTTTAATCCCAGCACTTGGCAAGCAGAAGCAGGAGGATCTCAGTGTTTGAGGCCAGCCTGGTCTACAAAGTCTACAAAGTAAGTTTCAGGACAGTCAGGCCTATTACACAAAGAAACTTTATCTCCAAAAAACAAAACAAATCAAAACAAAAAGTGTATCAAACATTTAAATTGTAAGATTCAGAAAATCTTATGAGCTTTAAACTTCAAAGCTGAATACTCCACAAGATAAAGTCTTAAGAAACTTTAGATATCCCTGTGTAAGCAAAAATTCAAAGGACAATACTAGAGCCTAAAAATAATGCAATAATTAAATACTGGTTTAATAGATCAACAGACTTTAACAATTATGAAATAAGTCAATCTGTTAGCCCTAAAGTTGTTTTAACAAAATAGTAAATAAATTTATACTTCCAAGTAAGGTCAGTTTTTAGATATCAAAATGACAGAAAGATACAATTATAATAGTATTACCATGCCCACAGAGTAATAATCACCAAACCAAGATTTACCACAACACAGATTCAAAACAAATAGGACCCAAGCCTTTGAAACAAATTGACCAAGTCTACTTCTAGAAACATAACCAATTAAAGCAAGGATCTAAAGAAATGTTTGTGCACTCATATTCATAGCAGATTTATTGACAATAGACAAAAGACTGAAGGAACCTAGGTCCATTTGTAGGTTTGAATATAAATGTATGAGTGCATGTAGAAAAAGATGTAATACATATAAACACAATGGAATATTTCTCAGTTTCTTGCAATGGAAGAAAATTTACACGTCATACTATGTATCAACATTGAGAATACTGTGTAATATAAAATACACTAGTAACAAAAGGACAAACACTGAATAGCTACTTCAGGAATATTCAATCAGTAGTTCTAAGGAACATGTAGCTGAAGACAGCCAGGGATGCAGTATAATACAAAACAGAAAACTTGAGCCAAGGATCGAACCCAGGGCCTTGCACTTGCTAGGCAAGCGCTCTACCACTGAGCTAAATCCCCAGCCCAATTTTTGCAATTTTTTTAAAAACTCAGTTGCACAGCTCTCTAGCATGAACTTTGTTTGTTTGTTTGTTTGTTTGTTTTTTCGAGACAGGGTTTCTCTGTGTAGCTTTGTGCCTTTCCTGGAATTCACTTGGTAGCCCAGGCTGGCCTCGAACTCACAGAGATCCACCTGGCTCTGCCTCCCGAGTGCTGGGATTAAAGGCGTGTGCCACCACTGCCCGGCCAGCATGAACTTTGTACATGACAACATTATGCCACAGTGTCAAAGGTTGGATATGCTTGAAAGTGCCCCTAGTAGTTAACTTCATGAAAAACAGTAGAATTGTAGATGGTAGAGGGTGGGTGTCTGAAAAAAGAATTATGTTGGTGGTACTGGGGTGGTCATGTGACTAGATATCAACTATGTCACCGCAAAGCCAATCTTATTCCATATTATGAGTATACTTCCCCTGTCCCAAAATGAAAAGAAGAGTTCTGGAGAGGGTGTTGGTAATGGTTACGACGTTCATACACTTTACACTACTGTGCCATCTATTTGAAGATGATATAAGATAGCAAATCTTGTTATAAGTACTTTATCACAACTAAATAACTATTAGTTTTTAAAATTAAAGACCCTCAGAATCCTAGATTGTGTGTGTGTGTGTTTTGTTTTGGTTCTTCTGTCTAGAAACCATGTCTAGGGTTTCTCTGTGCTGCCCTAGATATTCAGGAACTCACTTTGTAGACAAGGCTGGCCTCAAATTCAGAGATACACCTGCCCCTGCCTCCCAAGTGCTGGGATTAATGGTGTGTGCTACCATGCCAGGCTCAGAATCCTAGATTTTATTATATAAATTTATATAATTACATAGACCAAACATAATCTAGAAATAAGAATACTGGCAAACTAAAGCATCTAGTTCTCTTTTTGCTTTTTCAAATTATTACATATTACCTTTGGATAAAATTTAAAATAGCCATGAAATATTTTCTAAATCATTTTTAAATAAAAGGGTATGTCCTATTAATTTACTGCCATGTCCATCTTAATTTACTTAAGTATTTAGAAATCAAGATAAACAGAATAATTATTAAACCACAGCTTAAAAAACTAAAAGCACAAGATATAAGTAAGGAGGCTTCTGGTATGCCACTAATGTTTTGTTTATGGCTCTAAGTAAGCTAAATGGGCCTCACCCACTTGTAAAGAAAGATTTTTAAATGTGACTACGAGCAAAGTCAGGGAGCCAACTAGAGGGAACAAAGCACTTTACAGAAGTGTGGGGAATTGGAAGGAGAAATCCTAGGGCGGAAAGGTACAGACTAACTGGAAGGGCAGAAACCAACCAGAAACAGGGAGGGGAGGGGAGGAGGGAATCAACCATAATTAGGTACGCATTAAAACAGTATAAAGAAATCTGGGATTTAGAATGGCAATTAAAAAGGTAAAGAAAATGAATGAATGAATGAATGAATGAATGAACGAACACACAGGGGAGAAAAGAAAAATCTACTGTACATTTAGTTTGTTTTCCTAACATGCCAAAAATATGTATATAATGAACTTACCTCAGTAGACTGCTTTCCACTGTAAGACATTTTCTTGATGGCCACCACTTCATTAGTACGCACATCTCGAGCCTTAAAAAGAACCAAAGAAAGAACCATTGTGAAACAGAAACCAATAGATTAGATCTGAGATGTGACTGCTTTGAGAATAAAGGTGCTTGTAAACTAGAATTCAAAAAAACGATCAAAATTACCTTTAGTGGCAGAAAAAATAGGGAAGATGTAAGTCAAAAGAAATCAAACAGGAATCTGAAGAACTAGTAACAATTCAGAACCAAAGTTAGTAAAATTATATTAGGGACTTTAGTTAAGTAAGCAGCTTTTAGCTGTTCTTGTCACATACAAAAGTCACTATGTAAGGTAATAGGTAAATCATCAACTTCACACTATAGTCACCATTTTACAATCCATATTATAAACCTCAAATACATAACCAATTTAAAAAAAAAGCTAAAATGCAATAAAGCTCCTTTTAAAGAACACTTGTAAAAACCATTACTGTATTTATGTGTGTGCATATGCATGTATGTATTTGTGAATGTGTATGAGGCTTTGTGTCTAAAGATGAGAGGACTTTAGAGAATCAGTTCTCTTTCTACTATGCTAATCAAGAAGATTAAATTCAGGTCGTCAGATGGGCAGCAAGTGTCTTTACTCACAAGACCATCTTGCCAGCCCTTGTAGAATGAACACTTTCTTTAAAAATAAAAGCATAGGAAAAAAAAAACGAACAAACTCACTGCCTTGTTAAGCATGAACCTGACTTTGATCCCCAGAACCTACTCTAAGAAAAAAACTAGGTATGGTAACATGCATTTGTAATCCTAGTATTAGAGCCAACTAGCCTACTTGGGTAGCTCCCAGCCTAGGACACCCTATTTCAAAAAACATGGTAGGGGTGTAGAGAGATTATTTAATAGTTAAGAGTGCTTGGGGACAGTCACATTAAGTGGCACACAATCACTTGTAACTCCAGTTCCAAGAGTCTAATGCAAACTTCTGGCCTCTGAAGACATCACATGAAAGTGTCTCTGTCTCTCTCTCTCTCTCTCTCTCTCTCTCTCTCTCTCTCTCACACACACACACACACACACACACACACACACACACACACAGAATGAGTTTTAGAAATTATTATTTTTTTAAATAAACATGTCTTCTTTAATTTAAAAAACAAACAAACACAGTGGTGAAGAGTGCTGACCGCTCTTGCAGAGGACCGAAGTTCAATTCCTACGACACATAACGGCAGCTAATAATCATGAATAACTCCAGTTGTATGAGATTCATACCTTTTCTGGCTTCCACAGGTACCAGGCACATATGTGGTATACATAAATGCATGCAGGCAAAACACCCATATACAGAAAATAAAAATAAAATTGAAGTAAAACAACAAAGACTGTTCCTAAGGTAGTCCTCTAGTCTCTACACACATAAAGATGTACCTGAACACACACACACACACACACACACACACACACACACACACACACACACACACGGGAAACGGATGTTTATCTTTTCATATCTTTTCAGTATATAAAAATAAAGAAAAGCTGTCACATAAGAAAGCAGTATGAACCTATAACTAAAACCTATTAAAGTTATATGCCAATTTAATTTAGAAATATAAGCAGGAAGATTCTAAAATTTCATAGGACATGGGGATATAGATAAGCTCAGTGGTAAGTCATTTGCCACCAAGCTTGGTAGCCTGGATTCAACCCCCGAGACTCACATTCTGGAAAGAGAAAGACTCCTACAAGTTGTCCTGACCTCCATGGCCCTCCTGCCAACAAAATAAATGTAAGAAAGTTTTGGGGTTTTTTTCTGGTTTTTCGAGACAAGGTTTCTGTGTAGCATTCTGTGTAGCCCAACCTGGCCTCGAACTCACAGAGATCCACCTGCCTGTCTCCCGAGTGCTGGGATTACAAGCATGTGCCACCACCTCCCGCCAAGAAAGTATTTTTTAACCTCAATTATTTTAGATAACATGAAAAGAACTATCAGGATAAACTATAAACTCAAGACTTGATACTGGGAAAATATTTCATAATTCGTATTTTATTCTAGTTGTTTTGGGACCACGTTTCTCTATGTAACCCTGGCTGTACTGGAGCTTGCTATGTAGACTTAACTGGCCTCAAACTCAAGAGATCAAGCTGTCTCTGACTCCTGAGTGCTTGGATCAAAGGTGTGCACTACCTTATATAAACTTAAATGCTGAAAGTTTAGGAAGGGTTACTTCCAAATCTTCTCAATTGTAAAGAAAGACAATACTTATAAGGTGTGGGGTGTGTTTTTTGCTTTTTTGTTTTGTTTTGTTTTTCGAGACAGGGTTTCTCTGTGTAGCTTTGTGCCTTTCCTGGAACTCACTTGGTAGCCCAGGCTGGCCTCAAATTCAGAGATCCGCCTGCCTCTGCCTCCCAAGTGCTGGGCACCGCCCGACATTTTTGCTGTTTTTTTTACTTCTGTTTTTTACAGTCTCTAAAATCTATAAGCTAGACTAGACTTGAATTCACTAATACATCCTATGCTGGCCTCATACTCGAAATGTTCCTGCCTCAGTTTCCTGAGTTCTGATGTTGAGGTGTTTATAACTATGGCTGGCTTTACCCTATACCATATTTACCTATCATTATATCTGCTTTAGGCACGTTCTCTAAGCAATGATAGACTTACTTCCTATGCCTGGAGATTTGCCTACTCTGGACATTTCATTTAAAAGGAACACATGTGGCCTTCTATGATGATACTTAAAATATTTTGAAATTCATGAGTAATGATGTTGAATATTTTTATAAGCCTTATTTATTACCCATCTGTAATTTTCTTTGGAAAATTTTTAATTCAAGTATTTATAATATTCATTTTCTAAAACTATGCATCTTTATTACTGAGTTCTAAGAGTTCTTTATATAGTATAGATAGAAAGCTAATTAAAATACAAAGCCACAGACCTGAGATTGGGAGTGGAGAGATGGCTCAGTGGTTAAAAACATGTGTTGCTCCCCCAGAGGTCTTCAGTTTGATTACAAGTACTTATATTGGGTGTTTCACAACCAGCTGTTAACTCTAGCTTCAGAAAATTCAGGCCCTCTTCTGGCCTCTGAAAACAATATCACACTTGTGGCATACACACATAAAAATTCAAAAATACTAAAAAAAATTTTTTTTTTAAAGATACATTCTCATTATGCAGCCCTGGCTGGCCTGGAACTCTCTAAGTAGATCAGACTGGCCCAAATTCACAGAGATACACCTGTCTCTGACTCCTAAGTGCTGAGATTAAAAGTGTCTGTCCCCATATACAGCTTTAAAACAACAAAAATAACCAATACAGGTAGAGAATGGTTTGAAGTCATCCTGATCCTTACAGTGAAAGCCAGGAAAGTCAGGGCTACAAAGACCTTGTCTAAACAACAACATGTTCAATGTCAATGGTTATTAGAATAAAAGGCATTATCACAAAGGTAAAGAAATTAAAAGTCTTTACTGTTGGTGGGAATGGAAACAGTAGCTGCTGGACTTGCAGTTAGAATATTTCTCAAAAATTTAAAGATAAAATTGTCATAGATATCTGCAATTATACTCTTAAAGTATATACATACATACTCAAAACTGTAAAGTAGACCTGTTCTCTAAACCCAATATCCCAAAGTTTGGCCATTTCTATCAACTGGTTAGGTATCTTGAACTAAAATGTAGACTCTGAACCTTGATCTTTCTGACCTATGGTAACTCTGTCTTCCTCTTTCTCACCTGGCTTTCTCTAAAAGTCTGCAACTGTATGCCGTTCTTAGTAACATATTCCATCTGGCTAGGACATGAATCATTTCTTTTCTTTCTTCTTTTTTTTTTTTTTCAAGACAGGGTTTCTGTGTGTAGTGCTTGTCTTGGATCTCACACTGTAGACCAGGCGGGCCTGGAACTCACAGAGATCCTCCTGGCTCCCTCCTGAGTGCTGGGATTAAAGGTGTGCACCACCGCCCAGCGTGAACCATCTCTTTAGTCTAGCACCTCTATGATGCAAACTCTACCCACCCATAAGTGACTTACAGCCTCCTGATGATTTGTCGTGGTTATCTAAGTTCTTGTGTTCAAACAATCATAAATTTACAAAGTAACAGGACCAAACTATGAGAGTAATGAGATAATGGTAATCTTGATATGACGAAGAAAAGAATGTTTCCTTCGAACTAAAAACAATGTGAAAATAAGCCAGGCACTTAGGAGACAGAAGTAGGCAGATCTCTGTAAGTTCAAGGACATCCTGATCTACACTAAAAGTTCCAGGGTAGCAGGGCTTTACAGAGAAATACTGTCTTACAACAAGGTGACAAAAGGGGCTGGGGAGATGGTTCACTTGTTACAGCACCTACAACACAAGAAATCACAAGGAGGAGAAGGAGTAGCAGAGTATGGATTCCCCAGAAAACCAACACCATCCTGGGTAGATTTAATGGTCCACGTAATTGCAACTCTGGAAGGAGACAGGATCACTGGAGCAAGCTAGCTAATAAGAATAATCCTGGGAGTGGGCTCTGGGTAAACCCTACTTAGACAAATGAGGTATAAGAGGAATTTAGGAATGATTCCCAACATGCTGATGACCATCCATGTCCACATACATGTAAAAACATGCAACACACACACACACACACACACACACACACAAAAGTAAAAAGAAAAATATGATAATGAAAATTCTAACTTGGGGCCTGGAGAGAGACATCAATGGATAAGAACTCTTACTACTCTTATAAGACCCAGGTTTGGTTCCCAACACCCACATCAGACAGCTGACAACCACCTAGAACTCCAGGACCAGAGGATCTGGTACCCTCTTCTGGCCTGCATGACCACCTGCATGTACATAGTACATATGAACTCATGAAAACAGGGGAAACATGTACACACGCACATACACACACTTTAAAAACAATAAATAAATCTTTTTTTAAAAAAGATTTTCTTTCTTTACTATATATACACACACCAGAAGAGGGCACCAGCTCTCATTACAGATGGTTGTGAGCCGCCATGTAATTCCTGGGAATTGAACTCAGGACCTCTGGAAGAACAGTCAGTGCTCTTAACCTCTGAGCCATTTCTCCAGTTCCCTCAATAAATAAATCTTTAAAAATATTCTCAACTGGATTAAGAAAAAGCTATGTTAGCCAGGCATTGTGGCACATGCCATTAATCCCAGCTCTGGGGAAACAAAGGCAGGTGGAGCTCTGTGAGTTTGAAGCCAGCCTAGACTACAGAGTGAGTTCTAGGACAGCCAGGTCTTTGTAAAGAGATCTTGTCTCAAAAACCACAACAACAAAAAGCTATGTTGACACTGCTAAAACTCTACAGTAAGAACAAGATTCTATTTACAAAATTATAGAAAAGGGGGCTGGAGAGATGGCTTAGAAGTTAAGAGAACTAGCTGTTCTTCCAGAGGACCTGGGTTCAATTCCCAGCACCCACATGGCAGCTCACAACTATCTATTACTCCAGTTCCAAGGGATCCAACACCCTCACACAGACACACATGCAGGCAAAACATCAACGCACATTTTAAAAAATAAAGAAGGAAGTGAAATGTATGCTAGTTTTGTTGCCACACCTCAAAATGCAAAAATTGTGGCCACAGAACATGGCAAGTATTTAGTTAAGACATTATTAAATTATAAGGTTCAGTCTTATCTTTGGTTTCAAGTATGGGGATGGGGATTCCAGAATACATACTCTGAGAACAGATGAAAACTGGATAGGGAAGTTTTAAATTTTGTCTTTTCCTCAGAAGGTTCACTAATTATATTTTATAAAATGAACTTGTTATAGAGAAAAGGGGGAGGAGACAAAGCATACAAATTATTAATGTGCACACACAGGAGCCATACACAAAGTAAAAAAACTCAAAAGAATGGCCATATGGTTGATCATGAGATAGCACTCTACAGAATGAGGCTCCTAAAGCTTCTGAGGATGATGATGACAACAAGCAGGGTATGAGACACTAGGGAGACTACAGTGAGGCAAGCAACACTGTCCTAAGCTGGCAAGTCTTCCAAGGACTGCATCTCAGAGCCATTCCCGTGTCTGCAGAATAACTAACAAAAGTCTTGCCAGAAGATATATTTAGGGTGGTATATTTTTATTTCCCAAAACTACTTACTATCTTGGTAAAACATTTGGAATTTTGTCTTGGTTGCAAGCAACCTCCAGAACAACTACACTGGTGAATGATAAAACAGCAATTTTAATTTATAGTGAACCTCTCTCAACCACTCCTGAGGTGTTTTGAGGAAAGAACATAGAGACTATCACAGGATTGGAGGGAATGATGGTTCTCAGGGAAACCAATCCTGAGACAGAGAATTGGAACTGGCATTATATACCCAACTCTTACCTTGGTAGAAGGGAGAGCAGCTGAAGGTGAAGTAAATCACCAACAGCCAATAACTTACTAATCACATTATATAACAACCACCCCAAAGAACTGGAGACTGTGAAGATGAGAATAAACATCTAATGGCCAAGAAACTGACATACATTAACTCCCTGTGGACAAAAGCTCCTGTTCCAAAGAAGATTCTAGGGCTCAGCCTATATATCTTTCTACTGTATCATTTAAAATAAAATCTTAAATGAATTTCACTTAATAATTACACCCAAAGAAAGGGTTGGAGGATCCCAATTCCATAGTTTTTGTTTGTTTGTTTGCATTCGTACTTTGCCTGCATGTATGTCTGTGAGAGTGTCAGATCTTGGCATTACGGACACTTGTTAGCTGCCTTGTGGGTGCTGAGAATTGAACCCGGGTCCTCTGGAAGAGCACTCAGTGCTCTTAACCTCTGAGCCATCTCTCCAGCCCAAGCTAGAGCTTTGAACTGGCATCTCAAAATGGGAGGCATTCTTATGGGACTGGGCTGAGATGGCATTATCTCTAGGTAGTTTTGAAATGGAATTGAATTAGAGGACAACCAAGTGATATAAGCTGCAAAAAGTCATTCCTTGCAAAATGCATGTAGACATGTGTGGTATAAAAAGCAGAGTGAGAGCAGGGTTTGTTTTCCTACTCAGCAAATTCCTTATCTCTTTTAACATTTTTCATTCCGACATCTATGACATCAAACCTTTAACTCACAAAATATACTGCTCCAAAGCTCCCATGGCCGATTTCTCTGAGATCTGTGAAGAGCTTTTCCGGATCTTCTTTGAAGAAGAGCTCTGCAATTTCAGGGTCCTTCAGACTGCCTGCTCTGTTAGTTGATGGCATCCTGCTGAGCAGTCAGCTGTCTGATTCTAATTTTATACTGCTATCCCAATGCTTGGTTCATCTGTATGAATAAAGCCACACTGGCATAAACTAGGAAAAGAAAAGAAAAAACAGTTAAAAGTTGCTAAGAACAATTAAAAGATCATTTGCAGTCATTACCTACAAACTGTACCAGATCTAGAATGTTAGGGAATAGTGTAGTCTTCTATTGCATTAGTTCCTAAGCTCATCACAACCACCTGCTGCTCTTTAAAAGCAAAGCATTCTACAACATAGTCCATTTCAATGTTAGCTTCATCTTTAAATCGTGAGAGGCTTTCTACTACTTAATTATGATGAAACGAGAGGAAAAGACAATTAACATACTATTAAAAACATATATACTAAGGCACATACATAATTAAAGGCACATGTCTTTAATCCCAGCACTTGGGAGGCAGTGGCAGGAAGGTCTCTGTGAGTTCCAGGCTAGCCAGGGCTACCTACTAAAACACAGGCTTAATAAACAAAACAGGTGTTGGAGAGACAGCTCATCGGTGAAGTACATGTGCTGCTCTTTCAGAGGTCCTGCAATGATACTAGCACCAACACTAGGCAACTCACAACTGCCTTAATTCCATCTTCAAAGATGACCTAATATCCTCTTCTGGTTTGTGCACACATGCGTACACACACACACCACACGTACACATTTACACATAATTTTTAAAAGTAACAAGATAAAACTTAACACCCCATACACATACACACAATTACAATAGCCCAAAACTGGGATACTTGAAGGGTTTTTCTTACAACAGGAAAGCCCTTATCAATGTATTCACATATAAGAAAAAACACAAAAAATGTAATTCAGACACTTTATCACAGTGCATTAATCAAATCTGATATATCCCAAAGAAAAATAGAGCCAGACGGTGGTGGCGCACGCCTTTAATCCCAGCACTCAGGAGGCAGAGCCAGGCGGATCTCTGTGAGTTCAAGGCCAGCCTGGTCTACAGAGCTAGTTCGAGGAAAGGCTCCAAAGCTACACAAAGAAACCCTGTCTCAAAAAAACAAAAAACAAGACAAAAAAGGAAGGAAGGAAAATGGAGAATGAGGGATGGTAAGATGCCTCAGTGGATAAAAGGGCTTGCCCCTCAAGTCTGATGACCACAGTTCAATCCCAGGAAACTAGAAAGGGGCAGATGTAAAAGCTTCTAAGATGTTCTGTAAGGGAGGAGAAGCAACTCCCAAAAGTTGTCCTCTGACCTTTACATGTGTGCCACAGTAAGTACATGCTCACAATCATATCTGTATCTATCTCTGTCTCTATCACACACACAAATTAAAATTAAAGAAAAAAATACAAAATAAGAAAAGTCTGGGGCTGGAGAGATGGTTCAGGTTAAGAGCACTGACTGCTCTTCCAGAGGTCCTGAGTTCAATTTTCAGCAACCACATGGTGGCTCACAACCATCTGTAATGAGATATGATGCCCTCTTCTGGCCTGTAGTCATACATGCTGTATACATAATAAATTTTTTAAAAAAGAGGTATAAATAAAAAAAAATTTCTGAATTTAGTAGACACCTAATTTTGAATAAACTTAATTCACATGATTAATACATTAAAATATAGTTGTTATCATTTGATTCCTTCCATAAGTAGACTTAGAAAGAACCAGTGATTCCTTGGTGGTTCTGCTACCAACTCCTTTATATAAGATTATCTGATGCTTAAAAATGGTTGTCCTAATTGAGAGGCTTAAGAAGAACCTGGGTTCTGGAATAAAACTGGCTAGATATAAACCCCAACACTATTCATAAACTGTCTCCTTTTTTTAAAGTACAAAACAAAAACAACCTACTTTATACAGTACTTAAGAAGGTTAGATGAGTTCCATATGTAATCTCTGCATACTCTATACCATAGTAAGCACAGTAACAAATGTCAGTTATCCAGACAGGGTTTCTCTGTGTAGCTTTTTGCACCTTTCCTGGAACTCACTCTGTAGCCCAGGCTGGCCTCAAACTCACAAAGATCCACCTGGCTCTGCCTCCCAAGTCCTGGGATTAAAAGCATGCGCCATCACAGCCCAGCCAGTTCAGTTATTTTTTTTTAATTCACTTAACTTCAGGAATTAAAATTGGAATGTATTTCATTAGACTCCCAAGGAGGAAAGGTGCCATCCAATTCTTCCTAAGCCCTTTATATGATTTCATTTTAATGAAACAATAAAACCAATTTTAAAAAGTTAATTTCTAAATTTTATGTGTATGTACATTTTTACCTGATGTACGTATGTGAACATGAACGCCTGGTGCCCATAGAGGTCTGAACAGGGCATCTGATCCCCTAGAACTGGAATTTTGGATGATTTTGAGAACTATAATAGGAACCAAACCTTCATCCTCCTCTAGAAGAGCAATAAGTACTCTAAAAAGCTGAGTCATCTCTCCAGCCCCAAAAGAACTAACTTTAATTCTTGCCAGAAAATGCATGTCTTTTGTACTTCAATATAGCAACACCACACCACAATTTAAAAATTTTCAGTACACACACACACACACACACACACACACACACACACACACACACACGGTTAATCTGAGTCCTGTGTGTGTTTGTGTATGTGTATCCCAGGCATCCCAAACTCATGGCAGTTCTCTTAACTCAGTCTGAGGAGTGGGGTTACAGGCAAGTACCATTATACCCAATACATCCAAAGCCAGTTGTGGTGCACATGCTTATACTTCCAGCACTCAGAAGGACGAGGACAGGAAGGTAAGAAACTCAAGTTCATCCTCAGTTACCCACAAGCTTGAGGACACTACCACCAAAACCACACATACCATCTTTCTTTCTTTCTTCCTTCCTTCCTTCCTTCCTTCCTTCCTTCCTTCCTTCCTTCCTTCATTTATTTATTGAGGCAGGGTTTTACTGTATAGCCCTGGGTGGCCTAAAACTTGCTATGTGGATCAGATTGGCCTTGGAAAAAGATCTGTCTACACTTGTCTCCCAAATCTGGGATTACAATTTTCTAAAAAGGCTAGAAGAAGCTGGAGAGATGATTTCAGTGACCCAGAGTTCATACTACTCTAGCAGAGGACCTTAATTCAGTTCCAAATCCATATCAGGTGGCTCACAAATGCCTTTAACTCCAGTTCCAGAGTTATCTGACACCTTCTGGCCACCATGGGCTCTTGCACACATGTGGTATACATATCCTCACATAGGCTCACAACATAAACGTAAATATAAATAAAACAAATATTTCAAAACTATATAACTTACTTTAAAAATCTACATTATGAGATTTTACAATTAAATAGCTTCACATTTCCCTAACATAGTCCAGTAATTAAGCAGATAAGCCAAAAAGCAACAGAATTAGGAATTAGAAGATAATCAGAAAACATTCTATATTACTTAAAGAATGTTTCTTGAGTGAACAGTAATGATTTCACAGTATTTCATCTTTTATGAATCTCCAAATTTTCATAAAAGGGACATAATTGGCCCTAAGCAACTGATTTAATATTACAAGGTCTGTAAGTCAAGATTCAGGGCCTAGAAACAGCCAACTGAAGTCAAATGTTTAGTCCCTCTCGAGGAAAAAAAAAAATGGGCTCTTTTGTACACAAAATTGGCAGAGAGAGTACCACCTACTGTATCATTTCCTCAACACATGGGTATACAAAGAAACATGCATATTAATAATTGCAATATTAAATACAACCAAGAACGGTCATAAGCAAGATGAACACATGACCTTACACTTAACCTATAAATAATTTGACAGCTAATTCAACCTTATAAACCTGATTATTTTAAGTTTAGGGTTGGAATTAAGATTTATTTGGCTCTTAAAAATCACAAGATCAATTAATGTTGAGAAATATACTATTAATACTCTGAACCATCTGTCTAATATTTCAAATAGAAATGAAGGACAAAGATGAAAAACAAAAATACCACTATTCAAAGCATCACTGGGTCAGAAGTGATGTTGCTTGCCTGAAATATCAGCCCTTGAGCAAAAGGATCACAAGCTGGGGGCTAACTTACAGCAAATCCAAGTTATACATACACACACATACACACACACACACACACACACACAAAATCACTAAGTTCTTAGCAACAAGGATCGTATAGGGGGTAGGTATCATAAAGTTTAATTGGTGTATTGATAAAGATAAACATACTATCTTTTAAAAACAAGGTACAGAAGTATAAATAATCATTTATATAAAATAGAATATAAATCTCTATACATAGATGATCTATGGAAGAAAATAGAATTTATTCAAGGAATCCTTTCTACCTTCCAAATATTTATCCTATAAATGCCATGTACTACTTCCATTTTTTAAGTTTTATTTATTATTAATGTATAGGAAATGTGTAAGAGTGCAGGCAGGCAAGGAAGACAGGCATGTGCCACAGACAGGGGATAACTGCAGGGATCAATTTTCTCCTTCAAACCAGGCACCAAGGATCAAAACTGTCAGGGTTGTGTGGCAAACACACTTAGCCACTGTCCCCGCCTCCCCCCCACACACACAAGTATTTTTGTTTGTTTTTAATAAACACTTAAAATCCATGTAATTAGACTTAAAGTTGAGACAGGAAAGATGGTTCAACAGATAAAAACACTTACTGCAAAATCTGATACCCGAGTTCAATCCATAGGACCTACTTGGTGGAAAAAGAGAACCTACTTCTAGTTGTCCTCTGACTTCCATATGTGTGCCATAACATATGTGGCCACATCCCACCTCACAAAAAAATAAATATTTTTAAAAGGCTCAAAACTGGAGTGTTAGCATTAGAAATTAGTTTAAAGGGGGAGAGGGGACAGTGAGATGGCTCAGCATATAAAACCACTTGCCCATTTAAAAAAAAAAAAAAATGGGAAATTAGTGGTGGCGCGCGCCTGTAATCCCAGCACTCGGGAGGCAGAGGCAGGTGGACCTCTGTGAGGCCAGCCTGGTCTACAGAGCTAGTACAGGACTGGCTCCAAAGCTACAAAGAAACCCTGTCTCGAAAAACCAAAAAAAGAAAGAAAAAGAAAAAGAAAAAGCCAGGCGGTAGTGGTGCTTACCTTTAATCCCAGAGCTCGGGAGGCAGAGCCAGGCAGATCTCTGTGAGTTCAAAGCCAGCCTGGTCTACAGAGTGAGTTCCAGGACAGCCAGAGCTGTTACACAGAGAAATTCTGTCTCAAAAAACAAAAATGCCAATTTACACCTTGATGTTTATTCAATATATATGTATAAAATAATCTATCCTGTGGTCGCATACACCTGTAAAGCTAGCCCTGGATAGCTGAGGGAAGAAAATGGAGGGTTTTAAGCTAGCCTTGGCTACATAATGAGATCCTGCTTCAAAAAATAAAAATAAAACAGGAAGAGGGAGGAAGGAGGAGGAAAGAGAGAAGAGGGGAGGGGAGATTGAGAGAAGAGAAAATGGGAGAGGGAAAGAGAGCAGGAGAGGAAGAGAGGACGAAGGGAAGGGGGAAATGGAGGAAGAGAAAAGAAAGGGAGATGGAGAAGAAAAAGAAGGAGCCACAGTGCATTCCTGAGAGCATGAGTCCATTCTTGGGCAGTCTGCTCAGTCTCTCTCTGTCTGTCTTCCCTCCTTTCACTTTTACCAATGTCCCTACTTAAATCTGTATTAAAAGTTTACACTCCAACCTTGAACTAAATCTCAAACATTTAACATGCTATGCAAGAGCTAGGAAACAGCTGGCTATATATATATCTGATGGGGGGGGGGCATGTTTCCCCCCATTCATTCTTTTTCTTTCTTACTTTTGAAAATTACAAGATTATGCTATTTAAAATTGGGCTTAACTAATTTGCCAAATCAAATTCACATTTAACAGTACAAGTTTAATTTGGTTTAAAATACCATTACTTAATGCTAACATTTATCATTTTACCAAACATGAAAATTGGAACAATAAGACTATAGTGCCAGGCACACACACCTGTTTTTATTCATTTATTTTTTTGAGCTGAGGATCGAACCCAGGGCCTTGCACTTACTAGGCAAGTGCTCTACCACTGAGCTAAATCCCCAACCCCACACCTGTAATTCTAGCACTCAGGAACTAGAGGCAGGACAATCAGGAAGGAGTTCAAGGTCATCTTCAGCTACACATTAAAGCCAACCTGGGATATATGATACTTTGTCTTAAAACAAACAAAAATCCAACATTATGTTCTCATTTGTATATTTAAGTTATGGGGGTGTTTATTCAATGGTGGGCTTTTGACAGGACCTCATGTAGTCAAGGGTGGTCTAGAACTCCTGCCTCCCCAAAGCTAGGATTACAGGAATGTGCCATCACATTTGGCAGAGTAGTAGGGAGTTGGAGACTGAGACTGCAGTTCACTGAGTAGTCCTAGCTGGTCTGGAACTCGTTTTGTAGACCAGGCTGACCTTGCAATTGAACTCAGGATCACCCTGCTTCGGTCTCCCTGGGGTTAATGGTAGTTAATGGTAGATTTCTGTTAAGTGGGAGAAAGACATGTTTTTGAGATACATACATACATACACACACACACACACACACACACACACACACACACACACACATATATATATGAAAGAGAGAGAGAGAGAACCAGAGATGTTTCTGAAAATAAATGTTTTACATTTGCCTCCAGAGAAAGGGTAGATTTTTATTACCCTTTAGTTAAATGTACAACCTCCAGAACTGCTTGAGACAAAATGCTAACACTCTATTTACTAGTGGTGTAACATTGGGCTAGTTACGTAACCTTCTTATGGTCTAGCTCCTCGTCTAAACAATAGATCAGTATTTAGTACTGTCTCATAAATTACTGCTGACTGGTATTCTATTACATGGTTATAATAAAGGTATTTTTCTAGAAAAGTTATACATCACTATTATCTGCTGCTGGTAAACTAGAAAGATAAACATTCTAAATCATACTATCCTAGTTAATAATGGTTAAATAGCACAGTTAAGACAACAACAGCCTTCCTAGCAAGCACAAGGCCCTGGGTTCAGTCCTCAGCTCCAGCTTAAAAAAAAAAAAAAAAAAAAAAAATTTAAAAAAAAAGAGAGAGAGAGAGAGAGAGAAGACAAAACCTCCTATCTTCTATTATTCAACATTGTCTAGAAGTACTAGCTTTGTTAACTATTTATGTATGATAATACATAAAGCATTTCTACATGCCAAGAATCAAAAATAAGTAAGTTCCACTAATGGACATTTCATAGAAGAATTATAAATAATCAGTAAACTGAAAAAAAACATATTTGTTGAAGCCTGAGCTTCATATGAGATCCTGTCTAATATTAAAAACATTTAAGAAAGAAATAGGGGGTTGGAGAGACAGCTCAGAGGTTAAGAGCACTGACTGTTCTTCCAGAGGTCCTGAGTTCAATTCCCAGCAACCACATAGTAGCTCACAACAATTTGTAATGAGATCTAGTACCCTCTTCTGGCATGCAGACAGAATACTTTATTTTATTTTATTTTTTTTTATAAAAAAGGAAGCCGGGCGGTGGTGGCACACACCTTTAATCCCAGTATTTGGGAGGCAGGGTCAGGCGGATCTCTGTGACCACCCTGGCTGGTCTACAAAGCGAGTTCCAGGAGAGTTCCAGGAAAGGCGCAAAGCTACACAGAGAAACCCTGTCTTGAAAAAACAAACAAACAAAAAAAAAAAACAAAAACAAAACAAAAAAAAACAAAACAAAACAAAACAAAAGAAACCTGGGCAAGCTTTTAATCCTTGTACTCAAGAGGCAGAGGTAGGCAGATCTCTGAGTTCCAGGACAGCCAGGGCTACATAAAGAGACCTTATCTCAAAGCAAACCAACAACAATAAATAAATGTTAATTAATTAAGTAATCAATTAAAGAAAAACTCACAGGTACCATCTTCCAAGGAACAAGATATCTTGTTTCAGCAGGACAGAAGTCCTGCTCCTCTTGCCTGCCTTAGCCTCTCCAGTGCTAAGATTACAAGAATACTCTGTCACACATATACACATCCTTCATTCCTGGCTGTCTGATCATTTCTAAACATTGTACAGGAAGTTCTAGCCAGGGAAATTAGTAAAGAAAAATAAACAAAAGGTATACAGATTATAAAGCAAGAAGTGGAACCATATTCTCAAATGATACAATTTATTTAAGAGGCAATCCTAAACAATCAACAACCAAAAATTTTAGGATAAATAAATGAATACAATATAAACTAGTAATAACCTTCAGGGCTAATTTGTAGTTGCAATGACTAATCTCGATTGTCAACTTGACTGCTTTTTGTTTTATTTTTACTATTTTTAATCTCTCTCTCTCTCTCTCTCTCTCTCTCTCTCTCTCTCTCTCTCTCTCTCTCTCTCTCTGTGTGTGTGTGTGTGTCTGTCTGTCTGTGTGTCTGTCCGTTAGAGGCCAGAGGAGTAGGATCACCTAGAGTTGGAGCTACAGATGTTTGTGAGCCAGCTGATGTGGGTCCTCTGGAAGAGCAGTATATGCTCTTAACCACAAAGCCATCTCTCAAGGTCAACTGACTGATTTTGAATCAACTAAAACCTAAACTGCTGGGTACTCCTGTTTTTAGGATTTTTTTTTTTTTTTTTTTTTGCTTTTTTTGTTTGTTTTTTGAGACAGGGTCTCACTTTGTACACCAGGCTGGCCTCGAACTCACAGATCCACCTGTTCTGCCTCCCGAGTGCTGGGATTAAGGCATGTGCCACTACGGCCTGGCTATGAGTCCCCTTTTATCACCCTCCTTTTTCATTCTATCAGTTCTGTTCCTTTTCAGAACCCTGACAAGTACAGTACTCTATTATTACTATATTATTATTGTTCTTGGATATAATGTGGGGGGGGGGGGGGGGGGTGTATTGCGTATGAGTACAGGCATGCAAACCATGACAAGACATGTGTGGAGGTCAGAGGACAACTTTCAGAAGTTGGTACTCTTCCAGGAGTTACCAGGCTTGTGCAGTACTTTTACAATTAGCCATCTCAAAGGCCCGTCTAGTCTTAGTCTCTCCAGTCCTTCTGTCCACATTCTTCTTGGCTACATTAATATTTATACAGTGTAAAAAAGGTAAGGAAACGCTTAAAGAGGAATCAAGGGAATTATTACTCTTAGGGCTTTTGTTTTGTTTAAAGATGGAGTTTCACTGCTGCCCTAGCTGACCTAGAACTCACTGTGTAGACCAAGCTGAACTCAGACTCACATGTATCATCCCTGCCTCTACCTCCTGAGCTATGAGATTAAAGGATGGATGGACCATCAAGCCCAGCCAATTGTTGATAAGATGTTATATCCCCCAGAGCCAGAAGCAAGCAGTCGAGCCACAGGTACTGTGAACTGAATTACAGTCCTCTCCAATAGCTCCAAGTGCTCTTAACCACTAAATCATCTCTCCAGACCCTGGCTAATCACCTTTGATACATGGAATCACATCAGAAAAAACTATTTTCATCACTTCACAAAGTTTTCATGGCCCTTGATCCAATTTCTGGGCTGTCTCAAAAGTCTCAAAGAAAATAAACAAAACAGCTGATAAAGTGAGTTTGCTTCTGAGGAAGGATGCTGAGGAATGGAGTGGTGTAAAAAGAATGTAACTGGATCAAAGCAGGTAGGAGGACAGTGGTGGAGTGCTTGTAAGGCCTTGGATTCAAACCCAAAACAAAAAAAGCGGTGGAGACAATTTGTTTTTCTCCCTGGTTCCTAAGAAGGAGATATAAGATATTACTAAATCCTCAAAATATGGGGGCAGGACACTGATGGCTCTTTTGTATTGTTTTGGTTTTGTTTTGTTTTGTTTTGGTTTTGTTTTGTTTTTGAGACAGGGATTCTCTGTATGGTGTTGGTGCCTGTCCTGGATCTCACTCTGTAGACCAGGCTGCCCTCAAACTCAGAGATCCACCTGGCTCTGCCTCCTGAGTGCTGGAATTAAAAGGGCCACCACCACCCACTGGCCACTCTTTCATTGGTCCCAGCACCCATACGGCAGTTCACAACTCTACTTCCAGGGGATCTTGCATCCTCACAGACATACAAGCATGCAAAACCCCAATGTATATAAAAAGTAAATAAACTTAAAAAAAAAAAAAAAAAAAAACTTTTAAATCCTTAAAATGTTCTATGCAATAGGAGTTTCTTTGTTGTTCTGGAGGTTAATCTACAAAGATTAACTGGTCATTACTTATAAATCAATATACTGAAACCTCAATAAAAACTGTCCACCTGGGCTGGAGAGAGGTTAAGAACACTGGCTGTTCTTCCAGAGGTCCTGAGTTCAATTCCCAGCACCCATATGGTGGCTCACAACCATCTGTAATGAGATCTGGCTCCCTCTTTCTTCTGGCCTGCAGGGATACATGCAAACAGAACATCTTGTGCATGTGTGTATGTGTGTGTGTGTATGTGTATATATAATCTTTAAAAAAAACAAAAACAAAAAACTGTCCACCAAAGCACTAGTGAATTTCCTGGTTGATTGGGATGATGGTTACTAACCAAGGACTGAAGATAACAGACATCTATCTATGTTTGGAATCCTCCTAGACCTTGCCCTTTAATCCCAGCACTGGGGGGCAGAAGACATCTTGAGTTTGAGGCCAACCTGGTCTACCAAGTAAGTTCCAGAACAACCAGGACTACACTGAGAAACCCTGTCCCTGGGAAAACAACAAACAGAAGAAAGAAAGAAAGAAAGAAAGAAAGAAAGAAAGAAAGAGAGAGAGAGAGGAGGAGGGAGGGAGGGAGGGAGGGAGGGAGGGAGGGAGGGAGGGAGGAAGGATGGATGGAAGGAAGGAAGGATGGAAGGATGGAAGGAAGAAAAAGAAAACCAGCAAGGAGCTGAAGAGATAGTGCAGTGGTTGTTAACAGCGCTGACTGCTCAAGAGAAGCCAGAATTAATTTCCAGCACCCACATGGTGATTCACAACTGTCTTTAACTCCAGTTCCAGATGATCAGACACCTTCTGGCCTCCTCAGACACCACACACACGTGGTACAAAGACATGCATGCAGGCAACACACATATTAAAATGAAAAGATATTCGAGGAAAAATAAAGATAAACTGACATAATACACAAATTGATAAAACGGAATGAAAGACTAATGACTATCGGGAGGAGAACAGAGACAACATGGGAGCATTTGTGCCTAAATATTGAACCTGATGTTAGAAAATGCTTTGCGGGGTTAGGGATTTAGCACAGCGGTACAGCGCTTGCCTAGCAAGCGTAAGGCCCAGGGTTCGGTCCTCAGCTCTTGTTAAAAAAAAAAAAAAGAAAGAAAGAAAATGCTTTGGGGGGCTGGAGAGATGGCTCAGCGGTTAACAGCACTGACTGCTCTTCCAGGGAACCTGGGTTCAATTCCCAGCACCCATATGGCAGCTCACAACTGTCTGTAACTCTAGCTCCAGCCATCCAACACCCTCACACAGACATATATGCAGGCAAAGCACCAATGCACATAAAGTAAAAATAAATTATTTTTAAAAAAAGAAAGAGAAGGCTTTGGACAAAAATATGCTTTGGCTGCACAACACTCTGAATGAACTAAATGTAAATATTTAACTTGAGAACTGGGAATGTAGCTCAGCAGTAGAACACTTTGCCTAACAAGTGCAAAGCCCTAGATTCCATCCCCAACACCACAATCAAGTCAATTTAAAAGTGTACACACACACGTGTGTACACACACACACACACACACACACACACGCGTGTACACACACATGTACACACACATACAAAGGAAAGACGATTGAAGACAAGGTCTGAATCACGTTAAGCATATGTGTGTGTATACATATATACATATATGTGCTTATATGTTTGTATAGAGAGAATATACTATATAAACCTAAACTGATGAGCCCATCCCTCCCTACCCCTCCTTATCTCTTTCATAGACAAAGTCTCTAGCCCAGACTAGCCTAAAATTCCCTATATAGCCAAGAATGACCTTGAATTTCTGAACTCCCTGCATCTACCTCCTGAGTGCTAGAAATACAGATATGTTCCAACACACCTTATTTATTCAATGCTGGAGATCTAAGCACTCTACAAACTGAACTATATAAATCCTAAGATTTTTGTTTAATATATAAATATATGCCTTGTGTATATGCATGAGGAGAGGAGGCTATACAGAAAGGCCAGACAAGGGCATCAGATCCCTTTGTAGTTACAGGCAGCTGTGAGCTTCCTGATGTAGGCTGTGAGAATCAAATTCAGGTTCTCTCAAAGAGCAACAAGCAATTTTAACCATCTTGAGCCATCTCCCCAACCCAAATTTTAATTTTTTTTCAGGGTTTCTTTGTATAGCCCTGGATGTCCTAGAACTCACTCTGTAGACCAGCCTGGCCTTGAACTCAAGAGATTCGTCTGCCTCTGCCTCCCAAAGGCATGTGTCACCACCACTTGACTCAAATTTTAAATTCTTAAAAGTTCATTTTAATTAGAGACAGAAATATTTTTAGACACCTTTTCTTTTTTTGTTTTTTGTTCTTTGTTTTTAAGATGTATTTTGTGAAGTATTTTGCAAGCATGTTAAGTATGTGTACCATGTGTGTGCCTGGTGCCCCTAGAGATCAGAAGCATGGGTGGGATCCCCTGGAACTGGAATTACATATGGTTGTGAGCTACCCTGTGAGTGCTGGGAACCAAATCCAGATCCTCAAAAGAGCACTGAACATCTCTCCAGCCCTCTTCCACATTCTTATTTCTCCTTTGTTAAACACATCAGAGTAAATCTAACTAAAAGTTTTGTTTGGTCAGGATCATTACTATGAATAACAATGACATCTCTCATGTCTTAACTATCTTTGAACCTCAAGTGTTTCATCTGTCATTTTTTGCAAGATAGTATTTTTTTCAGTCAGATACCTTGAAAATACAAATTACAAATTCTTACCCTGAAATGCTCCTGTGTACAAACTTAACATATTGCATGAATCTCAAGGAGTTAACAGATCTACTATGACCCATAACAGTAATTCTTATTTAGCCTGCTTAATAATAATATTACTTCTATGATCCTTTCTCTTTCTAAGTTTCTGACTCTACTTCAGTCTAACGCAAGATGGCCTAAGATTTTCATAGACCCAAGGAGCTGTGCTATACTTTTTGGTTTTTGTACTTTTATGAATAGTTGCCCTAGTTCACTGTCAATTTCTCTATGACTGCTAGTTGCTATCCAAAGCTTCAAAGAATTTCAATGAGATTCTACTACTACATGACCTATGTGAGGCACTAAATGAGAATAATACATGATAATGGTTCTCATGAAGCTAAGACAAATAATTACACAAAAGGAATGCATCTTACTGGGAACTAAACTAGAACATCAAAATGAGCAAAAAAGAACTCTTAGAAAAAAAGGACAGAATAATTAGAGCACTGGGGACAGTTCTGTAGAAGAGTACTTGAACAGATAAAACAGGATAAAAAATAAGATCAAGCCTGCGGTGGTGGCGCACGCCTTTAATCCTAGCACTGAGTTCGAGGCCAGCCCGGTCTACAGAGCGAGTTCCAGGAAAGGCGCAAAGCTACATGGAGAAACCCTGTCTCGAAAAACCCCAAAAATAAAAAAATAAAAAAAAAAAGATCAAACGAGCACAAAAATGACACCATATACACAGGCAGAGAAGGTATTATAAGGTGTGTTGGGCAGTAACGTTCAAACAAACAAACAAAAACCAAAAAACTGTGCCAGGCATGGTGAAAAGCCAATCAGAGAAAACTTAAAAACTAAACAAAACAGGCCAACAAGATATCTTAGAGAGTAATTGCCACAAAAGCCTAATGTCCTAAGTCTGATTCCCAAAATTCATGGTAGAAGGAAAAAAAAAAACCAACTCCTAAAAGCTGTCCTCTGATCTCCACTTGCACACACACACACCCCTGCATATATAAACATATCATAAATGCACACATATACATTCACAGTAATTTTAACTAAGCAAAATAATTTATAAAATAAGCAAAGGTAAAGAACTAAGAGCAGAAGCAGAAGAGTGGATTGCTGAGGTGGAAGGAACAAAAAGCAACCTACTAGGATGTTAGAAACTTCCATATACAAATTTTTAGTGCAATTTACCATGATTACATAAAGAAAAATTTTCTATAATTTTAATCTGAGTGGTGGATTAATTTGTAAGTCTTCATTTATGTAACTGACTGTAAAATACTACAACACAACTGAAAAGGGGGCACAAACAGTGACATGATGATTCCTTAACTTTGTAAGTCTGAGTAAGCAGAAGAGTGGTATTTCAGTGGTAGGGCACGTATCTACATGCTTGAGGAGCTGTGTTCAATCCCCGGCACAACAGGAAAAGAGGATTGTAGTAGGAGATAAATGAGAGCAAGACATAAGAGGATCAGAACTAGGAGAAAAGAAAAGCTTTTAAAGTTTTTTTACTGTAGGCCGGGCGGTGGTGGCACACGCCTGTAATCCCAGCACTAGGGAGGCAGAGGCAGGTGGATCTCTGTGAGTTCGAGGCCAGCCTGGTCTACAGAGTAAGTCCAAGACAGGATCCAAAGCTACACAGAGAAACTCTGTCTTTAGAAAAAAAAAAAAAAAAATTTATTTTATGCATGGATGTTTTGTCTGCCTGTATGTTTGTGCACATGATACTGGAGTTATTGTGAACTGCATGTGGGTGTGAGGAATTGAACTCTGGTCCTTTGGAAGAACAGCCAATGGCTCTTACTGCTGAGCCATCTCTCAGTCCCTAACAAAAGCCTTCTGAGAAATACAGAATCAAGATAATACTAACACAATAGGCCAGGCACTATTCTCAGGTCTATGTAACGAATCTAATCCTCTTATCCCCCAACATTTCAAAGCTTTATCAGTTCTAATTTACACAGGTGATAAAAATGAGGCCCAAAGAGATTAAACTTCCTCAAGTTCCCATAGCAGTTAAGACTACCCTCCATGGCAATAAGGTTCTTTACCAGGCCATAGCACATGCATACAAAACATGTTAAAAAAAAAAAAAAAAAAGTGACTACCAGAAAGTATGCATTGACACAGGGATAGAGTGCATCCAACACCAATAGCCTGTATCCCAATCCTGTAATTTCAAAGCCAGCACCTTCCACACTAATCAGTCAACATTCCCACCTAACTATAAATCTTGCTCAGCAAATATACTATCTATTTCATCATCCTTAAATTTCCCACTCCTAAAATAAACCTTCACAGAAATAAAAAAGTAGTATCAAAAGAACGTTACAATTTCTAATATATGAAACATACTGGGTGGGTGGTGGTGGCACATGCCTTGATCTACAGAGCGAGTTCCAAGACAGCCAAGGCTACACAGAGAGACCCTGTCTCAAAAAACCAAAAACATAAAAAAAGAAGAAATACCATGAGTTCATGAGGAAAGAGATTAAAAGAATCAAAGCCAAACCCGAAGTTTCTAACTTAGAAAACTTCAGAAAGGTTAACATGATCACAGTAGTTTTATTCATAAATGTAAAAGCTGAAATGATTCCAAATATTACAAACAGGTGAATAAACAAACTGCAGCACACCCAAAATTTGGACTACTACCTATGCAATAAAAAGAAGTCAACTACTTCTTGGCATGGTGGCACATGTCTTCAATCTCAGCACTCAGGAGGGATAGACAAAGGTCAGCTGATCTCTAAGAGAGTTTAAGGCCAACCTGCTGTGCATAGTAACAGAAACCAAATGAGTGGTCCAGTATGATGATGTACACTTGTTATCCCATCTTTCAATAGGCTGAGGACAGACAGGAAGTTCAAATCATCCCTAGGTATATATCACGCCCAAGGCCAGTCAAGGCTACATGAGACCCTATCTCGACAAACAAAACAAAAAAGGTAAAAAGCTCTAATTCAACATATAACAAAAATTTGCCACGACTGAAATAGTTTAGTTCTTTTCAAGGGATATTGAAGAGCTATACCTCCTTAACTTTTATGAAATCTCTTAAAAGTCAAACCTCACTTAGTCAATGAACTTGGCCAAGTACAGAATTCAAGAGGCAATATTCCCTTTTCATTGTCATGAAAATTGAACCCGAGACACTAAAAAACAAGATCAGTCTCCAACCCATCTCCATCTATCAATACATAGCATGTTACAAAGAAGCCTTTTTTCCTGCTATAAAGCCATAGCAGGGCCAGTGAGATAGACAGCTCAGTGGCTGAAAGTATTTACCACACAAACCTGATGACTTGAGTTTGAGCACCGGAATCCATAGTTGAAAGAGAAAACTGACTATCAAAGTTTTTCTCAAGCTTCCACTGTTGTCTGTGGTACACATACACTCTTACACACATATCCCATACACACACACTAAAAATCTTTAAAACCACTGGATTTTTAAATTATTACAATATATCCTAGCCTCTGATCATTACCAAAGCCAAAAATCATTTTTTTTCCTTTTTTTTTTTTTTTTTGGAGCTGAGGATCGAACCCCATGGCCTTGCATTCTACCACTGAGCTAAATCCCCAACCCCCCCAAAATCATTCTTTCTCTTGCAAAATAGTAATTTATTCTCAACTATCATTTCCAATCTCTAGTAAACTCTAAAATGTAAACTATTCTACCTTAATCTCCCTAAATACATCACTTTAATTCTACTTCTTAGATTTCTGCAATTGTCTCCTCTCCCCCCACCCCACCCTTTGTAGATGTAACCGTCTTGTTAAATAAGAAACACAGAGGCAAACACAGAGTTAACAGCCAAGAGGTCAGAGCAATAGCTGAGAGCTGAAAACCTTATCCTTCACTGCTGCTGCTGTCTTTCCTCTCCACAAGAGGCCTACTTTCTGTGTGTTTTTCCTTTTTATAGACTTTCTGTTCTGCCTTCTCATTGGTTGTAAACCCAACCACATGACCTCCTCGTCACTGCCTGTCTGTACAGACCTCCAGGTCTCTATAGTTGGTATTGAGATTAAAGGCGTGTGTCTCCCTGCTGGCTGTATCCTTGAACACACAGAGATCCGCCTAGCTCTGCCTCCCAAGTGCTAGGATTAAAGGCGTGCACCACCAGCACCCAGCTTCTGCTATAGCTTGCTCTGACCCCAAAGCAAATTTATTAACATACAAATAAAATCACATTTCAGTAAAAATAAAATATACCATACTTCCCCCTCCCCCCCTTTTTTTTCCGGTTTTCTAGACAGGGTTTCTGTGTGTTAACAGTCCTGGCTGTTCTGGAACTCACTCTGTAGAGCAGGCTGGCCTCGGAACTCACAGATCCTCCAGCCTCTGCCTCTGGGTGCTGAGTTTGTAAGCATGCACCGATACAACTGAGTCTGCAACAGCCTTCTAACCAACTTCCCTACATAAAATTTCTACCCAATTATCACCATACTCCACTCTTTTTAAAACACAAATTATATTTTAACATATTCCTGTTTTCATCATTTTCATATCATTTAGAAACAGAACTTCAAGGAATAACAAGGGCTGTAGCACATCTGAAGTCTTCTGCCACCATCTGACATACAACATCACAAACATACATACACTGTACACACAAAAGCAACAAAAAATGATGACTCTAAACTTAATTTTTAAAGAAGAAATAGAACTGGAGATATGTAACTTAGTATCAGAAGCTAGGAGTGATAGTGTGTGCCTGTAATCAAAGCATTTGGGAGCCTCAATAGAAGCTTCAGGTCAGCCTAGGCTACATAGAGAAACCTGTTAGGGGAAAGAGAGAGGAACGTAAGATCTGGCAACATTTGTGGACACAAGGGCTTGCCACTGACAACATGAGCAGAATTCAGAGATACTAGAAAATAGGCTACAATGCACAGCACAGATCCCTATAACAATCTGCCCTTTCCCAACTGTTAATGCTACGCTTGAGAAACCTTGCATTACATGTATTTGTTTCTGTCTGTATCCTACTCAACTACTCAAATTAAGAGGATATCAGGTGTTACTTTGTGGTGGGTATTGTGTTCACTGAAATGTTGTGTGTTCCCGGAAATAAACATATCTGGGGTCAGGGAACAGACAGCCACTAGAACAAAGCCAAAAATGGTGGCTAGAAAATGGGTCAGAGCAAGCCGTAACAGAAGTTGGGCGGTAGTAGAACACGCCTTTAATCCCAGCACTCGGGAGGCAGAGGCAGGTGGATCTCTGTGAGTTCGAGACCAGCCTGGTCTACAGAGCTAGTCCAGGACAGGATCCAAAGCTACAGAGAAACCCTGTCTCAGAAGGAAAAAAAAAAAAAAAGAACCTACGTTACAAATACAGACATCTATTTTGATAACTACAGGCAGTGCAGAGATGCAGCATTCAGAACAAAAGAAAACCTAAGAGAAGACAGATGGCTCAGCTGATAAAAGTACTTGCTGCCAAGACGGATGGCCTGAGCTCAGCCCCGGAGCCCCACGGAGTGGAAGAAGACAGCCAATGCTGTCCCAGTTGTCCTAGTTGTCCTCTGACTTCTTATGTGGGCACTCAAGGGCGTGCACACACATACATACATACAAATAAATAAATGTAATAAAAAGTTAATGATAAGAGGGCCAACAACCTACATTTGGATTTTGTGTTTCCCTAGCACACGCAATAAAAATCACAATTTTATAACTGTTATCTCAAAAAAGTATTAATCTAAAATTGGTTTCTGTACTTATTACAACATAAGTAAACCAACTGGCTTACAGACTATGCTTTTGTTCTAATTTTATACTTTATTATTAAAAACGTTACATGTCAATAAAAACACTACACACCAGAATTTACCAGAACCAAAGTCTATATACCCTATGAACTTTCTATACAATTAGAGAAGGCATTTGGAATAGAAATTGTAGAGCTTCATATTAATCTTTACACTCTCAGCATTGAATATATTTTATGCATTTACCTACCACCAAAACAAAACAAAACAAAACAATCCAAAACAGAATCATAAGTAGAAAAACAGTTTATGCTTCAAAGGAGTAAAAGGAGCTAGGCGTGGTAGCTCACTTGTATAATACTACCATTATAGAGGCTATGATAGGAAGACTGTAGTGAGTTTGAGACCAGTCTAGATTACATCATGAGTTTCAGACTAGCCTGAATTGCAATATGAGATTTCTCTCTCAGAAAGAGAAAAAGGGGAGTGTGGGAGAACTTTTCAAAAAATACTTGAAGATAACACAGTGCTAATTGAATAAAGTACAAAAAAAAAAAAAATGAATACTAAAACACGACCCTAGTAATAAATTCCTAACCCTAAAAAAGGAAAAACTTGACCTTGTCTAGTAATGTTGCTCCATCAACTTTTCCTGATTATCTCTTTCTTGGTCTCAAGAGGAATAAACTGGTAGAATCAATCCAAACACAAACTACAAGGCCAAGCATTGTAGTATATGCTTGTAATCTCAGCACTTAAGAGGATCAGGAAATCAAGACCAGCCTTGTTTACATACCAAGTTCAAGGCCTTGGTGTGTTACCTCCTTACAATGACACCTATTCTCCTTCCCCCCAGATTTATTTAATATGTATAAATATTCTGCCTGCCTGCATGTATGTGTACTATATACAGGCCTGATGTCCAGAGAGGCCAGAAGAGGCTGTCAGATTCCCTTGAACTGAAGTTATAGATGGCTCTCAGCCACCATATTAGTGCTGGGAGTCAAAGTGACGTCCTATGCAAGAACTAGCACTCTTAACTGTTGAGCCAGCTTCTCTAGCCCCAATCCTGTCTTAACAAACAAAAAACTAGAGACTTGGCGTGTAGTGGTGGTGCACGCCTTTAACCCCAGCACTCTAATCCCAACACTCGGGAAGAAGAGCCAGGTGGATCTCTGTGAGTTCAAGGCCAGCCTGGTCTACGGAACAAGATCCAGGACAGGCATAAAGCTACACAGAGAAACACGGTCTCAAAAAAACAAAAAACAAAAAAACTCAAGACTCATAACTACTTCCAAGAAGGGATTAAAAGAAATCAAAATACAAGGTCTATAGTTAGGTGTAATAACAGAAGCACACTGAAATCTTTTTAATATACTTAGTACATCAGTCACAATTTTATGAAAACTACACCCCATATTTAATATTTGAATATTAAATTTATGTTCTTAAGCAAAAATAAATATTATTTTCTTCTTATGCTGAAATTTTTACTGCTGAACACAGTAGTGCATGCCTGTAAGTTGCAACTACCTGAAGTAGGAAGATCATTTGGGCCCAGGAGGTCATGACCAGCCTGAGCAACATAGCAGAACCTTGCAGCATTTGAAAAATTAAGAAAATAAGGGAGAAATAGAGCCTAGTTGGTAGACTGATTATCCAGTAATGTACAAAGCCCTGGGTTTGCTGCACATTGCCACATCAGAGATGGTGGCCCATGGTGGTAATCACAGCACTGGCTACATAACAAATTTGAAGCTAGCCTGAGATATATGAGACCCCATCTCAAAAGTAAAGTTTTCCCTTTTGGGGGGATTAGGAAGACAAGACTATATTTCAGGGGCTGGAGAGATGGCTCAGAGGTTAAGAGCACTTCCAGAGGTCCTGAGTTCAATTCCCAGCAACCACATGGTGGCTCACAACCATCTGTAATGAGATATGGTGCCCTCTTTTGGCCTGCAGTCATACATGCTATACACATAATAATAAATAAATAAATCTTTAAAAAATATTTTAAAAAAGGAATATATTTCAGTAGCAGTATACAAACTCACTAAAAACAAGACCACAAATCCAATTCCCAGAAACCCTGGAAAGTTTTTCCTACTAACTCTGCAGTGTACAAAAAAAGGCATTTACACATAAGAAGTGACACACATTCACAGTGTAAAAATCTCTGGAATTAGTTGCCTTTAATCCCAGCACTCAGGAAGCAGAGGCAGGCAGGCAGATCTCTGTGGGTTCAAAGCCAGCTTAGTCTTCAGAGCAAGTTCCAGGACAGCCAAGGCTACACAGAGAAAGAAACCCTGTCTTGAAAAAACAAACAAAATCTCAGGTATTATTTACAAAACTCTTTAGAGTACTAACCCTCCCCAGGATCTCTTTGATAAATAAAGTCCTTAAATACCTACCAAGACTTAAGACCTAGGAAAGGTGAATGTGCCAACATGAAGAGCAAAAATACTAGACACTGAAATCAGTAAAAGACTTAAAGGTAGAGAGTTACTGAAAAAATAAAGGGCCACACAAGCATTCTTCAGGGCATGCAATCAGAAGTAAAGGGGGATCTAGAAGAACTGCCTAGCATGTGCAAGACTGCTGTTTCCATACTCAGTTGGGATAGAATTCTAAATAAAACGGTAAGGTACCCAGAAAACCTTATGGCAAACCAATTTCCCTTACTAATGTACCATGAGAAGACCTTGAATTTCCATGAACATCTATATAACTTGAAAATAAATTATTTAGAAGACTTAAAATATAGAGAAAATAAAACCCACGCATGCCGGGCAGTGGTGGCACACGCCTTAATCCCAGCACTTGGGAGGCAGAGCCAGGTGGATCTCTGAGTTCAAGGCCAGCCTGGTCTACAGAGTGAGTTCCAGGAAAGGCACAAAGCTACACAGAGAAACCCTGTCTCAAAAAAAAAGAAAAGAAAAGAAAAGAAAAAGAAAAAAAGAAAGAAAAAGAAAGAAAAAAAAAAGCAGGATAAGAACAGTATCTTAACAGCACACAATAATCTCTTAAGAGTTTGGATTAGCTAGGCATGACATCTCATACAGCTTCCCAGCACCTAGGACAGAACTGCTACAAGTTCAATATAAGCCAGGGCTAGATAGTGAGTTCCAGGCCAGCCTTCGCTACAGAATGACACCCTATTTCAAGAAAACAAAATATGGGGGCTGGAGAATTGGCTCAGTGGTCAAGAGCACTGGCTGCTCTTCCAGAGGACCATGGTTCAATTCCCAGTACCCACATTTCAGATCACAACTGTCTGTAACTCCAGCTCCAGGAGTTCCAACACCTTCACACAAATACACATGCAGGCAAAACACAAATGCACATAAAAGAAAAAGTGCCGGGCGGTGCTGGCGCACGCCTTTAATCCCAGCATTCGGGAGGCAGAGCCAGGTGGATCTCTGAGTTCGAGGCCAGCCTGGGCTATACAGAGCGAGATCCAGGAAAAGCACAAAGCTACATACACAGAGAAACCCCGTCTCAGAAAAAAAAGAAAGAAAGAAAGAAAAAAATGGCCTAAAGAGCATTAACAGTATTTGTTTTTCTTGCAAAGAATCTGGGTTCAATTTCCAGCACCCATATGACAGCTCATGACATTTGTACTCCAGTTTCAGGTGATCTGAGTCCCTTTTTCTGACCTCTGCAGGCACCAAGCAAGCATACACATAGCAAATAGACACGCATGCGAGCAAAATATCCATACATAAAAAAGTAAAAAATTATATATACACACACATATATACTAATGTGTCCAACCAATATAATCCTTTAATATATTTCAAGGTAAAGACGCACCGCACCTATAAAGACTATCTAAATAAAAAAGCTTAGATGGACTGAAGAGATGACTCAGCAGTTAAAAGTATTGGTAGCACTTCCAGAAGACCTGGATTCACTCCTAGCACCCACACTGAGTGGCTCACAAGTCTGTATTAACTCTAATTCCAGAAAGGGCTGATACCCTCTTTGCTCTCTGAGGGTACAGCATACATATGGTGCATATACATATACTCAGGTATATATATGCACATACACGTTTTCTAGGGGTAGGTAGTGGTAGGACTCACCTTTAATCCCAGCACTCTGGAGGCAGAGGCAGGTAGATCTCTGAGTTCAAGGCCAGCCTGGTCTACAGAGTAAGTTCCAAGACAACCAAGCTACACAGATAAACCCTGTCTCTTAAGAAACGTTGTAGCAAATTCTACCTAAATAAGGAAATGAAGTACTAAAGTGGGGTGGGGGGGAGAATTTCATTCCTTAGGATAGGTTTTACATTGAGCAAAGCAGAAAAAAAAACTTCTCACAGATTTAAAAACTCCAATCAGGCAAGTGGGGTGTAGCCTGCTGGTGTTTCAGTCCAAGAGTGTTACAAGGCCCAAAGATTCATTTTTAGATACCATTCTCCCCACCCCACCACACACACATTAGTATTAAATAATACATACTAGTCTATTCTAAATACAATAGTAAACTACTCTGGTTATTTTTTTCCTTTTTTTTTCTTTTTTTTTTTTTTTTAGCTGAGGACTGAACCCAGGGCCTTGTGCTTACTAGGCAAGAGCTCTACCACTGAGCTAAATCCCCAACCCCCTACTCTGGTTATTTTAACTATTTCTCTCAAAAAAAAAAAAAAAAAATGTCAGCCAAAAACCTAGGGCTGTAATTCAGTAATAGAAGTGCTTTCCTAACATGTACCAAGTTCTGAGTCCAATCCAGAGCAGCACCATTGATATGTATATCAGATGCCAAAAATGATAAATCATTGATGGCTCACCAAGTAAAGGCATGTTCCACCATGTTCCACAACCCAAGTTCAACCCCCAGAACCCACAAGGTAGAAGGTGAGAACCAGCAACTCCCACAACTTGTCTTCTGACCTCCACATGTGCACACAAACACAAAATAAATAAAGTAAAAAATAATTTTAAATTATCTGGGGATCTGACCCTCTCCTTCGGACCACGGAAAGCTCCTGTAGTACACATACATACACTCAAATACATACATACACATACACACACACACACACACACACACACACACACACACCCCAAATAAGTATTTTAAATAATTTTTTTCTTGAGTCGAGGTCTGTGTATGTAGCCCTAGCTGGACTACAACTCTCTATGTAGACCAGGCTTCAAACTCAGAAAAATCTGCCTACCTCTACCTTCCAAGTGCTAGGATTAAAGGCCTGCACCACCACACCACACTTAAAAAAATAATAAAAATAGTAAAGTGTAGCCGGGCGGTGGTGGCGCATACCTGTAATCCTAGCACTTGGGAGGCAGAAGCAGGTGGATCTCTGTGAGTTCGAGGCCAGCATGGTCTAGAGCTAATCCAGGACAGGCTCCAAAGCTAAAGAGAAACCCTGCCTCGAAAAACCAAAAATAAATAAATAAAAAATAACAAACAAACAAAAATAGTAAAGTGCTAGAAATAACTGCTCAGTGATATGGTATTTATCTACCATACTCCAGATCCAGTTCAATTCCCATTACTGCAAAAACTAAAAATTTTAAATTTTTTTTAAAAAGGAATGCAATACACTGGTTTTTCTCCCTCCAATAAGGGAATGTAACTTAAAAAAAAAAAAAAAAAAAAAGGCCTCGCCTCACACTTTTAGCAGACAAACTTTCTATAAATAAACTACATTCCTAGCCCCTGTAACTCACTCTTAAATATTAGGCTACTTGTGTTCATTCATAAACATGTATTAGCCAACTAATATGTGATAGTCCACAATTCCACAATTTACTAAGTGTTTACTATTTATCAGGGGTATATTAAGTAAATCATCCTATTTAAATCTAGCAACTTAAATACTATCTTCTAGAAAAAGTTAAGGAAGTGAGCAGGTGAGACAACTCAGCAGGTAAAGATGCTTCCTGCCAACCCCTGATGATGTGAGTTAATCCTCAGGACATTTGTGAAGGGAGGGGAAGAACAGACTCTCAAGTCCTCCTATGCTCCCCACAAATGTGATAAAAAATAATTTTTAAGCTAAGGAAGTTATTAAGTTTATAAATGTTATCATTAAAATATAGTAACTGGGCCAGGGAGATAGCTCATTGGGTAAAGGCTCTTACTGCCAAGTTTGTTTAACAACACAAGTTCAAACTCCAGAACCTACAAGGCAGGATGAACCAACTCCTACAAATTGTCCTCTTACATCCAAACATATGATGCCACCCTCACCTAAATAAAGAAATAAACATAATAATTTTTAAGCTCAAATTTATATGCCAATTTTACTGTGGTGGCTTCTGTTCCATTCCATTACCTGATAATTATTTCTCAGAAACTGAACTTTGCATGCCTTTCTAGATGTAATTCACCTGCTTAAAATTATTTGATCAAAAAATTGAACAGGGACTAGAGGGATGGCTCAGCAGTCAAGAGCATTTGCTGCTCTTGCAATGACCTGGGTTCAGTTCCTAGCACCCACATGGCAGCTCACAACCCCACAACTCCAGTTCCAGAGATTTAATGCCCTTCTCTGACTCTGTGGGAACCAGGTACACAGGCAGACAAGGAACTCATACATCTAAATCTAAAAAGTAACAAGATAAAAGGATTTTTAAAAGCTCATCAAAAGAAAAAAATGGCCCTTTTTTGCTTAGGTAAGTTAGGGAACTGTTAAAAGCAGTTATATTTAAATAGTAACTTCCCTGGATATGATGGTGCACACCTGTAATCCCAGCACCTGGGAAGCCCAGTCTGAACAGCACAGCAAAAGGCAACAGGAGCTGGCTGGAGAAGTACTGATATACTTCAGTTAGTAGAGTGTTTGCCTAGCTGGAATCAATCTGCAGCACCACAAAAAAAGATATAAAGGAACAATGCCTATCATCCCAGCACTGGGGTGTAAGCAAGAAGACTAGAAACTCAAAGTCATCCTAAGCCACACAGCCAAGTTCATGCCAGCCTGGCTTGTTTTGAGATGGAGTTTCTTTATGTTGCCCAGAATGGCCTGGAACTACTCGGCTCAAGAGATCCTGCTACAAAGGTCTCCTGAGTGGCAAATTGGCATTTTTTTTTTTTTTAAACAGAATAGCATGTCTACTAAGCATGGTACTTTGTAATATGTACTCTTACTTATTTAGAGGCAAGGTTTATAGTTTTTAAAACGCTTCTACCTTTCACAGGCCACTTAATTTTGTCACTATTTAGACTATAATTCAGAAACAACAAAAATCTGCTTCTAGCACAGAAGACTAATACAGATACAAAGAATTGTTACCAAATGATGACAGAAAAATCTTAAATGAAAATAGGTGTTTCTAGTAGCTAGGAATTCTTGGTTTTTAGAAGGAATGTGACACTATTAACAAAATTAAACTCACTACATAGATCATCCTGCCTTGGCTCCCAAGTACTGGGGTTTACAAGTATGTGCCCAACATAGCTAGAGCCAGCATTTTAAAAATTTTGTTTGTTTGTTTATAAAGGCAGAGTCTCACTGTGTAAGCACTGGCCAGCCTGGAACTTGCTATGTAGACCAGACAAATATACACACACCTCTACCACTCAAGTGCTGGGATTAAAGGTGTCTACCACTATGCCCAAGTAGAACCAGCAAATTCTTAAATTATCTTTTATGGCTACTAGAGAGCATCCAATTTTAACCTGTGTGGTAGCCAATGCCTATGATCCCAAAATCCAAAGCTAAGAACAGGAGGAACACTTTTAGTTCAAGGGCCACAAAGTAAATCTGAGGCCACTCAAGGCTACTATGCAATATACCATGATCCTGACTCAAAAATATTAATTAATTAAAGTAAAATAGTGCTGGAGAGATAATAGCTCAGTGGTTAACACTTGCTGTTATTCTTGAAGGGGACCAAGGATCAGTTCTCAGCACCTACATGGCAGCTCAAGTTCCAGGGGATGTGATGCCCTTCTACTGGACTCTCTGGGCACCAGGCACACACATAGTACACTTAGAGGCAAAACAGGCATACACATTTGAAAAAGAGAAAGCTAGGGAGACAAAGGGAGAGAGGGAAAGAGAATTGACAATGAGTACTCAAGAGTAAACAACAAAGTGGAGGGGGGTGACAGCCACCTTTAATCCCAGCACTCAGGTGGCAGAGGTAGGCAGATCTCTGTGAGTATAAGATCAGCCTGGTCTACAGAGTAAATTGCAAGAGCCAAGGCTACACAGAGAAACCCTGTCTCAAAAAACTAGAAATAATTAATGAATTAATTTTTTTAAAAAGTAAGCAATAAATTTTTCAAGTATAATTAGTATATTTGTTATTGGTAGAATGGCATCATAACATGTGACTAAATACCACTATATGCCTCATATACACAAATGGTTTTGTTTTGGTTTTTCAAGACAGGGTTTCTCTGTGTAGCTTTGTGCCTTTTCCTGGCACTCACTTGGTAGTCCACGCTGGCCTCGAACTCACAGAGATCTGCCTGCCTCTGCCTCCCAAGTGCTGGGATTAAAGGCATGGGCCACCACAGCCCTGCCATAAATATTAAGAATGATCTTTAACTTCTGATCTTCCTGCCTCCACCTCCATGCTGGATTACAGGCCTCTGACAGAATTACAAGCATGTTCTACCATACCCAGTTTATACAATATTGAAGACTGAATCTAGGGCCTTAAGCTTATCACTAACTTACATCCCTAGCCCTAAGATATTCTTATTTTGTATTAATACACAAACAATTGCCATATCCAGAACTCTCTAAAAATATGTATTACAGAAAATACAGTAATTATTTCCTATTTAGTGTGCACATATATTTGGTTCTGTATACTATAGTATCTCTTTAAACCTTTCACACAATTGACATGTAACTCAGTGATAAGATTACTGGCCTAGCATCCTCAAGGCCCAGGGTTTGATACTCAGCACAGCAAAATAGGTAATTTTCATCAAAGTTTAAATTTATGATATCATTCTTTAGAATGGAAGCAATTTTTTTTTTGGGGGGGGGGGTTGAGACAGGGTTTCTCTCTGTGTAGCTTTGGTAACCGTCCTGGATCTCTCTCTGTAGACCAAACTGGGCTCGAACTCAGAGATCCGCCTGCCTCTGCCTCCCAAGTGCTGGGATTAAAGGCGTGCGCCATAACCTGAGTGAAAATTTCCAGAACCCATATAAAAAATCTAGCTATGGCCATGTGCACCTGTAATCCCAGACTGTGGGAGGCAGAGAGAATGAATGGGGCTTGTTGCCTCAACCTACCCCATTCAGCCAAAATACCCTTGCTTGAAAGGAATAAGGCAGGCAGTGATAAAGCAGGACACTCAACATCCTCCTCTAGCACTCCCCACACGTGCATTTTTTTAAAGACACTCTTAAACCAGTCTTGGTGGAGCACGCCTATATCACAGTCCTCAAGAGGCAAGGCTAAATTGCTGCAAGTTCAGGATACCCTGATCTACCTACCAAGTTTCAGTCCAGCTAGGATTCACAATGAGATGCTTTAAAAAAAAAGTACAATTATAAGTCTCTAAACCAGTTGATTCTTAGAAATCCCTCCACTTATAAAACATGGGAATAACCAAATTAACAAATCAGATACCAGAATGCCAAAAATTAAGTCATTAAAAGGGAATCCAGAGAAAGGACCAGTTGTGAAAGAACAGGAAGTGATGTATACTCCATTTTGTGGATGAGCTATTTAGAAACATAAGCACCGCACTAATCTGGAATCAACTCAGACTAACAGCTCTCATTATTCTCTAACAGTGGCATCATGAAATAACCCTTAGACAATTCTTTCCTTATGAATTTATATAACTGATCACCAACATACTTGTCACTTTTAGGGAAGAGCTCCTACCAGCTTTAGAGAAGATAACCTTAGTTCTAATATGAAATAGTAAGCAATTAAAGTAAGTAATTAAACCTACACTCTATGTATATGCTTGAATTTTGTGGCCATTATTGATAAATCACTCTTCTTACATCTTTCCAAGATAAAAAAAAGTCACTCTTTACTAAGTAGTATGTTTGAATTTACACTTGCTAGTATGATATGAATTCATTATCAACAACAAACCATAAAACAGAAAATTAGGCATCGTGGCATAATTTTTCCTGTATGAAGAAAAATCTATATATTCTGCAAACAGGACAACATATACTTTGTGTCATGAAGTAAACGTTCACATGAAGCTGGTTACAATAGCTCAGCACTCAGAAGGCTAAGGCAGATGGGCTGCCACAAGTTCAAGACCAGCCAGAGCTGCATAGTAAGAATCTCCCTCAACAAAAAACAACAAATTCGCCAGGTGGTGGTGGCGCACACCTTTAATCCCAGCAGTTGGGAGGCAGAGCTAGACGGATCTCTGTTGAGTTCGAGGCCAGCCTGGTCTACAGAGGGAGATCCAGGAAAGGCACAAAGCTACACAGAGATACCCTGTCTCGAAAACAACAAATTCCAAGCACACTGGCACAGGTTAGGCATGAGGTTCAGTCCAGGGCTAGCCTGAGCTACACAACATTTGAAGATAATCTGGACTACACGAAACCCTGTTCCCCCACATCCCCAAAAAGAGAGAAAAAGATTCAAATGGTACTATTTACATTAAATGAACTGAGATGAATATTAAGATAAGGCAGAAACTTTCACTTTTGAGAAAAACATAATGTAGCTTTCTCAAAATCATGAAATAAAAGAATTTAGGACAGGTATTGTGGTCCACACCTTTAATCCCAGCACATAGCAGAGACAGGCAGATCTCTTATGAATTTGAGGCCAGCCTGGACTACATAGCAAGTTGCAGGTAAGTCAGGGAACTCACTACTATGTAATAAGACCCTGTTGTTTTTTTTTTTCTTTAAAAAAAAAAACTTTCTACTTGATGCTGCACACACCTGTAATTCTAGAACTTGTGAGATTGGAGACAGAGGTATCAGTAATTTAGTCATCCTCAGCTACACAGTTACACCAGCCTGGGCTACATGACAGAACTTAAATCAATGCCTAACACTACTGCTACATCTTTAAATCCTTGTCCTCAATTTAAAATACTATTCAGTAAAGCTCAGACAACAAATATGATTTGTTAATAAGACATATTAACATTTTAGTAATCTTTATTACTGCTAATATTCACATATGGAACATTTTAAAATCACTTCACTACTAAATCTAAACAGTTAAATAAAAAAATGGGGTCAGGTGGGAAGGCTCACACCTGTAATCCCAGCACATGAGGGTTAGGCAGGAGGATTGCTGAGTTCAAGGCCACCTGAATAAAAAGAATCTTTCTATGGGTGTGTGTGTGTGTGTGTACATCAAGTCTCCTTTAAGGAAGAAAGAAAAAAGTAAAACATGTACATCAAGACTTGACTTCAAGACTTGAAGGCTAATTTGTTTTATTTCAGAAGGCACTTGCCAGAATGCCAAAATGTTATTTTACTTCTACTCTACTAAGGACAAAAATCAACAAGTATTGTTGACAAATCAGACAAGATTGTTTCTTTTAAAACAGGAATGACATGAAGCAAAAGTGGGGGAAAAGAGTCCAGATCACAGCATAACTGGGTGCATTACCATGCATTTCCTTAAGAAGCAACATATGCTACATAAAAGTTTGCAACATAATCCTTTTCAGAAATTTCTGTATCAATGTCATGCAAAACAGTATTAACCATATAAAGTCACAGCCCGCGGCAAATGTCTGATCATCGACAGTTTGAATGTAATAATTTCTAATAATTCTCCAAGAACGTCAAAAGCTGAGGAGGAAAAAGGAGGAGAAAGAATGGGAGGGATATAAAATTTATTTTATTAAAACCTAACAAAAAGTAGCCCACCCGACCCCTGGCATCTTCCTCTCTCTCAAAACAGAGCAAGAGAAAATCAAAACTGTTCTAACATGAGACCATATCCCAACAGTAACAAGAGCGGACACAGTTCCCATGGACAGCTCTCAGGGGAAGAATTCAAACAGTACTGTAATCGATTTAAAACTAAAGGGAAAAAAAAATAACCTCTCCAAGGGAAGCGCCATTACTTGCCACTCCTGCCCGCCCCCCCTTCAGGATTTACACGGGTCTGTGTATGAAGAAACTGACTCGGACTTCTGCAGCACTACAGGAGGACAGAGAGAGGCGGAGGGTGGGGGGATAGAAATGCTCCCATCACCCCCTACAGAAGAAAGATGTGGATTTCCTGGGGGGGGGGGGGTATCCAGTTAACTACCCAGAGCATTCTCCATTCCCAAGAATACAGACAGTACAAAGGAGGAGGAGCAGGACGAGGAGACCAGAAAGGGACCTCGCGCCTTTAAATCGGGGTGCACGTCAACTCAAATCTCCCTACTAGGGCCACACCTTCCTAGAAACATCCCCTTCCACCACCTCTTCCGGTGACCCTCAGGAAAAAGGAATGCAATTGCTCTGGCCCCTAGAAACGGGAGGGCGCGCAGCTCACCAGTTCCTCCACCCCACCCACAGAATCACAGACCCTCCTTGTCTCCCTCCCCCACTCTACCCCTAGATCTTCCACCCAGGGAGGCCTGAGTGGGCCGAATCTCCCCGCCCCCTCCATGTCTTCCGTCCCCAAAGCAGAGGTGCCCTTACCCCGTTCGCCGGCAGGTCTGGGGCGGAGTAGGCAGGCGCAGACCCCTGGAGCGCTCGGGTGGCCGCGGTGCTGGAGAGCGAGGAGTGAGGAGGAGGGGGCCCGGCGACAGACCGCCGCCCCCCCCCCCAGCCGCCCAGCCCAAGCTCTGCGACAAGGGGCCGGGGGGAGGAGGGGGGGGACGAGGGGACGCCCGGGGTCGAGGAGGCGCCCTTAACGCTCGGGCTCAGTTAAGATGGCGCGGGGAAGTGCCGGGAGCCGCCGCCGCCGCCGCCGCCGCCTCGGGGGAACCGGCCCGGGCCTCGGCCGCCTCCGGTCCTCACAGCCGAGGCCCTGTCGGTCCCCCGCCGCGGCCCCTCGGCGGGCGGGCCCACGCGCACCCCTCCGCCGCCACCAGCACCCCTGGGAAGGGGGCGCTCACAAAGGGAAGACAGGCCGCGGGCCGGCGGGCGGCGGGGCGGGGTCCCCGGGGGCCGGGAGGCCTGGGAGTTTCGCGGCTGCTCCGCGCTCTCGGCCCGCCAAGGGCGCAAGGCGAGCGGGACCCCTCCTCTCTCCTCAAGCGGGCGGCGGCACCGACTCACTCTCCTCGCCACCCTCCCTCTCTCCTTCCAAGCCCTGAAGCCACAGAGCTCGGCCGCTGCCCAGGTTCCCCCCCCTTCCCCAACACCACTCCCCTCCTCCCGACAGACATCTCAGCCTCGGATCTCGCGAGGTTTCTAGCCTGACAGGCCCGACCCTGCGCGAGGCACGACGGCGTGTGCCCGCGCGCGCGCGCGCGCGCGCGCGCGCACATGCACATACACACTCGGGAGCGCGCGAATGCTTAACGCTGGGTGGTGTTGCCCGAGCCGCCTGCAGTGCTAGGCTTGGTCCAGTTCCACCCTCAGCTGGGTAGTGCCACGCGGGCGTCAGGTGCATGCTCTTCAGCCCGGAAATCCAAGGGAGATGAGCTTGTCTGCACGCTCCTTCCCTCTTCCCACCTCCAGAACATCAGCCTCCCACTGATCCTGCCAAAGTGAAAGTTTGCTCCCAAAGTGTAGAACATTTCATTCCTACACACCTTCGTTGGACTCCTCGTGGGATCCAGGGATAAACTTGGAAGCATAATCACTATGTAGCTGCGTTCGTGCGATTCTAATAGTTGAATCTGGGACGGCTTGGAAAGGCAGTCCCACTTGCCTATAAAGCATCCTGTGTATCTGTGATGGGAAGCAACTTCACAAGGCTTTGTGGACTTAGTAAGAAACTTTTCTCAGTACAAAGGCAGCAAACTGGTGACACACCCCCTTTAATCCCAGCACTCGGGAGGCAGAGGTAGGTAGATCTGAGTTCTAGGCCAGCTTGATCTACATAGTGAGTTCCAGGTCAGTCAGGGATAAACAGTGAGACCCAGCCTTAAAAAAAAAAAAAAAAAAAAAAAAAGTTCTTTCTTTAAAAGCAACAAACGCAACAAACTAAAGGATCCTATGCAAGAAAGAGATAAACCTTATCATGGGTTTAGAAGGAATTTTTACAATCCATCCAGTAAACCCTGCTGTAGTGGCACACGCCCTTAATCCCAGTACTTGGGAAGCTTACAAAGCGAGTTTCAGGACAGCCAGGGCTGTTAAACAGAGAAACCTCGTCTTGAAAAACCACCACCACCACCAAAAAAAAAAAAAAAAAAAAAAAAAAATCATCCAGTAGTGTTTGTTTCTCCTCTCTCTCTTACACACTTACACTTACACACACACACACACCTCCAGTCACCCCTTATCCCTGGCTAGCCTGGGATTCCTTATGTAGAACAGACTGGCCCATCTGGGCCTCCTGCAATTGTTATTCAGGAACCAACAGATGAGCAGGTTGTGATGGTGCGCACCTGTAATCTGAAATCATGGCACACAAGAGGCTGAGGCAAGAAATTGCAAGTCTGAGTCAGAGGCTAGTTTGGGCTCCATATTAACACCCTGCACATATATGTCTGTCTCTCTCTCTCTCTCTCTCTCTCTCTCTCTCTCTCTCTCTGTGTGTGTGTGTGTGTGTGTGTGTGTGTGTGTGTAGAGAGAGAGATGGTTCAGCAGTTGAGAGTAAGTATTACTTGCTCTTGCAGAGGACAGGAGTTCAGATCCCAGCACCCATGTGGGCCAGCTCATAACCAGCTGTAACTCTAGCTTTATACTACCTGATGCCCTCAGGTACCCTCTACCAGACCTGCATTTGCGTGTTTGTTGTTTTGTTTGTTTCCCTAGTGTGGTGGCCCCTGGCTGTAACTCTCAGCATTTTGGTGGTGGGTGTGGAGGCCTTAGAATCAGCAGTTAAAGATGAAGGTAAACTAAAGACTTTCAGCCAATCTGGGCGTGGCGTGGTGGCCCACACCTGTAATCCCAGCACTTGGGAGGCAGAGCCAGGCAGATCTCTGTGAGCTCAAGGCCAGCCTGGGCTACCAAGTAAGTTCCAGGAAAGGGGCAAAGCTACACAGAGAAACCCTATCTTGAAAAACCAAAAAAAAAAAAAAGACTTTGAGCCAATCTAGGTTATATAAAACTCTTCTCAAAAACAAGCAAACACACAAAAAGAACGCATAAAGTCATTTAAGATAACTCATGCTGGGGGTAGGAGGATGGCTCAGCTGATAAAAAATGCTTGCCACACAAGCAGGAGGTCATTAGTTCGGGTGTCCAACACCCACAGGGGATGCACCTATAATCCCCATACTGGGGAGATAAAGAAGATGCCAGGGACTCATAAGCAGCTAGTCCAGCCAAAGAGGGCAAATTCAGGTTTAGTGAGAGACTTTGTCTCAAGAAATAAAGTGAGGGACTGGGAGGAGAGAAGGGAGGGGAAACAGTGGTCAGGATGTAAAATAAAATTTGATATACATATATGTGTATATATGTATATAAAACAAAGAGGGGAAAAATTTAAAGGGTCAGCAAGATGACTCAATGGGTCTTGCCTTGAAAGTCTGATGATCTGAATTCAACCCATGGAACTCAATTAAAGATAAAAAGAGAGAGCTGATTCCACAAAGTTCTCCTGTGACCTCCACACCTCTGCACTATAGTTTCCTGCCTACATACACACATCATACACCCACATACTAATAATAATGTTTTTAAAGTGGAGAGGCAGGCATGGCAGCTCATTGTGGCATCATAAACCCATATACTAATAATAAATATTTCTTTTTAAAGTGGAGGCCAAGACCAGGTGGCGGTGGCCCACACCTTTAATCCCAGCACTCTGGAGGCAGAGCCAGGAGGATCTCTGTGATTTCGAGGCTAGCCTGGTCTACAGAGTGAGATCCAGGACAGGCACCAAAACTACACAGAGAAACCTTGTCTGGGGGTTGGGGGGTGGGAGTGGAGGCCGTGGGGTTGAGGATTTAGCTCAGTGGTAGAGCACTCGTCTAGTAAGTGCAAGACCCTGGGTTCAGTCCTCGGCTACGGAAAAAAAAAAGGGGGGGAGGCCAGCCATGGTGGCTCATGCCTTTAGACTCAGCATTTGGGAAGCAGAGGCAAGTGGATCTCTGTGAGTTCAAGGCTAGCCATTTACATTAGTGAGTTCCAGGACAGTCAGGGATATGTAGAGAGATCCTATCTCAAGGGGGAAAAAAAGTGGAGAGCCATAAACCTGATCTATATGCACAAGCTCCCACAGACAAACACATGTACATCATACACAAAATTATGGACTGGCTGGGTGATGGCACATGACTGTAACCTCAGCACTTGGGAGGCTGAGGCAGGAGGATTATGATTCTAGGCCAGCGTTAGTTACACAGGGAGACCATGTGTCAACAATGCTAACAAAGAGGAAGAGAAAAGAAAAGGAAAATCTTCAGCCTGGGTAGAGTTCTGATGTACAACAGTTGCCTAACATGCATAAGGTCCTAAATAGACTCCCAGGCACCATAATGGTGGCTGTTTAACCAACATAACAACTTGAATAAGTAGATCTCTCCTGGTAGTTTTCTGAGCAAAATTTTACTTTGAAAATAAAAACGTAATTTCATTTGAAGGATTCAAAATTTTAGTAAACTGTGGAAGTAAATTGACCAGCATCAGAAAAACAAGCCCTCTGCCTGCCTCAGCAGAATGTGCACGTGACTTGTCCTCAATACTCCTGCTGGAGTCAAGAGCCTTGTTCTATGAGTCATTGATTCCTTTTTCTGCCTATACCCTCATCAACTCTCAAATGACAACTTCCTCTCGCATAAAATACATGCACTGGTTTCTCCATGGGGATGGGGAGAAGTAATTGTCTTCACCTACTTTCCCCTTCCTGACCTGTCTTTTTGAGTAACTTATTAATCTTGCACAGCCACTGAAACTTGACCATATTCACCTTGGTTGCTATTTCTAATGAAGTCATTTGATCCTTTCCTTCCTGTAATCTACAATATTTGGTATAACTGTCATTCCCTCCACCTTAAACTATTTCTCCTTGGCTTTCCAACACTCCTTAAAAAAACAGTTTTCACAGGCAGTGGTGGCACACATGCCTTTGATCCCAGAGCTCAGGAGGCAGAGGCAGGTGGATGTCTGAGTCAGAGTGAAATCCAGCACAGGTAGGGCTACAGAGAAACCCTGTCTCAAAAAACAAATAATGAATAATAATAATAATAAAGAATTTTTCTATCTTCCTTTCCTGACAGGGCCCCTCCCTCTTCCTTCACCTAGCACTTAAAATATATGTCCCTCTAATACAGGTCTCTTTCAGGAAGAGATTGTCAGCATAAGAATGTTTTCTCCCAGAGCCTGGGGTTATAACCCTGTAATGGAGCACATGCCTATCATATGGAAAATCTGAGTTCAATCACCAGGACACATCTCCACACACACACCCCAAAATATTCTCTGCTACCTACTTATTTTATACATGGGAATAGAAGGAGATTTGAGCCTTCTCACAGTATTTTTATGGGAAACTTCAAACAGATAAAACAGTTAGTATAGAATAAGAATCTCTCTGACTGCTATCCAACTTTCCTTGTTTGCAACTTTTTTGTGTGCTGGGGGGAGGCAGGAATCAAGGTCTCTGTATCCCAGGCTGGCCTCAAACACTCTATGTAGTTAAGGCTAGTCCTTAATTCCTAATCCTCCTGTCTCCAACTCCTAAATTCTGGGATTACAGGCTTGTTCTATCATGCCTAGCTAACATTTTACTTTTTGTTTTTTTAAGGCTGTGCCACCACTGCCCAGCTTTATTACAACATCTTTATATAATTTGTCTAAAATTTTAATAGCATTTAATATCAATCCATGGTCATTTATCCCAGTAATTTCCAAAACACCTTTTACAGTTCATTTATCTGAATGGGGATCTGAACATGATTCACACTTGGAGCTTGATTAATCAATAGGTGCTTGTTTTCATGTACAGAAAGTTCCCTGTCTCTTATACCATCTCAGTTTGTCGTTTCTCCTTCTCATCATTTGTTTAAAGTTTGCCTGCCAAAGAAATGAGATCATAGTGCTAGGAATGTTAGCTCATGCCCTTAATCCCAGCACTCAGAAGGTTGAGGCAGAAGGATTGTTGCAAGTTCAAGGACAGCCTGGGCTACTGTGGGATCCTTTCTCAGAGAGAGAAGGCAAATATCCTATAGAATTTTTCCACATCTGGATTTCAATCCAGATCCTCATGATGTCTTTCACATTTGGTTCAAAGCTCATATTTCCTGGAAATTCGTAGTTAAATCTAAAGGTTTGATTGTATTTAGGATAAACTTATTTTTGTAGGAATAATGTTTCTAAAATACTTTGAAATATTTTGTGGAGGTTTAATTAATAGGTTTGGGTTTTTTGTGTTTTTTTTTTTCTTTTCTTTGTTTTATTTTTGGTTTTTCTTTTTTTAAATACTTATTTATTATGCATACAGTGTTCTGCCTGCATACCTGCAGGCTAGAAGAGGGTGCCAGATTTCATTACAGATGGTTGTAAACCATCATGTGGTTTCTGGGAATTGAACTCAGGACCTCTGGAAGAACAACCAGTGCTCTTAACCTCTGAGCCATCTCTCCAGCCCCCTATTTTTGGTTTTTCAAGATAAGGTTTCTCTGTGTAGCCCTGGCTGTTCTGGAACTCATTCTGTAGACCAGGCTAGCCTCGAACTCACAGGGATTCTCCCACCTCTGCCTCCCAAGAGTTGTTATTTCTATTTTTTAATGGTGTGGGTGGGTGTGGGTGTGGGAGGGTGTGGGTGAGCGGTGGTGGTGGTGATGGTGGTGGTGATGGTGGTGGTGATGGTGATGGTGGTGGTGGTGGTGGTGAGTGTGAACATGGAGTAAAGATGCCTGCAGAAGCCAGAGACTTCAGATCACCCTAGAGCTGGAGTTAAAGGCCATTGTGAGCCAATTCAGCAGCTCTGCCAGAGCCACGTGAGTTCCACACTGGTTTTTGTTTTTTTGATGCATGGCCTCTATAAGGAAGCAAGCTGACCTTGGAACTCGCTACCTACCCCAGGCAGACTGACTTCAAAGTTGTAGCCGTCTTCCTGCCCCAAGCTTCAGTGTACCCCCATGGCTGGCTCACACCTGCTGATTTGTATTTTGTGTCGGCCACTACTCCAATCTCATACTTAACCTCCACCTCAGCTGTTTCAAGTAGTTCCATTCCTCCCATTTCCCTAGCATAGAGAGAAGAGGTGTTTCCTTTTGCTTAGGGCAGAGAATTAAGCTCAGATTCTCAAAACAAAACTAAACAAAAAATGTTCCTACCATCTTGACCTATTACTATAAACTATTAATACATTGTTACCAGGGTGTAGAACAAATCCCTATGCCTTCTCTAGTTCACTAATGTCCTGCAACATTCAAGTTAAATGTTACTTTGAAAGGATTTTTCATATCTCAATTAGGTTTCCTTTGAATCTGTAAATTAGGGCCAGGAAACTGTTAAGAGAAAACAATTAGTACCAATGATGTTTTGATCTTGATAGAAAAATTATTCTCAAAGTGACAAAACTTTATCAACATTAATACTTCCATTACAAGAAAACCAAGGTACTAAGAGCTTGCACCATATGTCCCAAATCACATAGCTGGTAGATGAGGGCAGGGATAGAATCTGAACCTAAGCATGAATGAATCAAAAGTACACTGTCTTCCTGTCATCTTGTATTCTTGTCAACTATTGACCAAAGATATGCATGATATGAACATTTCGAGTATGTGTAAGAGATGCCCAAGTATGTGTCATGTCTGTTTGGTTGTTGTCATACATATATCTGTATGTGAAAAAGATAGCTTGTCAGTGTGTCATCAGGTGCACTGAAAATCATGACCATCTGTCCAATGGAACAATTCAGTATCATAACCCAGTAAAGAACTGAGTCACAGTGACCTCAATTTAACAACGACTTACTGGCATGTGGTATGGTGGCTCATGCCTATTAATCCTAGCATTTGGGAGGCTGATGCAGGAGGACTGCCTTGAACTCAAGGCCAGCCTAGGCTAGAGAGTAAAACTCAATCTAGAAACAAACAAACAGGCCAGCAGAAAACAAGGCCCAGCATCATGGTTCAACAGGTAAAGGCACCTGTCACCAGCCTGACAGCCTGAGTTTGATCCCTGGGTAGGACTCACATGGTGGAGGGAGAGGACCTCTGAGTTCCCATGCATACAGTGACACATGTGCCCCTTCCCCACCACACACAGTAAGTGACTGTAACAAAAATTTAAACAAACACAAACAAAATACTATGTGATGGAATAGAAAGAAAAGAAAAGAAAAAAAAAAAAACCTTGTTGAATTCCTATTACATGTCAGCCTTCTTTTCAGTTTTTGGAGACAGGGTTTCATGTAGGTCATCTAACCCAGGCTGGCCTGGAACTCCTTATGTAGCCAAGAATGACCTTGAACTCCTAAACTCCTGATCCTCCTGCCTCCACCTCCCCTGGACTGTGATTATAGGTGTATTCCACCACATTAAGCCAGATTAAATAAACAAAATACAGATCTAATATTTAGAGTTACTCTGTGTCTGTGTCCAGTAGTGTTCACATTTTTTGTTTTCTGTGGTCTTCCTGGACTCCTTGAAAAGAGGTGATATAATGATGGATCCCATTACACTGAAACTTGTAGAAGTTAGGTACCTTTGGATAACATTGCACAGCCACTAAACACAGACAGAACACAGACTCTGGTGATTTGTTTTGAGTTATGGTGTTACTATATAGCCTTGGCTGGCCTGAATTAACTATATAGATCTGGCTGGCCTGGAACTCACAAAGATCATCCTGCCTCTGTCTCCCAAGTGCTGGGACTAAAGGCATGAGCCACAATACACAGCCATTAAAAATTAAAAAACAAAGAACAAGGTTTGTAAATGTTTCTTCATGGTAGAGCTCTTGCTTAGAATGCATGAGGCCCTGGGTTCAAACCCTAGTAACAGATTGAAAACATTTAAGTGAGAAATTAATTGTTGGTCGTAACCCTTCTACCCAGTGTCAGTTAATGTTAGCTTCTTGCAATCATGTTGATATTTCCTATAGAAATCTCTATTCCCACTGGGCAGTGTTGGAACACAACTTTAATCCCAGCACTTGGGAGGCAGAGGCAGGTGGATCTCTGAATTCGAGGCCAGCCTGATCTACAGAGTTCCAGGAGAGTCAGGGCTACAAAGAAACTTTCACTTGAAAGACCAAAAAGAAAAAAAAAAAGAAAAGAAAAAGAAAGGAAGAAATCTTTACTCCCTCACAGAGAAGAGAAGAAAAATAAAATAAAATAGAAAGCTGAATGAGAGGATATACTTTGGTAAGAAGGATTTGTCTTAGAGTTATCCATTTAGAAAAGAATAGTGAAGCACTCCATGGAACCAATAATCATCCAATAAGTCTACACATTACTAGAAGCCCATTCGATGTATTCTGGAATGTTATCAGTGTACCCACGATTTTTTTTCTGCATCAAGCCCTCCTCCCTCCTCTGTTTATCTCCCTCTCTCTTGGATAATTAGAGCCCCTGACTCCCATCTTTCCATGTAGCCATCATAGACTTTGGTTTTAAGTGCCAGGAGCAGCCTGTAACAGCAATTTGGCTGTCATTCCTCACTCAGATGGATCTCTAGAACGATGCCTGGTAGAAGCAATTTTACAGACTGGAAAATAAAGCTGGGGTTGGGGATTTAGCTCAGTGGTAGAGCACTTGCCTAGCAAGCACAAGACCCTGGGTTTGGTCCTCAGCTCAAATAAATAAATAAATAAATAAACAAATAAATAAATAAAAAAGAAAAGAAAGCTGATCATGTACAGAGTTACTTTTATGGGGTTGGTATATGATTTTTTGCTTTGGTTTGGGGTTTTTTTTGGTTTTTTTTTGTGGTTTGTTTTGTTTTGAGAAAGGGTCTCCCTATGTAGCTCTGGCTGTCCTGGAACTCATTATACAGACCAGATTGGCCTCACACTCACAGAAACTCTCCTGCCTCTGCCTCCCCAGTACCAGTGCCTGGTTTCAGCATAACTTCTTCTTCTTTTTTTAAAGTGATTTATTTATTTTTTATTTATGTGCAATGGCATTTTGCTTGCATGTATGTCTGTGTTAGAATGTGGAATTACTTGGAGCTGGAGTTACAGACAGTTGTGAGCTGCCATGTGGGTATCAGGAAATGAACCCAGGTCCTCTGGAAGACCAGCCACTTCTCTTAAGCAGTGAGCTATCTCTCCAGCTCCCAGAGTTACTTGTTAAACCCTTCATTCTCCAGTGACAGGATCCATCTTGTGAACATCTTTTTCAAACACCAGTCTTATGCACAAAGCCATGTGGTGATATACTGTGTAACCTAATAAAATTTGCCTGAAGATCAGAGAACAGAACAAGTCACTAGATTAAACCATAGAGGCCAGGCAGTGGTGGCACACACCTTTAATCCCAGCACTTAGGAGGCAGAGGCAGGTGGATCTTTGTAAGTTCCAAACCAGCTAGGGCTACACAGAAAAACCTTGTCTGGGGAAAAAAAAAAAAAAAGTGCGTGTCACCATTGTCTGGCCTCAGTGTTTAATCTAGTGGCTTGTTCTGCTCTCTGATCTTCAGCCAAAGTTTATTAGGGTGCACAATATATCACCACAAAGGCATAGGTTTGATTCCTGGCACTGGAAAGAAGGAAGGGGGAATGGATTGGGGAGGGAAGAAGGGAGGAAGCACTGAGGAATGCAATCTTTTTAAAATATTCTGCAAGTGGAAAGAACAAATTCTTCCCTTTTAAACCACAAGAATACGCGAATGTTGGGTCAAGCTATCAAAAGATGGCAGCATGCAGTTCAGTCTGAGAAAGTCCTGACCTCGACGGCTTTCAGTCTCAAGTATCAGATAAGCTTCTGCAGCAAGCCATGAATAAGTTAAAGCAACTGCCTAAAAGAACCACCCAGCCCTGGAGAAATTCACCAGTGGCTGGAAAGGAGGTGCAGCTGTCATTGAAAACACTGACTTTGCAGTCCCAGCTCCATCCCCACTGCAAACGACCACCTCACCTTGTATCATTAAAATAAGCATGCCGGGCACATGTCTCTTCATCTGTGAAATGGGGTTAGTTGAGAGCTGGGGACTCAGCTCATCAGTGAATTATTTGCTTGACATGCACAAGACTCTGGGTTCAATCTGAAGTACCATTTTTTTAAAAAATGGAGTTGACATTAACCACCTCGGAGGGTTACAGGAGGATTACATAAAATCACATGTAAGACACTTAGCTTAGCTCTGTGCCTAACCCATGGAAAATGCTTTACATGGTTAGCTGTTATTGCCTATGTGTAAGGGGGTAAATATTTATCCCACTGCTCTGACACTACCCACTGGCAGGCATCCCATGATCAGTGTCTCACAACTGTGATTGTCTGGGACATCTGTGACGATGGGAAAGGTTGGGCAGAATGTTTGTGGACTGAGAGGTTTTTTTGGAATTTATCTTCAAAACCAATTGGTGATTTTATCATGGTTTTTCTTTGCCTGACATCTGCTAAGATTCAAAAACAAAAAGCTATGTGAATGCTTACCAGCTTCGTGCCACACAGGAAACAGAAACAGCTGGTAGTTAAAACCTAGAAAGGCCAATGTTTTTCACACTCTGGAATTATCTTTGGGCTTCGTTCATTTGTTTGTTTAAGACAGTCTCCTGGTGTCCAGGCTGGCTTTGAGTTTGTTGTGAACTCAAGGAGGATCTTAAAGGAAGTCCTTGAACTTCGGACACTCCTGCCTCCAGTGCTCAAGTGCCTCAGTTATAGACGAGTAATGGGAACCAGCACTTAAGGCTGTGTCCATGCTGGACAAGCACCCTACCAACTGAACTACATCCCCACCCCCACCTCCAACTCCTGGTCCTCCAGCCTCCCTTGTTCCAGTGCTAAGACGACAGGAAGGCTGCTGCCATGTTTGCCTCAGGATCTTGTTGTTGGTATTGTTTTTGTTTTTATTTTTGTCGTTTTGTTTTGTTTTGGTTTTCCGGACAGGGTTTCTCTGTGTAGCTTTGGTGCCTGTCCTGTATCTTGAGTTGTAGACCAGGCTGGCCTCAAACTCACAGAGATCTGCCTAGCTCTGCCTCCCAAGTGCTGGGATTAAAAGGTGTGTGCCACCAATGCCCGGCAAAACCTTTTTATTTTGGTTGAAAGTGGCAGTTCAGCCAGGTATTATAACATGGCCATAATCCCAGGATTCTGGAACTGGAGACCAAAAAAGGATCAGGAGTTCAAAACTATGCTTGGCCACATAGCAAATTTTGAGGACAGCTTGAGTTATTTGATTCCCTGTCTGAAAAAGAAAAAGAAAAAGAAAAAGACAATTCAAATCAAATGGGGGTGGGGGGACACATTTATTACACCGTGAAAAGTCAGTCTCTGAGACTGAAAGTGTTGCAGAGGTCAGGGAGAGAGTACTTACCCAGCATGTAGGAGGTCCTGGCTTTGAGCCCAGCATTTGGGGGGCGGGGGAGAGATGGAAAATTCTATTCAATAGTTCATTTGCTTATTTTTGTAGCTCTGGGGAGCAAACCCAAAGACTTGTGCGTACTGGGCAAGCTCTCTGCCCTGGTTACATCCCCATGACTTCTTTTTCTCTTTATATACACTATACTCAGATCCCAGTACCTGGGTATGTTCCTCTATATAGTGAATCTTGGTTTAAAGCTGTATGTGTCCATACTAAGAACAAGGGTACAGCGAATCAATTTGGATTCTTCGGTGCTTCCCAATACTGCCACTAATGTCATGTACTCCAATCCTGAATATTGTCATTGATACCATACACACAGGAAATTAATCTAAAAGTTTTCTGATATTAGTATGCCTTTTTCCTCCCTTTTTTTGTACTAAGCGTTGAATTTTAGGCCTCATATATGGTGAGCAAGTTCTCCTTTTACTGATATTGGGAGGTTTTTTGGTTTGTTTGTTTTTCTTTTTTGGTTTTTCGAGACAAAGTTTCTCTGTAGCTTTTGGAGCCTGTCCTGGACTAGCTCTGTAGACCAAGCTGGCCTCTAACTCACAGAGATCCACCTGCCTCTGCCTCCTGAGTGCTGGGATTACAGGCGTGCGCCACCACTGCCCAGCTCTGATATTGCTTTTAAATTTTTATTTATTATGTTTGTATGCATGAATGGTGTATGTGTGGTGGTTAGTGATTTTAGGAGTTGGTTTCCTCTCTCCAGTGTGTTCCAGGGATCAAACTCAGGTTATTGGGCTTGGCAGCAGTGGCTTTACCCACTGAGTCATCTGGTCAACCTTGATAGGGGGGGGGTTTATACTCACTAATAATAACAAGAGCCTTTTTCCAAAGTTCTGGTTTTATGTAATATTCCAGCTTGCTTTGTACTCGAGCTTTCCTACTTAACTGCTTTTTCCTTGCCCACTGTCCAGAAACTTCTGAGCAGGGGGCAGAGATCTGAGAGTTACCAAATGGCACTGTGCAAATGGTCTCCTATATACCACCTTTTCGTAAGTTTCCCTCACACAGAGCATGGGATATTGTAAATATGGAACTGAAGGCAACTGAGGAGCCAGCCAGATGGCTCAGTGGCTAGAGGCCTGTGAACCAACCCTGGCAACCTGAGTTCAATCCTGCATGGTGTAGGGAAAAAACATCCCCCAGTAGTTGTCCTCTGATCTCTACACACGTACTGTGACTTGCACACAACATTGAAAGAGACAGACAGACAGACAGACAGACACACACACACACACACACACACACACAGAAAGAGAGAGAGAGAGAGTAAACTGAAGTCATTTGAAACGTCAGGTTGAGTGGTTCTCAACCTGTGGATCACGACCCCTTTGGCAAACCTTTTATCTCCGAAAATATTTACATTACGATTCATAACAGTAGCAAAATTAGTTATGAAGTACCAACAAAAATGATTTTATGATGGCAGGGGGAGGGGGGGGTCACCACAACATGAAGACCTGTACTAAAGGTCACAGAGTTAGGAAGGCTGAGAGCCACAGCTTTATGAGGATGGGCAGGTCAAAACTGGAGACTTGTGAACTGCTTCCGGCTTTCATGGTGAGTTTCACAGCGATCACACTGAGGACAGATTGCAGTTCAGTGTTTTGTTTTTCATGTGGCAAAAGGATGCTGGACCAGGGGTGGAGGAAAAGTGGACCTAGAAGAACGGCCGTACAAGATTCAGAGCTGCACCATCCTACTTAAGCCTCCTAAAAGCAAAAGGAAACTTCTCGGTCTGGTCTAACAGCGTATGGACTCCAAATAAGCAACCCTGAGAAAGGCAGCATGGGCACTTCCCCTGGCTTTTCATCTTAGCACTCAGAAGGCAGAGGCAGGAAGAGCTCCATGAATTCAAGGCCAACCAAGGCTACATAGTGAGTCTCTGTCTCAAAACAACAAACACAAAAAAAGCCTCCCTTGAGCCATTTGCTTCACCAAGCAGGGAGATTTTGGAGTGGCCTAGCTATGGTTGTGTCCTACCCTGTGTCAAAAGAGGCTCAGAGTCACTCTCCCACAGTAAGTACACAGAAAAATATTCCCAAAAGGAACGTAGGATACTTTGGCCACAAAAAGAGAAATACAGGAGAGACAGAAACAACAGATGTTCACTACAAAGTAGAAGTTAACAGTTGGTGAGGCCAAATGATGCAGTTCTGTGGCACGCTGGTTAGAGGAGTTCTGTGGCACGCTGGTTAGGGGAGTTCTGTGGCACGCTGGTTAGGGGAGTTCTGTGGCACGCTGGTTAGGGGAGTTCTGTGGCACGCTGGTTAGGGGAGTTCTGTGGCACGCTGGTTAGGGGAGTTCTGTGGCACGCTGGTTAGGGGAGTTCTGTGGCACGCTGGTTAGGGGAGTTCTGTGGCACGCTGGTTAGGGGAGTTCTGTGGCACGCTGGTTAGAGGAGTTCTGTGGCATGCTGGTTAAAAGAGTATGGAGACACCTAAGATGAGAGACACCATCACCTCACTACAGCAAAACTGCCTGTCTATGATCTCTTCTGGGAAATAGGGCATGCTAATGCAATGGGATATTATTATTATTATCATCATTATCATCATCATCATCATCATTACTTTTATTCTTTTATTTTTATTATTGCTTTGGGGTTTTGTTTGATTGCTTGTTTGTTTTTGTTTGTTTGTATGGCTTTGGTTTTTTGAGTCAGAGTTCTTCTGCGTGACAGCCCTAGCTTTCCTGGATCTAGCTTTGTAGACCAGCCTGGCCTTGAACTCACAGAGATCACCTGCCTCTGCCTCCTGAGTGCTGGGATTAAAGGTTCTCACAATCCACTGACTAAAAAGGTGTATTTTTTTTTTATTTTAATTCTGTGTTTATGGGAGTTTGTCTGCATGTATGTCTGTGAGTCACCCAGGTGTAGTGTCCATAGAAGCCAAAAGAGAACATGAGATTCTCTTGGAACAAGAATTATAGACAGTTGGAAGCAGCCAGATGGATGTTGGAAATAAAACCCAAGTTCTCCGGAAGAGCATCCAGTGCCACCTCTCCAGCCCCAGGATATACTTTGAGACTTTAAGTTTCACAGAGAGGCCTACTAGAAAATGCATGGTTCATGAGACAGTTGGAACTGTGGCATGTTCGGCTCATGGAGAAGCATTCCAAACATTCCTAGAACCTCAGACAACCCTGCAAACATCCGGCAGGTGCAAGAACCCAGAAACACCCACAGGTCAAATACATAGTACCAAAGTAGTGGCAAACTTTGAGGACTCCAGCATGCGAGTGAGCCTTTCTTTGCCTAGAGTTCTCTATCATGTTTACCTCACAATTGCTTCTCTCTGTACACTGTAGGTAAACAACATTCACGAACTCCATTTGACTTCTACTTTCTACACCTACCCCCATGTCTAGTACATCACAGAAAATGTTGTGGAATGACTAAACTGATAGATAGTACTCACTGAATGTCAGCTGTGTACACCATGCCAGGCTCTGGATGTGGAGATGATGACTAAGACAGTATACTCCTAGTTTCAAGAACATAGCCTCATGGGAAAGAAAAACTCTTTGGTTATAAATGACACAAAAGCAGACCCAAACAGCTTAAGGAAAACAAGGAGATTTTGGCTTCCACATGCTTTTTAAAGTATTTTTAGGTAGGTAGCAAATGGGGAGTTGTGCTTGGTGGGTAAAATTACAGTCATGTGCTGGCTGTACACATATGAGGGCCTGAGTCTGGATCCCCAGAACCCACAGAAAATGTCTAGCAATTGTCGGAATAAATAAACAAACAAATAAATAATGAAAACTGGGCTTGGCGGTGCATGCCTTTACTTTCTGAGTTCCAGGCCAGCCAAGCTATGGAGAAAGACTCTGTCTCAAAAGACAAAAACAAGGGGGCTGGAGAGATGGCTCAATGGTTAAGAGCACTGGTTGCTCTTCCAAAGGTCCTGAGTTCAATTCCCAACAACCACATGGTGGCTAACAGCCATCTAGAATGAGATCTGGTGCCCTCTTCTGGCCTGCAAGCATACATGTAGGCAGAACGCTGTATACATAACAAATAAATAAATCTTAAAAAAAAAAAAAAGACAAAAACAAAATAAGGTAGAATTAGAACCTTGACCTTGACCTCTATCCTCTGTACACACACCCATGTACACAAATACATATATACACACCCAGATCTGGGAAATAGCTCAATGCTTGCCTATATATACAATGTATGTCTTGGGTTTAAATCTCAGCACTTCATAAAACCAGGCATGGAAGAATAGACCTATCACTGGAGAGTCTGGAAAACAGTGTCAAGAAGATCCAAAGTTTGAATTCAAGGCCAAGGTGGAATGCATGACACTTTCTTAAGGAAAACAAAGAGAGGTCCAGGCAGTTCCAGAGTTTAAATAATCTGGTCTTCCAACGTGTTCCCTTTGCTTGGGACTTTATAACAAGAGGCAGCAGAAATTCTAGTCCTTACATTCTCCCAAGCCTGTGAAAATACATTTGACAGCTAGCTGTCAGGTGAGACCCTTGAGAATGTAGTCAATTTGTGTGTGTGTATGTGTGCCAGGTTGGCAATAGAGTTCAACGGTGGATTACGTGTTCAGCATGCATGAGGCCTTGTGCTAGATCTCTGTCTGTCTCAACTCCACCATTTATAAAGAGAATAATAACCATCTACACTTAATATGGTTATTGAACACAATAAAATAAGTTCAGTGTTTCTATTCTCCCTGACACAGGATTGAACACTCAATAAACATTAACTGTTTCATTATTTCTCCAAAATGCCAGAGAAAACCTTATGACATCCCAGGCTCTGACTGAATCTGAAGGAATCCTGAGCCGGACCTAGGGGAATGCTGGACACTGGTTTACCCTGATAAATACATCCTATCCCCGAAATGCCCTAAACTCAGCATTACCATCCCTGAGTAGACTGAATAAAGGAGAGGCTGCTTCCCAGGAAGAAACGGAGGTACAGTGACCAGAAAGAAAGACAATGGTTGCTAGCTAGCAAAGACAAGAGATGAGCAGCATGATTGGCTTTGTGGGACAGTCTGACTGGCGCCATGATCAGGATAAGCATCAAAGCCATTCTGAGGAGCTTTGACCTAGACAGGAAAGAACAGAAGAACTGAGAACCCCCGACACACACACACACACACACACACACACACACACACACACACACACACTCCCCCCCTCGCCCTGCTGCCTGGCTGACCTGATAGCCCCCAGGCTCTCACTATCCCCATTCTGCAGCTACTAGGGCTGGCACATCCTTGTCCCTGGTCTGGTTTTCTATTCACTATGAACTCTTAGGGGTTTTATTTGAACTTTCTCATCAGCTTTATCATTCAAAACAGCCAGATGGGGCTGGAGATCAACGCAGAGGTAGAGCTCTGGCCTAGCAAGGGCGATGCCCTGGCTCATCCCCAGCATTGAGGGGGTGGGGGAGCTCTATCAGCTAGCATAGTAGTTCATGCCTACAGCAACAGCACTCAAGAGGCTGAGACAGGAGGATTACAATGACTACAGAAGTGAGAGGTCTGAGAGACAGTTTAGTGAGCAAGGCACTTGCCAAGCCTGACAACCTGAGTTTGATCCTCAGAACTCACATGGTAGAAAGAAAGAATTGACTCTGGAAGGTTGTCCTCTGATCTCCACACAAGACCATAGCACTCACATGTCCTGCAGGCACACATACACACAATAAAAATATATGTTTAAAAAAAAAAAAAACCTTCAAGTGGGCAGGGGACTGGGGAGACAGTTCAGTCAATAAAGGGCAAGAATCAGGACCTGTGATCCAATCCTCAGAACCTACTTAAAAGCTGGGTGTTGAGGCTGGAGAGATAGTCAACAGGAAAGAGCACTCATTGCTCTTGCAGAGGACAGGACATGGTTCCCAGCATCCACATGGTGGCTCACAACCATCCATAACAGCAGTTCCAAGGGATCTGATGCCCTTGGAACTTCCACAGGCACCAGGCATGCATGCAATGCACATACACACAGGTAGGCAAACACTCATACATAGGAAATAAAAATAAATAGATCTGCCGGGCAGTGGTGGTGCACGCCTTTGATCCCAGCACTTGGGAGGCAGAGACAGGTGGATCTCTGTGAGCTCAAGGCCAGCCTGGGCTACAAATTGAGTTCCAGGAGAGCCAGGCAGGGCTGTTACACAGAGAAATCCTGTCTCAAAAAAAAAAAAAAAAAAAAAAGCAACAAACAAACCTGCTGTGGATATCGCTCTGTGTAAATAAAGTTCTGATTGGCCAGTGGCCAGGCAGGATGTATAGGCGGGACAAGAGAGAAGAGAATTCTGGGAACTAGAATGCTGGGGAGAGACACCGCCAGCCGCCGCCATGAAAAGCAACATATAAAGACACTGGTAAGCCACAAACCATGTGGCAAAGTATAGATAAGCAGAAATGGGTTAATTTAAGATAGAAAAAGTAGATAACAAGAAGCCTGCCACAGCCATACAGTTTGTAAACAATGTAAGTTTCTGTGTGCTTTCTTGGTTGGGTCTGAGTGACTGTGGGACTGGCGGGTGAGAGAGATTTGTCCTGACTGGGCCAGGCAGGAAACTCTAACTACAAATGGCGCCCAACGTGTTGACAAGAGTTTCCACCTAAAACCTGATTAAAAAAAAAAAAAAGTTTCTAAAATGGAACTAAAAACAGCTTTCTAGTTGCCTCTCTCAAGTTAGTGGCAGCCTGCTGGTTTGAGCTACTATGGCAGGTTCCTGGAGTGTGCATCTGACCTGCAGTGTGGTGGGAATGAGGAATCTACAAGCAGCACTTTACTCTGCTGCATGTTGGATTTAGCCTTTGCTAGTTAAAAAAAAGAAAAAAGGTTTCTGGGCTATGCGCTGCTTTGATAGAACTGCTTCTGATAGTTGATGGTACACATGGCTCTAGACCCAGAGCTGGCGGTAAACTATACCACAACCATGTTGGGAAGCTGAGGTGGGTGGAGCCAGCAGCCACTGCATCGTTTCAGTCTTACAAAGATGAATATTACACAGAGAATCTGGTTTGTCTTGTCTTTGGGATTTTTAACTACAAAAAAAAGATTTGATTGTAAAAGCTGTTGAGTTAAACAAATATGTAAATTTTAAAGGTACCTTGATTCAAATTTGGATATAAGGATATGTTGCTTTGGAAAAGAGTCTCTGCTTTTGTTTCCACAGAAAGCCAGAGGCTGTGGATTTGTTCCAGGTTAAGATACATCAGGTTTGATCAGCCACCTGAAAGGTCTCCGATGACACCATGGCCCAGATGATCCAACATCCAAAAGGTTTCAAGGCAACTGGCTCAGAGGTTCACCCTAATGGACTACTCCATAATCCTAAAATTTTCTTTGTGTTCCCATAAGATACAGCGCCCCCCTCCAGCAGGAAGTAGTAAGAGAAACTATGCCCAAATTCCCAGCTGGCTTTGGAGATGGAATTGGCTCACTCCTTCTCTAAACCCAAGCACATTGTTAAAAGGAAAGGTTAAGAGCTTCTTGTGTCCCAAATCAGAAGAGCCCTCTGGTGTGGGACAGAGAAAAACCACTATTTTATTTAAAACAGGTTGATTATAAATGCAGTCTCTTTCTAAAGATAAAAAGGGGATATGATATAGATATGATAGGATGAAAGGGTAAATTAATGAACTTACTTCTAAAGAGCAACAACTTGTTTAAAATGTTTTACATTGGTATAGACTTTAGTCTATTGATACAAACTTAAAGTTAATTTTGTTATACTGTGTGCATATTTCTACTCATGCTTAAGGTATTATGTTTGTATAGCCCATTTAAATTGTAATGGATAATTAAAAATAGATTAATAATTAGTCATCTATGATAATCATAATCGTAGCCATGTTAGTTAAGTCTTCTAGGTATACATAGAGATATTTCAGATAGATAGGTAATCTTCAAATACTTCAAAGACCTACAGAATATGGCATTTAAAATACTTTTAAAATTTAGACTTTCTGGACAGTGAGACATGTCTGCTCCTGGCAGCACCGATTTACTTCAGAGAGGAGGATGGGCATTGAAGACACTTCATATCTTATCTTCACCTTGGCAAAAATAGCCATTTGGGCAAGAAACTGTTCTTGCCTGGACTGCTTGATCGACTGGACATGCAGGACCAATAGAAACTAAACTTTGCTTAACAAAATGGTCCTTCAGGTTCCTGCTTCGCAGAGGAAACTGCCAGACATTCTACAAGACACTGAGAGAAGTGATCGAGAGACTCTAATCCTGTGGGCTAAAGACAAATGCCCCAACTTTACAAAGGAACTTTAGGTGACTGTACAGGCTGCCTGCTGTCTCTGTCTACTCTTACAAGACTCCCAAAAAATGCTTGCATCCTTCTCCCGGTTCTCAGGTAATATTATATCCTTCTGAGGTCTTTGATGTGGTTGAAGAATAGATAGTTATAATTTCCTCAGTTATGATAAAAGATAAGTTAGATATAAAACCTTAGACTCACAAATATAAGATAGATAGGATATCTTCTTTAATATTGTACCTGTAATTCTTGCTTGATAATTGTTTTGTTATATGTAATTTTACTATGTAAAAGTTAAAACCGTCCTTAAAAAAAAAAAAAGAAAAGGGGAAGTGCTGTGGATATCGCTCTGTGTAAATAAAGTTCTGATTGGCCAGTGGCCAGGCAGGATGTATAGGCGGGACAAGAGAGAAGAGAATTCTGGGAACTAGAAGGCTGGGGAGAGACACCTCCAGCCGCTGCCATGAGAAGCAACATGTAAAGACACTGGTAAGCCACAAACCATGTGGTAAAGTATAGATAAGCAGAAATGGGTTAATTTAAGATAGAAAAAGTAGATAACAAGAAGCCTGCCACAGCCATACAGTTTGTAAACAATGTAAGTTTCTGTGTGCTTTCTTGGTTGGGTCTGAGTGACTGTGGGACTGGCGGGTAAGAGAGATTTGTTCTGACTCTGGGACAGGTAGGAAAACTCCAACCACACAAACCAACAAAGGCTGGGTGATGGGGCAAATGCCTGTAATCCCAGCACCGGGAAGGTGGGAACAGGAAGATGCTTGGGGCTTGCTAGCCAGTCAGTCAATCCAAATTGTCAAGCTCCAGTTTTGGTGAAAGACCCTGTCTCAAAAAATAAGGTGGACAGTCATTCCAAAAGACACCTCTGGCCTCCACAAACACGTATATATACATGTGTACACACAAACATACAATAATAAAATAAGAGGTGAAAACAAAAATCCCAAACAAGCTGGGCGGTGGTGGCACACACCTTTAATCCCAGCACTAGGGAAGCAGAGCCAGGCGGATCTCTGTGAGTTTGAGGCCAGCCTGGGCTACCAAGTGAGTTCCAGGAAAGGTGCAAAACTACGCAGAGAAACCCTGTCTCGAAAAAAAGAAAAAGAAGAAGAAAATCCCAAACAAACTCTGTTCAAAAAAAAATTATGTCCTGGATTGGGACTATAACTCAGTTGGTGGAGTTCTTACCTAGCATGCATGAAGCTCTGGGTTTAACCTCCAGCTTTCTGTAAACCAGACATGGTGGATGACAGCTGTATCCTAGAATAGGTGAAGGCAGAAGGATCAGAAATTCAAAATCATCCTTGGCTACAAAGCAAGTTTCAGGCCAGCCTGGGCTACATGAGACTGTCTCAAAAACAAAAAGAGAAAGAAAAAAGGGAGAAAGAAAGGAAGAGGGTGCTGTATTAAACCCTATTCCCATGCCATTCCACTTCATTACCAGGCCACAGAGTCAGCTCTCCCATACACAAATGCAAAGATGCCCCACGCCCCTTCTGCTTGGGATCTAGACAATGCATTAAGAAAGCTAGCCTTGCTCTCAGAGCCTGCTCTTCACACAATGGGAGAAGCACAGGGTTGAGACACCTTGGTTTCCTGGGAGGGAACATTCCAGCTGTGAAAAACCCAAAGTTGACTGCCCATGAAACCTGTCAGGATGCCTGACAGCTCAGCTGAGAACCTAATTACCAGTTACAAAGAGAGACAGGAAAAACGTGTTGCCAGAGAGCTCCTGGTCAGACAGAATGAGGTGCAGTGTCCTGGCCTCATCATCAGCCTCCTCCTGCTCCAACTAGAGCAACGCACATTAGTATAATTGACACTGCACATGTTTACTGTCTGAACAAAGGAACCATGTCCAGCCACAGCCCTATGTCAGCTGACCTTTGGCAATCACATGAAGTGAAAAGTGGCATCTGAGTTGACAGCATAAACACTTTGGGTATTCTTGATGCCAAGGACAATATCATCCTATACTTAACTTTACTCTGCCATTCACACAGACTTCAACCACTCCTCCTTGTTTCCTGGAGTGAAGGAGATCCTTCAGGAGGGATAACAACTTACCAAAGGTCACACAGTCAGTCAGCAGTCCAACATATTTTCTTCCAAGAGGGAATATAAAAATATTACAAGAGAGCTGGAGAGACGGCTCAGAGGGTAAGAGCACTGACTGCTCTTCCAGGGGACTTGGGTTCACTTCCCAGCACCCACATGGCAGCTCACAACTGTCTGTAACTCCAAGATCTGACACCCTCACACAGACATACATGTGGGCAAAACACACATGTACATAAAATAAGAATAAATAAATTATTTTTTTAAATTACAGGAAAACCATTGGGCATAGCGGGTAGAGACAGCTATGGCAAAGCCCACTAGCCTAAGGATTAGCCCCAGGATGGAAGGAGAGAGAGCCAACTCCCACAGTTTGTCCTCTGAGCTCTATACCCATGTTGTGGTATGTACCCCACTCCTCCACATACACAGAAAAAAATAGATGTGAAAAGGAATCACATCAACAGACGATGGTAGCTCAGATTTTTAATCCCAGCACTCGAGAGGAGGGGCACTCGGTGAGTTTGAGGCCTGCCTGGTTCTAGGACAGCCAGGACTACACAGAGAAACCCTGTCTTTAAAAAAAAAAAAAAAAAAAAAAACAAAAAACCAGTTTGGGCTGATGAGATGGCTGGAGCCAGTAAAGGCACTTGCCATTGAGTTCAATACCTGGAACCCATGATAGAAGGAGAAAACAGATTCCCAAAAGTTGTCCTCTGACTTCCTCAGACATAATATGGCGTGCATGTGTATACACACACACACACACACACACACACACACACACATGAGTGCGCAGGCAAATGAATAAATAACTAAAAAGAGAAAGCCAAAAGCTATGGGGAGTGGAGGAGGAAAAAGAGAGAGAGAGAGAGAGAGAGAGAGAGAGAGAGAGAGAGAGAGAGAGAAAGCCATCAACCTTCATTAAGAATCCTCAAGTCAGAGAAAAACAGTGTTTATCTTTCCCTGCACAATTGCTTCAGCAGTTCTGGAACAGAAATGATATCTTTCTTGGTAGGAAACACACCCCCACACACACCTTGAAAACAGTGACCTGGCACTTATAATAACAGGGAGCCAAGAAAATACTTATTAATCACTTACTGTATTCGTTACTTCTAACTATTGCACCTGCAAGCCGATTGGTAAAGTACATATAGAGATGGTCCGAATCCTTACCTACAGCCCAGGAGGTTAGGCAAATTGTCTGGGTTCAAGCAGCTAATAACTGGCAATGCAGCCATTTGTGGTAGCTCATACCTGCAGTCCCAGCTGCCTGTGAGGCTGAGGAGGGAGGAAGGAGCATGTGAGGCTAGTAGTACAAGGCCCTGGATTTGGTTCCCAGAAAAAATTTCTTTTAATAGCCCAATACACACATGATTTCCCCCCAAGACAGGGTTTCTCTGTGTAGCTTTGGAGCCTGTCCTGAATCTCACTCTGTAGACCAGGCTGGCCTCGAACTCACAGAGATCTGCCTGGCTCTGGCTCCCGAGTGCTGGGATTAAAGGCGTGCGCCATCACTGACCAGCTATATGAAAAAATTTTAATGACAATGTCGGGTAGTGGTGGCGCACGCCTTTTTTCCCAGCACTCGGGAATTCGAGGCCAGCCTGGGCTACAGAATGAGATCCAGGACAGGCACCAAAGTTACACAGAGAAACCCTGTCTCTAAAAAAAAAAAAAACCAGAATAAATAAGTAAATAAATAAATGAATGAATGAATGAATGAATGAATGAATAAATAAATAAATAAAGTAAATAAATAAAAAGTGTCTGGTTCAAATAGAAGGCATTCGGACATCTCTGACAACATACTGCATCAGATTCAAAGCCACAAAGAACCGGGAGCCAGGGTGGAAAATGGGGAGAATGAAGCGAAAGAAGAGTCAGGGAGAAGAGACCAGGCAGGGGATCTGGCTAGGAAATTGAACAGACAGCAAGAGTCCTTCTCAGAGCCCTCCTAGCAAGCCCCACGAGCAGAACAGAGCTGGTAGACTGCAGACGCTATAGTCTCTTTTCCCTTTTTCCATTTACCACTTATGTTCTCTTCTGTAAAAGGATTAGCAGGATGAACTCAGTGGGAAAGGAGGCCCCTGTGGGATCCTGTTACCAGCCATCTGTGTTCTGTCCTTTACTTTCGAACAAGACGGCTCCAAAACTCTGAACTGGAGAGGGAGTTGGAACAGCATACAGATCAGCGGAGCTGTTGCTACCCGCTCTGACGCCTGCAGGATGACTCAATCCTCTGTGCCTGGAGGAGTCAGCTGTGGTCCCCTGGAGCCTCCTACTCTAGGGAGGAAAAAGCAGAGAAGTGGGAAAGGGGCTTGGAAAAACGGAAGGAGGACCCAGCTTTGGGGCAGGGATTCGGGCTGGAAAGGTAAATTGGGACACCCTGAGACCTCAGTGAACAGTTCCAGCTGATCATGGGGGAGGGAGGAATTTAAGGTACGAGCAAGAAGAGCACAATCTTCCGTAGGTTTTAGCTGCTGCCCAAGAGGGGTATACATACCGTGTGGAGGATGGCAGTCGGTAAAAGCCATATGGCTGTGTCCCCAGGAATTCAGCTCAAAACGCAAAGCTCACTCACCTCCCGGGTGGGTTTTGTCCAGGTACAGGCAGCTCCCGCTATTTCCTGGCTTTCAGAAGGTCGCGCCGACTCCTCCTGTTCCTACTGGGCACCATTAATACTTTAGAGCGTGTTTGTGCTGAACAGTTGCTAGCATCAGACCTCTCCCCTGGTCATTCACTCAGATCTCTGAGATACAGGCAATTAGGAAGAAGAAACCATGCCAGGAAGCTCCTAGGTAGCCTGCCTGTTTACCCTGCTTTCAGCTGCTTGTGTATCCATAGTGCCAAGAGGCATCTGGATTTACCCTATGCTAATACATAAACACGCTGCTCCACCCTACAACAACCCCAGGCTTCCCTCAAAGAACTGTCTTTTCTTTTGGCTCCTTATCACTCACCAATAAACAGTCCTCGTCCCCCCCCCCCCCCCCCCCCCCCCCCACCCTGGTTTGGCTTCCAGTTGCCATGGCAACTCAAAAGCAACGGGTTGAAGCTGCCAATAAAGGCATCTGCAAGAGCTCCGTACAGGCAGACTCCTTAAAAACAATAGTACAAAGTGGAATCACCGCTACATCCACCCTCCCCTTTCACCCCCCAGACACTCTCCATTGTTGGGTTTATGGAGAAACTGGCAGTTTTTGGAATATCCAAGAAAGGGGTTGCTTAACCCCAGAGGGAAGGTTTTCATGCCGTATACAATGATCTCTTTAAATCCTAGCCTAGAAATCTGACCAACTGTCAGGTGTTTGCAGCTGTACAAAGGCCAAGATATTTACAAAATAAGTCTTTCTGTGTTCTTTCCTCCTATTTCTTTTTCTGTTCTTATTGTTGTTATTCAAGACAGGGTTTTTCCATGTAGCCCTGGCTGTCTCGGAACTCACTATGTAGGCCAGGCTGTCCCGGAACTCAGAGATCCACCTGCCTCTGAGGCCTCCCAAGTGCTGGGACTAATGGCGTAGGTCACTCATCTCTCTGTGATTGCAGGGAAGAGAGTGGGTTGTCCTTATTTCGGGGGTAGAACTGCTGGCTGGTTTCACACAAAGAGATGGCTCTGTGGTTAAAACACTGGCTAGTCCTCCAGAAGACCTGGGTTTGGGTTTCCCAGCTCCCACATGGAGGCTCACGACTGTCTATAACGCTAGCTGTAAGGACTCTCACACCCTCTTCTGGTGACCGGGCACACATGTGATGCATAGACAAATGAAACCCTCATACACATAAACATAAAAATAGAAAAGCAGCCGGGCGGTGGCGGTGCACGCCTTTAACCCCAGCACTCGGGAGGCAGAGCCAGGCAGATCTCTGTGAGTTCGAGGCCAGCCTGGTCTCCAAAGCGAGTTCCAGGAAAGGCAAAGCTACACAGAGAAACCCTGTCTTGAAAAACCAAAAAAAAAAAAAAAAAAAAAAAAAAGAAAAAAAAGAAAAGAAAAGAAAAAGAAAAAAGAAAAGCATGAGCGGACTCTTGGTAATAGACAGTCAATAAGTATGAAAATCCTCTGAACAAAAGGGCTCCAATAGGGGCTGGAGAGATGGTGCAGTGGTTAAGAGCAATTGCTGCTCTTGCAGAGGACCTAGGTTCAGTTCCCAGCACTACACAGTGGCTCACAACCATCTACAACTCCAGTTCCAGGGGGATTGGATGTCCTCTTCCAACCTCTGAGGGCACCATAGACCCACACGACACACATACATACATGCCAGCAAAACATTCATACACATAAAATGACATACATAATAAATTCATTTTCTTAAAGTTCTCACATGGTCATATTAACTATCACTCTTGTCCGCATCCCCTGAGGTCCAGGTTACATGGCAACATTGCTAAGTGCCTATTCTCTGATCCAAACTTCCCAACTTGCATCCTTTCTGTCCCCTTTGCTTTTCAAACCACTGGTAAAGCTTTCTCTGCTGCACTTCCCTTGCCTGTAAAATGAGGAGTGTAACCGTATCTGTTCAGAGAGAGGGCTTTCACGGAGACGAAAGAAATCGAAATCTATAAAGTGAACAGAGCAGCATCTGGCTCTCTGTACCAAGTATCTCTGCTGTATCACCATCTACTTACTGGTGGACACAGTGTTCTGCTGGGAACAGACAAGGTACCCTCAAAGAATTCACAGTCTAAGCCGGGCAAAGTGGTATACACCTTAATTCCCAACACTCAGGAGGCAGAGGCAGGAGGATCTCTGTGAGTTCAAGGCCAGCCTGGTCTACAAAGCTGCAGAGCGAGTACTAAGACAGCCAGAGCTACACAGTGAGACCCTGTCTAGAAAAAAAACTAATAAAATAAAATATAAAAAATCCACAGTCTAAACTGTCACGCCAGAGAAGACCAAGCAATGGCATCGGGTAACGTGACCAGTGCTTCTCCCCAGGAAGCAAGGAAACAGAGGAGGAAGCCAGAAACTTTGCCTCAAAGAACTTAAGTTTTTCCCAAACAGATAAATGGTTCCTGTGTCGGTACGGCATTCCAAGTTACAAAAAGCAACTCACTCCATATAGCTCAGCAATTTTATTCTAAAGATATACATCCCAGAAAGTCAGGAAACAACAGACCAGAGGAACAAGACACAGCATTTTGGCATTTTTACCCTAATGCTTAATCATTAGCATGACTTAGCTGTTTCTCTCCTGGGCCGGGTCGCTTTCACCAGTATTAATTACTTCCTTTCTTTAAATTTAAAATGTATTTTTTTTCAATGTTGGGGATTGAACCCAGAGTCTCACATATGCTAGGTAATATTCTACAACTGAGTTTATTTATAGTCTTTCTTCCTTTTTGGGGACACCCAGCTTACAGTTTTTCTCCGTTGTTCTCATTCTTCACACTGTCTTTCTTGCTCCCAGGCTGTCATACATTCTTTCTTTTGGCAGCACAGGGGCTGGGACCTTGGTGCTCTGAGCTCTGAGCAAACACTTTCCTGCTGAGCTGCATCCCTAACCCCTTCTCTTTCAATTCGGATATTAGAGAGCAAACGATAATACGCCTGGGGCAGGGTGGCTCCTGCCTGTAATCCCAGTACTGGGAGGCTGAGGCAGGAGGATTGCACCTTTAAAGTCAGCCTGTTATTACATAAGTGTCTGTGCTGGCTAGTTTTCATGTCGATTTGACACAGTCCTTTCAGAAGAGAGAATCTCAACATGTCCCACCAGGTTGGCCTATGAGCAAGCCTGTGGTGCATTTCTTTGTTTTTTTGTTTTGTTTTGTTGTTTTTCGAGACAGGGTTTCTCTGTGTAGCTTTGTGCCTTTCCTGGAACTCGTTTTGGAAACCAGGCTAGCCTCGAACTCACGGAGATCCGCCTGGCTCTGCCTCCCGAGTGCTGGGATTAAAGGCCTGCGCCACCCAGCAGCATTTCTTGATTGTGAGAGGGTCCAGCCCACGGTGGGTGGTACCTGAGGGTGTGTTAGAAAGCAGGCTGAACAAACTATGAGAAGCAAGCCAGTATGAAGCATTCCTCCCAGTTCCTGCCTTGATTTTCTTCAATGGTGGACCATGATATGGAAGCGTAAGCAAAACGAAACCTTTCCTCCCCAAGTTGCTTATGGTTATGGTATTTTATCACAGCCATAGCAACCCTAACTAAGACAGAGCTCCAGGCCAGCCTGAGCTACAGTGAGACCCAGCCTCAAGAAACAAAACAAACAAAAAAGCTGGGTGACGGCCGTTATGGTCCTCACCTTTACCCAGCACTCGGGAGGCAGACGCTGACAGATCTCTATGAATGTGAGTCTGGCCTGATCTGTAGAGTGAGTTCAAGGCTTGCCCAAGAGGTGCACGGTGAGACTGACTCAAAACATCAAAACCCAGCGGTGGTGGCACAAGCCTGAAATCCCAGTGCTTGGGAGGTAGAGGAAGGAGGAGAGGCGTTCAAGGCCAGTTTTGTTTACACAGTGAGTCTGAGGCCAGTCTGGGCAACATAAAATCTGTATGTAGCACACAGAGATGGGGTGGGGGTGGGAAGAGCAGCAGGATGGATCAGCAGGTAAAGTGCTTGCTGACGGGAAATGCCAGCTTAAAGGCCTGATCTGACCTCCACATACCTGCCTTACCTGCCTTGCACACACACACACACACACACACACACACACACACACACATCCCCCAAATTAATTAATTAATTAATTAATTTAATTAGAGGAAATGGGGGAGGGCTGAGAGAGAGCGAGAATCTGAGCCTGCTCTTCCTATGCCACGTATGTTGTAAGTCAATAGTCAGGTTCTTGACTGTCAAAGCCTAGTGATTGTAGCCATCACCAAACCAAGCCAAGTGCTCATCATTGTACACATATTAGCTCTTTTAATCCTTTGTTTGTCTGTTTTTTGAGACTGGATTTTTCTGTGTAGCCCTGGCTGTCCTGGAACCCACACTGTAGCTCAGGCTGGCCTCAAACTCAAGTGCTGGGATTAATGGCATGTATCACCACCACCCAGCCTTTATTTAATCCTCTTAATTCAATGAAGTAGATATAATTTTTGTTCAGTTTCGTTGTTGTTTTAAAACAGTGGTTCTCGCCATGCGGTGGTGGCGCACGCCTTTGCAGAGGCAGGCAGATCTCTGTGAGTTCGAGGCCAACCTGAGCTATAGAGTGAGTTCCAGGACAGCCAGGGCTACACAGAGAAATCCTGTCTCGGAAAAAAAACAAACCAGTGGTTTTCAACCTTCCTAACGCTGTGACCTTTTAATAAATTCTTCATTTTGTGGTGACCCCCTAGCCACAAAACTGTTTTCGTTGGTACTTCATAACTGATTTTGCTGTTATGAATCGTAATGTAAATATCTGCTTCACAGGGTATCTGATATGTGACTTTAAAGGGCTCGAGATGCCCCAAGTTGGGAACCACTATTTTAAAGAGTCATATTATGTAGCCCAGGCTTGCAGGGAATTTGAAATCTTTATGCTTCAGCCTTCCAAATGCTAAGATTCCAGATTTCTGTTACCATGCAGATCTATTCACATTTTTAACTCAATGAGATTTGATATCTTTCCTTTCACTGGACTCTTTCCAGGACTAAGACAGGAGCTTTATTGATTGATTGATTGATTGATTGATTGTAGGTAGTACTGGGAATTGAACCCAAGGCATTATGCATACTAGGCAAGCACGCTATCACTGAGCTATTTCTCCAGCCTGAGACTTAGTCACCTTTTTTTTTCTTTGTTTTTTTTTCTAGACAGGGTCTCACTATGTAGCTCTGTCCTGGAACTCACTTTGTAGACCAGGCTGGCCTTGAACTCACAGAGATCTGCCTGCCTCTGCCTCCTGAGTGTGGGGATTAGAGGCATATGTCACCATGCCTGATGGGAAACATTTTTAAGAATAGCAGGATATTTATTCTAAAAGTGATAGAAGGGCTGGCAAAACGGTTCACTTGCTGCCAAGCCTGACAACCTGAGTTGGATTCTCGGGACCCACTGGTAGAAGGAGAGAACTGACTCCTGCAAGTTGTCCCTGACCTGCACACACAGATATACACATGAATAAATGAAGTTTGGTTTTTTGGTTTTTCGAGACAGGGTTTCTCCGTGTAGTTTTGGTGCCTGTCCTGGATCTCACTCTGAAGACTAGGCTGGCCTCGAACTCACAGAGATCCTCCTGGCTCTGCCTCCAGAGAGTGCTGGGTTAAAAGGTGTGCGGCACCACTGCCCGGCATAAATGAAGTTTAAAAAAAAATTAAAAATTAAAATTAAAATTAAAAATTAAAAAAAAAAACATAGAAGAACTTTAAAGCAAATGTGTATTTTAGAAAAATTACCCTTGCTGCAGAATGTAAAATACACTCCAGGAACCCAAAGAGCATGGAAAGACAGCTTGAGATACTAGCTCAGAGCAAGTACGGGAGGGAAGTAAGTGGAGACAGGATGATAAGTTTGATATGACGTCATCAGTCACATGTTAGTATCGCTGTTAGTATTCAGGGTCTTGCTATGTGGCCTTCGTTTCTCAGGCTGGCCTGTGCTTGTGACTGCCTCAGTTTCCTCAACAGCTGAGATGATGCTTGCAGCAGCGTCACACATGGATTCATGTATTATTTGCACCAGTAAATATTTCATAGCTTCCAGGAAAAGTGCTGTGCCCTAAGGAATGACAATGAGTAAGATGGGCCATGGCCCCTCCCTCAGGAGAGCTTACTAAGGCGTGTGGACTGGAGCGGAATTAGTGATAAGTACAGTGTGGGATGATTCACTGGCTTCTGATTGGCTGGCCCCAACACGCAGGCTTTTCCCACCGAACTACTTCTGGAGCAGAGGGTAAAAGGATAAAACTAGGAGGGAAGACCGAGGGCAATTTGGGGAGAGTCTTGTATGCCATCCAGGCTTTACCTTGGAGCCTTTAGGAAGCTACTGGAAATGTGTGAGCAAGAAATATCTTGGACATAAATATTTGTTAGCAAATTCAAGACTTACTCCTCTTTAGCACTCGGAATTCCTCCAGGGCTAATTAGCCTGTTGGAGAGGATGACGATGCTCCAATCCTCTTCTCATAGTCTGCCCTCTAGTGGCAAGAAGGAAGTCTGCTCGTGCAGGAACCACCGGTTTGTTAGGGTTCTGTTAGCCGCTTTGGTTTTAAATCTTCCGGTGAAGAGCGTGGAGAGATGCTGAGCAGCTCCCAGCACCTAACTACTGGGTCACAGCCACCTGTAATTCTAGTTATAGAGGATTGGACGCCTTCTTCTGACCTTCACAGGGACCAGGCATGCATGTGGTGCACATGCATGCTGTGTGTGTGTGTGTGTGTGTTTGTGTAGAGAGAGAGAGAGAGAAGAGGGGGAAAGAGATATCTGCTTCCCTCACTCTCAACTTTTTAAAAATTTATTTACTTTTATTTTGTGTACATTGTTTTATCTGAAGGTAAGTCTGTGTGAGAGTGTCAGATCTTGGAGTTACAGACAATTGTTAGCTTCCATGGGGATGCTGGGATTTGAACCTGGGTCCTTTAGGAAAGCAGTCAAGTGCCTTATCCGCTGAGCTATCTTTCCAGGCCCCACTCTCAACTTGTAATCCATCAGTATTTGTATAAATTTTTTACATTTATTTATTTGGTAAGTGTGTGTGTGTGTGTGTGTGTGTGTGTGTGTGTGTGTATGAGAGAGAGAGAGAGAGCGAGCGACTTGCAGGAGTTGGTTCTCTTTCCACCGTGTGGTCCTGGGGGTCAGACTTGGAGGGAAGTGCCATCTGACCCATCTTCCCAGCCCTGTTCGTTTTTTAAGACAGTGTCTCATTTCGACAAAGCTGGCCTCAAACTCGATATGTAGCCAAGGCTAACCCTCAGCTCCTGATCCTCCTGCCTCTCTACCTCCTGGGTGCTGGAATAGGAGGCATAAGCCACCTCACCCAACTGAACACCAACTGATTGGCTCTGAATGTCAGTAACCCCTGCTTCTCTCAGGAAGAGTCTCTCAGCTGGTTTTCAGCAGAGACCACACATGCGTTCCAGGTTCTCTCGTAGTTCCTGAACACACACTCACCAGCTGGTTTCTTACCCCCGGCTCCCCCTACTCCACCCTACCCCACCCTACCCTACCTCCACCTTCACAGTTTTGAATGCTTTTCTATTCCAGGGCTGTGCAGCTCTCTCAGCCGGCAGCCATGAGCAGTCAGCAAAGCTTAACTCTGCTGCCCCCAGGTGGTAATTTAGTGAAGTACATATTTCTCTTGGAACCATTTCATCCTGCAAAGATCTTTAAACTTGATGTTTTAGTGGCTGGCATCTACTTCCTCTAAGTCTGAGCTGTAAAAGGACATTGCTCCCCTTGGCACAGATCCAAAGAATGAATGTGCAAAAAGAAAAAACAAGAGCGGGGTCTGGGTAGATGACTCAGGGGGTAAGAACATTTTCTGCTCTTGCAGAGAACCCGGATTTCGTTCCCAGTATCCACATGGTCACTCACAACCGGCTGTTACTCTAGTTACAGAGGATTTCGATTCTCTCTTCTGGCCTCCAAAGACAACAGACACACGTGTGGTGTGCACACATATGTAAAACACTCACAAAATGAAAATCTTTTTAAAAATCCACAAACTCGCAAGTCTCCCCCGCCCCCAAGTATTCATCATTCTTGGTATTACCATTTCTTAGCTATGAGCAACAGGCTCACAGCAGCTTTGAGAAGGGCAGGTTTAGAGCAGCATCATTTTTATTTGAAAAGAATCCCATCCCCCTCCATACCTTCACCCTCAGTCCCTTGCCCCAAAGTCCCGTGTTTCTAAGACAGAGCTCTGATAACACCCACTCTGGTAGGAGTAGAATTAATCTATGTACATCAGAGCTGGCAAGGTGGCTCAGGTGTAAAAGCACTTGCCATGCAAGCTTGACAGCCTGAGTCGGATCCCTGGAACCCACAAGGAAGGAGAGAACCAACTCCCCCAAGTTGTCCTCTGACCTCCACCTGCAAATCTGAGGCACAGGTTTGTACAACAAGCATGCTAATAATAAATAGAACGAATTTTAAAAAGGAATCTGTTGGTTGGAAATAAACATTAGGACCTTTTCTCAAAACCCCAATTGATTTAAACACTCAGTGGCAATGTTCCTTTGGCGTTCCCATTGGTTGGGAAGAACTCACTCCTTGACTCAGTACAAAGTGGGCCTTTAAATCGAAACCAAGACTAAGATTTTATCTTACCTCTTCTGCCCCTAAAAGGGAGATTCTGTGACTAAACACTGATGTGGGTTTTCTAATCCAGCACATACACACCACGTATAGTAAGTTTTATGCCAGAAGTTTTCTCTAAAGCCAGAAGATTTAAGGTTTCTAGTAGATTCCCTCCCCCCATCCAAGCCCTCTGTTCACCCAGGAATTTGTGATGGAAATAACCCTGCCTGCTGGAGTAGAGCTGCATACCAGTGCTGCAGAGGGCAGACTGGCCGTTGCCATGGGCGAGAGAGTGTTTGTCTAGAACTGTCTGTACTGGGTGGTAGGCCTAAAAGCTGCTTAGTTCAGAGCTGATGGGATTAGAGCTGAGTTAGTTCCTCCGTATCACAGACAAGGAAACAAAGGCCCAAGACCTTAGCTAAAGGATTTCATCACGGCCCTAGGGAAAGGTACAGTCAGAGTTGTATTCTCTGCAATGCATTGTACTACCCTTTGCAATAAGACACCCACCCCAGCGGGGATAAAGGTGTAACACGATGGTGGAGTGCTTACCTAGCATTTGCTGAGGTCCTGGGTTCAACGCAGGTCCACTAATGCCAGGGTGCTAGTCCAGACTACGAGTCCTACATAGAAGTCCTAAGACTCTCAGATGGGCAACAGTGGGCATGCATATGTTTGTATTTGTATTTCTGCTTGTTCAAATTACATGTGCACACCTGAAGGCAATTATACGGACTGGGTATTCGTATAGCTCTCTGATTTTTTGAAAGTTGTTATATCTCAGTGCATCTTTTTTTTGGGGGGGGGGGGGGGGGTCCAAGACAGGATTTCTTACAAAGCCTTGGCTGTCCTAAAACTTGCCCTGTAGCCAGATGGCAGTGACTCATGCCTTTAATCCCAGAACTCAGGAGGCAGAGGCAGGCAGATCTCTGTGAGTTCGAGGTCAGCCTGGTCTACAGAGCAAAATCCAGGACAGGCACCAAAACTACACAGAGAAACCCTGTCTCAGACAAAACAAATAAACAAACAAACAAACAAACAAACTTGCTCTGTAGACCAGGCTGGCCTGGAACTCAGAGATCTGCCTGCCTCTGCCTCCCCAGTGCTGGGGCTAAAGGTGTGGGCCAGCTCACTTGCCTTCAGTACATCTTGAAAGCAAAATGAGAGGAAAGTATAGTATCTGTATATCTCTTTTTGAATATGGTGCCACAAACCTGTAGTCCCAGGACTAGGAAGACCAAGGCAAGAGGATTGAAAGTCAAGGGCAGCCTGTCCTACATGAGACCCTGTCTCAGAAATGAAGGAGTCCTGGTTCCTTTTCTATGGCTGTGAAGAGACACTGTGACCAAAGCAATTTATAAAAGAAAGCATTTCGTTGGGAGCCTGCTTATAGTTTCAGAAAGTGAGTCCACTATGGTCATCATGGTGAGGAACATGGCAGGATATAGGCATGGTACTGGAACAGTAGCTGAGAGCTTACATATTGAGACAACACCATGGGGGTGGGGAGGATGGTGTAGGATTTTGAAACTTCAAAGGCCACCACCTCACCCCACCCCACCCCCGTGACACACTTCCACCTCCTCCAATAAAGACACACTTTCTTTTTATTTTATTACTTTTTTATTTTTTCAAGACAGGGTTTCTCTTTGTAGCCCTGGCTGTCCTGGAACTTACTCTGTAGACCAGGCTGGCCTTGACCTGGCAGAGATCTGCCTGCCTCTGCCTCCCCAGTGCTGGGATTAAAGGCGAGTACTACTGGCTAAGTACCCTGGCTAAGGCCATACTTCCTAATCCTTCCCAAACAGTTCAATCAACTGGGGACCAAGCCTTCAAACAGATGAGCTTATGGGGGCCATTCTCATTCAGACTACCAGAGAAGGAAGGATTCAACAGTGGGATTTAAAAGTGCTTAGCACAGGCACTAACATAAAGTAACTGTTGTGTTCTTTCTTGTCTTTTTTACGTTTTTTTTTTTTTTAGACTTACATATTTTATTTCATGTGTATGATTGTTTTCCTTGTATGTGTGGCTGTGCCTGGTGCTCAGGGACTGGAGTTGTAGACAGCTGTGAGCTGTCATGTGGATGCTGGGAAACTAAGCCAGGTCCCCTGCAAGAACAAGCGTTTCAACAACTGAGCCATCTTTCCCGTCCTCTTGTGTCATTTCTATTATGTGTTCCTGTGATGAACACATATGCCAGAGTGCCAAGTCACCTGAGCTAGACACCTTAATCTTTTCACTTAATTTTCACAACCAATCTTTGAAGTAGGTTCCCATGTTATCTGCTCAACACTGATGATAAAACTAGAAAGGTTGAATGTTTTGCCCAAGGCCACCGACTAAGAAGGAGGTATGGAAGATCAACACTAGGTCTGGTGGGACTTTGTGGTACATACCTGTAATTCCAGAACCGCTGATCAGGGGGACAGCAAGGTCCAGGCCAGCCCCACCAACATATTGAGCTCCAGGACAGCCTGGGCTACACAACAGCTAATAATACCCTGTTTCAAAATAAAACAGTCAACAAACAAACAAACAACAACAAAACAAATCTAATATTACTGCCTGTTATCATTTTTCTTAACACTTAAAAATTTTATATATAGCCAGGTGGTAGTGGCACATGCCTTTAATCCCAGGACTCAGGAGGCAGAGGCAGGTGGATCTCTGAGTTTGAGGCCTACATAGTGAGTTCCAGAACAGTTAGGGCTACACAGAGAAACTCTGTCTTGAAAAACAAAACAAAACAAAAATTACATATATAATTATTTAGTATGTGTGTGTGTGCGCGCGCGCGTGTGTGTGTGTGTGTGTGTGTGTGTGTGTGTGTGTGTGTGTGTGTGTGTACAAGACACAGCATGTATGTGAAGGTCAGAAGACATCTTTCAGGAGTCAGTTGTCTCCTTCCACCATGGGGTGGGTCCCTGCGATCAAACTCAGGTTGCTAGATATGACAGCAAGTGACTTTACCCACCGAGCCATCCCACTGACGTCCCATCCCCATTTTGTACATTTTTGAGGTAAAGTCTCACATAGCCCAGGCTAGCCTCAAACTTGCTACGTGCAGCTAAAGATCTTAAACACCAGTTTCTCCTTCCTCTACCTCAGAAGTGTAGGATTACAGGAATATATCATGAAACCAAACTCATGTCTTTAATCTTAATGGTTTATGTCTTGATTACAGAAAAGAGGAGGGATAATTCATCTTCTACTCTGGAGCATTTAGACTTTTTTTTGGTTAGAATTCTAAATCCAAATATATTAGATGCACAGTGCTTGTGGAATGGGCTAGCCTGTGCACATAAATACTTGTTTAATTTTTCTTTCTTTTTTCTTAAAGGTTTATTTATTTATTTTATGTATATGAGCGCTCTATCTGCATGTACACCTTTATGCCTGAAGAGGGCATCAGATCCCACTACAGATGGTTGTGAGCCACCATGTGGGTGCTGGGAATTGAACTCAGGACCTCTGGAAGAGCAGCCGGTGCTCTTAACCACTGAGCCCTCTCTCCAGACCCCTCATTTTTCTTTGGAGACAGCATCTTGTATATCCCAGGCTGGTCTCTGTAGACCCAAACTAGCTTTGAACTCCCAGTTCTTCTACCTTTGCCTCCAAGTGCTGAAATGACAGGGTGTGCCACACCACACTTAGTTTAAGTATGGGTTTGGGTTGGTTTCTTTTTTGGCTGGGGGAGGGGGCGATGAGGTTTCTCTGTGTAGCAGTCTTGGCTGTCCTGGAACTCACTCTGTAGGCCAGGCTGGCCTTGAACTCACAGAGATCCACCTGTCTCTGCCTCCCCAGTGTTGGGATTAAAGAGGTGCACCAGCACCACCTAGCAATTAGGTTTTTTTAAGATTTATTTTTATTTTGTGTGTGTGTGTGTGTGTGTGTGTGTGTGTGTGTGTGTGTAGGTATATGTACATGAGTGCAGGTGCCCATAGAGTCAAGAAAAGGCTGTCAAATCTGGAGTTAGAGTTATCTGTAGGTGTTGGGAACAGAATGTGGGTCTTATGTGAGAGTAGTATATGTTCTTTTCTGTTGACGTAACTTAACCATCTCTCTAGCTCCAAATTATAGTTTGACTTTTTAAATTTATTCATTTTTATTTTATGTGAATTGGTGTTTTGGCATGGGTGTCGGGTCCCCTAGAATTGGAGTTACAGAGACTTATGAACTGCCATGTGGGTGCTGGGAATTGAATCCATATCCTCTGGAAGAGCACTCAGTGCTCTTAACCTCTAAGCCATCTCTCCAGCCAGTTTGATTTTTTTTTTCCCCGAGACAGGGTTTCTCTGTGTAGCTTTGCGCCTTTCCTGGAACTCACTCTGTAGCCCAGGCTGGCCTCAAACAAAACAAAACAAAAGAGAAAAAGAAAAAACAAAACAAGGAAAAAAGTCTTATTATTAATTTAGTAGTAGTAGTGCATGGGTGAGAAACAGAGAGACAGAGGAGGTGAGGGAGAGTAGGGGGGAAGGAAGGAGGGGGGAGAAAGAATGAGCTATCTGATAATCCTGGAAATAGCTTTGGGACAAGAAAGCACCTTGGCTTGTTTACATTCTCTCATTCCTCAACAGCCCTTTCCATTACCTATCCACAGCCTCTGAAATCCTCCACACTGACGCTGTAGAGCCTTTCTGTCTCAGTACAACTGAAGTCGTGACAGAAATAACTAGCATTAGAACCTTACAGTCAAAAAGACTCCAAACCTAGGCAGTGGTGGTGCACACCTTTAATCACAGCACTTGGGAAGCAGAGGCAGGTGGATCTTTGTGAGTTTGAGGCCAGCCTGGTCTACAAAGCCAGTTACAGGACACCCAGGGCTACACAGAGAAACCCTGTCTAAAATAAATAAATAAATAGATAAATAAAATTAAATTTAAAAAAAAATACTGTAATCCTAACACTCAGGAGGCAGAGGTAAAAAAAAAGGACCTCTATGAGTTCAAAACCATCCTGGTCGGGACTGGAGAGATGGCTCAGCAGTAAAGAGCATTGGCTGCTTTTCCAGAGGACCTGAGTTCAGTTTCCAGTAACCACATGGTGGCTCACAACCACCTATAATGAGATCTGAAGCCCTCTTCTGGCCTGCAGTCTGTCTGCAGATAGAGGACTCATACACATAAAATAAATAAAGAAATAAATCTAAAAAACAAACAGAACCCCAGCCTGGTCTACATAGTGAGTTCCAGTCAAGTCAGGACTACAAAGTAAGATCCTGTCTCAAAAATGAAAACTAAGTCATTACCTTTCTCATCAAATCAATCTCTACTTTAATGTTTGTTTGTCTGTTTTTTCAAGACAAGTTTTCTCTGTGTAGCTTTGGAGACTGTCCTAGAACTCAATCTGTATAGACCAGGCTGACCTCGAACTCACACAGATCCTCCTGCCTCTGCCTTCCAAGTGCTGAGATTATAGGTGTGCACCACCACTGCCTAGACACTTTTAATTTTTAATAGAAGCAATATTTCAGCCGGGCGGTGGTGGCGCACACCTGTAATCCCAGTACTCGGGAGGCAGAGGCAGGTGGATCTCTGTGAGTTCGAGGCCAGCCTGGTCTACAAATCGAGTTCCAGGACAGCCTCCAAAGCTATAGAGAAACCCTGTCTCAAAAATAAATAAATAAAAAAATAAAAATAGAAGCAATATTTCTATAAAAATTTCCCAGCCTGCAAGTGGTGATGCACACCTTTAATCCCAGCACTCAGGAGGCAGAGGCAGGCAGACCTTGGAGTTTGAGGCCAGTCTGGTCTATAGAGTGAGTTCCAGGACAGCCAGAGCTACACAGAGAAACCTCTTGAAAAACAGAACCAAACAAAAAAATTTCTCAAGGTTTAGTACTCAAGAGGTAGAGGCAGAGGCAGATGGATCTCTGTGAGTTTGAGGCCAGCCTGGTCTACATAGCAAGTTTCATACCAGCCAGGCCTACATACATATAATATACATCAATATAAAAAAATAAATTAGCTGGGTGGTAGTGGCACACGCCTTTAATTCCAGCACTTGGGAGGCAGAGGCAGGCAGATCTCTTTGAGTTCGAGGCCAACCTGGTCTACAGAGTGAGTTCCAGGACAGGCTCCAAAGCTACACAGAGACACCCTGTTTGAAAAACCAAAAGTAAATAAATAAATAAATTCTCTAAGCCTCCTTATTACCTTAGACTTCTTTCAACTCACTTGCCATTTACTAACTACAGTCATGTTAAAACAAAAATCCAGGGATGGGCCTAAACCTGTGGTCCCACCTACGCGGCAAGCTGAGGGAGACAAGCAGCCTGAGTGAAGCAGTGAGAGCCTCCTGCCCAATAACAAACCACAATTAGTCAAGTTATTCTTTTGTTTAAAAGTAGTCATGACAGCTGACGAGATGGCTTGGCTGGTAAAAGCATTCACTGCCAAATGTGACGACAACCTAAGTTTGATTCCCAAGACCTACAAAATGGAAGGAGAGAACTGACCCCCAAAAGTTGTCTGACATTCACATGCAAGCTACGGAACACACACTATCCCTCCACATAAATAGGTGTGTTATTTATTATTTGTGTGTGTGTGTGTGTGTGTGTGTGTGTGTGTGTGTGTGTGTCTGTATTTGCAAGCGTGCACACACACATAAGTACAGGTTCCTGCAGAGGCCAGAGGAGGTGGAGTTACAGGTGTTTGTGAGCTGCCTGATGTGGGTGCTGGCATCCAACTTCCGTCCTATGGAAAAGTAGGTGCCCTTAACCAGTAGGCCATTGCTCCAGCCCCAGATGTCTTTTTTTAAATTAAAAGTTGGGGCTGGAGCGGTGGCTCAGCAGTTAAGAGTGCTGGATGCTCTTCCAGAGGACTGGATTAGATTCCTAGCATCCCACATGGTGACTCACAACTATCTGGAATTCTAGTCCGCAGAGATTCAACACCATCATCTGGCTTCCAAGGGCACCAGGGACACGTGTGCACAGATATTTGTGCAGACAAACACTCCTATAAATAAAGTAAATAAATAATTTTTAAATTAAAAGTAGTAAAGGGCTGAAGAGTGCTTAGAGTGCTTACCTAGCATTCCCAAGACCCTGTGTTTAACCCCAAGTACTACACAAAGAAGTAATCTCCACCAGTTCTTCCCTCCTCTTCCTCCTCTCTGCCTGGTGGTGAGAACCCATCCAGAGTTTCATACATGGTAGGTTGTGCTGGCACCTTTTGTCAACTTGACACAAGTTAGAGTCATCTGAAAGGCGGGAACCTCCAGTGAGAAACTGCCTGCATAAGACATGGCTGCAAGTTGTTTTCTTAAGTAGTGATTGATGGGGAAGGTCCAGCCCACTGTGGGTGGTGCCAACCTCGGGGTGGTGGTTCTGGGTTCTATAAGAAAGCAGGCTGAGCAAACCCTGAGGAGCAAGCCAGGAAGCAGCACCCCTTCTGCCTCAGTGTCTGCCTCCCAAATCCTGCCCTGTTTGAGTTCCTGTCCTGACTTCCTTCAGTGATGAACAGCAATATGGGAGTGTAAGCCAAATAAACCTTCCCCAGCTTGCTTTCTGCTCGTGGTGTTTCATCACAGCAACAGAAATTCTAACTAAGACAGTAGGCAACAGTCCCACCACCATGCTACATCCCCCAGCTCAACATCTTCCCGTTCTTCCAAGAATGATTCTAAGAATTCCTGTCCAAGACCTGGAAGAGACGCCGAGTGCTGTGGCCTCTACCTGCCTGTGCACTCACTTTTTCTGTTTTGTTGTTGTCAGGCAGGGTGTCTCTGTGTAGCCCTGGCTGTCCTGGAACTCACTCTGTAGCCCAGGCTGGCCTCAAACTCACAGATCTGCCTGCCTCTGCCTCCCGAGTGCCGGGATTAAAGGTGTGCGCCACCACTATGGGCCATTCACTCACTTTTTATGTTGCTGTAGCCTATTATGTTCCAGCCATCCTGGCTTCAATTTCTGGAATGTTCAAAATTCTATTCTCCTACATTAAGGGGTGTGTGTGTGTGTGTGTGTGTGTGTGTGTGTGTGTGTGTGTATGGTGTGTTGTATGTGTATGGTGGTGAGAGGCCAGAGAGATCAACATAGGTGTTTTCACTCTCTACCACTGAAGACTGACTAGGCTGGCTGGCTGGCCAGTGAACTGGAGGGAGTCACTGACCTCTGCTTCCTCCTTCCCCCAGGGTTGGGGTTACAAACTCTCCACCCACCATCCAGCCAGCAATCCTCCTGCCATGTCTCCCACATGCTAGCACCACAGCATGCAGCTCTCTCACCCACTTTACTCCAGCCCTTTAAATACAAAATTCCCATGGAGCAGGTAAAACCAGGGGAGAGCTGTCCTCGGAAAAGCATAACAGTAATATGCTCTCTTTATTGAACTGCATTTGGTTGTAGTATTTTCGAGGTTTATTGTGGGTACAGGAGGAAGTAGTCCTTTCAATTTCTCTCCTAGTGTACCATATTGTCAAAGGTGGCATTGTTCCTAAACTTTGCTCTTTGAGGGAAAGGACAGGAAGTTGCAAGTCTTATCCCCAGGAAGGCTGATGATTTTCCTCAAGTCACCAGACTGTTCTTGCTTTGAACACTACATCTTGTTACAATTGATTGCTTTCTTCTCGTTTTATTGGTTGCCAAGGAGCTGGCAAATTTTTTTTCTTCCTTCCTTAGTGAATCTGGAACTTCCCAGAATAGTTTGTGAGATACACTCATTCTTTGGTCTTTCCCACCCCTACACTCCCTTTCCTTTCTTTCTTTTTTTTTATTTTTGGTTTTTCAAGGCAGGGTTTCTCTGTGTAGCTTTGCACCTTTCCTGGAACTCACTTGGTAGCCCAGGCTGGCCTCAAACTCACAGAGATCCACCTGCCTCTCCCTCCCAAGTGCTGGGATTAAAGGCGTGCGCCACCACCGCCCGGCTTCCTTTACCTTTCTAATATATTTTGTCTTGCTATTTATTTTTGCGACTTTCGTTTTGTTTTGTTTTTGTTTGTCTTCTGAGACAGGGTTTCTCTGTTTAGCTTTGGAGCCTGACCTGGCACTCACTCTGTAGACCAGGCTGGCCTCGAACTCACAGAAATCCACCTGCCTCTGCCTCTGGAGTGCTGGGATTAAAGGCATTAGCCACCACTGCCTGGCTATTTTTCTGATTTTTTTTTTTCCTCCGAGTCAGGGTTTCTCTGTGTAGTTTTGGTGCCTATCCTGGATCTTGCTCTGTAGACCAGGCTGGCCTTGAACTCACAGAGATCCACCTGCCTCTGCCTCTCCCGGTGCTGGGGTTAAAGGCCTGCACCACCATCGCCCAGCCTTCTTTGCAAGAAGAAAAAAATGTTCTCCAATGAATGAATTATTTCAGGTAAAATAAGGCAAGACTAGGCATGTAGTTCAGTGGTACAGCACATACTTAGTGAGTATGAGGCAGGCAGATCTCTGTGAGTTTGAGGCCAGCCTGGTCTGCAGAGATAGTTTCAAGACAAAGGAACTATACAAAGGGTTACTATTACTACAGGGCTACACAAAGAAACCCTGTCTCAAAAAAACAGACAAACAAACAAAAAAGAATTAAAAGAGTTATGAATGACTCTAAAATCGTTATGTTCTTTGACCTAGTAATTCTACTTCTGAAAATGTAAAACTATCCTTTCCACCAGATCGTTGCCATCAAGGACATGGGTCACGTGCAGCCCATCAAGCTGGCTAGGATAACCAAAGTGATATGCAGGACCAGTTTGCAGGGACAGTGCATGCACGCAGGCGTGCATGGAACTTATGGATGATACCAGCTGCTTTATCATTAGAAACATCAAAGGCATCACTGGAGAAGGTAATTGCTCACCCTATCGGAGTGAGAAAGAAAGGCTCACAGGTTGTGCTAACCTTGCTGCTGGGTCCTGGATATTCACCACTTGGTCAGTGATGACCTGCAACTATTAAATAAAGCTTTTTTTTTTTTTTTTTTTTTTTTTTAGCTGAGGATCAAACCCAGGGCCTTTTGCTTGTTAGGCAAGCGCTCTACCACTGAGCTAAATCCCCAACCTTGCATTTGTATTTTTTTAAAAATTTAATCCTAAAAAAAATACGAGGCCTGGAGAGATGCTCAGTGGTTGAGAGCATCTGCCCTTCCAGAGACCCAGATCAATTCCTGGCACCCACAAGGTGGCTCTCAGCCATCTGTAGTTCCATTTCCAGAGGATCCCATGACCAGTTCTGACTTCCAAGGGCACCGGGCACACAAATAGCTCACAGATATACATGTAGGAAAAACAATAACAACAACAACAACAACAACAACAAAAAAAAAAACCCAAATAGATGAAATGCAATTAAAAAGAAAATTGTAACAGAAGAAGGAGAAAGTCCGTGTGTGAAGATGCATTATACTGTAACAGTGAAAACAGGCCTTTAAGCAAGAATGTTAGACAGTAACAGCTATTTCTCAGAGAAGTGTGATGCTTAAATGAGATGATGCATGCAAATTTCTTAGCATGTCACTCAATGTACAAAGTATATACTTTAAACACTGGCTGGTTGGTTTCAATGCTAGTAAGCAAGCCGTATCCAGCACACAGCCTTTAATCCCAGCACCCAGGAAGCAGAGGCAAGAGGTTCTCTGAGTTCAAGGCCAGCCTGCTCTACAGAGTGAGTTCCAGGACAGCCACGACTATGCAGAGAAACCCTGTCTCAAAAGAAAAATTGAGAGGATGAGGGTTAAATAAAATTTTGTGTGCTGACCTATGACTGGCAGTTTATTCAGCTGAAGTTACATTTACAAATATTTGCTACTTGGCAGATATTGTTTGAAGTATTGGGGGTGTAAGATATAGCAGAATAAAGTCCTTTATTTCCATTGACCAGAAAGAATTTGGCAGGTAGAGGAAACAGGATATAGTGGTCAGAGATCTTTCATCGACAATGAAAAGTCACTGGGTAACTAAGATTAATCACCTCTAGGATTGGGAAATGAGGTTCACAGTTAGGTGCTCCAGGACAATGATCCATATCTAACTATCCACTGCCATTGCTAAGTACAGATATATGGGGGGGGGGGCAGTTAAACTGCCAATGCCATTGGAACAGACACCAGACACCAGTTTTTCATTGTGGCCTCTGTCACCCAGGAATCCCTTCTTCCTGCAGATGTCTATTCCACCAAATTTCTCTCCCTTGAATTGCTAACTCCCAAAAGCCCCCTTCCCCCCAACAAAAACCAAACAGCAAAAAGTCACGTGTGGTTGTACCCCCAAAATCAGAACATGCAAGAAGCCCAAGCAGAAAGATCACTGTGAATTCGGGGCCAGCCTTGGGTACACAGTGAGCTCCAGGCTAGTCTAAGCTGTGCAGTGAGACTCATTCTGAAACAGATGCACAAACACGCACTGGGCAGCCATCTGCTGCTGTGCCCAGACACTGTGCCCACTCCCTGCTTTAAGGGAAGCTGAAGAAGTACGTGGTACTTGCCGTTTCTTACAATTCTGCCTCTAACCAGGACTCGGGGCCTGGGAATTCAGGAAGAGGCTTCTTGAGATCACTTTCCCAAAGCAACAACAAAAGTCCACTGGAGAGGAAGGGCGTGGGATGATAAAAGGTTAGAGAAATAAGCAGGAGCCCGGTAATTCAGGGTTTCCAGGAGAAAATAAGGAAATGATTTTTACCTGAGGACTAGCATGATTGGATTTGTGGGTTTTTTTTTTTTTTTTTTTTTTTATTATATGATTGTAGTGACTGCTGCCACGGACAGCGGGGAGGCAAAAGCCGAGGAGGGAGACAAATTACGAGGCCATTGAAGGAGTTCAAACTAGAGTTCTTGGTACCTGGACTGATGCCGGGGGAGAGAATGGAAACATTGGGTGAGGGGGACTAGCAGAGCATGCCGACGAGGTCAGGGGAAGAAGACAATCAAATACTGGTGCTTTGTTGCTGATCCCTGTCATCTGCCATGCTTCCCCTCTACGCTCTTACTCTTCATCTTTCCTCTGCAGCTACACTGTGGTGATGACTGTAGCTTCAGAGGAAAGGCTTCTCTGTGAGACGAGAGGTACTGGCGATGGAGTCCCGGCTGTGCACAGTGTTTTTTCACTGAGCCACGCCCTCATCCGCTCTTCTTTTCACTTCTTCCCAGCCCACGGGCCACACTGGAGTCAACGTAACCTTCAAAAACGTAAAGCGAAATCTCAGCTTCCGTCTGCAACCTCAGACACCTTGACTGAACCCTTCCTTCTCTGCACAGTCATCCAGTGTCCAATGAGCCTCCCAGTTCATTACCTTCAGCCTCGGGGTCTATTTATTCATGCTATTGTTTACTTTTCCTTCAAAGTTTTTCTTTTGAATATTTCCCCCTTAGGGTACACTTCATTAGCTTGTTGTTTGCCTTATTGTTTTTTAATTTTAATAATAATAATAACAACAATTATTATTATTATTATTACTGTCCGTGCCTGTGTGGCTGTGCATGTGGAGGTCAGAGGATAGACAACTTGGTTCTTTCCTTCTACTTTTAGTTGAGCTCTGTGGGGAGTGCTCCGTTTGCAAACTGAGGGTTGCAAGTGCATTTACCCATTGAGGCATCTCATTGGTTCCTATGTTTGTTTTGTTTTTTGTAAGATTTATTTATTTTTATTTCATGTGCATTGGTGTTTTGCCTGCATGTATGTCTGTGTGAGGGTGTTGTGAACTCCATGTGGGGGCTGGGAATTGAACCCGGGTCCTCTGGAAGGGTAGCCAGTGCTCTTAACCGCTGAGCCATCTCTTCAGCCCTCACCTCCTGGTTTTTATTTATTTATTTTCCTTTGAGAAGAGAGTCTAGAACCACGAGGCTCAAGTGTTTCTGTGCTTTAGCCTCTTGTGTCCTGGGACTGGAAATATTTGTATCTTTGTTTATTCACTTTTGAGTCAGTGTCTCCTATATTATGGGAGGGAGCATATGTATAGTCAAGATGACCTTGGACTTCTAAATTTAAGGCCATCCTTGGGCAGTAGAGGTGGTTCAGTAGTTAAGAGCACTGGTTACTTTTTTTTTTTTTTTTGAGACAAGGTTTCTCTGTGTAGTAGTCCTGGCTGTTCTGGAACTCACTTTGTAGACCAGGCTAGCCTCGAACTCACATAGATTCACCTGCCTCTGCCTTCCAATGCTGGGATTAAAGGCATGCACCACCACCGCCCTGCTACACTGGCTACTCTTGCAGAGGACTTGAGTTTGGTTCTCAGTGGCAGCTCACAACCAGGTGTAACTCCAGTTCCAGGAGACCTGACACTTTCTAACTTCTTTGGGCACCAGGCATGCACATGATGCACACATATACAGAGGGGAAACACTCATCTACATGAAATCAGTAAACAAACCTTGAAGACTTCTGGTGCTCCTTGCTTCCACCTTCTGTCACATGCTCAGTGTAGGCATGCACCGCCACACTCAGTTCTCTGGAGTGTTGAGGACCAGACCTATGGCTAATGCATGCTAGGCAAGTACTCAGCTAACTCCACTACATCCTCAACCTTTGGAGGTTTGTTTTTATTCTCACTTTCAGGTTTCAGCTCATGTGACTCACTCAAAGAGGCAATCCTTTAACACAGTGGTTCCCAGCAGAGAATATGACTTTACTTCCCAGAGTTTTGGTAATTCTGGAGACTTTTTTTTTGCCATGATGAAAAGGATTATAGGTTACTGGCAGACAGAAGCCAGGAATGTTACTAAACACTCAACAGGGCATCCCTGTGCAAGAAAGAACTGCCCACCAGGCTAGAAAGGTGACTCACTGGGTAAAGGTACTTGCCACCAAACCTGATGGCCTGAGTTCAATCCCTGAGAGCCTGGTGGACAGAGTCCTGTAACGTTGCACACAAATACACACTCTCTAAAATAGTGAAATGGAATAAAAAGAAAGAGGCCTAGTGTGCTGGGTGCACACTTTTAATCCCCAGAGGCAGGTGGATCTTGAGTTCGAGTCCAGTCTGGTCTATATAGTGAGGTAGAGGCCAGCCAGGGCCACATATAGAGACATGTTTCAAAATAACAAAAGAAAGAATGACCTATTCAGGGCAAAATGTGAACACTGCAGAGGAAATGCTAAATAATACTTTGAGTAACATTGTATTGGGAATGGTTCTCTCTCTCTCTCTCTCTTCTTTTTCTTTTTTAGGTTTTTTGAGACAGGATTTCTCTGTGTAGCTTTGTGCCTGTCCTGGAACTCACTCTGTAGACCAGGCTGGCCTCGAATTCACAGAGATCTGCCTGGCTCTGCCTCCCGAGTGCTGGGATTAAAGGCGTGTGCCACCACCGCCTGGCTGAATGGACCTCTTTTATTGCTATTTCTGTCAAAGTACTTGTCAAAATCTGAATTTACTTTATTTTTTGACTTACCAATTCTCTGCTTATCTCCGAAAAATATATTTGGTGTGTGTGTGTGTGTGTGTGTGTGTGTGTGTAGATACCAAGTTTCTCTGCAACAACCCGAAGTCCAGGCAGGCCTTGAATTTATGATCCTACCCTTGAGGTCTCTTAAGAAGCTGGGATTACAGACCTTTGTCACCAGACTGAGCTAAAGTCAAGATTTTTTAAAAATATTTTATTTTATTTTATTTATATTGATGTATTGCCTGCATGAAGATGGCGGATCCCCTGGAATGAGTTTACAGACAGTTATGAACTGCCATGTGGGTGCCAGAAATTGAACCCGGGTCCTCTGGAAGAGCAGCAGTGTTCTTAACTGCCGAGTCATCTCTCCAACCCTATAAAGTAAAGATTCTTATTTGTCTTGTTTACTGATAAATGAATAGATGAGTTTTGTGTACTTATAACTACTTAATATACTTCTCTATCAAAGTTGGGTTTTTTTGTTTGTTTGTTTTTCTTTCTTTCTTTCTTTTTTTTTTTTTTTTTGTGGAGCTAGGCAAGCGCACTACCACTGAGCTAAATCCCCAACCCCTCAAAGTTTTATTTTAAAAATTAATGTAATCCATTTCTCAGCAAAGCATTTCTTTTTAATCATTACTTAAACTAATACTTTTGGAGCACCAGCTGTGTGCCAATCAATAAGCTAGCTGCTGGGAATATAATAAGGAACAAGAAATGATTCTTGAAGGCCAGTAAGATGGCTTAGGGCAGCAGAGCTTGCCACCAGAACAGATGATCTGATTTTGGAAGGAGTGAATGAGTCCTGCAGTAGTCCTTCAATCTCCACACAAGCAGCAGGGAATAGAATATGAGCATTTGCACACACACACACACACACACACACACACACACTAAATGAATAAATAAATCTAATTTTAAAAAGGGAAATGGAAGAGGAGGAAGAAGAGAGATCTCTCTTGATCTCAAAGTGCTTATGGGTAAGGGTTTGGATGGCAAGATACACAGCCATTTCTACTTTGGAGCTGTAAGGGAGGATACGTGGTCTTTGCTTCATCAGTGCTGGGGAAAGTATGGGAAAGAAAGATGCAGGTAAACAACAACAGTTGTCAGAAAAGAAGAAAATGAAGAAAAGCAAGATCTCTGCCAGTGATGGAAATCAAGAGGACTGTTGGGAGAGGGGCTGCTTGACTTCAGACGCACAGGGAGCTAGGTGAGAGTTGGATGAAGTGTGAGGAGGACGGGAGAGGGCATTTGAGACAAAGAGAATGGCAAGAGCCCAGGCACAGTGTGTGTGCCAGGAACATGCGGCCTTGCTTGGCTACAGCACTGGCAGCCAGTGAGAGCCTAGAATGGGTCCAAACTGGGTCAGTTCAAGAAGAATACAAATGACCCGAATCTTGCCCATATTTCCTATAATTTAGAGCGGCATTCCCCAAAAAGTTTTGAGGAGTCTGGTGACTTAGCAAATTGTTGGCAGGGCAGTATTATTTTGACTATCAGGACTTTGGGTGATATCCCTGGCCTACCATAACTCCCAGGAGCTCAATATGACAACACCCAAGGAAAGACAGGGATCCTGGTACACAATAGGAACACGTCTTTTCTCATTGTATAAAAAGCTTGTTTGTAAATTTTATTTTCAGGAGAAAAAAATCTCAGGAAGTTCTTTTGCTTTGCTCCCAGGTATGGTAGAAATGAGGGGACACCAACAGAGAGGGGAGGCAGGAGGAGGGGGGGACCAGTGAATAGGAAGAACAGTCACTTTGTCTGTCTGAGGAACAAGCTATGCTGAAGAATTCCTTTATAAAACTCCCGTTGCCATGGCAGTTGGTGGCTGCTCTTTCCACTGTCCCTCCCTTAAAAGAAATCTGTTCCAGACTGAGCAGTGGTGGTGCACACCTTTTATCACAGCACTGGGGAGGCAGATGCAGGAGAATCTCTGTGAGTTCAGACCAGTCTGGTCCACAAATCGAGTTCCACTTAGCTATTTGTTATCTGGAAAACAAACAAACAAACAAACAAACAAACAAACAAACACATTGTCTTTGGTGTTGACCTTGAGGAAGATCTGAGATGGTTTCTTTCTACTTCCTTTCTCTTTTCCCTTTCTTCCATTCACATCCAGCTGCACATCTGGGAAGACGGTGGTGCCAGCGATTTCAGAAGCAGAACCTTGGGAAAAAGGAGCAGCACTAAGCTTGATCTGAGTTTAAATGTCCAACTGCTGCTTTCTAAAGAGTCCTGGCACTTATTTAAGTGAGGAGGACAGAGAGTAAGTGAGGTATAGAATAGTCTAAAAATAAACTGGAAGTTGGCTTGCAGGTTACGGAACAATTCTCTGAAAGCGAGACAGTGATGGTGCATGCCTTTAGTCCCAGTACTTGGGAGGCAGAAGTAGATGGATCCCTGAGAGTTCCAGGCTAGCCTAGTCTACAGAGTGTTCCAGGATAGCCATATGGCTGTTACACAGAGAAACCCTATCTCAAAAAAACAAAAAGAAAAAGGAAAAAGAAAAAGAAAAGAAAGGCTGTCAAGAAACAAGCCAAGCTAAGGCCAGTCATTTATAAGTAATAATAAGTCTCTGTGTGTGTTTATTTGGAGGCTGGGTGGCAGGCCCCCCCAAAGAGCAAAAGAGTAAAAAACAAACAACATAAATTGTTCTATATATAAAAACTTGGGAGTCAGAAATTTAAATAAAGACCCGATAAATCCAAGGAACAGAGGACAGTTGGTTGGCTGAATCACTTTCCATGTTTTTCCTCAATCTACTACACCAAGACATTCCCCAGAAATTCCCTCTTCTTCCTTCCTGTCCCTCTCCATCAGACCTCCTCAGTCTTCCAACAGCTCTATGATTATCCTGGTCAGTCAATCACTGACTCAGTCCTTTGAGTCAAGATGACTTTATTGGCACAATAGAATGGCTGTAACATTTCTCCATTTTTTCTAAATAAAAAGGAAAGTTTTAACTCTAACTTAGTAAAATGATATACAATAAGAACAATTATCAAGTAAGAAATGTCCAGTCCATTAGTATTTGGCAAATTCAGAGAAAATACTCTATCTATCCTATCTTGGTGATTTCAAAGTTTTGTACCTAATTTACTTTATATCATAACTGTAACTATAACTATCTAATCTTCAACCCCATTAGAGATCCAAGAAGGATATAATATTACCTGAGTAAACAGGAAGTGCAGGGCAAGCAACTTCCAAACTATAGAAATTACAAAGATCTGTCTGCCCAGTCACCCCAAGGTTCCTTTGCAACTTTGGGGCATCCATTTTTAGCCTACGGGCCTAGAATATCTGACAGACTTTTTGTGAAGCAGGACTTTTGAAGGACTGTCCCACCTTATCTTGGCAAAGTTCAGCAGTTGTTTTCTTTTGTGTGCTGCTTGTCCGGTTTGGACAGTATACTGTCAGCAGTCGAGGCAAGGGCAACCCCTTGCCCAAATGGCCAGCCTTGCCACAGTGAAAGCAAACTCCATATGGAGGTTCTTCAATGCCCATCATCCTCTCTTGAAGTATTTAGTGCTGCCAGGATAACAAGAAAAGTCCTATGTTATCAAAACATTCTAAAGGCCATATTCTATAGATCTCTGAAGAGTTTGAAGACCATCTATCTATTTGAAATGTATCTTTATTTGACCTTGAAAATATACCTAACATGACTATAAGTTTGATGATTACAGATGACTAAATATTAACCTGTATTTCTTTATATATCCTAAATAGCTTTCAAAGACTAGAACTTTACATTGATTTTTCAAGTGAGCTGCATATTCTTAAACAAGAATACAAACATATATACAGTATAACAAAATTGTAGCACAAATCTTAAAGTGTCTTATTAATAAAAAAAAAATGGGAGCCAGATATTGGGGTGAACATTGAAAGATCAGAGAAGCAGAACAAGCCACAGCTAACCTCACCTTGCCAATGTCTTAACTGATCCTGTTTCTTCAAATTGGAAGCCTCTGAGTCCTCATCCGAGTGGATCTCAGCTGAACTACTGCTAAAATCCTCAAAGCTTAAAAAAAACCCAAGTTCCTGGTCCTCATGCCTTATATACCTTTCTGCTTCTTGCCATCACTTCCTGGGATTAAAAGCGTATGTCACAATGCCTGACTGTTTCCAGTGTGGCTTTGAACTCACAGAGATCCGAATGAATCTCTGCCTTCAGAATGCTAGGATTAAAGACATGTGCTACCACTATCTATCCTCATGTTTAATATAGTGGCTGCTCTGTTCTCTGACCCCAGATAAGTTTATTGGGGTTCATAATATATTGGGGGACACAATATCACCTCACAAAATAACCTTAAATTTGTATAAATTTACAAAAATACCTTAAACAAGAGTAGAAACATATATGCAGCATAACAAAAATAATCTTAAATTTGTATCAATATACAAAAATCTATACCAAAGTAAAATATTTTAGATTAATAGTTGCTTTTTTAGTTTAAAAGTAGATTCAACAATCTACCCTTTTATCCTATCATTCCTATATCCCCCTCTTTTCAGAAAGAGATCCTGGGGCTGGAGAGATGGCTCAGAGGTTAAGAGCACTGACTGCTCTTCCAGAGGTCCTGAGTTCAATTCCTAGCAACCACATGGTGGCTCACAACCATCTGTAATGAGATCTGGTGCTCTCTTCTGGCCTGCAGTCGTACATGCTGTATACATAATAAATAAATAAATCTTAAAAGAGAGAGAAAGAGAGAGAGAGATCCTTGAATCTACCCTCCCTTGCTTAGTTTCCTCCCTTACCAGTAACACTTTACAACCAATCCCCCTAAATGATGCCAAACACCCATAACCCACAGAATGACCAAAAACCATCTACCTCACCACTTGGGAATGTGAGTGTTGTATTTTTTTGTTCTTTAAGATTTATTTATTTATTATGTATACAGCATGTATGGCTGCAGGCCAGAAGAGGGCACCAGATCCCATTACAGATGGTTGTGAGCCACCATGTGGTTGCTGGGAACTGAACTCAGGACCTCTGGAAGAACAGTCGGTGCTCTTAACCTTTGAGCCACCTCTTCAGCCTGAGTGTTGTATTCTTAAAATTACTTCCTGCTGTTTGGGGAGCAACAGCATCTTTAGGGGACCCTGAGAAAATTGGGATAATGATCAAGTCCTGGGAAACTAGCTGCAACATTTGTTGCCCAGGCTCTGTGTGGTGGGAAAGTGCAGGGCTTACCTGAAGCCCTGGCTGGAGTAGTCCATAAGGCTGGGCCATCTTTGCAAAGCACCTTGAAATTGTCCTTGGCAGTCTGAAGTCCAGAGCTGATCTTTGCATAGTGTTTGTCAGTTTAGTGGAATTATCACAATACAGATGGAATTGTCATTGTGGGGCCCCATCATCCTTTTGGAGATAGCAAAGGCCACTGTTAGGAATGGTCATGATTCTCTGCAGAAAACTTAAACATTTTAAATGTCATATGCAGCAGATCTTGGAGAGGTTAAAGGACCACAATCTATTAAATACACCTGGGGTACAAAAATTTAGTTCCTAGTTACCTGTTTCAGACTCAAGCCCTAAATTGTGTACAGGAAGCTAGATGAAGCCTATTTCTAGAATTAGTCAGTACTCTGTATGACCATTAATATCACAATAGAAAGTTTAAATATATATGTATTAATTTTATAAATTTTGAGATAATACTTATTCCTTAAGGAAAGTTTTTAAAGAGTCAAAATAAAACCAAAGGAGTATGAGATTAGTGGCAATGGAATAGTCCTTTAATTTTGGTTTTCCTTCTGTCTCATACTAGGCGGCTCTTCTGACATGAGACAAAGATTTTGGATTTTCCTTTAACAAGCATGCTTGGTAGAGAAGGGGTGAGCCGTGGTCCAACTCCAAATCCAGCTTTAATTTTTAATCGAATTGAGACTACAAGAAGACCATTGCCTTATATGTCTATAGAGAACAGTAGAGACAAGCATTTGGAAAGATTTATGAGATTTTTATCCTGTTGGAAGTGTACTATATATACCATTAGGCCAATTTATTCTTTTTCTTGGGACATTTTCTCTGGGCTATTCTCCCTTTTTCTTCAATTTCTCATTTGTCCAGTAGTCTTCAGATTTCTTAGTTGGGTGCTTTTTTTTTTTTTTTTTTTTTTTCTGAGACAATGTTTCTCTGTGTAGCTTTTGCGCCTTTGCTTTGTAGACCAGGCTGGCCTTGAACTCACAGAGATCGGCCTGCTTCTGCCTCCCGAATGCTGGGATTAAAGGTGTGTGCCACCACTGCCCAGCAGTTGGATGCTTTTATTCTCCTGGAAAGACAAAAACAAAACCCTTCCCCAACCCTAACTTTGGGGAGTTCCCCCCTCCCTTGCTTCTTTTTTTCAACAAATTATGTCTGATCAAATGAAAGGCATTAGTTAGTCTTATAAGTTAGTTTAGACTGACTGACTGTGCTGTTTGATGAACTATCACCTCTATAAATCAAGTAGTCGTTTTTTGTTTGGATCTAATCTTTATCAATTTTGACAGTCTCCATAGCTTTTCTCCTTTGGAAACAAAACCAAAACTTCTTCTCCAATGTAACACATATTCTGGTTTTCATTCTGAGGTCAACGTACTCAGGCTGATTTACTTCAGTGTTTTTGTTTGTTTGTTTATTTGTTTTTGTTTTGTTTTTACTATCCAGTGTCTCTCTGAAGCTGTTATTTCTTTCTCATTTTAGCATTAAAAATTTAAAATTAAGCCAGGCGGTGGTGGTGCATGCCTATAATTCCAGCACTCGGGAGGCAGAGTCAGGTGGATCTCTGTTAGTTCAAGACCAGCCTGGTCTACAAAGTGAGATCCAGGACAGGCTCCAAAGCTACAGAGAAACCCTGTCTTGAAAAACCAAAAAAAAAAAAAAAAAAAAAATTAAAGTTAATAAAGCATTGTGTAATCTCTCTCTGGGTCTTTATTACCCCTTTCTGTCTATTATGCATGTCGTTTTTTGTTGTTGTTGTGTTGGTTTTTCAAGACAGGGTTTCTCTGTGTAGCTTTGCACCTTTCCTGGAACTCACTCTATAGCTCAGGCTGGTCTCGAACTCACAGAGATCTGCCTGGCTCTGCCTCCCGAGTGCTGATATTAAAGGCGTGTGCACCACCACCACCACCTGGCATTATGCATGTCTTTTAAAGTACGATTAGATCTTTCTATATCTGCTTGTTCTGTATATGTGTGGTATACCTGTAATATGCTTTATATTGTAACATGCAAAAAATTGTTTCATTTTACTAGAGATACATGCTAGAACATTGTTAGTCTTAATTTGTACAGATGTGGTGGTATTTTGTTTGTGCTCTAATAAATAAAGCTTGCCTGGAAATCAGAGTGCAGAGCTAGCCACTAGAGGCCAGGCAGTGGTGGCTCACACCTTTAATTCCAGCACTTGGGATCTCATGCCTTTGATCCCAGTACTTGAGATGCATAGGCCTTTATCTCAGCAGTTGGGAGAAGTAAACAGGAAGTGATATGGCTGGGCAGAGAGAGGAAGTGATAAGGTAGGGTAGAGACAGGAGATCCACCCTTTTGGTGTGAGGATTCGGTAGAGGTAAGAGGTCTCTCTAGTGGCTGGCTCCTTTACTTCTCTGATCTTTCAGCATTTGACCCAATATCTGGCTCTCGGTTTTTATTATTTAAAACAATTAGAAGTTACATTACAGCTATCCCCATGATGGCCATAACTTCTAATAAATGTGTAATTGTAGAATCAGCCTTTTCAGAACTCAAAGAAGTTGCCCATTGAAATTCTGAATAAGTATCTATGGTATGGTGCACATACGTTAATTTTATAAACTCTGCAAAATGAAACACATCCATTTGCCAAATTTCATTTTTTGAGGACCTTTAAGGTTACTTCCTCTAGATAGTGGAATTTGGTCACACAAAATACAAGTAGGACATTGCCTTATAATTTCCTTGGCTTACTTCCAAGTGATGGAAAAGTCTTTCTTCAAACCTTTGCTGTTAACATAGTGTTTCTTATGAAATTCTGAGGCTTCTAGCACATTTCCTACCAACAGCTGATCAATTTCATCATTACCTTGTGGTAGCGGGCCTGATAGACCTATGAGATCTGATATGTGCTATATACAAGGATGATATCTATTTCAGATTATTTCTTGGAATTGAATAAATAACAAAGTCAATTCTGAATCGTATAGAATAAGTTGAGTAGTTTCAGTATGTAAAACAACTCTTTTTGCATATTGAGAGTCAGTAACTATATTAAGAGGTTCTGGAAAATCAGAAGAAGAAGAAGAAGAAGAAGAAGAAGAAGAAGAAGAAGAAGAAGAAGAAGAAGAAGAAGAAGAAGAAGAAAATAGCATATAAGCCTGATTTTTTTTAACTGAATCATGAGGGCTTTGAGCCACTTTGCTTATTTTTCTTGACTTATAACCTACCTTTCCTGATTTGTTTGCATCAGTATAGAATGTAGGGGCTCCAGAAATTGGTGTTCTCCATACAATGTGAGGAAGGACCCAATTGGTTCTCTTTATAAACTGAAGTCTGTTGTTTTTGGGATAATTGTTGCTAATCTCTCCCAAAAATTTACTGCAAGCTCTTTGTCAATGTTCATTTTCTGCCTATAATGAGACAATTTCAGCATTAGGAAAAGATACCACAATTTCTGCTGTGTCTATTCCCGCTAATTGATAAAGTCTCAATTCTCCTTTCAGAATCAATTCAGAAACCTTTTCTACATAGGTCTCTAACTTTTTACTCTGTGTGGGAAAAATACCCATCCTAAGATGTTATCTCCTCTCTACATACGAATCCCTGTGGGAGAGTGTGCGGAAGGATCCAGATGATCCACATGTGCATCCTCTCATTTCTCTTCCACCAGAGCCAATTCTCTCTCAGCCTCTGCTGACAGTTTTCTTGAACTAGAAGTCCTTATCACCTTGTAATGTTTGAAATAAATTACTTAGTTCTTGAGTTGTTAATTAAACTGTGAGCCATAGCCAATTAATATCTCCCAGAAATTTTTGAAAATCATTAAGAGTTCATAATTGGCCAGATGGCTGCGGCGGCGGCTGCAGCAGCGGCAGCACACGCCTTTAATCCCAGTACTCGGGAGGCAGAGCCGGGCAGATCTCTGTGAGTTCGAGGCCAGCCTGGTCTACAGAATGATTTCCAGGAAGGGCACCAAAACTACACAGAGAAACCCTGTCTCAAAAATCAAAACAAATCAAAACAAAACAAACAAACAAATGAAAGAATTAATAATTGATCTCTCTTGATTTGTACTTTCCGTGGTTGAATTTTATGTAAACTTATCTTGTATCGTAAATAATTAATAGGATTTCCTCCTTACATTTTTTTTCCGGAGCAATTTGTAATCCCCAATAAGGCAAAATTCTCTCTCTTTTCAAGACAGGGTTTCTCTGTGTAACCTTGGCTGTCCTGGAACTCACTCTGTAGACCAGGTGGATCTTGAACTCACAGAGATCTGCCTGCCTCTGCCTCCCAAATGCTGGGATTAAAAGTGTGTGTTACCACCAACCAAAATTCTTTTTACTTCATCCATCATTTTTTTTTAAAGTATCTGTGTCTGAACCAGTTAATACGATATCATCCTTTCAATGGTAAATTATAGATTGAGGAAACTGTTTACAAATTAATTCTAACGGCTGTTGTACAAAATATTGACAGAGGTGGGAGCTGTTTAACATCCTTTGTGGAACACTTTTCCACTGATATCTTTTAACAGGCAGAGAATTATTATAAGTAGGCACTGTGAAGGCAAATTTTTCTCTATCTTGTTCTTGTAAAGGTATAGTAAAAAAGTAGTCTTTTAAATTAATCACTATAATAGACCATCCTTTAGGTAATAAAGAAGGCAAGGGAATTCCATTGGCTGAATCACCTTATTTATGGCTCTTAAATCTGTTAACATTCTCCACTTTCCAGATTTCTTTTTTGTTTGTTTGTTTGTTTTGGAGACAGGGTTTCTTGGTGTAGTTTTGGTGCCTGTCCTGGATCTCGCTCTGTAGACCAGGCTGGCCTTGAACTCACAGAGATCCACCTGCCTCTACTTCCCGAGTGCTGGAATTAAAGGTGTGCGCCACCGCTGCCCGGCTCCAGATTTCTTTTTTAATGACAAATATAGGAGAATTCCAAGGACTTGTCAGTTCTTCAATATGTTGAGTATCTAGCTGCTCCTGTACCAGCTGTTCTAGTGTCTGTAATTTTTCTGATGTCAAAGGCCATTGTTCCACCCAGGCAACTTTGTCAGTTAGCCATTTCAAAGGTAGGGCTGTTGGTAGCTTTGAAAGATCACCAGCTGTTGTGCCCTGCATATGTACAACCTGAACAGTCTGTGACTGTATTATTCTTGATAAAACCTTTTAATATTTCTCTCAGAAGCGTTCTTTACTTTATGGTTTGTTTCTGAGATGGAGAAATGTTAACCTGTGTTTTCCATTGCTGCAATAAATCACATCCCCATAGATTCATTGCTATATTAGCCACCTATGGTCTTAATTTTCCAATCTGTCCTTCTGGCCCCATACACTCAACCCATCTTGCATTTTGTTTTGCCTGAGATCCAATCCCAAGAAGCTGAACATTTACCTCCTGAAGAGGACAATCTGGATGCCAAGTGTTTGGTGAAATTATTGTTACATTTGCACCTGTGTCTACCAACCCATCATTTTCAATGCCAGTTATATGTATTTTTAGCTTTGGTCTCTGATCACTTATATCGGTTTGCCAAAATACTTGTTTTCTGGTTTCTCCTGAACATTTGTTTTATCTGTGGATGTTGTTCTGTCTTTGGTCACAGCCAGAGCAGTGTGGTTTTCAATAACAGGTATTAAGTCTTTTAATTGCTCTGTGAACGAGTTTCTCTGATGCTGACGGGGAATGATTGAGCCAAATTTGATATTGGGACCTGTGAGAGGCTCCTCAGGGCATTTCCCAATAGCAAAGGGCAAAAGGTTCCCTTGCCTGTCCTTTGTTAATCTACACTCATTAGTCCAATGCTGGCGACCTTTGCTACATATTCTGTATACTCCAGAAGGCTGTGGCCTTCTATTTGGATTATCTCTAGAAAAAACATCATTTCTAGGAATGCCTTGCCTACAGTCCCTTTTCAAATGACCTTGTTTACCACAATTCAAACATCTGACATTTTGCCTGGTGGTGGTGGTACATACCTTTAATTCCAGCACTCAGGAGGCAAAGGCAGGTGGATCTGTGTGAGTTCCAGGCCAGTCTGGTCTACAGAGCTACTTCCAGGACAGTTAGGGCTGCTGTACAGAGAAACTCTGTCTCGAAAAACAAAACAAAACAAAACAAAACAAAACAAAAAATCTGACATTTTGATTTTTCTTAAAAATTTTAGAAATTACTTCTATCAAAGCAGCATCAAGCAGGGTGGCAGTAGTGCATGCCTTTAAGCTCAGCACTCGGAAGGCAGAGCCAGGCAGATCTCTGTGAGTTCGAGGCCAACCTGGTCTACAGAGGGGACATTCAGGACAGTCACCAAAGCTACAAAGAGAAATTCTGTCTCAAAAAAAAAAAAAAAAAGTGTGAGGTTTAATATCAGCTGTATCTCAGATCCATTCATCTATGGGTACTGAGCTTGCCTTTAAAAGCCTAATCGGGGGCTGGAGAGATGGCTCAGAGGTTAAGAGCATTGACTGTTCTTCCAGAGGTGCTGAGTTCAATTCCCAGCACTACATGGTGGCTCCCAACCATCTGTAAAGAGATTTAGTGCCCTCTTCTGGCCTGCAAGCATACAAACAGATAGAACACTGTACACGTAATAAATAAAATAAATCTTTTTTTAAAAAGTTAAAAAAAAAGCCTAATCAACCTTTTGCATTCTGAGTTAGCATTTTCAAAAGCAAAAGATTCAATTAATATCTGTCTAACTTCTGGATCTGGTATCATTCTATTAGAGCTGAAGTCAATCTTTGTAAAAAAAAAAAAAATCAGTGAAGGATTCTTTGGGGCCTTGTATAATTTTAGCAAATGACTCAGATCTCTCTCCTGATTCTTCAACCCTGCCCAAGCATTCAAAGCTGATATACCGCATAGAACCCAGGTATGATGATCAAATGTAGACTGTCTTTGCAAATCAGCACATTGGCCCTGGCTGAGAATCTGATCTTGGGGAATTTCAATACTTTGAGCCCTATTTCACTGTCCTGTGAAGCCTAGTCTCCTCTCTCCACCATGATCTCTGTTGTAACTGAGGACCAGCTTCCAGTATCGCTGTAACTATCTTTCCAGTCTTGTGGAATAATCTGTTCCTAGTAGCCCATGAACTTAACATCGGCTTCACAAAGGGTGAATGTACGCCATATGAAATCTCTTCAAATCTAATATTTCTACAGCGTCCTAAGTAACTTCTGCATGGCCTTGGGGGTGCCTATCATCTGGTGGTCGTTCTTATACGGTGACTGGATAGACTAAGGTTGGTTTTCTAATAACCTTACACTACTCCTCATCAGTTTCATAATGCAATGATGAAGTACATTCTGCTCTAAATTCCTGTCTGTGTCTGAGTATTTTTCTTATTTTCATTAGTAGGCCTTTCTAAATCTTAATAGTAGTCTGTCTAAGACTTGTATCTTATCAGTCAAACTTTTCCTTTTTCCATTGGTGAGTCTTTCTAAAGCTTGTATCTTATCAATAGTATGTCTTTATAAGGTTTGTATCTTGTCAGTCAAATTTTCATGTTTGGCATGGTTATCAAACCATTTTTTAAAAAAGATTTATTTATTTATTACGTATACAGTGTTCTGCCTGCATGTATGTCTGCAGGCCAGAAGAGGGCACCAGACTTCACTACAGATGGTTGTGAGCCACCATGTGGTTGCTGGGAATTGAACTCAGGACCTCTGGAAGAGCAGTCAGTGCTCTTAACGTCTGAGCCATCTCTCCAGCTTCTATCAAGCCATTTTTAAGGATAAAATATGAATTACCAAACTGATAGTAATTAAAATCAGTATTATGTCAATTCCAGCTAAGTGGTTTATCCCCTCATTTATTTTTTTCCATGTGCAAGCCATCCATAGTAGCACTAAGCAGGGTCCTAACTCCCTGCATTGTGATATTTATGAGTCTTAACATGGGAAAGATTTCCCTCTCCCTTTAAAAAAAAAAAACAAAAACCCAATAAACCTAATTCTCTGTTTAAAAATTCCCAAGTGTCTTACCAGATCTGATGATACTGACAGTGTGGGGTGGAGCTGTGAGTGGGGGTCGGTGGGGTTGGGTAATCAGCTGCAGTGACAATGTTCGATTGTGGACAGAGGGCTAGTATGGTGGTGTACCCCAAGCCATTCTAATTGCACACTTGGGCTGGGGGCCACTGCAGATGCTCACATGCCATGTGGGGAGGGGAGTGAGCTGTCTGAAAAGCTAATGTAAGAAAACTGGTAGCAGAAATCCATGCAGCTGGATTGAGTGGCTGACTGGGAGTGTACTCCATTGGCTGTCAGTACACCACAAGGCTGGTGGTAGGGCTGAAGACACCTGCCCATGTAGCAGTGGGCTGATGAGGCACAGCAGCCTGTTAGAGCATAGGGTGACAGAGCCAGCTAGTGGTGGGGCCAGCATGGGTCCTGGGGCATGAACTAAGGCTCCAAATTATACACCAGATATAATGTTTACCTAAATCGTTGTGGTATAATAAAAACTTAGGAGTCGCCAGGCGGTAGTGGCACATGCCTGTAATCCCAGCACTCCAGAGGCAGAGACAGGTGGATCTCTGTGAGTTCGAGGCCAGCCTGGTCTACAGAGCTAGTCCAGGACAGGCTCCAAAGCTACAGAAAAACCCTGTCTCAAAAAACCAAAAACAAACAAACAAACAAAAACCTTAGGAGTCAGAAATTGAGATAAAGACCTGATAAATCCAAGGAACAGCAGAGAGTCAACAGCTAACCCTCTCTCCATGTTTTTTTTTTTTTTTGAGCCACCATACCCAGAAATCCCCCTGGATATTCCCTCTTCTCTCTTTCTGTCCCTCTCCATCAGACCTCCAACAACTCTGTGGTTAATCCTGGTCAGCCAATCGCTGACTCCATCCTTTGATTCAAGGTAGCTTTATTGGCACAGTGGAATGGCCATAGGAACAATTCTTCCACAACACTAAACAAACAAACAAAACTCTGAAACTCAGGGGAAGACTTGGCCTTATCAGGAGAGCTAATGACTATGAGTATCAGATTCTCTGGTGCCTCTTATTCTTTCCAAGAGCCCTAAGAGGCTGCACAGGATGTGTTCACTGAGCATGTACTTTATGCCAGATGCTGCTCAGACTCTGTATTCCCATCTAAGCTCTCACAGCCAAAACTAAAAAAATTGGGCACAGGCTTAACTGACTGAACACATGACATGTGCCAGGGCACTGTGCTGAGACTTGACAAGAGTCTCTGTTCTCCTCCTTAGGGGTCGGTGGGGGAATGAATGGGTTGCTCAAGTCTACAGCAGCAGAAGCAGGATTAAGGCAAGGCTTTTGTATCCCATAGCTCATGAGATTTAGGGCTTCAAATATAGAAATGGAAGTTTAGAGAAGTTAAAAGGCTTGTTCAAGGTTTCATGGACAGCAGCCACAGCCTGGCATCTGGATCATGGTCTGTCTGATACCAGAACTGAAATACTGACATTTTGCAATAATAAAAGTAAAGGAAAAAATGTGTTACTCTTCTTGAAAGCTAATTTTGAATGTTGGCAACTCTTACTAATTTTACTGTAGTCCTTACTGGTAACTGGCTCAGACAGTAGTCTGTACATAACCAGGTAGCTGATGGTGCCGACATCACTGTTTCTCCTCCTTCTCTTCCCTCCTCTGTCTAGCTTTGACTAGAACTCACTACATCATTATATAGACCAGGCTGGCCTTGAACTTTCTAGAACCCTCCTGCCTCTGCCTCCCAAGTGCTGAAATCACATGTACCACCATGCCCAACTTTTCTGTTTCTCTTTGAGGTGGGATCTTGCTAAGTTGCCATGGCTGGTCTTGAACTCCTGAGCTCAAGTAATTTTCCTGTCTCAATCTCCCAAGTTGCTGGGACATGCCACACCGTTCAGTGGTAGTGTTTGTCTAGTACTTATAAGCTTTGGGTTTAATTGCCAGCATTGCAAACAGACAAACAATAATAACCACCCACCCAAACCAAAGTTTACAAGGAACAACAACAACAAAAAATAGAATATACTAGACTACACAAAAACTTAAAACTTGTATGCATCAAAGGACAAAATCAATAGAATACAAAGGTAGCCCACAAAGTGGGAGAAAACATCTTCAAATCATGCATCTAATAAGAAGTTAGGGGTTGGAAGGGTGGCTCAGTAGTTAAGAGCACCTGTTGTTCTTCCAGAGGACCTGGGTTTGATTCCCAGACCACAAGGTGGATCACAACCATCTGTAAGTCTAGTTCAATGGGATCTGATGCCCTGATCTGGCTTCCTCAGCCACTGGGCATGCATATGGTTCACAGACATACATGCAGGCAAGACATTCAGACACATAAAGTAAAATAATAACAATTAAAAATAATTTTGGGGTGGTGGTGGTGGTACATGCCTTTAATCCCAGCAGTCAGGAAGCAGAGGCAGATAGATCTCTGTGAGTTCAAAACCAGACTGGTCTACAAAGTGAGTTCCAGGATAGCCAGGACTACAGAGAAACCCTGTCTCAAAAAACCAAAAAAAAAGAAGAAGAAGAAGAAGAAGAAGAAGAAGAAGAAGAAGAAGAAGAAGAAAAGAAAGAAAGAAAGGATAGGACTATAATATATATATTAAACGGCCACGGATATGAAGCCAAACCTGGAGCAATGCTTATAAATAATTATAGGGCCTGAGAGATGGCTCAGTAGTTGAGTGTGCACACTGCTCTTGTAGAGGATCTAAGTTTGTTTTCCAGCACCCATGTTAAACTACTCACAATCACCTGTAACTCCAGCACTAGAGGATCTAATGCCCTGCTTGGCTTCTTTGGACACCTGACACACCTGACACACCTGACACACCAGACACACCAGACAAACACTCACATGGACACAAACATTTAAAAACAGCTTCAGGGGGTAAAGGGTTCATTTTCGCTCACTATTTCAGAGTATATTCCATCACAGGGGGGATATCCTGGCAGGCAACATGAAGTCAGGGAGCAGAGAGCTCATCTAGCTTCTCCCTTTCTATGCAGCCTAGAACCCAAGTTCTTGGAATGGTGCCATTCACTTTAAGGATGGGTCTTCTTACCTTAATTAACCCAGTCAAGACAATCCCTCATAGGCAGAGTCAGAGGCCAATTTAATCTGAAGAATAATCCCTTATGCAGCGTGTCCAAGCACTTGTCTCCTAGGTAATTATAGACCCTGTCAAGTGGATAATTAGATTCTTCTTCTTTTTTTTTTTTTTTTAAGGATTTATTTATTTATTATGTACAGTGATTGTTCAGCCTGCAGGCCAGAAGAGGGCACCAGATCTCATTACAGATGGTTGTGAGCCACCATGTGGTTGCTGGGAATTGAACTCAGGACCTTTGGAAGAACAGCCAGTGCTCTTAACCTCTGAGCCATCTCTCCAGCCCCTCAAGTGGATAATTAACGTTAACCATCACACCAAGTAGACGCTGGACATGGTAGACCATGTCTATAATCCCTGTGCTCCTGAGGTGAGAGAGGAGGCAGAGACAGGAAAATCCCTGGAAGTTTACAGGCCGGGAGATCTGGGGCACACAGCTTCGTACAAGAAACACTGTTTCAAACAAGGTGGACTGACCACCATCCAAGGTTACCCTCTGACCTCTAAAGTGTGCCACGGCATGCTTGTGCCTTCCTTCACTCTCACACACACACATACACAAGATTATAAAACTATAACAATGCATAAGAAACACAGATCAGCTGGGCGATGGTGGCGCATGCCTTTGATCCCAGCACTTGGGAGGCAGAGACAGGTGGATCTCTATGAGTTCAAGGCTAGCCTGGTCTACAGACAAGATCCAGGACAGGAACCAAAGCTACACTGAGAAACCCTGTCTGGGAAAAAAAAAAGTATAGATTAATAATTAGTCTTCTAGGGCTAGAGAGATGGCTCAGTGGTTAAGAGCACAGGCTGTTCTTCCAGAGGTCCTAGGTTCAATTCCCAGCAACCACATGGTGGCTCACAACCACCTGTAATGAGATATGGTGCCCTCATCTGGCCGTAAAGGAAACATGTATACATAATAAATAAATAAATAAATCTTTTAAAAAATTAGTCTTCTATGATAATCAAACTTATAATCATGTTAGTTAAGTTTTCTAGGTATATGTAGATATATTCCAATTAGGTAGATAATCTTCAAACACTTCAAAGACCTACAGACTTTGCATGGCATTTAAAATGTTTTAAAAACTTGGACTTTCTGGACAATGAGACACGTCTGCTCCTGGAAGCACCGATTACTTCAAAGAGGAGGGTGGGCATTGAAGACACTCCATATGGAGTTTATCTTCTTCTTGGCAAAAATAGCCATTTGGGCAAGAAACTGTTCTTGCCTGGACTGATTGACAAAATGTTGTATCAACTGGATATACAGGACCCATAAGAAGGTGACCACTGAACTTTGCAAAGCTAGACGGTCCTTCAGGTTCCTGCTTCTCAGAGGAGACTGCCAGATATTCTGCAAGACACAGAGAGAAGCGACTGAGAGACTTCAGGCATATAGGCTGAAGAGGGATGCCCCAATGTCGCAGAGGAACTTTGGGTAACTATCCAGGTAGTCAGCTGCCTCTGTCATTCTAGATTTTTGGAAGTTGCTTACAATGCTCTTCCTGTTTACTTAGGTAATATTATGTCCTTCTGAGGTCTTTGATGTAGCTGAAGACTAGGTAGTTATAATTTTCCTTGGTTGTGATAAAAGATAAATTAGATATGAAACTTTAGACTCACAAATATAGGATAGATAGAATATTTTCTTTAATTTCACAAAATACAAATAGACTAGATATTGTAACTGTAATCTTCTTGCTTGATATATGTAATATATGTAATTTTACTAAGTTAAAGTTAAAAAATCTTCCTTTTTTTAAACAGAAAAGGGGAAATTATGTGGAATAATGCTTTGGTGCACTGGTTTAATAAGATGCTGACTGGTGGGATAATCAGACAAGAATTCTGGGAAGAGGCTGAGTCAGGAGACACCAGCCCGATGTCCAGGGAGCAGCAGCATGTAATGCCACACAACTAAATGGCAACATAGATTAGATTAGATTAACATAAATGGGTTAGTTTAAGTGTAAGAGCTAGTCAGTAGTTAGCCTGAGCTAATGGCCAAGCAGTTTTAATTAATATAAGCCTCTGTGTGTCTACTTGGGTCTGAGCGGCTATGGACCAGGCAGGACACAGGAAAACTCCAGCTACAATAAAGTAGAAATCTATGAGTCTGTAAAAATAAATTAATTAATAAGAAAATGGGAAGTCGAAGGTCGGTGGTGGCACATGCCTTTAATTCCAGCACTCGGGATACAGAGGCAGGTGGATCTCTGTGAATTTAAGGCCAGCCTGGTCCACAAATCAAGTTCCAGGACAGCCAGAGCTATTAGATAGAGAAACCCTGTCTTGAAAAACAAAACAAAACAACAATAAAGAAAAGAAACTGGGAAGTCAATTTTTTTTTTTTACAATTGTATGTTGTGGTAGTCTGAATGAAAATGGCCCCATAGGCCTATAGGGTGTGGCACTTTTAGGAGGTACAGCCTTGTTGGAGGAAGTGGTCCTGGGGGTGGGCTTTGAGGTCTCACATACTCATGTCAGGCCCAATGTCTGACTCTCTTCCTGCTGCCTGTGAATCCAGATGTAGAACTCTCAGCTCCCATGTCTCCCACGCTTCCTGCCATGACAATAATGGACTAAACTTTGAACTGCAAGCCGGCTCCAGTAAAAGGTTTTCCCTTATAAGAGTTGCCATGGTCATGGTGCCACAGCAATAAAACTCTAGGACAGGAGTTGGTACCATGGACTGGGGGACTGCTGTGATAGGCCTGACCATTCTTTTGTTTGGAGGAATGTGGGTTTTGGATTAGAAAAGCAGTTGAGCCAAGCCTTTAATCCCAACAGTCAGGAGGCAGAGGCAGGCAGATCTCGGAGTTCGAGGCCAGTGCAGGATAGAGTGAGTTCCAGGACAGCCAGTGCTACCCAGAGAAACCCTGTCTCAAAATCCAAAACAAAATAAAACAAAAGAAAAAAGGAAAGAAAAGAAGCCAGGCGGTGTCCATTTATTAACGAATGGGAACAACACATATTCGAAGCATACAGAAAGACATCCCCCAGCAAGCCAGGGTCTGTGTTGGGGTCCGTGGCCCGTGTTACCACCAAAGGCCATGGGAATGTCTGTGGTCTGGGCTACAGTTTGAAGCCATGTTGATGTCCAAGGGCCATGCTGCTTCCTGGGCCGTATTGAGGAGAGTGGCCTGCACTGCCACCAGGTTGGTGTCTGTGGTCTGGGCTGCCTCTGAGAACCTTGTCTGGGTCAGTGGCCCTATTGCAAACAGGGTGGTCTGTGTCCCTGATCTGTGCTGTCGCCAGAAAACATGTGCAAGTCCATGATCTGTGAAGAGCAAGAAGCTACTTTTTAAGTGATATCGATGACTGCAGATGCACAGTTGAGAAAGAGGGACATGGAAGGCTTCTGTGGCAACCCCTCCTTCCCTCCCCCTCCTCCCCAAAAATTAACAGCCTAAACAGGAAGCCATCGAAGAGAACTTTTTTTTTTTTTTTTTTTTTGGTTTTTCAAGACAGAGTTTCTCTGTGTAATAGCCCTGGCTGTCCTGGATCTCACTCTGTAGACCAGGCTGGCCTTGAACTTATAGAGAGCCTCCTGCTTCTGTCTCCAGAGTGCTGAGATTAAAGGCATGGGCCACCACCCAGCCTCTTTTTTTTTTAAGGATTTTTTAAAGTTTTATTTATTCATTATGTATACAGCATATATGACTGCAGGCCCGAAGAGGGCGCCAGATCTCATTACAGATGGTTGTGATCCACCATGTGGTTGCTGGGAATTGAACTCAGGACCTCTGGAAAGGTAATCAGTGCTCTTAACCTCTGAGCCATCTCTCCAGCACCTATGAAAGTGTGATAAGGATACTGAAGTTAGCGCTCCACAACGGATGGCTTCTGATGGGGGTAAGGGAAGGGACAACCCAGTTCTACTTAAGAGGCAGCCCACTGAGGGTTTTACCATGCCCCAGTTAGTATATAGACACACACAAATCGGACTTTTTTATTTTTCACTTTTCTTTCTTTCTATCTTTTCTTTTGGTTTTTCAAGACAGGGTTTCTCTGTGTATCTGTGGCTGACCTCGAACTCATAGAGATCCACCAGCCTCTGTGTCCAGAGTGCTGGAATTAAAGGTGTGCTCCACCACTGCCCTGCTTTCTTTTCTTTTTTAACTTAAATTTTTATTTTTGTGGGGAGGAGGTAAAAGGGTTCGGGGGAGGACATGGAAGGACTAGAAAGTGAGTGTGATTGGAGTGCATTGATGTAAAATTTCCAATGAATCAATAGAAATATTTTTAAAATATGAATGAATAAATGCAGATAGAATTCTGAGATTAGGAAAATCACCATTTGGAAACCATTATAGCAGTAGCTAAATCAGCCAAGAAACATTGCTAAGACCAGTAGGTAAAAACTGGATAAAGGACAGGATGTTGTTTACATGGTCTCAAAATATCTTCCCACAAAATGCTTAATAATTATAAAATGAAAGAAGGCTAGTTTCAAAGTGGAGAAATCTGGCAGATGCCATTTAATCAGACAACCAAAGTTAGCATCACCAGCTAATGGCACAAACTGAAATCGTGCATTATCTGATGAGATGCAATAAGTAATGGTAATTCTCCAGAAGCGCATTAGCTGACCAGTTGTGAAGAATCCTCAGACAACCTTAAGCTAGGAAATGTTCTAAAATAACTTTCAATAGCACCTGGAGTGGAGGTGTGTACCTACAATCCTAGTGCTTAGGAATCCAAGGTACGTTTGAGGCCAGGCTGGGTTGCCTAGGGAGACCCTGTTTCAACATATAAATGAAACCAGAAGTCAAAAGATTAAGGAAGTACTGTTCTAGATCTAAAGTCACAACTAAGGGGCTGGAACAGCAGTTAAGAACAGTTACTGTAGAGCTGGAGAGATGGCTTAGTGGTTAAGAACACTGGATGGTCTTCTAGCACCTCATGGCAACTCACAATTGTCTGTAACTCCAGTTCCAGGGGATCTGATACCCTCACACAGACATATATGTAGGCAAAACACCAATGCATGTAAAAATTTTAAAAAGAGTTAATTAATTAAAAAACAAACAACAACAACAACAAAAAAAACACTGCAAGTCAGGCAGTGTTGGTGCATGTCTTTAATTCCAGAGGCAGGCAGATTTCTCTGTGAGTTCGAGGCCAGCCTGGTCTACAGAGTGAGTTCTCGGACAGCCAGGGCTACATGGTGAAACTCTGTCTTGAAAAACAAAACAAAACAAAACAAAAAAAAACCCCACTTACTGCTCTTTCAGAGGACTCAGGCTTAGTTGTCAGCACAACCATCAGTAACTACAGTTCCAAGGGATCCAACGCCCTCTTCTGACGTCCCCATGCTGCATCAGGCACACACATAGTGCACAAACATACATTCAGGCAAAAACACTTGTTCACATAAATACATAAATCTAAAAATTCATAAACAAAAGTTAGGGCACAAGTAAACGCAACAAGTGATCTTGGGTTGATTCCTTTACCTGCAGACTTTATTGGGTCACTAGATAACACATGGCTAGACAGTGGCAGGTGGTAGTGACCCGCCAGGGTTGGTTTCCTGATTGTGAGAGCTGTATTGTCTATGTAGGATAAGGGTTTGGAGGCATTACACTCTAACCTACTTGTGGGTAGTGGAGCACAGTGTTGTCAATCTCATGCACACGGTTCAGAGACTCATTTGTAACATTCTTGCAAAGAAAGCAAACAAATGTTCAAGAATGGTTGATGGATTATGAACACTGTTAGTAATCAGTGTCTATTATGTATATAAGTACTAAGGCTTGGGCAGTGTATTTTCTGATCCTGGCCTATAGGCATGACAGATATCATATAGTCACTACTTATTAGCATGGTAGAAACTCTCTCAGTTGCTAACTCAACTTTTCCCCCCTCCCATTCTTTCTCGTTAACACAATCCCAGTTTCATTGAGCTGTGGCTACCCTGAGATGCTTCCTATCCTCCGGAGATGTATTTTTGTTTCTCTAAGCCGGTCATGGTTTAGGAATGAGCATGAGCTATGATTCTGGCTCATGACACTGAAGGCAGGTTTGCTGGGGTGAGGTGGAATTTGGAGAAAGGTTGTCCCTGCTATATAATATGACACCCACAGACAAAATGGCTCCTGTTCTGTTAGATGTGATGGTGTCGACTTGTGATATACCTATTTTTGCAGGAGACGGGTCAGAGGGCAAATGCCAACGTACTGAACTTGACAGAATAGAAATAGACAATGGGGGTGGAGCTTGTCCCTGATAATCTCATTTGCTGCTACAATGCCAGCCCAGTACCCATCCTACCTCCTGCCTGGAGTTGATGCTCATCACTCACCCTCTGTATTTGCACATCCCCTTAATGCTTCAATGTACTTGTAACTGTAAGATCAGTCCCTGCAGGCCCTTTCACTCACTCACTGCTGCATGCACCTGTTCAGCAGGGTGTCTAGCACTGTGGGGATTAGAGCTACAGAGTGGGGAAGACGGTGAGCCTCATTCTGTGTAGTCTTTGACTCTACTTATCTAGGTCCCATGTAGTTCAATGCAAGGGTACATTTAAGCAAAAGCCCTGAAGATCTAGAAATGTCACAACAAAATTCTCCGGCTGTGCTATTGGGTTTCCCTTGAGAAGGCTTCAAATAGACCATTTCTTGCAAATAACAGTTTACTTTCACAAAAATAGATGACCTAGCTCATGATCTTAATTAGCCTTCTGGAACTGAAAGGCAATCACCAACGAGTAATTCTCGTTCTCTTCACTTTCCTGATGCTGTGGAGTTCCTACTCTTCCTCAGGACACACATTTTAGTAGTAAACACACCGTGTCTTGTTAACTATCACATTACATACAGATTTATGCAACATCATTAAAAGGCCAAGTATTTTATTTTGTCTTTTTTTTTTTTCTTCAGAGCTGAGGATCGAACTCAGGGCCTTGCACTTGCTAGGCAAGCGCTCTGCCACTGAGCTAAATCCCCAACCCCAAAGAATAAATTTTTTTTTTTTTTTTTTTTTTTTTGGTTTTTCGAGACAGGGTTTTTCTGTGTAGCTTTGCACCTTTCCTGGAATTCGATCTGTAGTCCAGGCTGGCCTTGAACTCACAGAGATCCACCTGCCTCTGCCTCCCGAGTGCTGGAATTAAAGGCCTGCGCCACCACTGCCCAGCAAAGGGCAAGTACTTGCAGATAAAATAGAATGAAGTTTTACAAAAGGTTTAAGAAGGACCCTCTCTCTCTCTCTCTCTCTCTCTCTCTCTCTCTTTCTCTCTCTCTCTCTGTGTGTGTGTGTGTGTGTGTGTGTGTGTGTGTGTGTGTGTATGTGTGTGTGTGTGTGTCTTTTCCCCATTTTGGTACTGGAGATCAAACCCAAAGTCTTGCACATGCTAGACAAGTGTTCTATCACTAAGCCAACATCCTCAGTTCCTTTTCCTAATTTTATTTATTTATTTTCAAGACAGGGTGTCATGTTGCCCAGATTGGCCTTGAACTCCAGATCCTTCTGTTTCATTTCCCAAGTGTTGGGGTTCTAGGCATGCACCATGATTCCTGGCATCTTTCCCCTAATTATTACCTTTTGGGGCCCCAGTTTATACCATTGAATCAGAGAGAGAGAGAGAGAGAGAGAGAGAGAGAGAGAGAGAGAGAGAGAGAATCATTGTGGTGCTTATTCTTGGTTGTCAACTTGACTACCTGGAATTAACCCAACTGATTGGGTATACTCGTGAGGGATTTTTTTTTTCTTTATTCTTTTCTTTCTTTGCTTCCTTTTTTTTTTTTTAGAGGCAGGGTTTTTTCGATGTCCTGAAACTCTCTTGGTAGACCAGACTAGCCCGGAACTCAGAGATCCACCTGCCTCTGCCTTCAGAGTGCTGGGATTAAAGGCACCAGCCACCACACCATGTTTGGGAAGACGCAACTTTAATCTGAGTTTTTTGAGGTCGGAAAGTTCACCTTTAATCTGGGCCACACCTTCTGCTGGCAGCCTAAATAAAGGACATGGAAGAAGGAGGCTGGCTCTCTCTTTGCCTGCTTGCTCTCCATGGCAAGTCTATCCCTTTGCTGGCATTAGAGCCTACTTCTTTGGGATTCCAATGGATGCTGAAGACCAGATGCAACACCCAGCCTCGTGGATTTTTAGACCTTTGTTGGACAAACAGCCGTTATTGGACTAGTTGGACCACAGCCTGTAAGCCATTTAATAAGTCATATATATATACACACACATATATATATACACACATGTATATACATATATGTATACATATGTATATGTATAAAATAAATCCCATATATTTGTTTGTTTGTGATATAATATATATTATATATATATATATATATACTGTAAGTTCTGTCCCTCTAGGGAACGTGACTAGTAGAGTCATGTTTTGTTTCTTTCTCATCTCCTAACCCTCCACCATTCTCCTTCACAGCCCTCATCAGCACCTGCAGTTGCATGCCTATTTGTCTTCTCGGCTACACTCTCAGCCCTATGCAAACAAAAACCTCATCTGTTTTGTTCTCTACTGTAAACCTGGCGTTCCGTTCACTGCTGCATGTATGACAGGGTCTTAAATATCGATTGAAAGGGTAAACGAGCGAGTGAAATGTTGCTAATCACTAGTAGTCCAGTAAAGAATAGCGTGGGATGGGAACAGATGTTACTGACCAGAATATGCCGGTGCCTGGTGTTGGGTATATTTCAGTTGTCTACTTTTTGTTTGGGGGATTAAAGTCAGAGCCTTGCACACATTCTCCCACCAAGCTGCACCCTCGTTCCTTATGTAGGAGTTCAGCATCCTCTACCCCTCTTTGTGTTGGCCCTCACCATTGCTTAGTGAATCTCATCTGGTAGATCCCAATTTGAAGACTCATTCTGAGAGTACATACATGTACTAAGACTGACTGAATTGCCAGGGTTTTAGGTTTTGAAGTTCTTACTGAAAGAAAGTTGATTTCATACTACTCTGGAGTAACTCCAGGCATTCACTATTCAATGTGAATAATTCAATATTATTCTGGAGGAACTCCAGGGCATTCACTATTCAAAGGAAAAAGACATTTGTTTTGTTTAGCTAAAACTGGACTGAAGCTATAAGAAGGACAGTGCTGCTTTTGCAGATAATTTTGTGCATTTTGTGCATGGAAGAGCGAGAGTGGCTTTTGGATACTTACATTCTTTCTTGTCTTGCTACAAACTTACGTATTGTATTGAGTGATGTGTTTTCTGACATTCTCTTTATGTAGCCCACTTGTTCTCCTGCCTTTTCCCCATGAGATTACAGATCTACTACCCAGCAATGACTTCTTTTCCTAATTGCAAAAACAAGGATGTTTGTTGTAGAAATCATGGAAAATATAGGAAACATAAAGGAGATTTTAAAAAGCATAAAGAAAACAAAAAATTAATTAATATTCCACCAGCCAGAGATTTACATTTCTAAAAGCTTGAATTTTGTTGTTGTTTACTTCTGTCTTTATCTCTCTATCTTTTGAGGCCAGGTCTCTCTTTATAGCGTCCACCTCCCAATTACAGTCCTCTCCCTCCCAAGTGCAGGGATTACAGGCCTGCATCACCACTTGGGTGCATTCCTAACAATTTGATTTTGTTTCTCTCAGCCTTGTTTTTTATATTCATGGGGTAGGCACACACATTTTTACAACAGTTATCATGCACATGCAGTTATCATCTCTATAGTATACCAGGCACCTTAATTATTCTTTTTTTTTTTTTTTTTGGTGACTGTCCTGGATCTCACCTGTAGACCAGGCTGGCCTGGAACTCACAGAGATCCGCCTGCCTCTGCCTCCTGAGCGCTGGGATTACAGGCGTGCACCACCACTGCCCAGCTCCTTCCTTCCTTCCTGATATTTTTACATTTATTTATTTCGTGCAGGTATATGTGGGTGTGCACGGCACGCTGCATGTTTGGAGGTCAGAGGACATCTTTCAGGAATTGGTACTTTCCTTCCCCCATGTAGATTCCAGGGCTCAAGCTCAGGTTGTCAGGCTTGGCAACAGGAACCTATCCCTAAAGAACCACCTTGTGGGACTGGAGAGATGGCTCAGAGGTTAAGAGCACCGACTGTTTTTCCAGAGGTCCTGAGTTCAAGTCCCAGCAACCACATGGTGGCTTGCAACCATCTGTAATGAGATCTGGTGCCCTCTTCTGTATACATAATAAATAAGTAAATTAAAAAAAAAGAATCATCTTGCTGGCCCAGGATTCTTATTTATTTACCTACTTACATATTGGTTTAATATTTTTATTTTTTTTGGGGGGGGTCTTATGTAGCCCAGGCTAGACTTGAACTCATGATCCTCATCTACCTCTCAAATACTTATTGACTTTCATAGAGTTGCAGAAGAATCCTGTGGTCAGTTAGCTTACATTCCTTGGAGAGAAACAAATCCTTTTTTTTCTCTTTCCTTGTTTAGGTTCTTGAAGGCATTTTTTCTTTATCTGTGATATATTTTTAAAATGTCACCTGGTTGACTCTGACTGTTAATTTGCTTTTCTACACTGCAGGCAGACATAAGCCTTAGGGATGATATTGATTATTGCTGTCTCCTGGTGTGTCCACTCCATTCATTCAGTAAGTCATCACTGAGCAGCTGCTCTAAACCTGATACTATTTTGGGTCCTGGAGTTACATCATAAAGCAATGAAAATGATTACATGTTTTGTTGATATGTTCTCATCTGCTCTCCATATCACCCATATTTTTATCCTGATTTTTCAAAAGAACCTTATTCCTATGAACTAGAGCATCTTTTGATGCCCCGTGATTCTTCTCCACTTGTTCATCTTAACAGAGAGAGATCTGTGCTTGGTCAGCTTCGGTGAATACTGGAATAGAAACTATGAAGGGTAGCTTAGGTGCTAGAACTGTGGGAGGAGAACCTTACTCCCCTCCTGTCCTCACCCAGCCTTCTACCCTGAGAAAAAGGATGTTCATTTGATTCTATCAAGAAGATAAATAGTTTTTCAAAGGATCATGGGACCTGTAATTTTTTGACTTAAGAAATTACATTTGTGCTGGGTATGGTGGCACATGCTTTTATTCCCAGCACTTAGGAGGCAGAGGCAGGTGGATCTCTGTGAGTCTGAGGACAGCCTGGTCTACAAAGTGAGTTCCAGGACAGCCAGGACAGTTACACAGAGAAATCCTGTCTCGAAAAACAAACAAAACAAAACAAAACAAACAAAAAATTTATTTGTGTGTGTGTGTGTGTGTGTGTATGTGTGTGTGCGTGTGTGTATGTTTGCACGCGCACGCGCACACACACATACAGATGAGAACGTGCAGGTTCAGATCTTTCCTTCAACCCTGTGGTCCCAGGGATTGAACTCTGATTGTCTCCGGTTTGGCAGCAAGCACCCTCACTCACTTGCTGAGCCATCCTGCTACCCAAGATGCCTAAATAGAAGTGGAATCTTGACCCAGTCCCTCCTTCTAATTGGACCCTTCTACATTCTAACTAGCAGAAAAAATTCCTCAAAGTCTCTGGCATATAGAAGGTTTTCCCTCTATTTTTAGTCCCTTGATCATTTCAATGTGAATTTAGGAATGAGTTGATTTAGAAGCCTGTCCCACAAAGACTTCTTATTTTAAAAACCACATAGTAAGATTTTTTTCTCTATGTTAAGGTTGGGGAAAAAAAGCATTCCAGACTCATGATTATATATAGTTTTACACTTTTTCACAAAAGGTCTCCAATCTCTTGGGAAGCTACATGGTGTATTGAGAGTGGGAGAATGGAGCGTGATCGTAATATGTAATTTTATTGTGGCTTTAAACAAACTATTTGAACTTTGTGTTCTATAGTCTCAGATATTCTTATGTCATGATGTGACCGGGGGAAAGAAATATGCATATATAATACACACATGCATATTTTATTATATATCACACATATGCATAATATATGCATTATGTATATGTATATATTTATAGTGGAAGCTCTCTGAACTGCTGAAACACACGCTGATGAAACCTGAGGTCTCTTGGTTATTGACTGAATACTACTGTAGCTTTGAGTATGTCCAACCTGGCTCATAAAATGTCTGCTGAAGAAATAGCCAATGATGGCTGGAGCTGGGAAGCTGGTATGCAAAGCAGTTCTGAAGTACAGCTTGGGGACACTACCTTTGATCACTGTGGTGTTGCGTAAGACTCAACGGAGTGGTGAATGGAGTTCTGCTTCCCCATTAGGACAAATTACTATGCCAGGTTTATCTGATTAGTTTGCCTCCCCTATTCATGGAAATAAAGGCCTCTGGGTAGGTTAATTATGGCGTCATAAACAGCTTTTATATTTCTGGCCAGCATAGGCAGCAGATGTTGTCTATTTTTGTCGGAGGATTTGAAGTGTGCAAAAAGAAACACCCGTATGGCCATCTCAGAAGTTTAAAGAAAGCATCTTATTTCCTAGGGAAAACTTTCTAGGCTCAACCTATTAAGTCTTTCTTTATGGTACAATTCAATTTATTTTCTTTCTGCCTGCCTCTGCCTCCCAAGTGCTGATATTAAAGTCGAGCACCAATGCAATCTAATTTATTTAAAAACAGATTTATGTAGGGTGGAGTGAAGTCCTGAGTGAATGTGTATTTTTTGACATCAGCACAGCCATGTCAAGGACCAATGTTTTAGCCCCATGAGAGTGCAAAGTCTTCCCAGGTTGGGACTCAGAGAGATGACAAAGCCTGTCTCAGGTTGGAGTACAGATGTTGGTAGTGTGTGAAGAAAACATCCACTATATCTTTCTTCCCACCCTACAATGCCTGAAGACTGCTTCCCTACAGAGATGGCTCCTACTGAGATTAGCTAAACCAGCCTCCTGGTTGAGTTGTGTATAAAAACCCTGCCTCTTACCTTGTTATCTGTATGTAATAGCCCTGCCTCTTGGTTAACCTGTACACAATAACTCTACTTCCTTGTTCAACTGTATATAATAAACATGCTGTGTTTCCAGGCTGCTTCAGCCTCTCTTTCTGAGATCCCAGACCACCCAATTCCAGCTTTTCCCTGTCTGTGTGTCTGTCATTTCTTCATATAAGTTATATCAATCCCTGGAGCTATGCAAGGACACAGCATTTTCTTTCTTTTCTTTCTTTTTCATTTTTTTGTTTTGTTTTGTTTGAAACAGGGTTTCTCTGTGTAGTTTTTGGTGCCTTTCCTGGAGCTTGCTCTGTAGACTAGGCTGGCCTCGAACTCACAGAGATCCGCACAGCTCTGCCTCCTGAGTGCTAGGATTAAAGGCAAGCGCCACCACCACCTAGCTCATTTTTTTCATTTTTGAAGGCAGGGTTTCTCTGTGTAGTCTTGACTGTCTGGAACTCATTCTGTAGACCAGGCTGGCCTTGAACTCAGAGATCTGCCTGCCTCTGCCTGCCACCACCGGGCTATTTTCTTTTTAATTATATGAACTGCATGAGGTAGGATGTGAGAATGTGAGTACAGTCCTTGCAGAGGCCAGAAGAGGTCATCAGATCCCCCTGAAGCTGGAGTTATAGAATGCACTGTTTCTTGATTAAAGCAAAGGACTTACAATTACAGTGAATGGTTGTAACACAGTAGTTGAAAGGAATTTGGAGAGGAATGCCATGATTTGATTTATTAATGAATAAATAGATAAATTTTAGTGGTACTGGGAGTTGGACCAGGCTTTCACAGATACTAGGTGTGTTGATTAATATTTCTTATTCAACTTGATACAAACCTAGACACACCTGGAAGGAGAAATTCTCAATTGAGGAATTGCCTCCATTATTTGGCCTGTGGGCATATCAGTGGGGCATTTTCTTGACTGCTAATTAACATAGGAGGGCCCTGTATACCATAAGTGGTACCATCTTTAGGCAGGTGGTCCTGGGGTATATAAGAAAGGTAACTAAGCAAGCCATGGGGAGCAAGCCAGTTAGCAGCATTGCTCTCTGGTTTCTCCTCCAGTTCCTGTCTTGAACTCCTGCCCTGGCTTCTCTCAGTTATGGAGACTGAAACCTGCAGACCAAAAATAAACCCCGTTTTTTGCCCAATTTGATTTAAAAGGTCAGTGTTTTATCACAACACAGAAACCAGACTAACATCAGGAAGCAATCCACCAGCAAGTTACATCTGCAGCCTGTGAATTTGTAAGTTAAGATTATTCCACCTTTTTAATAAAGAATGGTTAGGGAGTTATGAATGGAAGTCCAGAGACTTAGGCCAAAAGAATTAAAGATAGAAGGAAACAAATTTGCTTGGGAGTGGCGGTACACGCCTTTAATCCCAGCACTCAGGTGTAGTTGGAAGGTTTCTCCTGTGCCACCAAGTCCCCACAGTCCCACAGCCTGCTTATAAAATAATCACTCAGAAGCTTATATTAATTATAACTGCTTGGCCATTAGCTCAGGCTTATTACTGACTAGCTCTTACACTTAAATTAACTCATAATTCTTATTTATGTTTAGCCACGTGACTTGGAACCTTTCCTCAATTCTGCCTTGTCATCATGCCTTGTCATCCTCTCTATCTGGCTGGCGACTCCTGACTCAACCCTTCCTCTTCCCAGAATTCTCCTTATCTGCTTGCCCCACCTATACTTCCTGCCTGACTACTGGCCAATCAGCATTTTATTTATCAACCAATCAGAGAAATACATATTCACAGCATACAGAACAACATCCCACAACACTCAGGAGGCAGAGGCAGGCAGATCTCTGTGAGTTCAAGGCCAGCCTGGTCTACAGAGTGATTTCCAGTACAGCCAGGACTACACAGAGAAACCATGTAAGAAGAAAAAAACAAATTCAATTAGCACATCTTTATATGCAGAGATGATAGGAACTGGTGGGCCAGAGAAGGAGGAATCAAGGATTCAGGGTTAAATCATTCAGTAATGGTGACATCATTGCAGATTGGGGAAGATTGTGAAGATAGATTTGGAAGAAACAGCCAAAGATTTTTTAAAGTTATTTCTTTAATCTTTGGAGATTATAATCACTCCATTTCTCCTTCCCTTTCCTCCCTCTAAACCCTCCCCTATGCCCCTCCTTGCTCTCTTTTAAATTCATAGTCACTTTTTTTCATTAATTGTTACAAAATACATGTACACACAGCTCATGTTTAGGCAGTCATGTTGATGACACTTTATGAGTGTAGGGTTTGGTTTTAGACATGATACATTTGAAATACCTCTGAGCTATCTAAGAATATAACAATTGTAAGCAATTGTGACACTGGGCATAGAGTTTACCTGTAATCCCAGTATTCTGGAGGCAAGTGCCAAGAGTTCCAGGCTGGCCTGGACTACAGTGTGAGACCCTACTGAAAAATAAAAAACAAAACACCCAACAATAACAAAAGAGTTGTGAGTGTGGAGTTTAGAGAGCATGGACACATGCTTTAGGAGCGAACACTTGCAGAGAGATATTTTAGCCTTGGAAGCAAGGCATCAGGGGACTGGACAGATGTGGCATTAAAGGAATTACTTAGGAAACTGAGAGAAACATGTAGTTTAGAGAGGAAATCGGTGACATGTTTATTTGGGGGGGTGTTTATTTGACTTAAAATTATTTTTTATGTGTATGGGTGTTTTGCCTGCATGTATGTCTATGCACCACCTGCATGCAGTGCCTGTGGAAGCCAGAAGAAGGCACTGGATCCCCTGGGACTGGAGTTAAAAACAGTTGTTAGCTGCCAGGTAGGTGCAAGGAACTTAAACCAGGTCCTCTGGGAGAGCAGCCAATGTTCTTAACTACTGAGCCACCTCTCCAGTCTGACTTTTGTTCTTTGAGACAGGGTCTCACACTGTAGTTCATCTAGAACTCTTGGCAATTTTCCTGCCTCCATAATGCTGAAATTTACAGGTCTGAATCACCATGTATAGATGATAACTTATGCTCAGAACTTGATTGAGCTTAGAGGTAGTGATTGGGTTGTTTCTTTCTTTCTTCCTTCCTTCCTTCCTTCCTCCCTTCCTTCCTTCCTTCCTTCTTTCCTTCCTTCCTTTTTCCCTCCCTCCCTCCCTCCTTCCCTCCCTCTCTCCCTCCCTCTCTCTCTCTCTCTTTCTTTGCTTTTGTTTTTGTTTTTGTTTTTGTTTTTGTTTTGAGACAGGGTTTCTCTGTGTAGTCCTTGCTGTCCTAGAGACCAGGCTGGCTTAGAACTCACAGAGATCTGCCTACCTCTGCCTCCCAAGTGCTGGGATTAAAGGTGTGGGCCACCATACCCAGCATAATTATTATTTTCTTAAAAAGATTTATGTTTATGTGAATGTATGTTATGTGTGTAGTACATTCAGAGACCAAAAGAAGGTGTTGATTCCCTGGAGCTAAAGTTAAAAGTAATTGTGAGCCACCCAATGTTGGTGACCAGGAAATGCTCTTAAGCCTTAAGCCATCTCTCCAGCCCCATTTTTTTCTTTTTCTTCTCTCTCTCATGAGACAGGGTTTCTGGTGGGCTGTCCTGGAACTTGCTTTGTAGACCAAGCTAGCCTTGAACTCACAGAGATCTGCTAGCCAGTGCTGGGATTACAGGTGTGTGCCACCACCTCCTAGCCTACAACAGGGACTTTGATCTAAGTTTTATTTCATTTTATAATAGTGTATGAATATTGCTTTAATTCTTTCTTTTTAAGGTTTTGTAGTTCTGCCATGCATAATGGCACACACTTTTAATCCCAATACCAGGGAGAGAAATCAGAGGTGAATTTCTGTGAGTTGCAGTACAGCCTGGTGTCATTGTGAGTTCTAGGCCAGTCAGGGCTACATAGTGAGATAAGAAAGAGAATGATTAAGAGTGAGGATGATTATATTTATTGCCAGGTGTGGTAGCACATACCTGTATTCCCAGTACCATATGTTTGCTAATTTAATAAATTGGGAACTTGAGGCTGAAGAAATAGTTCAGTGGTTAAGAGTACTGGCTGCTCTTCCAGAGAATCAGGGTTCAATTTCCAGCACCCACATGGCAGCTCACACTCTGTAATTCCAGTTCTGGGGTGTAGAACATCCTCACACAGAAACACATGCAGGCAAAACACTAATGCACATAAAATAAAAGTAAATCAATAAATCAATAAAAAAATTAATTAGGGAGCAGATGCAGAGACCCAGAGCCAAACATTAGGTGGAGCTTGGAGAACCCTTCAGAAAAGGAGGAGGGAAGATTGTAGGAGCCAGAGGGGTCAAGGACACCATGAGAACATGGCTTACAGAATTAACTAAGCAGGGCTCATAGGGGCTCACAGAGACTGAATCAATAATCATGGAGCCTGTATAGGTCTGAGCTAGGTCCTCTGCAAATATGTTATGGTTGTGTGGCTTGGTGTTCTTGTGGGACTCCTAACAGTGGGAGTGGGGGTGTCTCTGACTCTTTCGCCTGCTCTTGGGACCCTCTTCCTCCTACTGGGTCACCTCGTCCACCTTGAAATGAGGGTTTATACCTAGTCTTATTGTAACTTGCTATATCGAGTTTGGGGGATGTCCCTGGGAGAACTGCTCTTTTTTGAAAGGAAATGGAAGAGGAGTGGATTTGGAAGAGAGGGGAGGGGGAGGCAGGGAAGAGTGGAGGGAGTGGAAATTGAGGTGGGGATGTAATGTATGAGAGAAGAATACAAAAACAAAGACAAAACAAAAAATCACAGTGGAAAATGATAAAGGAAGATACTCCAGGGTTGGCCTCTGGCCTCCATATGTGGACAAGTGTACTCTCATGATGAATGGAGGCCAGCCTGGTCTACAGAGTGAGACCCAGGACAGCCAGAGCTATACAGAGAAACCCTGTCTCCAAAACCAAAAGAAAAAAAAATCAAGAACTTTACAATTTGTGTATGTACTCTTTGGCCACCTATGAAATGGGATTGTATTTGGATGTAGCTGGTTAGACAGCATACAGAGAGACTAACAGCATAAAAACATTTTTAATATTATTTTTTATTATATTTCATTACATTCGTTTCTTTTGGGGAGGGGGAGGGTATGTGCTGGTATGCATGTGGTGGTCTGAGGAAAACTTTGGGGAGACAGTTCTCTCCTTCTACCATGTGGGTCCAGAGATTGGATTTAGGCTGACCTGGCCAGAGAGCAGCATCATTATCAGCTGAGCCATCTCAATGGTCTCTCAGAGTTTGTTTAGACAGGCTGCAGGTAGCCTGAGATGAGCCAGTGACTATGCCTCATCATAATCACAGCCTCCAGGCATCTTTTCCTCCTGTGTGGAACTCAGGCTGAATGACTCACTTATTTTTCTAACATTTAATAACTTTATTAGAAAGTATAATTGGGCTGGGCAGTGGTGGCGCACGCCTTTAATCTCAGCACTCGGGAGGCAGAGCCAGGCAGATCTCTGTGAGTTCCAGGCCAGCCTGGGCTACAGAGTGAGTTCCAGGAAAGGAGGTGCAAAGCTACACAGAAAAATCCTGTCTTGAAAAACCAAAAAAAAAAAAAAAAAAAAAAAAAAAAGAACGAAAGAAAAAAGAAAGTGTAATCATAGACATCAATCTAATTAAATTATTTTTTTAGATTTTTTTCTGCATATAAAGGTGTTTTGCAGAATTCTGGGAAGTGGAAGGCTGAATCGGTAGACACCAGCCTGCTGTCCTGGGAGCTGGGAGCAACATGTAACGGCACACAGGTAAAGCCACAGAACAGGTGGCAACATATAGATGAACAGAAATGGGCTGAGTTTAGTTGTAAGAGCTAGTCAGTGGTAGGCCTGAGCTAATGGTCGAGCAGTTTTAATTTAAAAAAAAAAAAGGAGGTGTTTTGCCTATATGTTGTTTGTGCACCATATGCATGCAGTGGCCACAGAGACCGGAAGAGGGCCTTAGATCCTCTTAGACTGGAGTTATGACAATTATGAGCTGCCATGTGGGTGCTGAGATTTGAACCCTGGGTCCTCTGGAAGAGCAACCACTATTCTTATCTGCTGAGTGATTTCTGAAGTCTAAATATATATAATATTTTGAATAGTAAAAATCTGATGCATATTATTACAGAACATGTGCCTGTGTGTGTACAGAAATGGACATCCTGTGAGAGGATATAACTCAGGCACAGCTCTACCTGGGTAGCTCACATCAACATCCTGGTCTCTAGGGAGCCTCCTACCAGTCTCCTAGTAGCTGGGAATAATCTTTCCTTATTAATTCACATGCAAAGAAAAGAAGTAAAGTTCAACCAATGCTGAAAGCATTATTTGGCCTTATTTTTTCTTTCTTTTTTAAAAATATCTTTTGAAATTGTATTGGATGTATTTATTTTATGTGAACCAGAGTACACCATGTGTGTTGCATGCAGTGTCCACAGAAGAAAGAAGAGGGCACTGGACCCCCTGAACTGGAGTTTCTGATGGTTGTGAGCCACCATGTGGACCCTGGGAACTGAACCTGTGTGCAAGCTGAAGACCTGAGTTCAATCTCTAGCACACATACGGTGGAAAGAAAGCAACCAATTCCCACAAGTTGTCCCTGGGTCACCATCCTCTGCCACATATACAGGCAAATAAATAAATAAAAACAAATAAATAAAAATTTTAAAGTAGCCAGGTATGGTGGCACATGCCTTTAATCCTAGCACTTGGGAAGCAGAGGCAGGCAGATCTCTGAGTTTGAGGACAGCCTGGTCTACAGAGTGAGTTCCAGGATAGACTCCAAAGCCACACAAAGAAACCCTGTCTTGAAAAACAAAACCAAACAAACAAAAAGTTTAAAGTTTAAAAAATTATTTACAATTAATTTTATTTTATTTTTGAGATAGGGTCTCAATATGTAGTTCTGGCTGGTCTGGAACTATCTATCTCAGAGAGATCCACCTGTTTCTGCCTCCTGAGTGCTGGGATTAAAAGCATACACCAATATGCCTGCCCCACCCACCAAAAAATTAATTATATTTCTATACTAATAGCAAAAATTATTCTTAAGAATACTATTTATTATTTTTATGTATATAGGTGTTTTGCTGGCATGTATGTCTGTGCACTACATCTGTGCAGTGCCCATAGAGGCCAGAAGAGGGCGTTAGATCCCCAGGAACAAAAGTTAGAGACAGCCTGAGCTGCCATGTGAGTGCTGGAAATTGAACCCAGGTCTCTACAAGGGCAGACTGGTATTTTTATCAGTGAGCCATCTCTCCAGTACCAACAACCAAAATTCTTTAAAAAAAAAAATTCATTACAATGATGGAATTTACAATACTATCAGTTTAATGAAGTATTGGGGATGGGTAGAATGCTTGCCCAACTCTTGTGAAACCTTGGGTTCCACTGCTAGCATTGTACACAACTAAGTGTGGGGGAGACTTCAGATGATCCCAGCCCCCACGAGGTGGAAGCAGGAGGAACAGAAGTCAGGGTCATCTGAACTACATAGTAAGTTCAAGGCCAGAGGGAGCAACATGAAATTCAGTCTCAAGATAAATAAATAAGTAAACACACAAAATAGAAATATATTTAACCAAAGAGGGCTGGAGGACTCAGTGGTTAAGAGCACTTGTGACTCTTCTAGAGGACTCAGGCTCAGTTCCCAGCACCCACATGGTGGTTTATAACCATCTATACCTCTGGTTTCAGGAGATCAGACACTCTCTTCTGACCTCCATGGACACTAGATGTGTGTGGTGCACAACATAACACATGCGTGCAAAACACTCATAGACATAAATATAAATTAATAAATAATTTTAAATTTTTAATGAGTTTAAAGCTTTGTACACTGAACACTGTAAGACACTGCTTATGAGATGGTTCAGCAGGTAAAAGTCCTTGCCTCTGAATTTGATTCCAGAACCCACAAGTTAGAGGGAGAGAACTGACTCCATTGAGTTGTTCTTCAATGCCTACGTTAGTGCTATGGCACACTTGTGCCTGCGCGCGCGCGCGCGCGCGCACACACACACACACACACACACAGAGAGTGAGAAATAAACATAATAAGGAAATAATAAATTTCAAAGTGGTACAAAGAAATTAAAATAATAACTGTTTGTTAAAGGCACTGAAGTGATTAGGTAAATTACTACACCACAATCAATAATTAACAGTAACAATCATATGACTTTTGAAATACTCTGAGAATGGAGAGGGGCAATGAAACCATGATTATACTATTTCCCTATAGCTTCTGGACATTCTGACCACACTGACTAAATTCTGTATTGCAGGTTTAAACCAGTTTAGGTTGTTTTACTCTCAGGTAAATCTTACGTCCAACTTCTGGACACATCTGTCTATAGACTCCAACATACTAAGTACACATATTGAGAACTAAATCTTTGTTTGTGTTGAGATGGTCTCTTTATGTAGCCCTAGATGTCCTGGTACTCACTATGAAGACCAGGCTAGACTTGAACTCACAAAGATCCACCTGCTTCTGCCTCCCTAGTACTGCGATTAAAGGCGTGTGCCACCATGCCCAGCCAACAGCTAAATCTTAATAAATCCACACATTTAATATAGGGGCTGGGGATTTAGCTCAGTGGTAGAGCACTTGCCTAGCAGGCACAAGGCCCTGGGTTTGGTCCTCAGCTCCGACAAAAAAAAAAAAAAAAAAAAAAAAAAAAAAAAAAAGATTTAATATAAAAAATGAGATTTTATTTTGTATTCATATTCAGAAGACAATTATTTGCTGATTTCATTCTTTTGTGAAAAATGAGAAGCAAGAAGAAGGAATCAAAAGTTGATGTTCTTTTTCCAGACAGAGTTTCTCTGTGTAGCCCTGTGTGTCCTGGAACTCACTCTGTAACCTAGGCTGGCCTCAAACTCAGAGATCCACCTGCCTCTACCTCCCCAGTGCTGGGATTAAAGGGGTGTGCCACCACTGCCCGGCTCATTGCTCTTGAATGCCAGAGCATTTTGCCTGCCTTTTTGAAACTTGGGAAAACACTAATCTCTATGAGTTTGCTATCTGCCTTATCTAAAACTGACCTCAATCAAGTCTCTGAAAGTTTTGTCAAATTTTGCCATTATTGTGACAAATTCCCTGAGATAAGCAATCTAAAGGGAGAAAGAATTCTTTAGGTCACTGGTTTGGGGTCTTTGGCAAGGGATGACTGGAAGCGTGTCATGGACCAGAGCTTCCTGGACTGTGCAATCCAGGAAGTGAAGTGAGGGAGAGAAAGAGGCCAGTGGGCTCCACCCAACGACCTGTGTCTTGGCTAGTTTTTACGTCAACTTAACACAAGGTAAAATCATCTGAGAGGGGGAACCTCAATTAAGAAAATGCCTCCAAAAGATATGGCTGTAGGCAGGCAAGCCTGTAGGGCATTTTCTTAATTAGTGATTGATAGGGGAGGGCCTAGACCAAAGAGCTTGCTTTATAGAAACAGGCTGGCCTTAAACTCACAGAGATCCACCAGCCTCTGCCTCCAGAGCACTAGGATTAAAAGTGTGTGCTTCCACGTTTAATCCCATCACAGTGAAACCCTGGACAGCCAGGGCTACACAAAGAAACCCTGTCTTGAAAAAAAAAGAAAAAAGAAAAAAGAAAAAGAAAAGAAAGAAACAGTCTGAGCAAGCCAGTAGCAGCACCCCTCCATGGCCTCTGCATCATCTCCCATCTCCAGGTTCCTGCCCTGTGTGACTTACTACTGCTTTGGTTTCATTGATAGCCTGTGATTCAGCATATGCAAGTCCTTTCCTCCCCAAGTAGCTTTTGTCCACGGTGCTTTATCACAACAATAGTAACTCTAACTAAGATAACCTAACTTCCCTTCACTAGGTCCCACTTCCCAAAGACTCTACAGTTTGTCAATGGTACCACACGCTGGTAACCAGCCGCAAGCACGTGAGCCTGCAGGGCATAGTTAAGAGCCCAGCTATTCGAACCATCTTGGATAAAACAGCAAGATGCGGTGGGATGGGGTGGGGTGGGGGGCTGTTACAAACCATACCATATGTAGTATTTAATCATTTCATAGCATCAGTATTTAAAACTGTCATTTACAGACACTGGAACTATTTTTTTTTCAAATGAGAAAACAGTTTAGGGGGGCTAAGTAATCTGCCCAATTGAGGTGCAAATAAAGCAAATGAGGAAGGCTTCCATCTCAGCTCTGACCATAAAACGAGTCCATATCAAAGAGTTCGGGCTGCTGGAACTTACTTCCAGGAACTTGAGGCAGAGGCAGCTATTAGATACCAAGATGGATGCCTAGCACAAAAATGGAGTTTCTTTAGCCACCACAGATGCACGAATAAATCTCTTTTCTACTAAAATGAAACAGTGAATGTTACTAAATTAATACACTAAAAGGGTGCTCTCTGGGAAGAGCAGAGATCATAGGATGTTAGAATGGAAAAGAAGTTAGAGGCCATGCTGCTCATCCTTCGTAACTTGGAGATGAGAAAACTGAACAATCAAAGCTCCAGAGTTCAAAGTTTCTGTATTTCTTAGGTTGCAATAGAGCCCAAAGTAAAAGATTACAGGCACATGAAAAATAAGGTGAGATGTGATTTTCATTCGGTAATTAGGGTTGTCTTTCAACTCTAATTAATCTCCCGAACTGGCCAAAGAGAAACAGCCAGCTTCCAAATAAGCACATAAGAGCTGGTAAAGAGAAAATGTTCAATAATTAGCTGGGGGTGAGGAGCATGGCTCTAAAGCAGCATTGGGTCGGGAGGCAGGGAAAATGAGCCCAGCGACAGCCTCTACAGCCTGGGCTACACAGCCAGCTGCAGGCTACTGAGAACTAATTCAAAGAAAAAAAATCTAAGCAAGCTGGGTGTGGTGGCACACATCTTTATTTTAATTTTTTTTATTGGGTTATTTTGTTTTATTATAAAGATTGGGGTTTCGGGCATTTGAAATCTTTAGTTTTCTCTTCTCCAGACATCGAGTGGACTTAGTAATAACTTAGTAGTTACATGGAGGTGCTGTGCTGAAAAACAAGAAATTAACATGCAGTCATTTTAACATCTCAGGTCCTGCAGCAAGTGACATGGATCCAAATGACGTGACCTTTACATAGATAAGCCACATTTTCCTGCCTTAAAGTCCCAAACTGACTCAGGACCGCAAGCAAGCCTTCAATGGGAGCTGAGGAATCCTGCTCTCTGGAGAGCTCAGGGATGAATCATTGCTTCCTTCCGCCTTGTCTCATTGTGGCTAGCCGGGGAAGTCGTCTTCACTGTCCCGTTTTCCGGGATGTTCAAAATCTTTTATGAGCTTGCTCTAACTTTTTTTTTTAAAACATAAAACAGGCTATAATTTAAAAGTTCAGGGTTATTTTAAACAGTAATATTTTCTCTGTAGAAAATAGTATAAATGATATTTCCCAATAAGCCTTTTTAAGCCAAATGATAGCTGAATTATACATATATTGATTAGATTCTGGGGTACAGAAGAACCCTATCTTCATCTGTTCAGACAGCTATGTTTGACTTAAGTTGTGTGAGATTCCTATTCATCTTCCCCTTCACTGTTTGATTTACGGCAGACATTTTTCTACAGTCTAGTCTATATTCTAAAAAGATTTTAGCCTCCCCTCCTGAAAGTACAGCCTTGCTCTAACTTCTTTAGAGCGATGAGAGAGGTAGTATTCTTTTCACCATCTCTGATCACTTTATCTGCTGCTCCCTAAAGCAGTCAATTCACCCCAGGAATTCAGCATTCTCACAGACAGCTGTTTAGAGCCCAACGTCTATGATGTCAGACCATTTAGAACAGCTTAGCTGGTCTGGCTAGGAAATAGATAACCATGTCGTAATTTCCTCAGACATGGAATATAATAAAAGCTTTCTCCAAGTCGCGTCACTCCAGGCACACCAACCTGTGCTCTTTGGCTGTCCTCACTCCCACGTGCGCATAGACAAGCAGAGTGACTTCTCACATCCACTCAGACCCAGGCTGGCTTCTCCCTCATGTTCTTCTTGCCTCAATATCCCCAATACCACCTTCTTACCTCAATACAAGTGCTGGGATTATAATCATTGGCCACCAGGCTAAGCATTTCCACTGAATTTCTAATGTTACCCTGCTTAGGCCAAGCTTCCACAGATGCCCATAAGGCAAGCACAAAACCCAGGTGAACAAATCCTGGTTCCTTTCTCTAGCTCCAGCTCAATTTCATGTTAACTTCCTTCCATGTAAGCATAAACACAACACCAACAGATAATATGAATATTCCTTTAGATAGTTCTGGAATAGTAATTAACACCATACGTCACTATACACTTGTGCTGTATTATTTTTTTATTATTTCCAGCAGCAGTCATCTTTATGAACTCACTTGGTCCTCTTCAGAGACACATCCCTGGACTTCAGCTCTCTCTGGACTACAGGAGGTGGTTGGTGGTGTAGGAGCACAGTAAAAGGAAAAGAAGAAAGGATTTCCTGTCTGAATGTCAGGTACTAGTCATGTATCCTTTTTTTAACCTTTTTATTTATTTTTAATCTTTAATTAATTTATTTTTTCCCTTCATAATGAAGAACAGACTCTAACGTATATTATTATGATTTCATTTAAAGGCAATATTTTTTAATTTAATTTTTAATTACACTCATGATATTGATTATACTTATGATATTAATTACATTTGATAGTCGTTGATTATATTCACAGTATTCATTCAATAATTATATTTATGATATTCATTAATTATATTAATTGTATTGATTTATTACATTCACGATATGTCCTAATACTACTGTCCACTTGTGAGGTTTTTCCATCACACAAAATGGAGATTCTATACTTAGTAAATCATTGATCTATATTCCTTTCTTCCCTATCTTGAGATAACATCTAATTTTTCTGTTTCTATGAATTTGTATATTCTATATATTTCATATAATACAGTTCTATAGTATTTGTCCTTTTTTTTAAAATGTAAAAACATTTTATGTACAACTGCAGGAGAAATAATACACTGATAGCTTGAACATAAAAACAGGTTATAATTTAAAAGTCCAGGGTTATTTTAAACAGTAAAATATTTTCTCTGTAGAAAATAGTATAAATGATAACGTTTCCCAATAAGCCCTTTTAAGCCAAATGGTAGCTGAATTATACATATATTGATTAGATTCTGGGATACAGAAGAAACCTATCTTCATCTGTTCAGAGAGCTATGTTTTACTTAAGGGCACACACATCTTTAATCACAGCACTCAGGAAGCAGAGGCAGGTGGCTCTCTGTGAGTTCCAGGCCATCTCTGGTTACAATGTCTCACAACAACAACAAAATCCCCCCAAAATCAACAGACAGAAACTGTTCAATAAATATTTGCAAATGTCTAAGTAAGTTAAACAGATCTTACTGTTTTCACTTCTCAGCTTTCCTTTATATGCAGTTGTACCCTGTAGATAAAAGCAGTCCCTACTGTGGGTGGAGTGGAGCTTGCTAAGCTTAACCACTAAACAGGTTTCTCAAAAAAAGAAAAAAAGGAAGGAAGGGAGGGAGGGAGAGAGAAGACACTCTGCCCTAATCCCAAACTGGAATTCATTTAATGATTTCCACCCCCCCCCCTTTTTTTTTTCTAGAGCTGAGGACCGAACCCAGGGCCTTGCACTTGCTAGTCAAGCGCTCTACCACTGAGCTAAATCCCCAACCCCTGATTTTTTTTTTTTTTTTTTTTAATGACTCAAGAGTGGGGCAGGGATGGTGCATGTCTTTAATCCCAGCACTCGGAGACAGAGGCAGGTAGAATTTGTGAGTTTGAGGCTAGTCTGGTCTACAGAGTGCTGGTATTAATAGCATGTGCCACCACTGCCCAGCAAATTTTCTTATAATTTATTATCAGTTTATGTTTATTTATATACCTCTTTTATTACTATGTTCAAAGTGTTATTTTACACAGTGTCTCATATAGGCCAGTCTACCCTCAGACCGAGCTCCATGTGTAACTAAGGATGACCCTGTGTTCCTGACACTCCTACAATTCCTCCAGGTCACTGTGCCCTCCTGAATGCTAGGATGAAAGCTGTCCATCACTACAGCCAGCTAAATTAGACTCTTCAAGTCAGCACAACTGCACATGAGTGAGTAAACGAAGGCAAGTCAAAGTGTAAGCTGGAAATCCACTGTGCTTTGTTTGTCTGGAGGTATAATGTAGGAAATATAGAAAAAAGTTAGAATCAAGAATGGGAAGTCTGGGGTTGGGGATTTAGCTCAGTGATAGAGTGCTTGCCTAGCAAGCGCAAGACCCTGGGTTCGATCCTCAGCTCCACATACAAAAAAAAAAAAAAGAATGGGAAGTCTATTTTCCAACTTAATGTCTAAGTCAAACAGACAGGCAGGCAGACAGACAGACAGACACACACACACACTCACTCCATAATGCTGAATTCTATTTACATTTTAAGTATGTGGGGGATAGACTAATCAAGATGATATTACTACTGGGTTCCTACCTCTCAAAATTGAGTAATCGTGGGCTAGGGCGTGGCTCAGCGGTTAAGAGCATTTTCTGTTCTTTATTTCTATTTATTTATTTATTTATTTATTTATTTATTTTTGAGACAGGGTTTCTCTGTGTAGTTTTGGTGCCTGTCTTGGATCTCGCTCTGTAGACCAGGCTGGCCTCGAACTCACAGAGATCAGCCTTGCTCTGCCTCCCGAGTGCTGGGATTAAAGGTGTGTGCCACTGCTGCCTGGCAAAAGGAAAGACATTTTTATACATGCTGTGTAATATGAATATGTCTTAAAGACATTATGGTAAGAGCAGGTATGGTAGCACACTTGAAATATCAACATTTAGGAAGCAGAAGGATCAAGAGTTCAAGGTCATTCTTAATTTCAAAGTGAGTTGGAAGTCAGTCTAGGCTATATGAGACCCTGACTAAAAAAAAAAAAAAAAATGAAAACAAACACAAGCAAATAAAGATACATTCTCAAAATAAGACTTTAGGGCTGGAGAGATGATTCAGAAGTTGGTCTTGTAGAAGACCCAGGTTTAGTTCCCAGCATCCACATGGTGATTCACAACCATTCTTTTTTTGTTGTTGTTGTTTTAAATTAATTTATTGTATGTGCATTGGTGTTTTGCCTGCATGTATGCCTGCATGAGGGTTATCGGGTGCCCTGGAACTGAAGTGACAGACAATTGGGAGCTGCCATATGGCTGCTGGGAATCAAACCCAGGTCCTCTGGAAGGGCAGCCAGTGCTCTTAATTGCTGAGCCATCTCTCCAGCCTCCTCACAACCATTCTTAACTCCAGATATAGGGGATTTGATGTCTTTTGACCTTACCAGGTACCAGGCATACATCTGATGCACATACATACATATAGGCAAAACAGTCATGCCATGAGTGCACAAAATACATCTAATTGAACAAACAAAACGTGAAAGGGCCAGAGAGATGGCTTAGTGGTTCTCTGCTGCTCTTCTGAAAGACCTGGGTTCATTTCCCAGCACTCAAGTGGCAGCGGACAACTGTAACTCCTGTTTCAGGAGATCTGACATCCTCACATAGACATACATGCGGGCAATACCAATGCATATAAAATAAAAGTAAATAAGTCATTTTTAAACAACAACAAAAACCCCCAATATATTATGGCAATTGAAATATGCCACTCACAAAGACTGTATGAATCAACTTAAAACAGGGCATGAAGGAAGGAAGGAAAGTAAGGGGATTTATCATGTAAATCTTTTGTCTTTTTTTTTTTTTTTTAAGATTTATTTATTATGTATACAGCATGTATGACTGCAGGCCAGAAGAGGGCACCAGATCTCATTACAGATGGTTGTGAGCCACCATGTGGTTGCTGGGAATGGAACTCAGGACCTCTGGAAGAGCAGTCAGTGCTCTTAACCTCCGAGCCATCTCTCCAGCCCTTGTTTTTTTTAAAAAAAGATATATTTTGTCGCTTGGTAGTGGCAAATGTCTTTAATCCTAGCACAATCCAGAGGCAGAGACAAGTGAGCTTCAGTGAGGCCAGCCTGGTCTACAGAGCCAGTTCCAGGATAGCCAGGGTGGTTACACAGAGAAACCTTGTCTCCAAAACAAAAGAAAAAATATCTATTTTATGTGTGTGTGTTGCCTGCATGTATGTCTGTGCACCACGTGTGTGCCCGGTGCCTTTGGAGGTCAGAAGAGAGGTTGGACCGTCAGGAACTGGAGTTATGGATGATTATGAGCTGCCATGCGAAAGCTCAGAATCAAACTGGTCCTTTGCAAGAGCAGAATCTGCTGAACCATCTCTCCAGCCTCAAGAGATTTATCATTTAATGGGTATGGAGTTTCCGTTTTACAAGATGAATAGGTCTGGGGATGCACTTGACTATGGCTGTACAACAATGGGAATGTCCTGATACCCTGCACTATGTACTCAAAATGGTTAAGTAGGATCTGGGTATGAGGGTACATGCCTGAAATGACAGTATTGTGAGGCAGAAGCAGGGGATTGCAGCAAGTTTGAAGCCAGACTGGGCTACATAGTCAGTCATGGATACACAGTAAGACCCTGTCTCAAAATAACAAAACAAGAATAACAAAATACAACAAAAACAAAAAAAAAAATGTTAAGATGGTAAATTTTTGTTTTGTTTTGTTTTTGTTTTTCTACACAGAGTTTCTCTGTGCAGTTTTGGAGCCTGTCCTCGATCTCACTCTGTAGCCCAGGCTGGCCCGGAACTCACAGAGATCCACCTGGCTCTGCCTCCCAAGTGTTGGGATTAAAGGTGTGCTCCACCACCGCCCCGCAAGATGGTAAATTTTACATTTAAACTTTCCCTCATATTACAGAGAGAAATATATATCACATTTAACAACTTATAAAGCAACTGTACATGTAATGCAGTTTTAAGAAATAGCACAGTGGCTGGGTGTGGTGGTGTAGGACTTTAATGCCAGCACTCAGGAGGCAGAGGCAGGGGGCATCTCTTAGTTGGGGGCCAGCCTGGTCTACATAGGGGGTTCCTAGTCAATCAGGGTTACAAAGTTAGGACTGTTTCAAAAACAAACCAATCCAAAACAAACAACAACACTCCCCTATTCCCCTCCCTGTTGCCAAAACTCCAAAAAATATATTCTGAGGGTACCCTGTGTCTGTCCTCATTACAACCCTCTTCCTACCATGACGAGTTGAATTAACAGCATACAATGCAAATACATCTTTAAATTTCAGTGTTTTCTGTAAATGCAAAACAAAAAAATGTGAAAAACAAAACCGTAAGAACTTTTAAATGTGTCCTTTCTTCTTTCCTTCACTCTTTAAATTCTTATTTTAAAACCTATTTTGGTTCCATAGTTGACCTCACCTGTAGTGTTTAATTAAAACAAAACAAAAAAAAAACTTCAGCATAGATTTTTTTTTTCACTCCTCCCTCTCTCTCTTTTGCCTTCAACTACAAAGAAACAATGATTTAAGCCCTTTGTGCCCTTTTAGAAAATTACACAGATACCCCATTGTGGAACCCTATAATCCCTCCGTGGAAAGGAAGAGATTAGCATATGAATACAAAGCAAAATGAATCCAGAATACAAAACGATCTATCTGAGTTGTTAAGGTTTTGTGTTCCTAAAAATGAATTTATTTCCTCTTTTGTATTACCCCTTTCGTGGCCTAAGGGTTAAGGAAATTGAGGCCCCCCCCCCCCTCTGGCTACCCGGAAAAGGATTTAAAAAAAAACCACACACACACACACACACACACACACGCACACACACACACACACACACGTACACACGCACACACACACGCACACGCACACACACACCCCAACAGATTCTAGGAGGTGCAAAACCAACAGATGGCTCCTAGCGCCGGTAATCGTCAGTGGAATCTGCTACGCTCGAAATCAGCTTGCTTGCCGGCGAGGAGTGTAGAAAGTGCTGTTCGCTAACTGCGTGGTGAAGGAGAGAAAGCGAGAGAAGAGAGAGCCATAATGCTGACGTTGAAGGCCCGGCCCTGTGAGGTTGCATAGGGTAAGTGGCGTTGGCCAGGCGGCGGTGGCGAAGGGGAAGGGAAGAGGATTTGGGCTAGGGGCGGGGCTTGACGCGCAGCGTGGCTCCTGATTGCCCGAGCGCCGCTGCCAATCTTGCAGATCCGCTCGCTTAACCAGTGCGCTGGCGAGACGCGCTCAGATAGACCGAGCGAGCGCTGAGCAGCAGTCTCAGATCCTGACGGTGCAGCAGCCCGCAGCCTCAGCCAGGGAGTCCCAGCCGCTTTCAATGGAGGAGAAGCCCGGCCAGCCACAGCCTCAGCACCATCACAGCCACCACCATCCGCACCATCACCCCCAGCAGCAGCAGTCGCACCACCACCACCATTATTATTTCTACAACCACAGCCACAACCACCACCACCACCACCATCACCAGCAGCCTCACCAGTACCTGCAGCATGGAGCCGAGGGCAGCCCCAAGGCCCAGCCCAAGCCGCTGAAACATGAGCAGAAACACACCCTCCAGCAGCACCAGGAAACGCCGAAGAAGAAAACAGGTCTGGGAGGGAGGGCGGTGGGGGAAGGGGACGGGGATGGTGGCGCGGGGCGGCGCGGGGTGGGGGGGGCGGCGGCGAGGGGATGGGGGTGGGGCTAGCTGTGAAAAGCGCGGACCGGGTCGGGGTGTGCGTCCCGCGGGGCCGGGGATGCCCCCTTCCATTCTTGCCGGGCGCGGGCCGCGAGGTGGGGATCGCAGCGCCCTCTCCTTCCCTTCAGCGTGGGAGAGGCCCGAGCAGGCCTGCGTGACCTTCCCCGGCCCCCGCCCCGGCTGCAGGCAGCCCTGGACGCTCGGCCTTGGGACGCCCAACATCATTATTATTATTATTTCCTCTTCTGCGGCCCTGGAGTTGCCTGGATGTGGGGGTTGGGGGAGGGCTAAGAAAGGATGCAACTCGGCCGCCTAAAAAAAATAGAATAAAATTTCCCCCGAGGTGGAGGTAATTCAGGCGGGCCTAGTGAATCCCGGCCCGGGCGGTGTCGCGAGGCCTCCGGCAGGCCGGCAGCGAGCGTCCGCCCTCACCCGCCACCCCGAGCCCACCTGTGGCCCGGGGCTTTGCTGTCCTGGGGGACGGGGGAGGCGGCCGGGACCCCTGCGTCCCTCGGGTCGTGTCCACCCCGCAAGGCCTCTCGAGGCCCGCCGGGCCCCCGCTGCCTGCCCGCGAGGCTTCTCCGGAGGCCGGCGCCCCTGGCCCGAGCCGGCGAGGCTGGAATGTTCTCTCCGCCTCGCGGGGCCGCTTCCTGTCCGCCATGTTGGAAGCCGATTGCTGTCACCGACTCGGGCCGGCTGGGGAGCGGAGGGGGAAGGGTGCCCAAGGCCTCACGGCACGCCGGGCCCGGCGGCCCGGGACCCTCGGCGGCCGTGGCCCGGGTCCCCGTCCTCCCCGCCCGATTTCCCCCCCCCCCAGCACTGCGGGCCGCCCGCCCGCCCGCCCGCCCGCCGGCGCCCCTCCCCCCGCCCCGCGCCGGGTTGTGTAACCCGGTGGCGGCCGCGCGGCCCCGGGCGGGTCCCTGGGGTGAGGGGCGGGGGCGGGGGCGGGGGCGGTTGGGGTGGGGGAGGGAAGCGGCCACGAGGGGAGCGGCCTGCACCGTGGACCCGCGCGCCGACGGCCGCGTTTCCCGCTCCCGGGTGCGGCGGGAGGCGCGGGCGGGCGGGCGGCCGGCCTCGAAGAGGAGCGTGAAGAGGGGGAAGGAGGCCCGGGCGGCGGCCGCGGCCTTCCGCCGGCCTGCGAGGGGCGAGGGGCTTCATTTCGGGTAGAGGCGGCGCCCGAGGCCGGGTGGGGTACCCAGCGGGAACCCGGCTCCCGGGTCACGAGTTTCTCTGCCACAGGAATCTCATCTCCTGCCAGGTTCGCTCACGACTCCGCCTCGGAGCTTTCGCTTAGGCCCTTTTCTTTCTAGCAGGCCCTTTCCTACCAAAAAAAAAAAGGGGGGGGGGACCAACCTCCTAAACCTTGTTCCATCCCGTCTGACACACAACACGGAAACTTGTGGGCAGGGGTAGTGAGGGCAGGGAGGGATTAATAGATACTGGGCTGGAGGGACGAGGACAGTTTGGGTCCCCTCTTTAACGAACTGAAATGGCTTGCCCGTGAGGTTGTGGCCATGCCATGGACAAGACTTTCGGGGGTAGGTGGGGGTATGACCCTGAAAGGTATTTGGCTCATTGTAAAACTGACGTCGGTCCCCAAACTGAATTTTTATTTTTTAACACGTTAAACGTAAAACGTCTGGAGGAAACACTCAAGAAACAAGCATGGAAGTTTCTAAATTCGCAGGTTAGAAGTGTTTACAAACTGAAGAGAAATGGAAGAGAGTACTTAGAAAAATGTTAAACTCAGCCTGGCATTTAATACAAGCAGTTACTACTGCTGAGAAACTTACCGTAGACGATGTAAGTTTGAAGACAAGCTGGATATCAGATTTTCTTTTGTAAGGTGGTAGGGACTGATGTTACTGTGCAGTAGAAGTGTTTAATTGTAAGGATCTAGTAGAACAGTCTAGAAACTTAGGAATTATGTAACACTGCATTAATTTTGGTTTTTAGAAGGTGAGAAAATATTAAGGTTGTCAAATAATGGTGCTTCTTAGATTTAAAATTTATGTTTTATGAAGTCTATGTATTCCCCACAGGACTCATCACTCGATAGAGATGCAGACCCTGAACCTTTGGAAGGGGAACCCTCAAAATATGGGATGAAGAGTAAGGAGGGAAATTGCGTTTAGGAAATTTTGAGAGACTATTAACAGTTTGGGGTAATCGGTTTTTCATGTGTGGTTTGGTCGTGCAGTGCTAACTAAGAAAAGTAGAATATATTGGGGACACACACTCGTGGGTTTTTATGACCTGTTACTCCTAAACCTCTCAGTACCTGGTTTTCTGAATCCAGAAGAGGGCACAAGAGAAGACCACATGTGTTGAGTGATGGCAGATCCACAGCTGGTTATCAATACTCAAGGTCTGGCCGGAGTCCATTGGAAGTGGAGTTAGCATGGCAGCCCTAAATAGTAAAAGTGCTAGGAATTCTAATAACTACAGTCTTCACATTTTTCTTACATATTTAAGCTTTAAAAGATGCCTTTCATACTTTCTGCATACCAAGGTCACAGGGGGAAAGTATTATGAACTTAAATGCAAAAACAACACCAAAAAACAACTTTTGTCATTAGAACAAGTATAGTGGGCTGTATTGTTTTGTAAACTGAGGATTGAACTTCAGTGTGGTAGGCACGAGTTGTCTGCCACTCAGCTACAGGCTCAGCCTTACAGTATAGGTTGTAATTCTGTTGTCTCACGCTCCCGCAGCTGGAGCTAGTGTGGGCAGCCATTTCTACCTGAGCTGGACAGGATTGCAGGGAAGAACCATTATGCCTGGCTCGACTTTCTGCTTTGTGTTTTTTGAGACAGGGTTTCTCTGGAACTCAATCTGTAGATCAGGCTGGTCTAGAACTCAGAGAGCCTGCCTCTGCCTCTGCCTCTTGAGTGCTGGGATTAAACGTGTGCATTATCACTGCCCAGCAGCTTTCTGCATTTTTTTTTTTTTTTTTTTTAAGAAAATTTTATAGGAAAAATACCATATAATTTTTGGACTTATCTCTTGTTTCATAGTTAGACTCTTTCTATGAGGGGGAAAAAATAATTTGAGACAAAGTCTTAATATATAGTTCCGATTGGCGTGGAATTAATTTGTATAGAATAGTCTGGCTTCAACTCACAGATTCTGCTTCTCTTTTCTCAGTGCTGGGATTGGAGGTACGGCCATCACATCTCCATGAAAGCTTTTATTTGGGAACTGGAGATAGGAGCTAAGTAGTAGAACACCTGCTAGGAATGCTCAGCTTTCAGTAGCACAGGAAGTCTATCACAGGTTTTTTGGTTTTTGTTTTTGTGGGGTTTTTTTTTTGGTGGGGAGGGGTCGAGACAGGGTTTCTCTGTGTAACTTTGCGCCTTTCTGGGATCTCACTCTAGCCAAGGCTGGCCTCGAACTCACAGAGATCTGCCTGGCTCTGCCTCCCGAGTGCTTGGATTAAAGGCGTGTACCACCATTACCCAGCCTATCACAGGTTTTTAAAAAATGAAAAATTAGTACTTTTAACACTGGAAATTAAGAATTTATTTTTTTCTAATGACTAAGGGTTAAGCTTTGAACTTTAAACATGCCAGCCAGGAAGTTAAAAACTTCTATAAAATGTATTTTCTGATGCAAGGCAGTAGTGGCACAGGTCTTTTAATCCCAGCACTTGGGAGGCAGAGGCAGGAGGAATCTCTGAGTTTGAGCCAGCCTGGTCTACAGAGTGAGATGTAGGATGGCCAGGGCTACAGAGAAACACTTTATTAAAAAAAAAATAAATAATAAAAACAAAAAAAGTATTTTCTGTAGTTGCTAAGATTACTCTTAGAATTGAGAGGATTTCCCAAAGGACTTTAGAGGTCATAAAGCAATTGATAGCTAATTGCCATTTTACTAGCAAGTAGGAGTTGTGACCCAGTAGATCACTTGTAATCTTTAAACTTGTTAACTGTAAATAGTGAAGTCTTTACATTCAAATACTTGACAGCTTTAAAAAATTAGATTCCTTTGTAATTTTGTAAGCAAGCAAGTTTTCCATGAGGATAGAAAGCTGAGAACTCTAGACAGACCAGAGTTTAAGAGTCTAGTTCTGCCACTTTGGACCTGGGTATTGCTTTATCTCTCTAGGTCTTTTTAACCCAGGTATAAGAAAACAAGTTTGTTTGTTTGCTTGTTTGTTTCTTTTTAAGATCTTTATTGACAGATAATTCACATAGTATACAATTTTACTGTTTGCATAATTTGATAAGACTTTAGTCCAGCTTCCTCATAGGCCCATGACACCACCACTTCCTGAAGAAAACAAATCTTAAGGGTTAGAAACATTGGTACATATTTTTGTTTAATGTGTTGGGATATGACCTGATATCAAAGTCCACAGGGCTTATAGCTTTGTTAGGTGCATTAGTAGCTAGCCACTTACGTACGGTCTTTAATCCCCTCCCCCCCTTTAGAGATTGAATTCAGTGGTCATACATGCTAGGCAAAGGTCACAGCCTTAATTTTTTTCCTTTTACAGTTTACTGTGTCTGAAGAAAAGCCCAGAGGGAAGCACTGGTCCTACTTAAATGTTTGTTTTGAGACAAGGTTCTACCAGGGTGGCTTTAGACACAGAATCACCTTGCCTCAGTTTTCAGTGTGCTGGAATCATATTGCATTTAATTAATTGTAATTAATTTAATTGTTATTTGTATAATAGCCTCATGGCCATAATGTGTAGGTTTATTCTGTTTAGATAATCTAGAGGAGTATTATGGCATGCAGTTTGAGAGGTCCCGTTCTTTCTAGTTAATTCTGGCTACTGGTCCAGTAGATGGACCTGATGTGAATTGTATCCTAATTCTGCCTCTGTCTAGCAGTGAAATGTCATAATCTGTGAAATGGGGCTGACAAGATTCTTTTCATAGAAATGGGAAGTAACAAACCTTACAGAATAGTATCTGGCCTTCAATAAATAGTTTTCCAGTCTTTCAGTACTGCTGTGATTTAAATTTTTGTTTTTGTTTTTGTTTTCCTTCTGTAGGCTATGGTGAAGTAAATGGTAATGCCGGAGAGAGAGAGATATCTTTAAAGAGCCTCAGTTCTGATGAAGCTACTAACCCTATTTCTAGGGTCCTCAATGGCAACCAGCAAGTTGTAGACACTAGCCTGAAGCAGACTGTAAAGACCAGCACCTTTGGAAAAGCAGGAATTAAAACCAAGAATTTTATTCAGAAAAACAGTATGGACAAAAAGAATGGGAAGTCTTATGAAAATAAATCTGGAGAGAACCAGGCTATAGATAAGACCGACACTGTAGCAATTCCAAATGGCGTTATAACAAATAATTCAGGCTATATCACTAATGGTTATATGGGCAAAGGAGCAGATAATGATGGTAGCGGATCTGAGAGTGGATACACCACTCCTAAAAAAAGGAAAGCTAGGCGCAATAGTGCCAAGGGCTGTGAAACCCTTCATTTAGTGCAGGACAAAATAATGCAGGAGACTAGTGTCCCGGCATTAAAACAGGGACTTGAAAGTTTAAAGCCTGACTCTAGTGAACAAAAGGGAGCTCGAGCAGATAGTTCGAAGCCTATTTGGAAGTATGAAACTGGACCTGGAGGAACGAGTCGTGGAAAACCTGCTGTGGGTGACATACTCCGTAAAAGCTCAGATATTAAACCTGGTTTGAACAGCAAAAAGTTTGATGACCGGCCTAAAGGAAAGCATGCCTCAGCTGCTGCCTCCAAAGAGGACTCGTGGACCTTGTTTAAACCACCCCCAGTTTTTCCAGTGGACAATAGCAGTGCTAAAATAGTTCCTAAAATAAGTTATGCAAGCAAAGTTAAAGAAAACCTCAACAAAACTGTACAGAACTCTTCTGTGTCACCATCCTCCTCTTCATCTTCATCATCTACTGGGGAAACTCAGACCCAACCTTCAAGCCGATTATCCCAGGTCCCCATGTCAGCTCTGAAATCTGTTACTTCTGCCAACTTTTCTAATGGGCCTGTTTTAGCAGGAACTGATGGAAATATGTATCCATCAGGGGGTCAGCCACTGCTAACTACTGCTGCTAATACTTTAACACCCATCTCTACTGGGACTGATTCAGTTCTTCAGGACATGAGTCTGACTTCAGCAGCTGTTGAACAAATTAAGTCTAGCCTTTTTATCTACCCTTCAAATATGCAAACGGTGCTGTTAAGCACTGCACAAGTAGATCTGCCCTCTCAGACAGATCAGCAAAACCTGGGGGATATCTTCCAGAATCAATGGGGTTTATCATTTATAAATGAGCCCAGTGCTGGCCCAGAGACTGTTATTGGAAAGTCATCAGATCATAAAGTGATGGAAGTGACATTTCAAGGAGAATATCCTGCCACTTTGGTTTCACAGGGTGCTGAAATAATTCCCTCAGGAACTGAGCATCCTGTGTTTCCCAAGGCTTATGAGCTGGAAAAACGGACTAGTCCTCAAGTTCTGGGTAACATTCTAAAACCCGGGACTACTGAGAGTGGAGCCTTATCCTTGGAACCCAGTCATATAGGTGACCTGCAAAAAGCAGACACCAGTAGTCAAGGTGCTTTAGTGTTTCTCTCAAAGGACTACGAAATAGAAAATCAAAATCCTCTGGCCTCTCCCACGAACACTTTGTTAGGCTCCGCCAAAGAACAGAGATACCAGAGAGGCCTAGAAAGGAATGATAGCTGGGGTTCTTTTGACCTGAGGGCTGCTATTGTATATCACACTAAAGGTAACATTTCTTTTTCAAAGATTCTGATGGGCTAATTTTGTCTTTGTATGTATACATATACTAGTATTTTTGAGATTCTATATTATGAATGACTGAAGAAATAATTAGTATGAATTTCTTGATTCAAGGTCTTTGGAAACAGTGTAGATTTAGAAGAATATAGTTTTCCAACATAAAGTGAATTTTGTAGACAAGGGCCTTAAGTTTTGATCCCCTATGTCCCAGGTGCTGCTGGGATTGCAGGTCTATGCTGCCAAGTATGACCTGCCTCTCTACTAATTAATCCCAGCACCTGGAGGTAGAGGCAGGCAAACCTGAGTTTGAGGATAGCCTGGTCTACAGAGCTAAGTTCCAGGACAGTCAGAACTACATAGAGAAACTGCTGTCTTGAAAAAAATAAGAAAACAAACTCTTTGGGCCTAGGAGATGGGCAGAGACCCTGTTTTCAAGCCTTATGACCTGACTTTGAGTCCTGTTTCTCAAACGATGGAAAAAGAACTGACTCCTGCAAGTTGCCCTTTGACTTGTGCCATGGCAGATCCCTCCACCTTCAAAATAAATTTTGGGGGTGGGGGTAGACAGGGTTTCCTGAAACTAAATCTGTAGACCAGGCTGGCCTCGAACTCAACAACAGAGATCCACTTGCTTCTCTGCCTTCCCAGTGCTGGATTAAATGTTACGGTCACCGCCCAGCAAATTTGCTTCCTTCTATCTTTACTTCTTTTGGCCTAAGTCTCTGGACTTCCATTCATAACTCCCTAACCATTCTTCACAAAAGAGGTGGAATAATCTTAACTTACAAATTCACAGGCTGCAGATGTAACTTGCTGGTGGATTGCTTCCTGATGTTAGTCTGGTTTCTGTGTTGTGATAAAACACTGACCTTTTAAATCAAATTGGGCAAAAAAGGGGGTTTATTTTTGGTCTGCAGGTTTCAGTCTCCATAACTGAGAGAAGCCAGGGCAGGAGTTCAAGACAGGAACTGGAGGAGAGACCAGAGAGCAATGCTGCTAACTGGCTTGCTCCCCATGGCTTGCTTAGTTACCTCTCTTATATACCCCAGGACCACCTGCCTAAAGATGGTACCACTTATGGTATACAGGGCCCTCCTATGTCAATTAGCAGTCAAGAAAATGCCCCACCAGGTGGTGGCATGCCCAGCACTCAGGAGGCAGAGCCAGGCGGATCTCTCTGAGTTCGAGGCCAGCCTGATCTACCAAGTGAGTTCCAGGAAAGGCACAAAGCTACACAGAGAAACCCTGTCTCGAGGAAAAGAAAGAAAGAAAATGCCCCACTGTTGTGCCCACAGGCCAAGTAATGGAGGCAATTCCTCACTTGAGAATTTCTCTTCCCAGGTGCGTCTAGATTTGTATCAAGTTGAATAAGAAATTTTTTTTAAAGATTTATTTATTTATTATGTATACAGTATTCTGTTTGTATGTATGTCTGCACACCAGAAGAGGGCACCAGATCTCATTATAGATGGTTGTGAGCCACCATGTGGTTGCTGGGAATTGAACTCAGGACCTCTGGAAGAGCAGTCAGTGCGCTTAACCTCTGAGCCATTTCTCCAGCCCCTGAATAAGAAATATTAACCAACACACTTAGCTTCTGTGAAAGCCTGGTCCAACTCCTAGTACCACCAAAATTTTATTTATCTGCTTACTCATTTAAAGTTAAATCATGGCATTCCTCTCCAAATTCCTTTCAACTACTAAATTACATCCATTCACTGTAATTGTAAGTCCTTTGCATAAATCAAGAGACAGTGCAATCTATAACTTCATCTTCAGGGGATCTGATGACCTTTTCTGGCCTCTGCAAGCACTGTTCTCACATGGACATTCTCACACCCTACCTCATGCATTTTAAATAATTGAAAAGAAAATAGCCAAGTGGTGGTGATGCATGCCTTTAATCCCAGCACTTGGGAGGCAGAGGTAGGCAGATCTTATAAGTTCAAGGCCAGCCTGGTCTACAGAGTTCCAAGACAGCTAAGGTCCCCTTCCTCCCCCCCCCCCCAAAAGGGAGAGATTTTATTCTATGTACTCCTGGCTGTCCTGGAACTAGTTATGTAGAGTAGGCTGCCCTGAACTCATAATGGCCTGCCTCTGCCTTCTGAGCAGTAGGATTAAGGGTGTATGCTAATTTTTTATTAAATGCTGCTTTATTTAGGTAGGAATCTGTAGGAATGAAGGAGCCTATCCGTTTGTAGGTGTGGAGGAAGGAATTTCCACGTTTTTCTTAGTACGAACCATTGCCTTGAGAAGTATAACAAAGCTGTGTATGACTTCTTTCTTTGGAAGAGGTATTTATGTATTTAAATATTTAACCTGCTAGGGTGTCTGCAACACAATAGTGCCTTGGGTGTCAGATCCTCTTAGAATTGAACTTGGGTCCTCTGCAAGAGGAAGAGTTGCTCCTAATTGCTGAGCCCCCCCTTTTTTTTTTTTTTAACTATTTTATGTGCATTGGTGTTTTGCCTGCATGTATGTCTGACTTGAGGGTGTTGATCCTTTAGAACTGGAGTTACAGTTGTGAGCTGCCATGTGGGTGCTGGGAATCGAACTGAGGTCCTGTGAAAGGACAAGAGTTCTTAACTGTTAAGCCATCTCTCCAGTACCCCTTTTAAATTAAAAAAAAACTTAACAATTTCATGTGTGACTACATCATTTGCACCTCATTCCTCTGTTCCTTCTCAGACTTATCCTGTGTCCTCCTCCCCAAATTGGCTACCTCTTTTAGTGTTTTTTTCATGTTGTACACATGCACACATGTATGTAAGAATACAGCTTGCTGTGTTCATTTGCTTAAATTTTCATTTAGGGCTGTCTGCTTGGGATTAGGGCGCTTACTTATCCTAGAAAAGACTGATTTTCTCTCTCAGTGCCTATTTCCTGAAGCTCTTCATCCAGGGTTAGAGCCTTGGTAAGATTTCCCCTACTAGTTTGTCTTTCTTGATCTGCAAAGTGAAAGACATGTACTTTATAAACATGTACATTTTTTATATTTGTTTTTAAAGAAAAAAAGCAATAGGAGGCTCGGTGTGATGGTACACCTTTAATCTCAGGTCAATCTGAGTTCCAGGACAGATGGGACTACAGGGAGAGATCCTGTCTCAAAACACTTAAGAGGCTTGGGGGTGGGAAGGGCTTTGAGATTGACTGGTTTTTGTTTTTTTAGTTTTTATTTAAAGGTGTGCACTACCGGGCCTAGCAATTTGTAGTTTTAGAAGTAGGAATCTTGTCAGGTAAAGATTATTTTGACTTGCTCTCCAGATCTCTTTGGAAATAAAAGTTTAGAAGCTGAAAGTAGAGCAAAACAGAAAGGCTTATTAAGTCTCTTACGGTGTGTTTAATTATATATGTTAAGTTCTGCCAAGGTAGTTGGGTAGTTTTGGTGTCATTTTCTGTGTCATCTGCTCTCCAGGGTCTATTATAGAAAGTCAGTGTCTTGTAGTTTGTGATAATTATGTGAGCCTAAGAATACATTGTTTCCTGCAACTTCCAAAAAGCAGTGAGATGATGTTCCCCTTAGGTGGTTAGTTGGTAGCTTTATGTGTGTTGTGTTTATCTCTTAGGTCCAGGGATTTCATTTTGCCCAGATTAGCCTTGCCAAAAAAAAAAAAAAAAAAAGAATGTTATCTGGAGTTCAAACCCAGATCTTATACATGCTAGGTGGTACACTACTACTGAGCTATATCTTCAGTCATAATTATTTTTGTTTGTTTTTGAGACAAGATCTCACTATGTTGACCAGGCTAGCCTCTAAAGGCATGTGAACTCTTTAAGGGCTGAGTGCTGAGCCATCTGTCCAGCTGATTTTTTTTTTTTTTTTTTTTTTTTAAAGACAAGATTTCTCTATATCACTGGCTATCCCAGAACTCACTTTTTGACCAGGCTGACCTTAGAGATCTACCTGCCTCTACCTTCTGAGCTAGGATTTAAGGCATGTGCCACTACTCCCAGCTTTGTGTGGTGTCCATCCCGTCCTGTGTGTGTCCTGTGTGTCGTCCGTCATCGTCATGGTGTGTCCCCATCCCCTGTTTTGTTTTTGTGAGACAGGGTTTCTTTGTATGTACTTGGCTGTCCTGGAACTCACTCTGTAGAGCAGGCTGTACTCAAACTCTCCCTTTGCCTCCCTAGTGCTGAGTGCTGGGATTTATTAAATGTAGAATTGATTTAGGTAAATGAAATGCCATTCTACATGGTTGCAGTTATAGTTTAGTAAAGTTCATCAGCTTGAATTTTGCAATTGAGCTTTAATAAAATTAATCAAACAGATGTTTCCCCCTAAACAGAAAAGAACTGAGCAGATAATAGTTCATTTAGGTTCCAGGAGGGCAAGTTCTTTGATGTCTTACTAAATATTGGTTGGTTCAGTAGTAGTTTACTGGCCTACTGATTTTTCTGTTTGAATCAGTGTTTGGAAAGTATGGAGTTGCAGACGGTTGTGATCTGTCCTGTGTGAGTGCTGGTAACCAAGCTAACAGCCCTTTGGAAGAGCAGCAAGTGTTGACCACTGAGCCACCTCTCCTGTCTTTTATTATTTTTTATTTTTTTAAACTTTTAAAGGGAGTTTATCTTTCAATCATTTGAGCTTAACTAGACTATCAAGAGTACTTGTATTATATATAGTGTTAGTGTTCTGGTCCTTTCGGTGTTAACTAATAATTTAATTTTAAGTTAGGCTTGGAAGTGGAAGTTCTATGCATTTCTCTAGCTTCAAAAATAGGCCATTTTGCTGAGTGTTGGTGGCCTTTAATTCCAGCATTCAGGAGGCAGAGCCAGACAGATCTCTGAGTTTAAGGCCAGCTGGGTCTACAGAGTGAGATCCAAGACAGGCACCAAAAACACATGGATTAACCCTGTCTTGAAAAACCTAAGGATTTAGCTCAGTGGTAGAGCGCTTGCCTAGCAAGTGCAAGGCCTTCGGTTCTGTCCTCGGCTCGGACAAAAAAAGAAAAAGAAAAACCTAAGGGGGGGGTCATTTAACAATTTAATTTATAAGTATTAGAGTGTGTTAGGCCATTTTAATGGGAGTGAAACATGTTTTAGGTTTAGCATTAATTACCTGCAGTCTCAGAAGTACTACTGACTTTTTTAAAAAATGTAACTGTTCAGTGCAATTTAAAGATACAGAATGGGGCTAGAGAGATGGCTCAGAGGTTAAGAGCACTGACTACTCTTCCAGAGGTCCTGAGTTCAAGTCCCAGCAACCACATGGTGGCTCACAAACATCTGTAATGAGATCTGGCGCCCTCTTCTGGCTAGCAGGTACACAGGCAGGAAGAACACTGTATTCATAATAAATAAAATATGTAAAAAAAAAAAAAAAAAGGAAGAAAGAAAGAAAGAAAAAGATACAGAATGATTTAAGGCCAATCTGGTCTACAGAGAGAGTCTCAGGGCAGCCAGAGTGTTGCACGGAGAAACCTTCAGGAGAAAAAAAAAAGTTACAAAATGACTACGTTAAAACTACATTTGGCATTCTCTTAGCTATTCATGTGTATGTATTGTGTTATGAACTTTGCTTAAGAAATGACCATTAGCACATTGTGGATCACTCCTTTAATCTTAACACTCTCCCAGCGTGGTCTACAATGGTAAGTTCCAGGACAGGAAGGGCTATAGAGAGACCCTGTCTCCAAAAAAGAAAAAAAAAAAAAAATGACTATTGAAAACCCAGTTTGGGCTGAGTGGTGGTTGTGTATACCTTTAATAGCAGCACCCAAAGGTAGAAGCAGGCAGATCTGAGTTCCGAGGCTAGCCTGGTCTACAGAGAGATCTAGGACAACCAAGGCTACACAGAAAACCTGTCTTGAAAAAACCAAAAAAAAAAAGAAAACTCAATTTGATTGATGTATACCTATAATCCCAGCACTTGGCAGGAGAGGCAAGATCAGAAGTTTCATTAGAGTTCAAGACTGCCTTGGTATATGTGAAAATCTATTTGAAAAAGACAGAAAAATAAGACTTAGTTGGATATAGAACTCAGTGGTAGAGTGCTTGCTTAACATGCATGGTAAGGCCCTCCATTCCCTAGCACCACAAATTTTTATTTTTGTGCTACTGTAGAGCAGTGTCAACTACTTCAGGTGAAGTGTAGGTTTTCTTTTTTTCTTTTTTTGTTTGTCTTGATAAAGTAATGATAATGCCTCTTCTGGAGTTTTGTTTTTAGACAAAAATCTTACAGTGTACATACACTAGGCTAACATAAATCCACTTGCTTCTGCATGTATTACGAGTCCTGGCCCAGCTCAAGTCTTTTAAGCATTAAATCTTGAGGTTTTTAAGAATTAAAACGTTGTTTTAACTATGGTAGAATCAAATCAATCTTTCTTTTTCTCTCTTTGTTCCTGTCTGTTATGGGGACTGAAATCAGGACCACAAATGTGCTAGGAAGGTAAAGGCTTCATTCCATTTAAAGCTGGGTATGTGTGTGTGTGTCATTTCTCCATTCTTCTGTTTCTATGATGGACATTTGGATTGCTTCCACACTAGTTATTGTAAGTGATATTGCCCTGAGCATGGCTGTAGAACTATCTTTTCTAGACCCTGCTTCCAATTTTTTTTTTTTTTTTTTTGAGAAATACTGTACTGTTTCCAAAAGCAGTTTTACATTGTATTACCAAGAGTGTACACAAGGATTTAGGTTGCTTTACATCTTGGTCAATTCAGTTTCTATTTAATAGTAGCCATCCCATTGTGTATGAGGGATGGGTGGTATCTTGTATGTAATTTATACTTTTCTGATGATTAATAATTTAGCATCTTTTCATGTGCTTATCTGTTGAGAAATTTCTAAGTACTTGGCATAGTTTTGTGCCTTCTTTTTTGTTTTGTTTTTTCTTTTCAATATAGGGTTTCTCTTTGTAGCTGTGGCTGTCTTAGAACTTGCTCTGTAGACCAGGCTGGCCTCAGACTTACAAAGATCCACCTGTTTCTGCCTGGAGTGCAGGGATGAAGGGCATGTACCACCACACCCGGCTTTCATAATTTTTTTTTTTTTTTTTTTTTTTTTTTTTTAAGTTAAAAAGAGGAAGGACCTGGTATATATAACTCGGTGAAGAAACAGTTGCCTCATAGGTGTTAAGGTCAATATTCAAATCCCTGTGCCACAAAACAATTCAGATGATGATAAATTTTTACCTAGCATACTTAGTGGAAAGATAAATGAATTAGAATTTATACTTAGTGGTTGGAATAAACGAGACAACTTGAAAGTTATCCATCAGATAAAATCAATAAATTAAAAAAAAAAAAGTATGCAAGGAAAGCCTAGTGGGAGTAGGTCCCAGAGATCAGATGCAAGTTTATACGTTTGGCAGCAAGTGTTTTTAGCTTCTAAGTTTTCTTAATAGCCCAATGATTAAATATTTTAATGTGTTCTAAATTGCAGTGCGAATTCAATGTTAAAGTAATAACACTACAGTTGGCTTCTAAGAGCTGTGTTAGAGTTATCCATTTTTAAACTTATTTTTATTTTATATGCATTGGTGTTTTGCATGTATGTCTGTGATCACAGAGTGTCAGATTTGGAGTTATAGACAGTTGTGAGCTACCATGTGACTGCTGGGATTTGAACCTGGGCCCTCTGGAAAAGTCAGTGCTTTTAAACTGTTGAGCCATCTCTCTAGCCCCAGTATTGATCTTTTAATTACCTGAAGCTAATGTCTTTTATGGAGAAACTACTAATATAAAAATATACTTCAGACAACTAGAGATTGAGTCAATTTGTGACAGGTTATTAGCATGGACAGTTTTGGTCTACAGTTTCAGGTTTGGTCTTGCAAAAAAAAAATACATATTTTATATACACACACCCCTCACGTGCCTGCACAGGCTCATTGTCTGCTTCAGTTAGAAACTATAGGTCTAGCTGGACGATGGTGGCGCATACCTTTAATCCCAGCATAGAGAGGGGCAGGTGGGTCTCTGTGAGTTCCAGGACAGCCAGAGCTACACAGAGAAACCCTGAATCCTGTCTCGAACAACAACAAAAAAACTGTAGGTCTAAAATCTTGGCTTGATTCCCCCCACACACACACTTTGCCACAGTTTTCTGTATTTTTAAGGAGTATAGCACTAATTTGGAAATGTATTTTTTCTTTTCCCCTTATGAAAGACCTACCATAGACTAAAGTACTTAGACTTATTTATGAGAATGACTTTGACAAGATGAATCCTTTCCCTTAAAAATATATTTCAGTTCATAGAGTACTTGCCTAACAGGACCACATAAAATGTGCATTGGTGGTATTTAGAAGGTAGAAGAGGAGAATAAAGAATTCAGGGTCATCCTATACGTAGAGTTTGAGGCCGGTGTGAGTATGTGAGACTATAAAAACATCTAGGTGAGGGAGAAAAACACAATTGTGTATGGTAAGGTTTTAAATGTGAGGAGACTAAAAAAGGGAATTTCAGTAGAGATAAGAGGATTTGTAGTATAGAAAGGGTGAAAAGAGTACATCTTGTATTTCATAAAACATATAAACTTAATTTTGGTGGATGGGTTACTTTTTTTTTTTTTTCTTCCTCTTTTTGTTTGGAGATAGGGTCTCACTGTGTTGCCTTGAACTACTTAGATCAGCTGGCCTGACACTCATCCACCTAGTGGTGGTCTTAAATTTTTATTTAATTTTTAGGAGAGTGTGTGTGTACTTAGGAGTTTATGTGCATGTATGAACCTGTGGAGGCCAGAAGATGACATCAGATTCTTGGGAACTGGAGTTTACAGACAGTTGTGAGCTGCCATGTCGGTGCTGGGAATTGAACTTGGGTTATCTGGAAGAACAGCCAGTGTTTAAGCTTTTCAGCTGTTACATTTATTCATTTACTTATTGGTTTTTTGATACAGGATTTCTCTGTGTAGCTTTGGTCCTGTCCTGGATCTCACTCTATAGACCAGGCTGGCTTTGAACTCAGAGATCCACCTGCCTCTGCCTTCTGAGTGCTGGGATTAAAGGCGTGGGCCATCACTGCCTGACTACTTTTGTTTTGTTTTGTTTTGTTTTAATGTGCATGTAATTACTGACTTTCTTATGTATTTGGGAAATTACCAATTCCAGACCAGCAGTTTACACTCAAACTAGTTTTAAGAACTGGGGCCAGGACCTAGGAAAATCTCCACAGTAAGTGATAAAATAATAAACGCACTAAGAGTCCATGCACTGGGTTGGGTGTGGAAGTGCTGCCATCCCAGCCTTCTGGAAGTGGGAGTAGGATATCCACCTCAGGGCAAGGCCAGGCTATACATATGGTAGGACTGTCTTAAATAAGGCAGAGAGGAGGGCCTGGGAGTACAGGCCTGTAATTCTAGCTAATTGAGAGGCTGAAGCAGTGGCTTTACAAACTCAAGGCCTACCTAGGTAACTTAGTAAGAATGTGTCTACTAACAAAAGGAAAAGGAGGACTAGGGACATAGCTTGCCTAATAAACACCAAAGAAGACTAGGTTTAATCCCCAGTACAGGAAAAAAAGAAAAATAAAACAATAAGAACAATGGGGAATTGCCTAAATAGGGGCATCAAATGGCCAGATTTTACTAAGGAAAAATTATTAGTATTCACTTTAATTATAGAATATGATTAGCACCACTATTTATAGTAAATGCCTGTAGTCCCAGTATTTGGGAGGTGGAGGTAGGGGTTCAAAGTCATCTTACATGATGGCAAGTTGGAGACCAGGCTACATATCTCAAAACATCAAAGAAAATCGATAAGGCCAGTCGGTGGTGGCGCACACCTTTAATCTCAGCACTTGGGAGGCAGAGGCAGGTGGATTTCTGTGAGTTCAAGGGCAGGCTGGTCTCCAAAATGAGTTCCAGGAAGGGCGCAAAACTACACAGAGAAACCCTGTCTCGAAACCCCCCACCCCCCCCCAAAAAAAAGAAAGAAAAAATGGATAGTGGCCTCTGACTAATATCAAAAACACAGATAAGACCCACTCAGATTTTGGCTTCTAAATAAATAGTCCACTCACTCTTAAGATGAAAGAACAAGACTCCCTAGAGAAATGATTGAGAAGGGAGAGGTCTCATTCAAAAAAAGAAGCTACTGCTCAAAGCATGATGGTTACATGCTCCAAGTCACAGGATAGGTCTAAAGTGAAGAGCATGCAGTTTGAGGCACCCATGCCTGAGGTCTTGAGGACTTGCACTCAAGCACACTCTCCAGATGTACATATAGTTTGTAATAAATCTTTCAAAAAGCCACGGGGTGCTCAGCTGGTCTTGTTATTGATAACTCCCAATTACTTTGTTATTGAGATTAATCCACAGAGTCTATTTTGTGATCAAAGGAATTTATTTGGGGGTTAACTCACAAGACAGAATAAAGGAATTTCTTGCAGGATCCTGGAAGGGTGAAGCATGGTCCAGTGTAGTTCTCTGGCGAGCTCTGCCCTGGTCCATACCAGCATCAAAAACTACAAGGTAGCAAAGCAAAAAGAGTGCCAGACCTGGTGGACACACCTTAGGGGCATGTACCTCAAGGTCATAGGCAGGTGTAGCAGCTACCTGTTACGTTATTAGGGGTGGTGCTTTGGGGACTGGCTCAAACAGCCACCCACTACACTTTGTACTTGTGTTAAGAGAACAAATGAATATCCCAAAATTTATAAATAGATTGAAACACTTCTTTTAGTTGAACAGATGTTAAGTTTGTTGTGTTGACTTACAGATCTGTGTTCAACTAGATTAATATGGCACTAGTTTGTAGGTAAATTTAGAATTAATTGGTCTGGTAACAAGTGGAGAGAATATCCTAGGCAGAAAACCAGGTAGGTGGTGGTGGTACGAGTCTTTAATCCCAGCACTTAGGAAGCAGAGGTAGGTGGAGCTCATGAGTTTGAAACTTCTGAGTGAGTAGAACAAAAAATAGCCCTGGGTGGGGTGGGGACCTGGAGAGGTGGCTCAAAAATTATAGATTGGGGAAGGTACATGAGGGAACTAATGTTAACTCTTTTGTACAGAATTTGGAAATTGAGTATAAGGAGAAAAGGTTGTCGTTGGTTTGTAAAATTCACTTGGGATTGATTCAGAAGGATTGTTCTACATTCAAAGCAAGTCTGGTCCAGACTTTGGCTCCAAAGCAAAGCTGGTCCAGACCAGCCTGGGCTTTAGAGGTAAATCCTTTGTACAGTAAAACACTCCAGGAGGCAAAAGCAGGATCTTTTGAGTTCAAGACCAGTTTGAATATAATAACTTATAGGTCAGTTAAGGCTACATAATTAAACTCTGTCTCATTGTTTCATTTATTTATTTATTTTGGTTTTTAGAGGCAGGGTTTCTCTATACAGTTTTTGGTGCCTGCCCTGGATCTCACACTGTAGACCAGGCTGGTCTCAAACTCACAAGGATCCACCTGCCTCTTCCTCCCAAGTGCTGGGATTAAAGGCTTGCACCACCGCCGCTTAGCTATTTTAATTTTAAAAAATAAACGACAGACTTCTTACTATGGAAGCTCAGCCAATAGCTTAGGCTTGTTACTAACTAGCTCTTAGAATTTTAATTAACCCATTTTCTCAGTCGACTTTTTGTCTTGTGGCTTTATTACCTTTACTCTGTACTGCCCATGCTGCTTCCTTTTTCGTCTGGCTGGCAACTCCCTTCCCAGTGTTCTCTGCCCCAAAAATTCATGCCTAGCTATTGGCTGTTTAGCTCTTTATTAAACCAATCATAATGACATCTTCACACAGTGTAAAGGAATATTCCACATTTAATGTCTTTTTAAATAACATTTTTTGTTCTTAATGTTTTTGTTTGCTTTTGAGGCAGGCTCTCACTAGTCATGGCCCTAGCTGTCTTGGAACTTGCTATGTAGACCAGGCTGGCCTTGTATTTACAGAGCTCCTCCTGCCCTGACTCAGTGAGTCCCTGAGTTCTGGGATTATTTCAAAATGGACACAGAAAACAAACATCATTCACCTTAAGCAGAAGTTCAACGAAGCAGTATTACAGACTGTCTAAAATGAACTGTAATGTATATAATACAGTACTGTAAAAATTTGGAAGCCATTTGTTGGGAGTCAGAATTATGTAGGGCTTATATATGGGTTTAGCACAGTGACAGGGAATCAAGGTGTCTTTCCCCCAGTCTCTAGCACTGAAAGGAATAGGGTATGTACTCACTGAGTAATGATAGGAATGGGGCCCTCCACCTCTGACCTCATTGCTCAAGGGTCAGCTTTATACAACTTATATGTTCTCAACCAATCCAAGTATTAAAATGTTCTCCTTTGCATATGTTAGTTTCTATTTAAAATTCCATGAATGCCTCTGACGTATTTATAGGAATCTTATATAAGCCTTCAAATTTGACAGATTTTTAAAATACGTACTTTGGCTTTATCCTTTAATTGGAGTTCCTATATTTGGAAAAGTTTTGTACTTTTCTCTATAGTAGAGAAATGTGAGAAAAGATACCGTATATAATTTATTAACAGTGCAAGAACCCCAATGACTTGTCTGTTTAGAATCTTTATTGGCTGCTTGATTTCTCATATGCTTTACTGGCACAGTGATAATAAATTTACGGTAGTATTGGTTTGAATGGTCACTTAGAAAAAATTCACAGAAATTGGAGTTTCCTTTTGTGAAACAGGGTCTTACTATGTAGCCATGACTGAAATATATTCATAGAAAATAATGAAAATAACTTGTACTTGTTTCTATTGTGTATGTGTAGGTGATCTAGATAATTATGTTTGTTTTGGTTAATTGTAGTTTCAAATTGGTATATAAAAATCTCTTAAAACAAAACAGTTGTAGTGGGGCATTGGTGGCGCATGCCTATAATCCCAGCTATTCAGAGACCAAAGATAACAGCTCTAAAAGAAACCTTTTTGTTTTTGTTTTGTTTTTGTTTTTGTTTTTCAAGACAGGGTTTCTCTGTAGCTTTGGAGGCTGTCCTGGACTAGCTCTGTAGACCAGGCTGGCCTCGAACTCACAAGAGATCCACCTGCTTCTGCCTCCCAAGTGCTGGGATTACAGGCAGACAGGTGTGAGCTGCCATGTGGGTGCTGAGAATTGAACCCGGATCCTCTAGAAGAGAAGCCAGTGCTCTTAACCTTTGAGCCATCTCTCCAGCCCCTTAAAAGAAACCATTTCTTTTCTGATATTAGAAATAATTTTGGAGTGATGAGTATAATCTCCATCATTAGATAATAGTTCCTTTACTGATATCTTGTCTTTGATCAGATTATTATAGTTCTATTACCTTTTTAGTCCTCCAGGGAGAAGGAAATTTTTGTCATTATCTTTATTATCAATAAAATTGACGTGGGTCATCTTTTTTTTGGTGTTGGTGGTGAGATATTGAAGACAGGTCTTGCTGTGTACTTAGGCTGGCCTCAAATCGTTACCCTTTGCCTAAACCATCCCTGGATATATAGTTTCTTGCTTCTCCAGATAGACATCTGCTCAGGGACTTGAGGCCATAAACATACAGCTAAATTCAAACACATATAATGTAACATTTATATCTTGCTAATAGCTGGTCTGGGTGATATACACCTTTTATTCCATAACCCTGGAGGTTCAAGGCCTGCCTAGTCTGCATAGTGAATTCCAGGACATCCAGGGATACACAGAGGCCTTGTCCTCCAGCTTCCCTACCAAAAATTAGAATGACTTTGATTGTATCTTTGATCTTGTGGGGAGAGTGTAGTATATCATTCTCAGCCTCTGTATATTTATTTGCAGTAAACTTATAACTTTAGATCTGTATACTTACTTTCTTCTAGTTGGGGGAGGGGATAATCTTTTTGTCTTTGTATGTGCATGAGAAAAGTACTATCTTGTTTTTGCGATGGTTCATTCCTTTTTCTTATTTTGGTTTTTCGAGACAGGGTTTCTCTGTAGCTTTGGAGCCTGTCCTGGACTAGCTCTGTAGCCCAGATCTGCCTGCCTCTGCCTCCCGAGTGCTGGGATTACAGGCATGCGCCACCACCGCCCAGCCTCATTCCTTTTTCTGAATAGTTTGGCTACATCTCTATTTTCAGGGACTAATTCTTAGGATGAATACTATAATTTTGTATTATAAGTTGTGTGTGGTCTTACTCATTTAAGTGTTCATTGTAAAGCACTGCAAAAATGGTTCTCACTGCCTTCTGTCACTGGTTTAGATATACATGCCCTTGTAGGATGTCAAACAAAGCAAACACAAAACAAGTTTTACAGAAATTGGAACACATGATGATTGTGTTAACAAATGGGATGTGAATTGACATTTTGGCCTATGGACTTGGGTGTGGTTTAAGGGTCAGAACTATTTTTCTAGATGTTTTATTAAACTTGATGAATGTTCTATTGAGGAGACTTGAGCATTCTGCTGAGGAGTAGGCTGCCCAGTAAGTACTTGGGTAATAACAGTGAAGTGAGAAATAATATTTAATATGTGCAGATTTTTATATATATTTGCTATTTATAAACACTGAATATTGTTAGTTTTACATAGTAACTGGCTTTTTGTGTGTGTCTGTGTCTGTATACACATGTGCTTGCATATGTGTCTCACCAATGTGTGGAGGTCAAATAACAAACAACATCTTTCTACCATGTAGGTCTCAGGGGTTGAATTTGAGTCATTAGGCTGGGCAGGATTTTTTTTTTTTTCCATAATTATGTACGTAATCTAGATGATGCTTAAAAATTATTTGAAATTTCAGAACCTTGTGCTGCATAGAGCTGTACTATTGTCAGTCAGCCCTACCTTTATACCAGCAGTAATCAGTAGATTTTTCAGGTGTAAGTAACAAAAGCATAGCATTATAAGGGATAGAAGTAGAGCTTTACAACTGCATTCATTGAAGCTTGATGTGTAAAATAATTTTTTCCTCTTTCTTATAGAAATGGAATCTATATGGAATTTGCAGAAGCAAGGTAAGAATGGTTAACTACTTGAAATGTTTATACTAATTAAAACATGACTTTGTTTTAGTGAGAATAATTGGATCATGACCTACCAAATGAACAGGCTTTGTATTTTGAATAGCCTTAACTAATTGTAGTCAAGGAGTAGTTACCATAACAAGCCTGCTAAGACATTGTGGCTCACTTGTGATTCCAGCTCTTTGAAGGCTGAGGCTTTAAGTTCAAGGCTATTCTGGGCTACAGTGTAAGACACTGTTACAGGAAAAATGGAAAAACTCTGCTTATTGAAATGGTTTTTCTACTCTGGTGTGATTACAAGAGGCTAAGAGGTTTTTGAGACAGGGTTTCTCTGTAGCCCTGGCTGCCCTAAACTTTATAGACCATGCTGGCCTTTATCTGCCTGCCTCTGCCTTCTTAGTGCTGGGATTAAAGGTGTACGACACCACATCCCATAGAGGGCTGCTTTGCACTCAGTGGTAGAGCTCATGATCTATATATAGTGACATATATATTGATATTGGTATATATGGCCTTGGGTATGATCCCCATTACAGCCCTCCTGGTACCTTCCTGTCCCTTCCAAATATAAATGTTTCTAACTGAGGAAACCAATAGACAAGTTTTTATCTTTAGCCATTCTGCCTGTGTTTGTATGGTAGACAAAGGGATGATAATGATAGATTAAGAATTGAAATTCATAATTTAATGAAAATTTTCAATGTTAACAAAACATTATTGATACTGTGTGTTCAGAAATATAAACAATGACAAATTCACTTTTATCCTTCTCCCATAATCAAGATTTGACAAGGAGGACAGGGACTGGGTGTACAATCTACATGTTGTCTTCTTTGGAAATTTATAGTTTGGAAAGTGCTCACTGTTAGATTTGGATATTTAGAATCCTGTGAAAGGGGGCTTAAGAGCTGGCTCAGCGATTAAGAGCATTGGTGGCTCACAACCATCTGTAGTGAGATCTGATGCCCTCTTCTGGCATAAAGTCAATAGGACAATAAATAAATCTTTTAAAAAATTTGTAATAGAATTATCTCTCATTTACTTCACTACTTAATGTAAATGAAATTCAGGTAACTCTGAAATCCCTAACTGTCTGATGAATATCCTTAGAGTCTCTTTGACTCTACATGTTAGGAAGTTTCAGCTCACAGACAGCCAGGGAGTGATAGGAAATCTTGGTTTCTAACATTGTTTTTTCTATCTCTCTGGTTTTCTTTTTGAGATTATATTATAATTACATCATTTTCCCCATTCCTCCCTCCAAACCTTCCCTTATACCTCCTTGATTGCTTTTAAAACGTGGTCTCAGCCAGGTGGCGGTAACGCATGCCTTTAATGCCAGCACTCGGGATGCAAAGCCAGGCGGATCTCTGGAGTTCGAGGCCAGCTTGGTCTACAGAGTCAGATCCAGGACAGGCACCAAAACTACACAGAGAAACTCTGTCTCAGGGGAAAAAATCGTGGTCACTTTTCATTATTTGTTGTGCATGCATGTGTGAATAAATATACATACATATACACACATACATACATATTCCTAAACACAGAAATAACAACCTGCTCAATTTGTTTGATGTTATTCATATGATATTTTAAGGGCCGACTATTTGATATTGGATCATCAATTGATGTGTTCTTTCCTAGGGAAGACTTTCTCAGCATTCAGGTGGTTTTTTTGGGAGTGGTGGTCATTTTTGTTTTTTCGCAATGGTTTCTCTGTATAGTTTTGGTGCCTGTCCTGGATCTTGCTCTGTAGACCAGACTGGCCTCACAGAGATCCACCTGACTCTACCTCCTGAGGCTGGGCAGTGTATCACCACTGCTCAGCCTCAAGTGTTTTTTAGTTGTTTGTAGTTCTTGTGTAGGATTGAGGCTTCTGGGCTTTCCTTGTTTGCTTTAGCATGTCTGTTGTTGTCCTTGTTCAGCTCATGTTTAGGCAGTCATGCTGGTGAGACTTTATGGGTATAGCTTCTGACATTGCCAGGAGACAGTCTCTCAGCAAACTCCCGATCCTCTAGCTTGTAATAATCTTTCTTCTCCATCTTCTGCAGTGTTCCCTGATCTTAGTTACAGAGTTGTTTTGTAGATGCATCCATTGGGACTGGGCTCCACAACTCTTCATTTTGATTGGTTGTGGTTTCTTTAATAGTCTCCATCTATTGCAAAGAGAAGTTTTCTTGATGTGATGTAAGGGGGGTGAGGATTATACTTCACCTATTAGTATAAAAACAAATGTTATTTACAGTGCTGTTAGGGTTATGGTGGATTAGTAAAGTAGTTAGTGCTTGTGGGTTCTCATCCCAGATCCATGATTTTACTAGCCATAGGTAATTGCTTAGGTTTTTAGTACCAGGAATGATTTCCCTCTTAATTGAATGGTTCTTAGATGTCATTAGAGACTTGTTGGTTACTGGCAAGGTATGCATGCCAGTACTGCTTCCTTAGGGTTATCTGGTGGTTGTGGTTTGTAGGCATCATAGCTGCTTTCCCTTGTTTCTTTTTTTTTTTTTATTTTGTTTTAGAGACAGGGTTTCTCTGTGTAGCTTTGCGCCTTTCCTGGAACTCACTTTGGAGACCAGCTGGCCTCGAACTCACGGAGGTCCGCCTGGCTCTGCCTCCCGAGTGCTGGGATTAAAGGCATGTGCCACCACCGCCTGGTCCTTGTTTCTTACAACGGCCAAGGATCAAGTCTTATTGTTTAACACAGCCATTGCCTAATGATAATTGGCAAGGCAAACACTTAAGAATTGCTTTCCTTACACATTTCAAATCAAACACAAATGGAAAAAATAGACTAGAAAATGGTCTTCTCAAAATACACCCACCTAATTGTATTATAAAATGGCTGTTGGCTATAGACATGAACGTTGTCTTCATGCCAGGTTGCCTTTGGAGTTCCAGAAAGGATATTTTTTATATTATATCTCCTTGTTAATAGGTTAATTCTTTTTTTGTTTTGTGGGGGAGGGTAGTTTTTTCCCAAGACAGGGTTTCTCTGTAGCCCTGGCTGTCCTCAGGTGTGTGCCACCCCTGTCCAGAGTCTTTGACAGAGTCTCTCTCAGCCTCCTTGGCTGCCTGCGAGCTCTATAGACGAGGCTGGCTGCCTCTGCCTTCTGAATGCTGGAATTAAAGGCATAGGCGCCACCACCACCTGGCTGATAGGTTAATTTTTTTTAACTGAGAAAAACTTAATATTATTTTCAGGCCTCTACCGTTATATTAAATAATTAAAGGTTTGCATGCTCTGCTTGGGGGAGAGAGGAGATTGAAGAACCCAGGACCTTGAGGATTGCTAGGAAAGTACTGAGTTATATCCCTAAATCCTAACTTTCCTGGTTAAAGCATACTAACTTCCATGCACTTGGATGCTGAAGCAAAAGGATCATGAATTCTTGGCCAGCCTGGGCTGAATTGGAAGAATCTCAGCAGTTCTTGGAAATAGTATAGAACAAAAACATTGTCTCCATTGAGTATAAGTAGTATCGTGCACCTTTAATCCCAACAGAGTTAGGCCAATCTAATCCTTTGAGATCAAGGCCAGCCAGGCTGTAATAATAAAATAGTTAGATGGTTTAGCAGGTAAAGGTATCTGCTGCCAAGCCTGGCATTGTGAGTTTAACCCCAAGAACCCATATAAATAAAGGTGGACAGGAAAGAGAGCTAACTCCAAAAAGTTGTCTTCTGCCCTTCATATGTGCCACAGTATACCCATGAACATATATAAACATATGTGTGTAAATATAAAACAAATCTTAATATCTCTCAAAGGGGGTGCAAAAATAATTAAAAGGATTTAGAGTGACATTTAAAAAAATTACCTTGGGGGGGACAATTACCTTGTAGTCTTTATCCAGGGATGTTTTGGAAGTTTCATGTTTGCTGAGAATGAAGAGGGGGTTAATAATATGGTGGGAAACAAGGAGCAAGTAAGTTATTAGAACTAAACTGGTTATTGTGTTATAGTGGATTAATACAAAGTATTTGCTGGGTTTTACTTGAGCCATTTCTTGGTGCATATCCTACTCTGGTTAAAACAAATTTGGACTTCAGGCTGGGGCGTGATGATAGCCCCATGCAGCAGCTGAGATGAAGGGTAGAAGAACCCAAGAGTTCAAGTTCAGCTCTATAGCACTTTCAGAAACCAGCCTGGATCACGTGAGGCCTTGTCTTAAAAGCAAGCAAAAAGTATTTCCTTTGCTAAAAAGAACTAAATAAGCCCAAGAAGAAGTTCTACTAGTATTAATTTTTTTGACTTAAACTTCATTCTCCTTGCTTTCACATTTGCTGCTTTTATAATCAGGTGAATCATAAGGAAAACTCCTTATTAAATGAACCTAACTACTGTTAGTCTTTAGGAGGTAAAGCCCTTACTGGTTAGTAGAAGACAGTGTTGTTGGGAATTTGTTGAGAGTATTGAACAGCTAACATTTTGAATTGAGAAATTAGATCACACTTGGAAAGAAATTTTTTTTAATCAGACATGTAGCAATTTAAATGGTGATTGCTTGGGATTTGTCTCTGGGTTAATTCCAGGGTTTTATTTTGATTTTTAATTAATTGACTTTTTTTTTTTTTTTTTTTTTCCATTTTGCCTCTAGATCCCAAAAGGATAATCACTTACAATGAAGCCATGGATAGTCCAGATCAATGAAGGACCAGACTGCCTATTTGTAACCTTTCTGCAGCATTAGAGCCACCGTTCATGGGGGACACAAGGCTTTTATGCTCCTAGATCTTCAACGCAGCAGAGGAACCATAAGTAGAATCACAGGATAATATATACAAATATATATATATACATATATATATATATATAGTTATTTAAAAAAAGGCAACTGAAAGTAATTAGACTTCTTAAGGAATCAAATTTATTTCAAGAGACTACACATGGTTATTTAATCTCCGGTACTGAATAGTCTTTTTCTTTTATTTTGTTAGTTTTTGTTTTTAAGTGTGAATGCAAGTGATTAATGAATACAGACTTAACAAGCGTGGTTCTAAAGTTCCTGCTGTCATCGACTTGGGCAACAAATGACCCACTGGAAAGGCAAATCCACTTACTAGATCTCTGTATCTTGTTCTGTGACTAAAGTGATACACTAATCACAGGGAACCCAGAATGATGCAACATTTCCCCCTACTCCGCCCTTGATCTTTTAGTTTTATTTTGAGCCCTGCGAGAATGCTGGATAAATGCCTTGAAGTTTGCAGGGATGTTTTTTTGTTGTTTGTTTTTTGTTTTTGTTTTTGTTTTAATCCAATGATTTGCATGTCTTGCCAGGAGTTGTGCAGCCTCTGTGGGGTGTTGGGGAAATAGTTCCTTCCTTTCCTTTTATTTTTTTGTGGGGTGAGCACAGGGGGAGGGCATTGAAGTTCCTGGAATAGTTTGTGGGTACATAGTTAACTTACTTTGGTTACATGTTTTGACTTTTAACAGCTGACAAATCCAAGAATGTCATTTAAAGAAAAGTTGCAGAACAAGTAATTGGCTGATAAATTATCCATTGTAATTGTGTAACTGGGAGCAAAAATATATTCTGCTTTTCGCTGTAGGTGCTCAGACTTGCTCTCCGTCACTAACACTAAATGTGTACTCTGGTTTTTCATCAAACATCTAAGAGAAACTTATGTATCTTTCTGTAAATTCTTTTAATTTCAGTTTCTCAGCAAAATCTAAAACGGAAAAGTTCATGAAAAAAATGTTTGTTTTTAGCCAGTGAGGAGGTAATAAACACTGCTTGTAGAAAGTGTGTTTTCATGCAAATTCTACTTCTGAGCTTACTAGCTTCTAATTATATGGTAATATATTTTATTATTAGAGCAAGATGGATTTTTTTAAGGAAAATAATGTGAAATTCTGAAAATTTGGTTTGGGGCAAAAAAGAGCATTAGCCCTGTCTTATCATCGCATTACCATCCTGTTGCGCTGCAGCTTGTGTATAGCATGCTAAAATTGTGTGTGTGTGTGTGTGTGTGTGTGTGTGTGTGTGTGTGTGTGTGTGTGTGTAAACTAAGGGTCCAATTTAAGACTGGGTGATGTTAGTGGCATAATAACAAGTTCTCTGGCCTGATGCATCACATCACACACATACACATACAGAGAAATTAGTGTATCCATGTATGTCAAATACAAGTTAAAATAGCAGGGCATTTATAGAGTTGCAGTCTTCTAACAAAAGCAGACTGGATCCCCAGACACGTTTGGGGAGAAAGTACTTTTTACTCTATTTGTTTTCTAAGAAATGTCCAGTTTTGAGTGATTGTAGTATGGATGGATTTTTCTGGTTTTGTTAATTATTTCAGGTTTTTAACAAATAGTTCGCAAAAGACGCTATTTGATTTACCGCAGAGGAAAAAACTTTTTAGTCTGGATTTCTGCCCTGCTTAGATTTTTAAAAACGTATAAGCATGGATTGCCAATTCCACTTGATGTAAACAAAACTTTTTATACATAATATATATAATAACTTATTGTATCAGTCCAGGTTCAGAAACTTGTGGTAGGCCAGTTTCAGATAGTTTCATTTCACCTGTAAACTGTATCACTTTTACTGATATTGTAATTTTCAAATGTATAATATGTTTACAGATATGCCCTGCATTTAGTGCTTTGTTCCTAGTTTGATTTTTTTTGTTGAGTCTCCTGCCTGCTTGCCAAAAGCTAGGATGCTTCAGGCCCGTGTACCAGTCAAAGGGAGGCATCCTTGAGCTTTAAAGCATTGAACAAACTGGAAATTGCAACACGCCACATACTGAACTGAAAAAAGTCTTGTGTTTTGTGTTTCTTTCTTTTTTTTTTTTTTAATAAAAATTTTCAAAAGTTAAAAAAAAAAGTTGATTAAAGAAAAAAGAGGCTCCAGTTTGTTTTATAGGTTTTAAAGTTCTGCTGTGTGTTTAATTGCCTTGTGTAACCAACCACTTGTCGCCTTAGGGCCAAATTCTTACCCAGTCTTTTTTTAAATGTCCATTTTGCTTGCCTGGAGTTTAAAGTTCTTGGGTTGCATAAATCACAAAAAACTTCCTTGGTTTGTGGCATACAAGGTTGAACATAATCAAAATGAAAAGAAAAATCCAGTTTCTGAATTGGGCTTTTAAACATAGAAGTAATGCTTAGTACCTTTAAAAGTCTTCACTTTCATAATTCCCTTTTCATGTCCTTGAGACCTGTTCAGAGAAGCTAAAGAGAATGTATCTCTTCTCTGTTTGTCCAAAGGTTGAGAGTCTCACTTCTAAATGAAACAATACAACATTTCACTTTGATTGCTCCACTGAAATTTTCTTGGTTGATATGGTTAAGAGGTATATCTGTCTCTGGGCTTTCTGGGATCCCTAGTGACCCATCAGATTAACTGTCAGTATTTTTTGGACATTGGGTTAATGGACTTAATTGCCTCAGTACAAGCAGGATTTGGGACAGATCTCCTCTGTGCTGTTGGATACTTGTCTCAATATTTCTCCTTAGGTCCTCACACAATTCCTTACAGAGCACTTATTAAAAAAAGTCTTACGAGTTCATCTGTTTTCTGATTATTTTTGTGTAAGCTTCTAAAGAAACATCAGCTGTGATTAATTTAGCACATTTAAATAACAGTATGTTGTTGGCATAAAGAATTTTTCTTCAACTCAGAGTATTAGTACTGTAGCATAAACCAAATACAGTCTAGAGGGGATTTTTAACATCCCTCCATTTAAAAGACTGAAAAAGATGTGTGTATGGATGTATGTATGTTGGGGTGCTTGTGTGTGAGGGAAAGATGAAGATACTAAGAATTAGTAAATGAATGTGTAAGACATTATATTAGTATTCAGAGAATGAATCTTGTATTTATTTTGTGCCATTTGTTTTCATTACACAGAATAAAGTCGGGTGGTTTAAATCCTTAAAGGGTAGTACTAGAAAAAAATGGCACTAAGGATGAAATCATGACCTATTTTTTTAATAGCTAAGAAACTAATTATGGGTAATGATTTCTTTTTCAGTTGTCTTGATTATAAGTTTTGCGTCACATACCACTCACTTTTGTGTAAAATGTCTTGAATAATCTCCCTTCCCCACAAAACACAGGGTGTATTTATCTTTTCTCTATTCACCCCCACTTCAACGACCTGAAGTTAATTGAATAGTGTTTCCTCTAACCTTAGTAATGAACCTTCACATCAATAAAGTGTGTTTATGGTGTCTATAGTAGCCTGCCCTTCTCTACTGTCTAGGAGGAGGGGATAGTCGATATCTAGAGACTTGTTAGTGACAACTTTTTGCTGTCCTCCATCTACTTTCCTAGTTACCACTCAGAATCTGCACAAATGAAAAAAATGTGTTTTTTTTTTTTAATGAGTTTTTAGAGAAAATAAGGTAAACCCCAATTGATGTAGTTTATTCACACAATAGGACACAGCAGCAGCAGTTTCACACTTGGTGGTTAGGCTTGTTGCCAGCTCTCACCAAAAGTTTTTGTTTGTTTTGTAAACTTTAAGGTCAGAGAAAGGGTATGTAATATGAACTACCAAATGGCCACAGGGAAGGAAATTTAAGACTTGGCTCAATTTAAAAGTCTGTCAAATGGGGTGTGTGAGGGTGTCTCTCTAGCCACTTCATGCTCAAATAGCTAAGGGTTTGATGCCACTTCCACTGGACCATATCTTCAAATGACGCAATTGCTTTTATGTTAACCAGCTAAAGAACTAGTACAATGTAGTGAGTGGGTCAATTACATGAAATAGACAGTAGCAGCCTGTTGATGTATGCCTGCCAGGGTGGACTTGGATAGGACTGTCTCTACCCATTAGAAAGGGTGGGATTTGCTTATCTTCCCCTGTTCCTCAGTAGTTTGGAAAGGAAGCACAGGACCAGAGTAGAAGCATGAGTAGCTGCTTAAAGATGGCCAGAACAACACAGGCTAATTAATGAGTGTTTAGAAACACTTAGATATGTTAGAGGCAAGGCTGTTCTGTGTTGGTGTAAAGAATGATAAATCAACTCCACTCAAGTGCTGATTTATGGAGTTTTAAGAAAGAAAACTTGAAGAATTACAGGATGCCAGCAGTAGTTTGAGAGTTAAGCTCTATCATTACAATGCTCAACAAGGCATCAGTAGCTTGTTTCTTTCATATTACAAAGGCTATCAAATAGCAGTTAGGAACTGGAAACTAACAGACACCTGAGCTGTAGTGGGATTGCTGGTTCAGATATTTCCTATTCAGAAAATTTTGTTCTGTCCAGAGTTCTGAAGCCATTTTACATCATTTTGGTGTCAGTTTTTTAACAGCCTTATTATAAAAGCTACAAATGTTTACCCGCTAGTTCACTTTTGCTTTCACTGTATATCAGTTGTCATCTACAGACCAAACCAACTTAGATCAACATTACAGTAGCTTTCCATCTATACCCCTTTTTCCTCAGGTGCTAAACAAAGGCTCCGGAATGAATACTGCTTTAGTGACATCTGTTTCCTTAAAATGCACATTTCTTTTGCTAATTGTAAAGATTTGGTGTTAACAAAGTGGTTTTAATATGTAAATATAAATGAATACCTTAAGTTAGTTCTATTTGTCTATTAAGTCTTTGCATTTATCTTTTGTAGATAATTTTTCACAACCTTGATTACATTTCATTAGGTATTATTGCATCTTTAGAATGAAAACAACTTTTGTCTTAGATAACGCCTGCTGCTGCTGCTGCTGCTATGGGAAACTGAAAATCAAGAATGTGATGCACTTTTTAACATTACTATATACCATAGGTTGCTTTAATACCTTTTCTCTGTAGCACAGCCACTAACAAAAGTGAACAGAGTTTATAATTCTCTTCAGGAGTGAGTCAGTAGTCTGTAGTTTGTGTTGACCTATGAAGGGGACAATAACTTAGGAATAAACTTTTGGTTAATATTATACTTTTTGGCCTTAAAGTGTCTTCTACTACTGAAAATAGTTTAAATCTTAGCTTTGTTTCTATTACTCCCTCTCTGCTTTAAAAAGAATTGGGATGAATTAAAGGAAGTAATTTTTTTTTTCAATCAGTAAGCTGGCTTTTTTTTTTTTTCCAATTTGTATCAGAGAAGTAATGCTGCCCTGAACCAGTCATATTTAGTTTAACAAAGCTCCCAACTATTCTGCTTCTCTAGTATATATTTTACTTAAGAAAGGTAAACAAAGTATAAGAATGCTACTTGACAAAGGAAAAATCTTCTCAAGCACATACTCAAAACATGAAGGAGAAAAAAAAAACCAAAATGTGTAGGAGAGGAACACCAAATGAGGTGGAGGAATATGAGAAAGATATGTGGTCCAAAGCTATCTGGTTATATTTTGATGTTGCCAATATTACAGAGCCAAAATTTTAATTTGCTTACTTAATATATTTGTTGGCCAGAGATCTATTTTTATATCAGTGTGCCTTGCATGTATATTAACTTTTGGAAAGGCCATGTAGTAATGCCTGAGATGCTGATGGTTCTTACCACCTCACTGATTTTTATGCAGTTGAAATGCTCATTCTATTGCCCAACTGGTGCTCTCTGTTGTCATAGATCTTGTCAAACTGGAACTCTTTTATAAACTGGGGAAGTGACTTGCTTTTTCACTAGTTCCTCTCTCCCCATCTCCTCTCTTTCTCCCCCCACCCCCAGTTTGTTAGTGGCTGATCTGTAGTGGGAAATAGTAAAAAGGATTCTTCACTACCTACCCCACCCCCAACACCACCTTCAAGTAATGTGATGACACCATTTCTTTGTGCGCTTTGAAAAAAGTTTCAGCTTGCTGTCTCCTTTAGTGTTATGAAAGGTGTTATTAAAAGCATTGTTTGCAAAATACAGGAAGATGATGGGAGTCCACATCAATTGGGGATTCTTTGTGAGCTTTGATCCAAATTATTGGCTCTTTCCAACAAAAATTTTTTATTGTTAAAGCACCTTGCTTAGAAAATTTTAAATATTCATGTCTGCAACAATTGTCTCAATAATAAACTGTGCAATTCTTGTCATTCAAAAAACAAAAACAGATCTGAACTCCCTAATGTGACTTGTTAGTTTCTGTATTTCCTGCCAGTGTAAATGTGAAAAGCTTTGCTTGCATTACGTTTTAGAAATGCATTTTGCACACTCAGTTTTGCCGAAGCTCCGTGAAAAGGTTAGATCTAAGTAGATGAATAAAGCTATGCACATGTTTTGAAAGTTTAATTTGTGTGTCATTACCAAAAGTCATTGTTTTGCTGTTCTTAGCTTTACCATCTTTGGAAACATGGTTCAAAGTTACAATTCTGGGCTAGCTCATCAGTGGAAGTAAAAGGGAGGAAAACTGGCACCCGTTGAATAAAGTTCAGTTGAAATGAGAGTTTGACTTGTTATCTATTAAAGAGCTTTATTTATAAACCATGGATCCAGTGCTCTCAGTGAGGTTTTGAATATGAAAAGAAAGGGAAAGTCAGTCATTCAAGCTGAAATGAAGGGAAGACCTTTCTTTGCTCTGTGACAATGTTTTAAAAAGCTGGTTTAAAGATAGAGTAGCATTCCCCCCCCCCCCCCTTTTTTTTAATCTTTATTGCTTTAACATGAATTTGATTAGCTGGATGGTTTGATACCAAAGTTCCAAAACACTTTTTTTTTTTTTTAGTTAAATAAACCCAAGCTGATCAGAACAAGTTCAGGAGTTGGGCACATTGGGTTCATTCACTGCAGTTGCATGTACTAAGTAGCTTCACTTAACATGAAGTGTGTACTTAATGAGGTTGTGTAGATGTGCTGGCCAGATCTTGTCATTTATCTTTTAACAGCTAACTTCTGTAAATTTTCTTAGGACATTTGTAGGAGAGTTGGGTAGAAGATATTAACAATGGCATTTTCCCCAGGCTCCTAGATAGGAGATATTTCGTTTTATAGCTTTGTCTATATCTAAAAGGATTTACTTCTCTTTCATTTTGGTGTGTGTTGTTGACTTTAAAAAGAAAGCAAAAATTCTGTTCACAGTGGAAGTTAATAGCTTTTAAAATATTTAAAATGTGGTCTATAATGCACAGCCTTACAAACACAGGCAATAGAAAACAGCATGGATGGCTTTGAGTACTCTTGAGCATCTACCAGTAGTTCATTTATGTCCAGTCTTAGAACACACTGGTAGCTGGGTTTTATGGTGCATACTTGTAATCCTGGCAACCAGAAGGCTGAAGCAGGAGGATTGTGAGTTCAAAAGCCAAACTGGCCTGCCTAGCAACAGCATAGCAAATGTATTGGAGAAGTAATCTTGGTATTGTGTACACAGACATTTACTTAGGAGCTTGATTGCCTTTTAATTTTGGGAAAGAATAATTAGTGAATTACAGTTACGTTAGATGTTGGCCCTTCTCCCTCTGGAAATTTTTCAGTATTTGTTTTGCCCAGTTTAAAAAATAATAAAAGTAGGTATTTTATAGGTAGAAGAACAGTGACCAGAAATTTACCATTTTGCTAAGTAACTAACTGCTTAGGTATTTACTAAAGCTGTTGCCGATGTTATGGATTCCAAGGAAGTATCAGTTACATGATGATCTTCCTTTATCATTGTCTTACTTAATGTTCAGTGTTTTAAAAATACAAAATTACACTCTACAACCATACTCAGATTTACTTATTTTATCAGAAAAACTTGAGAGATTTGTAGATCAAATAAGACAATAAGTGTACATTGTTGAATAAAAAAAATTTCAAGTTTTTGAGGTGTTTGTGTTATTTTTTTGTGTGTGCTTTTTAATTTTTTTAAAATTCTTTACTGAAAGCTTAGGATCATGACATTGACTATTTTCCAAAAGTTAATTGTGCAAAGGACTTTAGTCTTAAAGATACTATGATTCATTCTCTCTCTCTCTCTCTCTCTCTCTCTCTCTCTCTCTCTCTCTGTCTGTCTGTCTGTCTGTCTCTCTCTTTTTCTTGAGACACAGTCTTGCTATGTAGCTCTGGTTTTCTTGGAACTCACTATGTAGACCAGGCTGGCTTCAAACTCACAGATTCTGTCTTTGCCTCCCAAGAACTGAGATTTAAGATGTGGCCTTGCCCATCTAGTTTTTCTTGAATAATCTTTGAGATGTCTTCTTGCCTTCTAGAGAGTGTTTATAAGATTTTTATAACTTTAAAGGATTTTTTTTTTTAATCATAGGTGGGGGGGGTGATGTATGTGTAGAGATGTATGTGGAGAGCAGAGACATCAGATCTCTGGAGCTGTATTTAAGTTGTTTGAACTACCTCAAGTGGGGGCTGGGAACCAAGAGTCTCTGTAAGAGTAGTTAGTACAGCACTCTTAACCAATGAGCCAATTCTTAAGTTCTTACAACTCTTAAGAAATTTCTTTACCATATGTATTTTTTGTAAGTTGAAAAATGCTAAAGATAAAATTATTAGAATAGTGGGGATAGTGGGAAAGGATGCATAATCAGTCATATAGTGATAGTGTTTGGATGATTCTTTGATATGGAGAATATTGTCCTTGGCCTGGCAAATCACTGACAAATACATACAAGGGCATTTTTGGGTTGTTTTCCAAGGAGATTTTTCTGTGTGGCTCTCGCTGTTCTAGAACTAGCCCTATAGACTAGGCTGGCCTCAGGTGAACTCAAAAGATCCTCTTGCCTCTTCCTTCAGAGTGCTGGGACTAAAGGTATGGCTACCACCACCTGATCTGGGGATTTGGGATTTTATCAAGACTATCTTTGAAATGTCAGCCACAAAAGGGATTGAGTCTCCAAGGTTTTTTTTTTTTTTAAATGACATTTATTGTGGATTTTAGCAGCTAACATTTGGAAGCAGTGTCTGGGCAGAACATAAAATTCTAGCGTGCTTAGCAAGGTTTCATGCTTGAGGAAATTTGGAGCTTTTAATCCACTACTGTTGGATACGGCGAATTGATTGGATCTGGGAAGTCTGGGCATGAGATCCCCACTCTCTCCAGTGTTTGTAGTCTCCTCCATGATGGTCACATTCCAAGATGTACTGATAACCACGATATCCAGGATACTGGTAGCAAACCCAGCTAGGAAAGTCAAAGCATATTGCATTATTAAATCTGATTAAGAACCTGACATGTACCCCCCCAAACCTGAATCTTTTGCCCCAACACAGTGATATCGGGGTACTTAAGAAAGTCATTCTTAACATGTTAGGCACTATGCTGTGCATAGTATGGCTACAGAAGATTAGCCTTAATTATGAAAAAGTGTCAGTAGTCTATAAAAGCTTTTACAGAGATACTTAGTGTAAGGAAATTGAAAAAAATAGTAGCTAGAGCAAAGAATTCTAGATCAGTATTAATATGCCAATGTATGAAATCTAGTAAACCATGACCCTGGGTGTTTTTAATAGTCACATGTCTTAGAAATATAGGAATTGCTTTGAAATGTCCTCCAGCTCTTTTTGTACTTACGCCCCACATTGTATCTTCATGGAACCAACTTCATTGTTGAACCAACCCATGGCTTGTAAGGAAGGGTAGTCATCACAGATCTCCCACTGGCGTCCAATAAAGTTCTCTTTCTCAAAGATGGTAATCTTAGACTCTTTATGATTCTATAATCCAGAAGTTAAAACCTTAGTAGTGTAGTTATTCTATTGCTAATTTTTCCCTAAAATTGAAACACTTATTTCTTGCCTTCAGAAATGCATGATTATTGACAAGATTCAGGCTAAACAGGAATGTGTAAGAAATATCCTAGCTGGCAGTGGTGGCACACACCTTTAATCCCAGCACTTGGGAGGCAGAGCCAGGCAGATGTCTGAGTTCAAGGCCAGCCTGGACAGGCACCAAAACTACACAGAAACTGTCTCAGAAAAAAAAAAGAAAGAAAGAAAGAAAGAAAGAAAGAAAAATCCTGATGGGTGGTCATGGTGCACGCCTTTATTCCCAGCACTCTGGGGGCAGAGTCAGGTGGATTTCTGAAGCCAGCTTTGTCACAGAGCTAGTTCCAGGACAGCCAAGGAATGGTATACAAAGAAACCCTGTCTCAAAACAAGAAAAATCCATAATTCTGTTTAACCCAAATCAAAGATAATCTTGGAATTTAGCAAATAACCAACATTTTAAAAAATAGCAATGCATAGCCACTTTGTTATTTGGTACTGCTGTAATCTAATCCAGGACCTCACCCATACTGTGCATGTTCTACCTACTGCCCCACCACGATCTCACAGATTCAAACACTGTTCAGTACGTGTCTGCATGCATTTATGTTTCTAGTAACCTCCCCAGTAAAGTACATGATTTAAGTTTAGAGGTATTAATATCTATAAACTAGGAATTAGAATATATGGAAAGCTTCTAGCCCAGACTATCAGACTAGAATATCACTCTAATATCAGGACCATTTCCAACTCTTAGAAATCTAAGTGTTGGTCTGTTTCTGCTTAAACTTTAAAGAACTTTTTTATTCAAAGGTTCCTGTGTACCCTAGACTGGCCTCAGATTCAAGATTGTCTTCAAGTTTCCTGGGTGCCAGAGTTAACAAGTATATACCACTATGCCCAGCTCTCTCAAAGACTAAATGCACCCTGATTGAGGCATCCATTTTCAATTGGGGTTACCATGTTGGAGTGGGGACATGCGGCGATTGGTGACTGAAGCAGGCAGAACCTGCACTCTCTATTCCTGAACTAAAATGTGACTTGTTTATGGACAGCTGCTGTGAACTGCCTTTGACATTTTCAGATGCATGCTTCTGCCGCTCTTTCTGCCTGTCATAATCCACCTCACCATAACCCCTAAATCAGTCACTGGAAACAGACTAAAAGCATGAGCTGAAAGAAAATATTGTTCATTTAAGTCATGTCAGATACTTCATCAACAATGAGAAAATGGCAACACAAAAATTCTTTCAAAATTAGAAAAAAAATGACCATTTGGCTAGTTCAGTTATATCCTAAATGAGAGCTTAATGGAAAGTTGGATATTGTTAAGGAACTGAAAGAAAATGATGAGTTGCTGCCTATATTTAAGGAAGGAAATTACTCTTTTTAAAATGTGGCCAAGTAGTGCAAGAAATATTTAATTACAGTGAAGTAGTTCATATGTTCTCAGAAACAGATTAAGAATAAATGCTTCTTCCCCATTTACACATAATATATCTCACAAGAATGTTAATTGTTACATCATTTTAAAAATAGACTTAAAGTTTTATCTTCAGATTCAATTTAGAATGCAGCCTAATGCATTGTTAAGTAATGCTTAGTGTTAAAACCTTAGTTACTGATGCAGATAAGCAATACTAGAAGACCTGCCTACTTTGGTTTGTACTTGTTGGAGATACACACTGTTTCTTCAGGGAAATCTTAACACATTGCATCTTAACTGGCCATAAATTTGCTTTGTATTACATGGTAAGTGGTTTCTCATTGGTAGTCCTATAGCACTTCAGGTCTTGAGTATGTGCTTCCTGCCTCTCTGGTTCCTTTTTAGCATAAGGGGAAATCAAATCATAGATTTGAAGGAAGGTAACAGTGTTATTATTCTTTACCTTCATCCTGTTACATTCAACATAGTTGACAGAAGCAACACAATGTCAGTCTAACCTCATCCCTCTTTACCCCACTCACATGCAAAAAAAAAAAAAAAAAAATTGAAATTTCAAACTCACAGCCGAACAGATGGGGCGGAAGGACATGAGACGCTCAATATGGTAGGCATTGCTCCCACTCCAGGCATCCCATCGAGGGTATTCTCCTCTCTCCAGGATAAACTGTTGTCCACAGAAGCTGGTATGCTCATAACCAATCCAGCTGCCAAAGATAGGTAATGGAGAGAAGGCCTCTCTTGTTTTAGATGAATTTATAGTGGGATAAAATATCAAGTCAATCACAAAGCCCTAGGTAATGAATGCTCATGACTTTGTATTGAACCAGTTTGTAAATAAATTTTGAAATAACCCGCTGAAGATTCTCTTGTCCTAGCAATGTATATTAACAAAGCTCTGTTTCCATTCTAGTGACCTGGAAGTATAGATTGATGATGATCCAGTGACCATTTCTTTGGCTCTAGATCTTGTAAGCCTCTTCCTAAGAGAGCAAAAGTATGATGGGATGGGTATCTGTATTTGTTCCTTTGTTACTTCGAGGGTTCTTCCTCTTGCTGTCTGTACTTATACCTTCTTAATGGAGCATTCTAGTTAAGTTGTTAATTGAATCTTATTTATTGAAGCTATCTTAAAGTGTTGCCTGTTTTAAAGGGCTGAGGATCTCTGCTTTGACATAGAGCAGCTTGTGAAAGCTTGGTCACATGCAAAGCCACTTCTTCGTAGACCAACAAGAGTACTAATGTGGGTTCACACATAGGCCAGCTTGCCAATCAGACTACAAAAGCCAGAAAATCTCTCTCACCAAGATTGACTATCAAGTAATTTCTGGAACACTGAGGACTAATGTGTCTCTGGATGCTTGAGATTTCGTTCCTTTTAATAAAGAAATTAGCTAATAGTCTGCTCTGGGACATCTGTTTGTATGCCATAAAAAGTCTATCACTCAGGAATTTCCCTTCATGCTAGGTGGTGGTGGCGGCGGCGGCGCACGCCTTTAATCCCAGCACTCTAGAGACAAGGCAGGTGGATCTCTCGAGTTCAAGGCCAGACTGGTCTACAGAGTGAGTTCCAGGATAGCCAAGGCTACTCAAAGAAACCCTGTCTCAAAAAAACAAAATGAAGAAAAGAAAAATAATTCCCCTCTCCCTATTTTCTATGGTCTTCTGTGCTTGTTCTGAAGAAATCAAAAGGAGTGACCTATGGATTTAAAAGCTCAGATTCAATTACTGTCACTGTCCTGCACTGTTGCACGTCTACTCCCAAGATATGAACATCATCCCCAGCTTTCAGTTACTTAATTAGGCATGTAGCAATTTCCTCTAGGAAATAAGACACCTCTCCCTAAGAAGTGATTAGCATTTGGGGAACATCTTCCTATATCCTTACTCATATGCTCCTATGTCTAAAGAGACCTGAAAAGGGCCTGAAGTTCTTTTGGTGTCCATACTCACGCGCCACACTCCACCTTGAGGGACCGGACATTATCAAAACTACGCTCAGAGACATTTGGGCAGGAGCTGGTGAACTCCATCCTCTTGCCCTGGAAATTCTCCTGATCATAGATGGTTATCTGAAGTGGATTGAAATGGGACAAGAAAGAGAACCAGGTACAGCAGTAAGAATAGGGGCGAAGTTTGTATTTATCCTGTAATTTTCATTACTAGCTACAACCCAGGATGCCTGATGAGGTCTCTTCCAGTATAGACAAGGCAAAAAGGGGTTCAAATTAGTACTACTGCTCAGTGACATGTTCAGGCTCAGTTTATGATAAGAATGGTCTTTCAGGGACAATGGAGAGCTCAGTTGACAACTCTGATTCCACCAAGTGTCCTGCACCCATATGACCCAGAGGCCAGGATTCTACGACTTCTAGAAGTACCCTGTGGATTATTTCTTTGCTTCTAAAATATAAAGGGATTGTGATAAATCTTTTGTCTTTTGCACTAGAACTTGGCTTCTTACCTGGCAAGCTCCCAAAACTGTGAACTTGCCTCAGATCTGTCCAGTGAGGAAAGGATTAAGTGTTAGGGAAACAGTGAAAGGCCTGGGGTCTGTCACTTCAGCTCATGGCTAAATCCACCCTCAGTCTGAGTCGGGAGCCTGGATCTCATGGCTTATTTGGGATCTAATGGTACTATCTCCCACCCATCATGGACATCCAGGGTCACCCATCATGGAAGCCTTCCAACAGTGTCTGAGTGTTGGATGGACCTTCCTCCTACAGAACAGTATTTTGTTGGATGGGAACTGTCAAAGAGTAAGTACAGCCTTGTAGCTACTGTGCAGCAGCACTTCAGCCCTGCCTGTTGGATCTTTCCATTTCCATGTGATTGGATCAGCTTACCTTCCATGGCCCCAAGGACCCGGGCATAGGATTGGTCTGAGCCATCTTGGTGGTTGGAAGAGTTTCTGGAAGACATACACATCAGTGATAAGGCTTTTAGGATGGGCGTAGTGAAGTAAGAAGGCACAGGAGAAAGGAAAAGAGGCTTGAGGTCCCAGATTTTGTTTGAGATCCTGGCTCTGGTGCTACTACCCAAGCCTTAGGTTCTCCATCAACAGACCTTTTACATGCAGTCACTGTAAAAATGAGGACAGTGATGCAGATTGAGGACTGCAAAGGCATTTGGACCTCTTGATAAGTGTGCCCTCTGTCCTCTTGCTTGCCTTCAGTGAATAACACTGCCTGGGTGTTACATACCCTCATATCAACTCCCTGACAACTGTTAGACTCCACATATCTAGTCATTCGGGCAGAAGGGTCAGAATTCCCCACCTTACCTGCTCCGATTAAAAGGCAGCCTGTACTGGGATCCTTCATGGTCTTTCCAACACCCAAATTGACCAATTAATTCTGCTTGTCCATGCCACCACTCCCTCTCTGTCTCCTAGACTTAGCTGTTTTGACCTTGCTGTCTTCTCCAGGTTGCAGATTTTGAGTTCTCTCTCACTCCCCAGACCTGCTCACAGTACTCATCTGTCTCACTATTAACTGTGTACTGGGTGAGCATCTCAATAGCAGGGATGGCACCTCCTGGGTGATTGATACAGCACCACGCCAAAGCTGTGGTTAGTTGGGGAATAGGGTAATTTGAAAAAGACTTACTGAAGCCAGGCTTGGTGGTGCGGACTTTTAATGCCTGCTACTTGAAGTGGTAGGTAGGAGGATTGCAAGTTCAAGATCTACTTGGACAATTTAGTGAGACTGTCTCAAAATAAAAAGTAAGGGCTATGAGTTCCAGGCTAGCTAGGGCTACATAGTGAGACCAGTTCTCAAAGTGGGTGGGGAGGGAGTGGAGGGTATTCTCAGGGGCTGGGGATATAGCTCAGTACTAGAGTGTTTGCCCAGCATGAGTGACCCATTAGACTTAATGCCTAGCACTGTGTGTGTGTGTGTGTGTGTGTGTGTGTGTGTGTGTGTGTGTGAGATGAAGAACGGGTAATTATAAAAATACAGTTATAGCTCACTCTATGTCAGACTCTGCCTTACTTGCATTAATATACCTAGACCTCACAAGTCAAATACCATCACCACCCCATTTTATGAATGAGGACTAAGGACCATAGAGGTTGAGTAGTCATCGTTGACGGTGTAATGAGAAGGATGGGGGAAGGAGAGGGAAGAAAGAAAGAGGACAGGTAGGTATATATCAGGTTTCTAGACTCAGAACCAACATTCAGGATTCTACCCTGGTATCTACCCCAGGAAGTAATGCACAAAAATTCTGGCATTTCTGTGTGGAGCCTCCAAATAAGCAGCATCTCCTGCCCATTACACCTCCCTGCATGCCCAATAACCTGCTTCTTTCTTACTGATCCCCAGTCTTAATTTCTAGGCACGTGGTTATTGCCATATGGGTGACTCCTCAAGGTAGCAAATGAAGCTGTCCACTGACCAAAGTCCCGTCCCCCCTGCTTTCTCTACCTCTAGGCAGGAGACAACTGGGTCTTCAGACAAAGGCACCTCCGGACCCTCACTCACCCAGCTCCCGCTGCACAGTCTGGGTCTCCATCTGGTGCCACATCCTCTGCCGATCCCTCTTTATACTCCTGCAGCTGGTGGCCAATGGCGCCGCCGTCAGCACTCTCTTTTTCCTCTCTCTTTGTTTCTCCTGATCCCCAGAGCTTTAGTGGCTCAGCCTACAGGGGAGGTGTCCCTCCGAGCTTTGTCTAAGGTTATAGAAGTGCAGAGGCCCTATGTAGGGCATGACTGGCTGCCTAGGGAGGTCTTCTCAGAGCAGCTGGGGGCTGAGGACAGAAGTTCTACCAAACACATCAAAGGACTATATATATATATATATATATATATATATATTTCCATAAATGTGAAAGTAAAGCCGGTCAGTGGTGGCGCACACCTTTAATCCCAGCACTCTGTGAGTTCGAGGCCAGCCTGGATTACAGAGTGAGTTCCAGGATAGCCAGGGCTACACAGGGAAACTCTATCTCAAAGAAGAAAATAAAATAAATAAGCAAAGTGTAAGCATTCTTACAAAACAGCATTGTTGGGAAAACAATTGTTTTCAAAACTCCTTGTTCTATTTTTCTCTATAGGATCTGAGTTTAATTACAATTTATATGTAGAGCTAAATCTCACCCTGTTTTGTTAAGTATTCATTTTAATATTGCAGTTTGCTTTAAAACTTTTGGAGCCAATAGCCTTGAGGATTTTTTGTTGTCGTCACTTTGTGTGCGCGCGTGCGCTCTCAAGCCTGCAAGCTGAAGTCAGATGACAACTTTCAGGAGTCAGTTCTCTTTCCACCATGCAGGTTCTGGGGATCAAAATCAAGTCATTCAGCTTGGCAACAAATACACCATTACACACTGAATTGTCTTGGCGGCCACGTGGTGTTTGTTTTTGTTTTTGTTTGTTGTTGTTATTGTTTTTGGTTTTTGTTTTGTTTTGTTTTTTGGGTTTTTTTTTGTTTTGTTTTGTTTTTTTTTTGAGCTGAGGATTGAACCCAGGGCCTTGTGCTTGCTAGGCAAGCACTCTACTACTGAGCTAAATCCCCAACCCTGTTTTTTGTTTTTTTAAGGCTGGGTCTTACATCGTAGCCTGGGCTGACCTTCAGTTCAAGGCAATCCTACCTTACCCTCCAGAATGATGGAATTAACAGGCCTATACTCAACCCTTTTTAAAACACGTGTGAGTATTTTGCCTGCATGTTTGTGCACTACTTTTGTGCCCGGTGCTCATGGAGGCCAGAAGAGGACATTGGATCTCCTGGAACTGGAGTTACAGACGGTGTGAATTGGCATGTGGGTTCTGGAAATCAAACCTGGGTTCTCTAGAAGAGTAACCAGTGCTCTTAACTCCTGAGCCGTCTCTCTCTCTCTCTCTCTCCCCCATCTCTTTTTAAAACATTAAAAAAAAAGCTTTTGTTGTGTGTGTGTGTGTGTGTGTGTGTGTGTGTGTGTGTGTGTGTGCGCGCGCGCGCGCGCATGGTGCTCATGTTGGGGTCAGAGGACATCTTGTGAGAGTCAGTTCTCTCCTCCCACCATGTGGGTTCAAGGGGTGACTCAGTGGTGGGATTTGGCAGCAAGCATCTTTACCAGCTGGGCCATCTTGCTGCCCCCACCCCCATTTCCTTTTCGTCCTTTTTCTCCCTTCCAGACTATCATTTTAGGAAAATACTTCTTTGGTCAATCGTTCCTTCTTTCATTCCCCAATCCCTCGACTGGCTTAGATAGTCTCACCTTGTAGAAATTTCTTTAGAAACTCGATATACTGGGATCCAAAGAGCGGAACTGAAGTTTAGAACAAAATTAAAACAGTTCTTTTTGAAAATAAATAATCACATAATTGCTTCTGCTACTTTGCTTGGTAGATACATTTTGAACAAATGAATGAGTTCTATGACTCTGGAGGTGGGACAGATGAAAATGTGTCTCCAATGCTGTAAGTAGCCTGCTGTGCACAGCCCACTCACCCAGCCATAGCACCCTGCCTGGGCTGTCTGTGATTTCTTTTTTTCACTTTCAGGATTTCTTTTTTTTTTTTTTTTTTTTTTTGTTGTTGTTGTTGTTGTTCTTATTTTTGTTTTTTGAGACAGGGTTTCTCTGTGTAGCTTTGGAGCCTTTCCTGGAACTCACTTTGTAGCCCCGGTTGGCCTCGAACTCACAAAGATCCACCTGGCTCTGCCTCCTGATTAACATGCTGGGATTAAAGGCATGTGCCACCACTGCCCGGTTGGATTTTTTTTTTTTTTTTTTTTTAACGAGCCAAAGTTTCTATTTATTCATTTCTTGCACTTAAAGTACTCTTCAATGACATCCTTGGCCTGAGAATCCTTGCCACAGTCCTTAACCACTCCACAACGGCAGCCCACCACTTTCCATGGCTTCGACTCTCGCTCAGTTTTACCAAGGCATACCCATTCCCCTAGCTTCTTGTTGTCATCAACCTTGATTAGGTTGATTTGGTGCTTAGCACAAAGAGCCTCCACCGACTTGACGTGTGCAGGCTCCTCACAGCTGGATACGAGCACACGGAGATGGGCTTGGTGCTTGCCTAAGGCTTTGGCAGCTTTCTGGATGCCACGTGCTCGGCTGAGGCCGGTCTTCAGCACTTCTTGTAGAGCAGCAGTTCTGATGCCATTACACCTCCAGCAGCAGTGCCTTCCTCGGCCGTGGCTGTGGATTACACCTCTGCCTCCACCTCCGCGCAGCCTGTGACAGCAAGGGAAATCACTCAGGATCTTTGGGGCGAGTTATATATTGTTGTGAATTGTTGGTTCAATAAAGACTGGTTTGGCTAGCTTTTCATTTTAGAGGGAGAAATGGAGGCCTTTAGGATTGATTGAAAACCCCAGCACATGAAACAAAACTATAGCATGGGAGATTGTGTGTGGATCGGTCAGCATGCAAACCATTGACAGATGTCCACCGAGTATTCCTAGAGTTACAGGCAGCTAAGCTGCCACCCTCAACCCCAGCACACACATGGTTTTCTTCTATCACCTTGTGTCCCAGAAACTTGAGGATTGTGAGGTCTCTTGTGATGATTTCCGAGCTTTAGATAACCTGATATGGGGGCTTGAGCAGCTCTTGTTTCTTTCTTTCTTTCTTTCTTTCTTTCTTTCTTTCTTTCTTTCTTTCTTTCTTTCTTTTTTTTTTTGTGGAGCTGAGGATTGAACCCAGGGCCTTGCGCTTGCTAGGCAAACACTCTACCACTGAGCTAAATCCCCAACCCCAGCTCTTGTTTCTTTTAGGGTGCTGGAAATCAAACCCAGGGCCTAAACATGTTAGACCAGCACTTGGCCCTGAGCCACGCCTCCAGCCTCTTTATGTTACTCTTCACAAAGTGTGGAACGTTCTTTCTCCTTCTCTTTCCGTGTTGTCTGAGACTCTGCTTTGCCTGTCCTGCGTGAGACATGACCTTGAAGCTCCAGGTCCTATCTCTTCCCGGGGAGGTTAGAGCACAGGCTACGCAAGGAGTGGGAATGAATGGAATCCAGTTTGCAATCCCTTTGCAGACTAGACATCACACTTTCCCGCTTGTCCTTAGTACAGCATATAGAACATTGACCGGGAGTCTGACAAATCATTCCCGATCCTCAGGACAACCCCACGAAGAAGATCAATGCTGCAATAATCTTACAGGTGAGTAAACTGAGGAATGGGGAGCCTAGATTGTAAGCAAAGAAACCCTTTTTCCTGTCTGGTATGGCGCCTGGCTTTGGATGACCACTGCTGGGCCATCTCCAGCTGTCCGATGAGGAAGATGAAGGATCGAGGCGGTGTATGGTACTCAGAACTCAGCAAATTGTAACCATTTCATTAATTGTGCCAAATAAGATTCCATTTTATGCTTAGGTCTCATAAAGACAAGTAGAAGCAGGCGACAGACTTTAGAAAAAGTGTGTCAGATAAATGTTTTCTTTGAGCTGGGAAAGGCCACATTTATTCAGTTTTCATTTCCAGTGGTTCTCTTTATTATTTGTAGTGCATTCTATTAACCCCCCCCCCCCACCCTGCGTCTTCAACCAGCCTTTCCCTCCCCTCCCCCACCTCCCATGATAGCTATGCTTGTGCACTGGGGATGGAACCCAAGAGACTTGAGCATGCTCCAACCCCAGCACTTGTCAGGCTAGTTTTCTGCAGCTCTATCAGAGACATGGATTGGGGAACATGTTCTTAGCCCCTATTTCACTGTACAAGTGAGGACAACCACTGTCCAGTGAGAGGAGCTATTAGATGTGGGGGTGACGACTGATACGGGGAATATGACAACCATCCCCCTCCAAAGTGTCAGCTGGCCAGTTTAAAACTTGGACCTCTTGACACTTTGGCCACATGCCAGGGATGGTTGGTGTCAACTGAATTTTATGGGTGGTTTGTCCCCCTGGCCTTGCCTCTGGGTCCAGGGTTGGGGAGTGAGGCCATGGGGCCAGGGGAGCCCTTGGACTCAGCACATTGTGGAGAGGACAATGGGGCTAGCCAGGCAGCTGAGCAGCACTTCTGTTGGACACAGCAGGAAAGGTACAAAGCAAAGGGCCCGTCAGCATTCAGCCAGCTCCTACCTCCCCTACAAGGGCCTCCTCTGGGGGACCTTTTCTCCCCTGTCCCTTTCTACCTCTTAAAACAGGAAGGAGAGCTGGGGCCCGGCTGATTCTAAAAAGGCTAAGAAGGCCAACAGTAGCAGAGAACTTGGGAGACATCTCAAACTTCTGAGATCATCCTCTGCTTCCAGGCATAGAGAGCTGGATGTCCATTGATCAGAGAACTCCAAGATCAGCTTCTTTCATTTGAGACAAACTTGCAGACATTTCAGTTCAGTGGAGCCTCACAGACTCTTCAGTGCTATAGAAGGGCCCATTTCCTCCTAAGAGGATCCCTAAAGCTGAGACAATAAATGGGTGTCTAGGTAAGAACATGTCCTGACAAGCAGAGGTAGATCGATCCTTGCTTAGGGCTGCCTGCCTGGAAGAGGACTTCAGACACCCAGTTAAATTTCAACTTCAGATCAACAGTAAATGCATTAGGATAAAGAGGTCCTAGACTTACTATGGTTTTTGTTTGTTTTCCAAGACTGGGTTTCTCCATGTACTCCTAACTGTCTTGGAACTCGCTCTGTAGATCAGGCTGGCTTTGAACACACAGAGATCTGCCTGCCTCTACTTCCTGAGTGCTGGGATTAAAGGTGTGAACCACCACCGGCTGACTGAATTTCTGATCCTCCTACCTCCACTTCCTAAGGGCTGGGATGATAGGTACTAACAACCATGTCTTGTTGGGAACCACTCTCTCACCAATATCCACTATTAGGCTGAATCTTTCGAATTACTTTCTCCAAAGTTCTGTGTTCCCCCCACTTCTGCAGCCCTATTATATCAGTTACTGCATAGTGCCTAAGACAATAAGAAAATTATTTAATTCTTTTAATAACGCAAGAGTTTGAGCTTGAGCCCTCCAGTGATGAATCTGAGGTGTAGGCTTTTTCCATCCTGTTCTACTGATGTTATGGTCGACTTCATTCTAAGGCTGGTTACTTTCCTCATTGTTGGGTGTTTTCCAGTAGCAACTGGGCTTGTGTGCTTCATTGTACATAGTCGCTTGGTGGGAGTGTTTTGGAGAGGGGGTGCAGAGACAGACAGACACAAAGAGAGACAGAGAGGCTTCCGCGGCTTTCTCAAGATCAAGGATTACGTTTCTCAGGAGCCCCAGCAATCCCCACTCCATGCCTTACAGGATAAGATCGGCCAAAGGTACAGACATTTGGACACACTGCCTTCAAATCTCCCATCTCTTCGTTTGTTTTGAGACAGGGTCTCACAATGTAGTCCTGCCTGGCTTGGAGCTTGATATGCAGACCTGGCTGGCCTCAGACTCACAGAGATCCACCTGCCTCTGCCTCTCGAGTGTTGGAACTAATGGTGTGCTCCACCATTCCTGGCCATTGTGTGGTTTTCTCATTTTGTAAAATGATTCATAAATTATATACATACATTACATATAATGTATGTAATACATGTAAGTTCTGCAAATCACTTTCTTTGGACTTACACCCCTCCACACACATGTACATGAATTAACATTCTGTCTTTGAAATTCATGCATATTAACACATTTTTTTTTTTAAGCTGAGGATCAAACCCAGGGCCTTGCATTTGCTAGGCAAGCGCTCTACCACTGAGCTAAATCCCCAGCCCCTAGTCTTTTTTGTGTATGGTGCTGAGTGGTTGACCCAGGGCCTGGAACATAATAGATAAGCACTCTATTTTTTTTTTTGAGGGGGGCGAGTTTCAAGACAGGGTTTCTCCGTGTAGTTTTGGTACCTGTCCTGGATCTCGCTCTGTAGACCAGGCTGGCCTCGAACTCACAGAGATCCGCCTGGCTCTGCCTCCCAAGTACTGGGATTAAAGGTGTGTGCTTCTGCCACCTGGCCTCTCTGTTGTTGAGTTACACCCTGGCCACTATTCCTGCATTCTGAATTACGGTACAAGCAAGCAAGCTGGAAGCCGCTTGTCCCTGTCTAGTGCCCCCTCTATTTTGTCCCTCCTCATTTATTATTGTTGTTCTTTACCATCCCATGGTCACGTGGAGAGGTCAGAGGGTGACTTTTAGTTCTTCTCTTCTCCCACAGTGGGTTCCGTGGCTCAGACTCAGACCACCAGGCTTCCCAGCAATTGCTTTCGCCTGCTGAACCAGCTCGCCGGCCTTCCACTTCGGTTTTGTATATTTGCTCTTTCTTTTTTCTTTTTTTCTTTCTTTCTTTCTTTCTTTTTTTTTTTTTTTTTTGGACAGAGTCTCACCATGTAGCTCTGGGTGGTGTAGAACTCACTCTGTAGACCAGGCTGGCCTCGAACTCACAGAGATCTGCCTGCCTCTGCCTCACCGGGTAGCTTAGGATGGCTTCAGACTCACAGAAATGCCCCTGCTTCAGCATCCTGAGTACTAAGATTGCAGGTTTGAACTACCAGGCCCAAATGGCATTTGCTTCTTGGCTGATTTGTTTCTGTTGCTAGGTTTTGGGCTCCTGTATTTGATTGCTCCGTATCACAGCTGAACAGTTTTGATTAACTAACCTCTTGACCAAGCATTTTCAGTGCGCTCAGTGTCTCCACCTCTGACATTGGCTCAATGTTAGAACCCTGGCTTTTCTTCCCACAGACTCTGGGCAGATGCCTCAACCTTCTGCTGTGTTTCACAGCCCAGTGTGGTAGTGATTCTGGAGTCAGTCTTTTTTTTTTTTTTTTTAAGATTTATTTATCACATATACAGTGTCCTGCATGTGTCCTTGCAAGCCAGAAGAGGGCACCAGATCTCATTACTGATGGTTGTGAGCCACCATGTGGTTGCTGGGAATTGAACTCAGAACCTCTGGAAGAGCAGTCAGTGCTCTTAACCACTGAGCCATCTCTCCAGCCCTCTTTTCTTAATTTTTAAATAAATCTTAAAGACATCTTATTGTGAAACAGATGTCTCTCTCTTTTTTATATTTGTTTTTTGTTTTTTTAAGATTTATTTATTTATTATGTATACAGAAGAGGGCATGCTGGATCTCATTACAGATGGTTGTGAGCCACCATGTGGGTGCTGGGAATTGAACTCAGGACCTCTGGAAGAGCAGTCAGTGCTCTTAACCTCTGAGCCATCTGTCCAGCCCCTAGAGTCAGTCTTATTTTCAGGACAGCCCTTTCATGGTTGACTTTGAGCAGGAAATCTAGATCCAGCTTCCAGGTCTTAGGCCACATCTTTTCTCCCCAGAAGGGCATTACATTCCTGATTTTTACGCCCCCGGGACTCTGGGCTTCAGCTCATGTAAGTTGGGTCCTGAGCTTTGTCCTACATAGAGGAGTTTGTTGTTATTGTTGTTGTTTTGGTTGTTTCTTGTTTCCATTTGCTTGACTTGGTGGTGAATATTTGAGACAGGGTCTCCCAGAGTAGCCAGTTGACCTTGAACTCACAATACTCCTGCCTCTGTATCCTAAGTGTTGGGATTACAGGTATGTACCACCACACCCACCTCCCACCAAGAGATTTTAGATTGCCCTTTTTATTTTAAATATAATGTAAGCACAAAAGTTCACAAATTATGAACAAATAATTTGATGAGATGTTAGGAAATACACTGAGATCAGTCATGGAGCCTCCCCAGCATCCTCTGCTGAGACCTCCCAGATACTTCCAGTCACTGTCTATCTGCTTAAAGCCAGCTCCTATTCATTCTGGCACTGTGGATTCATCTCAGACTCTGGGATTCTGCATGCATGGCACATCCAGATTGGCTCTTCAGCATTGGCCTCCTTTCTCTCACAGCTGTGTGTGTGAGCTCTGCCATGTTGTTGCATGAAGCCGGGTTTTGTTTACTCTCAGTCCTGGGTGGTACCTTGGCTTATAAAAGTGCTATTCTACTGTTGCTAATCACTTAGGCCAGTGCTCATCGACCTTCCCGATGCTCCACCTTTTACACAGTTCCTCAATTGGGGTGACTCCCAACCATAAAATTATTTCATTGCTACTTTATACCTGTAATATTGTTACTGTTGTGAGAAATGTAATATAAATATCTGACATGCAGGACATCTGATATGTGATCCCTGTCCAAGGGACACTGGGTCCACCCAAAGGGGGTCTTGACCCACATGTTGAGAACCATTGACTTAGGCACTTTCCCACTTTGCATCTATCATTCACAGCATTGGTAAAAACATTCTAGTCTGTGTTTCAAGTTCACATAGAGGTATACATAGCTGTTTGGGACATACATAGAATGGAATCACTGGGTGAGCAGTACATTTAATTTTAGTAGACAGATTTTCAACATGTACTAACTTTACATTTGCACTCACAGTGTGACATGGCTCTGAGATCCATAGGTCACAGAGGATTCAGATCTAGGACATGTCTAAATGCATTGAAAATTATTGCTATTTCTTTTCAGGATGGATGATTTAAAACTGATATGAGGCCAGGCAAGATCACATACCTGTAATCTCAGCACTTTGGGAAGCTGAGACAGAAGAATTTTAAATTTCAGATTAGCCTGTCTCAAAGGAAAAACAAAAATCTGTGTGAGATGGGATGGTACATGCTTATAATCCCAGCCTGGAGGGAGAGGTCAGCCCGGCTTCATGAGATCTTGACACAAAAACAAAACAAAAGAAAATTTCTTTGAAGTCTTTTAAAGTCCTAGAATCTAGAGAGCTACGTATTGTAAGACACAAATAACTGGACCAGACACAATCTGTCCACCTGCAGCTTGGAATGAATATATCTATGGGTTAAATCAGGTGGACAGTCACCCTGGAGGATCTGGCATATGAAGTCTTGTTTCTCTTAGGTATATTGTGTGTGGCACCGGCTTACTGTTGGCAGGGGATCATTGGCTGAATGGAATTCTAGAATATTGGAATTTGCCCTGTTGACAGAGGAGCCTCCTGATCTTTTGTCTTTGACCACCAGGGGGCATACATCTAGCTTCTGAACATATCATTTCCAGCCCATCCCGAAAGCAAGTTCCTTGGGGAAGAGGGATCAGAGGCACAGGAAAGACTTTGCTAGAAGAAAAGATGGGAGTTTTCAAAGTGTGGTCCACAGGCTATGCACATAAAATGCAGTCCTGCTTGTGATTTGAGGCCCAGAGAGTCTGACTCTCTGGGGATGGAGCCTGGGAATTCTATGTTAAGCAATGGCATTAGCCATTCCCTCTATCCCCAGGGGAGGACTGACTGTATTCAGACTACCTGGACTCAACACTGGCTTTGGGCATGTTAACTACGTGATCTGCAGTAATTTAGTTAATCTACAATTCACTATTATCTTTCAGGCTAACACAAAAGCACATCTAGCTCTTAGAATTGCTGTGAGCAGTAAAGGAGTCAATTTGCATAAAGAGTAGTACCTGGAAGCACCTATCTCCATAACACACACACATACACACACATATGCACACAGACACACATACATACATACACACACACACACACACACACACACACACACACGTGCACTACAAACAGATATACACACATACACAAACACACATACACACACAAACACACATACATACATACACTACACACAGTCATACACACACACAGATACACAGACACATATACAGACACAGACACAGACACACACACACACACACACACACACACACACACACACACACACACACACACAAAACACACGATAAAACCCGGGTGGGGTTGGGGAGCCACACACCTTTAATCCCAGCACTCCAGAAGCAGAGGCAGGCAGATCTCTGTGAGTTCAAGGCCAGCCTGGTCTCCAAAGCAAGTTCTAGGAAAGGCACAAAGCTACACAGAGAAACCCTGTCTCGAAAAACCAAAAAAAAAAAAAAAAAAAAAAAAAAAAAAGAAAGAAAGAAAGAAAGAAAGAAAAAGTAAAAGAAAAAGTCCTCTACCATAGCACTAGTTTACATCCATCGCAGCCCTATCTTAGCACTTATACCTTTCCTTCCTTCCTTCCTTTCTTGTTGCCTTATAGACAGGGTTTCACTGTGTAGTCCTGGCCATGCTGGAATTCACTATATAGACCAGGCTGTCCTTGAACTCACAGTCAGACATCTGCCCTGAGTGCTGGGATTAAAGACTCGAGCCACTGTGTCCCACTTCTTGTTTTGTTTTTAGATAAAGTCTCAGGTAAGCCTTGAACTCCTCATCCTCTTGCCACCCACCAGGATTGCAGATGTGTGCCACCACGCCTGGCTACGCTTTGGAAGGGAGGCAGGCAGACCTCTGTGAGTTGGAAACCACATTGGTCTAATTCCAGGCCAGGCCAGTCAGGACTATATAGTGAGTCCCTGTCTCAAAAGTAAAACAAATGTCTGGAGAAATTGGCTTGGCAATTGGCTGAGTTAGTTTCCCAGTACCCAACACCCTCTTCTGTCCTCCATCAGCACACATGTACACACACACACACACACACACACACACACACACACACACACACATTTTAAAAAGTCAGGGGTTGGGGAGAAAGCTGGGTGTGGTAGTAGAGTATGCTTTAATCCCAGGCCTTGAGAGGCAGAGACAGGTGGATCTCTATGAGTTCAAGACCAGCCTGATCAACATAACAAGTTTCAGGACAGCCAGGGCTACATAGAGAAGCCCTGTCTCAAAAAAAAGCTAACCCCCAAACAAATAAATGTTACTTTTACTGGAGGAAGTAGAAATACAAAGAATTTTAAAAGTGAAGATGTAAAGATAATTTCTATTCCCACTAGATTTTTCTTTGGTGGAGGACTTGAGAGAGGGTCTCACTATGTAGCCCAGGATGGCCTTGAACTTACCAAATTTCTCATGCCTCTGCTTCTCACGTGCCTGACTCCAACCCATTTTTTAGGAGGACAGCAGGAATGGCTGGCAAGATGTCTTAGCAGTTAAGAGCAAGTGTACTGCTCTTGCAGAGAACCCAGGTCTGATTCCCAGATCCCATACCAGGTTCCCAGCAACCACCTGCAACTCCAGCTCCAGGGGGACCCAACGCCTCTGGTCCCTGAAAGTATCCACACTCTTGCACACATACCCACCCACAGACACGTATATAATTTAAAATGAAATAAATATATTTTGAGCCGGGCGGTGGTGGCATGCCCAACACTCGGGAGGCAGAGCCAGGCGGATCTCTGTGAGTTCGAGGCCAGCCTGGTCTCCAAAGCGAGTTCCAGGAAAGGCGCAAAGCTACACAGAGAAACCCTGTCTCGAAAAACCAATCAATCAATCAATAAATCAATCAATAAGCAAATAAATAAATAAGTTTTGAAAGGAGAGGGCAGAAATAGCTGACGGTGGCCTGGGGCCCTAAACAGGGCATTTTGAAGTAGTGGTAGACAGGGAACTTGGTGGGGGTATGGGAAGAAGAGAAACAGGATGAGGGAAGAGCTTAGGATGTAGCTCACCTGCCAGGGTTTTCCAGCAATTAACTTGCTTTTCTAGATAGGCATTTCCTTTTGTTTTCTTTCCTTTTTTGAGGTGATGAGAAGGTGGGGGAAAGGGGTTAGTGTCCGTATCCTGCACTCCAAATATTTAAAATAATTTAACCTTAGCTAAAAATCATGATCATAGGGCTAGAGAGCCAGCTCAGCAGTTGAGAGCATTGGTTACTCTTCCAGAGGACTAGGACTGGGTTTCTAGCATCCCACAGTGGCTCACACCATCTATAACTCCAGTTCTAGGGAAACATGCTTTCTGCTTCCTCAGGCACCAGGCATGCAAGTGGTATACAGACATGCATGCAGGAGAAATACCCACATATATATTTTTTAAATTCTTAAATTATTGTTATAGTTTAATAATAACAGAATGTCAGGGTAGAAGAGAAGAGGAAGCCCTGTGGTATCCTTCTCATTTAAAACAAAAAAGAAAACTAAGAGCCAGGTGGAGTGCCTTCATGTCACCACACATTAGAAAGAGGTTGGTGAGGCTATGGGTCTGACACCTTCCCGCCCATATCCCTGCCCTGGAGGCTGATTCCTTCCATACTTTGAAAAAGGTGTTGCTGCTGCTGCTGTTTTTAACTCTTTACTCTTTTAGGGGGTCCACCACCCAGCTCCCAAATAATCACACATGGAGGCTTGTTCTTTTTTCATGAATGTCCAGCCTTTGCTTGGCTTATTTCTAGCCAGCTTTTCTTAAATTATCCTGTCTATCCTTTGCCTCTGGGCTCTTCTCTTTCTCTATTCTATATCCCTTTCTTTACTTCTTACTCCATGACTTGCTGTGTTTCTGGGTGGCTGTCCTCTCATGTCCTCCTCTGCTTCTCCTTTCTTGCTCCTCAAACCTCTCTTCCCAGATGTCTCCTTCTATTTATTCTCTCTGCCTGTCAGCCCCTCCCTATCCTTTCTCCTGCCTGGCTATTAGTTGTTCAGCTCTTTATTATCCCAATCAAGTGTTTTACACAGGCAAAATAACACAGCTTCACAGAGTTAAACAAATGCAACATAAAAGAATGCAACACATCTTTGCATCATTAAACAAATGTTCGTCAGCATAAACGAATGTAACACATCTTAAAATAATACTCCACAACAGAGACTTACAGGCTCTGAAGAAAATCCAGAGCATCTACTTCAGAGGAGCCAGAAGCACACAAGCAGGGGTATTTCTGCATGTCCAGTATGCCATTTCACTGTCTTTGGGTCCCTCAGCTCTGCTTCTAGCTCCCTCCTGTATGGCTGCACTGGCTGTCTTCTGGTTGCTCCCCCCCATTTGTAATGTAGGGGTTCACACTGAGCCCCTTCTCTGCCTGAGCCTCCTTCTCTGTCTCCTCTCTCAGCAAACAGTGTCACTGGTCAAGTCCACTCTCCATCTTTGCCTCCTGCATTCCACAACTGCCAGTGCCTGTCAACCTGTCTCCTACTCTCTCCCCATTTCTCCCATCCCATTAACTGAGGCCTCTTTCATCAAAGGACCCATCACTTCAGTAACCTGGCTGGAGCAGGCTTCTAACCAGACTCATGACTCTACACTCATTTCCAGCCTCCAGCAGCCCAGAGTGTACAACACGAAGCTGCTCAAATATTAATCGAACCCTGAGCTTGATGCAAAGAGGATGACGACAGTATGAGTTGACCTGAGCAAGGATGATACAGACAAGTACATCTTTGATCACAATGGTGCATGGTGAGGAGCACTGGGTAGGGGGAGCCGAGGGAGGTGGATTAAGGTCCAATCTAAATGGTCTGCTGTTGCTTGTTTGATGGGTTTTTTAGGGGTATTGGTATTTAGAAACTACCTACCTACCTACCCACCTAACTAACTAACAGATAGGGCTGGAGAGACGGCTCAGTGGTTAGGAGCACTTGCTGCTCTTGCTGAGGATCTGAGTCTGGTTCTGAGAATGTACAAGGTGACTCACAACTGTCTAACTCCACTTCCAGGAGTTCTGACATGTCTTTGGCCTTTGGGCACTATCTGTACATGGAGCCTTCATATACATGCAGGCAAACAGCCATAGACATAGTTTTTAACCCTTTTTAATGTGTATTGGTGTTTTGCCTGCATATATGTCTGTGAAGATGCCAGATGCTCTAGGACTGGAGCTACAGACAGTTGTGAGCTGCCATATAGGTGCTGGGAATTGAGCCCCACCCCACTTCAAAAAAAAAAAAAAAAAGAGAGAGAGAGAGAGAGAGATACTGGTGTGCATCTGGAATCCAGCACTCAAGAGGCAGAGACAGGAAGATCGCAAGTTCAAGGCTGGCCTGAGTTATGTAGTGAAACCCTGTTTCAAAAACGGAGTGGGGGATAGAGATATTGAGAAGAAATGGAAATAATAATCGTCACAAACTTAGGGCTAGAGAGAAGGCTCAGTGACTACGAGCTTTTACTAATCTTCCAGAGGATCTGAGTTCACTTTCAAATACCCAAATTGGGTGGTTCATAGTTGTCTGTAATTCCACCTCTAAAGGAATTCACTGTCTTCTTCTGACTTCCACACTTCTGTAAGCACCCATGAGTGCTGAGATTAAAGATGTGTACCACCATCACCCTACTCTTACTGGTTTTTTTTTTTTTTTTTTTCTTTTCTTTTGTTTTGTTTTTCAAGACAGGTTTTCTCTGTGTAATTTGGTGTCTGTCCTGGATCTTGCTCTGCAGACCAGGCTGGCTTCGAACTCACAGAGATCCACCTGCTTCTGCCTCCCCAGTCCTGGGATTAAAGGTGTGCGCCACCATCGCCTGGCCTGGTGTTTTAAAGAAAGATTTATTTTACGTTTAAGTGTGTGTGTGTATGTGTGTGTGTGTAGTATGTGCACACATGACTGCAAATACATTTTGAATCCAGAAGAGGCCACTGGATCCCCTGGAGCTGGAGTTCCAGGAGGTCATGAGCCACCTGATATAGGTGCCGGGAACCAAACTCAGGTCCTCTGCAAGAGCAGTGCACGCTCTGGATCACAGAGCCAGCTCTCTAGCCAGCTCACCACTGTCTGTCCTGTGCTCACTGCCTCAGAGACAAGGCTCAAGAATCAAGCTTCTTCAGTGAAACATTTCACTATTAGGATAAGAATTTGTACTGTTATCACGCTGATGATAAAAAAAAAAAAAATCAAGCTTCTTTTTTACCTGGACTGCAGGGGACCAGGGTGTCCTCCTGGCATAGCCTGGACGATCCAGGAAAATACAGAAATAAAAAAGGTGGGCAGCAGGCTGGAGAAATGGCTCAGCAGATAAGAGTACTGGCTGCTCTTCCAGAGGACCCAGGTTCAATTCCCAGCACCCACATAGCAGCTCACAACTGTCTGTAGCTCCAGTTCTAGGGAATCTGACATTCTCACACCAATGCACATAAAATAAAGTTAAATAAATAAATGAATGGTGGGTGGCCTAGGCACAAGGGGGCAGGAAGCCAGAGAAACTGGAAACTAGAAAAGAAAGTAGAATCTAGACCTTCTCCATCGAAGAGGAAGTGACAGAGGGGACCTGATGCCTGTAGGGTGGCCACTCCAGCAGGAGGATCCTACTGTGTGTGGGGACAGAGCCTGGGGACACAGCAAGGGAATGGCTGTAGCATGAGGCTGGGAAGGCAGAAACTTGGCTTCAAACCTAGGAGCTCAAGTAGAATGGAGGGAGCAGGGGAAGCCACCAGGCTAATCATTAAAGTCATCTCAGTGGAAACCCACGAGGATCTTTCTCTCCCACACCCCCAAGACAATGTTTCCCTGTGCAGCCCTGGCTGTCCTGGAACTCACTCTATAGACTAGGCAGGACTCAAACTCAGAGATCCTCCTGCCTCTGCCTCCCAAGTGCTGGGATTGAAGGTGTGGGCCACTGCGACTGGCACCATATGTCTTTATATGGATGGTTGGTGACCCAGAGATACCAACCAGGAACAGAGTACATAGTGGCTTAATGCTTCACACCTGTTTGAGGACACTTTGACAAAATGTTGCTGCTGTGGCTGGAAGAAGAACTTAATGCTGCCTGGGTGTACAAAAGTGGCCATCTGTTCCCTATGGCCTGCAATTAAGGACAGTCATGCCTGTCTGCTTAGGTCAAGTACTGTGTGATGGACGATGTACATGAAGCTGTAGCCTGGGTTTCAGTCTCCAGGCCTTGCTTTGAATTTCAGCTATGTGGCCCAAACTTGCTTTTTTTTTAAATTAAATTTTATTTTATTTTATGTGTATTAGTGTTTCACCAGCATGTGTATCTGTGTGCCATATGTATGCCTGGTGCCTAAGGAGACCAGAAGAGGGAGTCAGACTCCCTGGAACTAGAGGTTGTGAGCCACCATGTGGATGCTCTGTAAGTAAGTACTCTACCAAACTGACTCACATCCCCAGTACCCGACACAGAGATTCTATTATCAACCTAATATTGTTGGTAGGAAGTTTTGAATGAAGCAAGGGATGGTAAGCGTCCATGTGTTTGGCCCTGGGAAGCCATCAGGTGAAGCTGGTTTATTATACAGTGGAAGGCCAGAGAGATGGTGGGTGGGGGCCCACAGAGGTTTCCTAGTGACCTGAGCTTGCCTTACCCAGCAGGACTGCGTAAGAGGATGATTGGACCACAGACCTGGGTACCAGGTGTTTGGAAGGGTTTACACTTGGCTGTAAGTAGCAAGGGAGAGGTCTTTTACCTCACCCCTTAGCATTGTTATAAAAAGCCCTTTGGCATAAAGTTCTGGGCCTTTGGGTATTGACCCAGGTCCCCCTGAAGCTATCCCGTGTTTCTGTCTTTCCTCTCTTCAGCTAGGCCTATCATTCTACCTAATATGTCTTATTCCTCTCTCCTCCTCCAAAGAACCCTAGAAGAGTTTGGAGCAGGCCTCCCACAAGAGATAGATTGATTGTGTTGACCAAAGCCACCCAGGAAGTGATGGAGACCAGGATCCCTGTGTGCAGGCTGATACAGAATTGGGAGCCAAAGAAGCAAGTAAAGCTTCCAAGTTGGAGCTCCAGGGGATCTGACCCTCCTCTCTGGACTACTCAAATATCTGTACTCATATGTGCACACACACACACACACATACACACAAATAATTAAAAGTAAAATAAATATTCTTTTGAGACAGGGTCTCACTGTATCATTCCTAATAGCCTGGGACTCGCTGTGTAGGCCAGGCTGGTCTTGAATTCACAAAGATCCACCAGCTTCTGCCTCCTGAGTGCTGGGATCAAATGAGTGTGCCACCATGCCCTGCAAAATAAATCTTAAAAAAAAAAAAAAAAAAAGGCGGCTGGGGATGCAATTCAGTGGGGTGGGTGCTTGAGTGGCCTGTGTGAGGCCCTGGGTTCTATCATAAGCATTACCAAAGAAAAGGATGTAGCTCTCCTGCTTTTAGCTAGGAAACGCTGCCTGGTGTGGATCAGTGAGTCTCAGATTGGGGCAGGGGAGATTTTGCCTCTCAGGGGACACTTGGCAGTAGCTGATTTTGATTGCCATGACTGAGGATATTGCCAGCATATAGGGTAGACCAGGCCAAGATGTTGCCATAGTTCTCACAGTGACCTCGTGAGACCCCAAACTGTGTCCCCAGTGCCACTGTGCTGAGGTTGCAGCTAAAGTTGAGAAACTGGCCTGCAAAGCTGGAGCTCTGTCCCATTTTCAAAGTCCTCCTGGGAGTCTGTTTTCTTCCATCGCCTTGGAGTCCTGGGCTGCAGAACCATCTAGCCCTGTTCGTGCCTAGTGTTATTCTTATGGCCTTTTCTTCCCACTAGCCTGAAGACAGACAGACAGACAAATTCCTCAGTCCCATCCTGTCCTTGGGCTACATGGCATTTTTATCCCAATCCCTAGGTCTTATTGATTTATTTTTCTACCATCAGTTTTAGAAAATATTCTTATTATTTTATATGTATGGGTGCTTTGCCTACATGTATGTATGTTTGTGTACCACTTAAGTGCCTGGTATTCTTGGAGTCTAGAAGAGGGTATTGGATCTCTTGGAACTGGAGTTACAGACAGTTGTGAGCTGCCATGTGGGTGCTGGGTGGGAATCAAATCCCAGGTCCTTTGGAAGAACATCCAGTGTTCTTAACTGTTGAGCCATCTCTCCATCCCTTACTTTATTTTTATTCATGTGTGTCTCTGTGTGACTATGTACATGTGAGGGCAATGTCCTCAGAGACCAGAAGAGGGCACCAGATCATTGGGAGGTAGAAAGGCAGGCAGTTGTAAGCCGCACAACACGGGTGCTAGGAACCAAACTCAGGTCCTTTACAAAAGCAGTATGCTCTCTTAATGGCTGAGCCATCTCTCCAGCCCTGACTTTTGTCTTATTCTTTTTTTTTTTTTTTTCCTTGAGACATGGTTTTTCTATGAAACAGCCCTGGCTGTCCTGGAACTCACTGTATAGACCAGGCTGGCCTTGAACTCACAGAGATCTGCCTGCCTCTGCCTCCCAAATGCTGGGATTAAAGATATGCTCAGCTGCTGCACTTATATGGTTGAATAGTGTTAGGCTTATCAAAATTTTAATTTATTTAAAACTTAAAAAAATAAAGACTTGCTTATTTTTATTTTACTTTTCTGTGTGTGAGTGTTTTGCTTGCCTGCCTGTTCACTATGTGCATGCCTGGTGCCAAAAGAGGTCAGAAGCCATCAGATTCCCTGGAACCAGAGTTACAGACAGTTGTCAGCCACCCTGTGGGTGCTGGGAGCTGAATGTGGGTGGCACCATCCCTTCCCACCATCCCTTGGGCTGGGTTCCTGGGCTGAATAAAAACCAGAGTGTTGCCAGGTGTAGGGGCACACACAGGGGCAGGCGGACCTCTGTGAGTTTGAGGTCTGCCCAGTTTACATAACGAGTTCGAGAACAGCCAGGATTACACAGAGAGAGTCGTCTCAAAAAATGCACAAACAAAAGTCACGGGATAATGAAGTGAGTACCAGCATCAACTCTCTCTTCCTGGCTGTAGATGGGATGTGACTCCTTCCCCACCATGATGGACTGCATCCTTAGATTGGGAGCCAAAATAAACCAACCTTCCTCCCTTTCTTCCTGACGTGGTTTTGTTAGGTATTTGTCAGAGTAGAGAAAGGTGGTGATTGTAGCTGTTTAGAGCCATGTGATGACTAAAGGCAAATCGCTTTACCTTTCTACGATAGTATTTCTTCAACAGAGTACTAGGGAGCACGGTGGCTTTGGTCTCCTCAAGTTGTGCTGCTTCCTTCCTTCCTTCCTTCCTTCCTTCCTTCCTTCCTTCCTTCCTTCCTTCCTTTTTTTCCCACCTGAGACAGGGTTCCTCTGTGTAGTTTTGGAGCTGTCCTGAACTCACTCTGTAGTCCAGGCTGGCCTCGAACTCACATAAATCCACCTGCCTCTGCCTCCCGAGTGCTGGGATTAAAGGCGTGCGCCACCACGCTCAGCCCAAGTTGTGCTGGTTTCTTGAATGAATGCATATAAAACAGAGAGGAAAGAGCTGGGCACACACAGAGTGAGTGCTTTATTAACAATGGATGCTACTGTCACTACTCTGAACATATCAGTCTTCCTGTGCTGGTGAATGGCACCATTGTCTCAACCCAAATCCTACCCACAGTTAGTGTCTTTTGCCTCTTCTTCTTATCTAATCATCCCCTCAAGTTACCATTTTAATATAGCTCCTATCTCATTGCAGACAGACTGCTTCTCCTTCCCCAAGGAGGAAGGTGACCTGGGACATGCTGAGTTCCAGATGCTTGCAGCCTCTTCCTAACAGACTGTTGTCAACAGGACTGGGAAGGGGCTGAGACATCTTAGGAGATGTGGATGTTTTCAGCAGGAAGGGAGTGCCATTTTGACTACAATGGAGCGGCCATTCATTTCCTGAAAGCCAAAGAAGAGGTCTACAGGCAGTTGGGGTGCAGTTTCCAAGGCGGACAGGGATGGCAGTCCATGAAGGCTTGCCGGCTGGGGACATACCCTCACTCTGTTTGTCTGGGAGTCTGAAGGAGGGTGTTCATTCTCATCACGGGCTGTCACTGTCCTCTCTAAACTACAACTTGTTAATTTGTCCAGAAGCTCTCAGGGTCAGAGCTGCAGAGATGTAAAGTAATGTCGACAGTGATGAGGCAGGGACCCAATTCCATACTGTCACCCTGGTAACCTGAGGATTCCCCTCATCTTTGAAGGATGCAGCTCAAATCAGAGTTCATGGCTTGGATGCTGAAAAGAATCTCAGGAATAGATGGTATGATGAAGAAGGGTTGGGGATTTTGTTAAACTTATGAAGAGAGGAGGTGGGTAGGTAAACAAACCTAGTGACCTGCGTTCAGTCACTGGGACCCACACACTAGAGGGAGGACTGACCCCCACAGGTTGTCCTGTCAGCCCCTGTGTGTCATGGCATGAACACATTCACAGACTTTTACTCACTGAGCCAGCTCACCAGCCAGTGTTTGCTCTTTTGATAAGTGAGTTAAATGTGGTGGCTCCAGAGGTGCCTTGCTTGGAATTGTAATCTGATAAGATAAAACCAGAAACCACTAGGGTTACACCAGAAGTTTAATCCAGGTCTTTTTCTTGTAAATGAGGTTTCTGGTGAGATTCCTAGAAAATTGCAGGTTCAGAGCTGGGAAGGGAGGAAAGCAGCTGTTCACTGCGCTGGAGTTTTTGCTTCCTTGCTGGCCAGAAGTTTCAACTGAATACCTGGATACCAGTTTCAACTGGATAACCTATCAACCCAGACAGGTGATCCTGGGGCCCAGAAGAGAAATGAAGCTAAGTCATGAACTGACCGGAGATGTGTTGGAATAGATTTACCTGATTGGCTGTAGGGCTGGGGAAAATGTCTGGGCTCTCTGGAGGCCCTGAAGGCCTCCTGTGCTGAAAACATTTCTCCAGGAGATTGCTGGGCCTCAGCTTGCAGTCCAGTGAAGTAATTTGGGGTTAGGCTTGAGCTGCATCCAAGGGTGGCTGTTCTTTCTTTTCGGCACCCATGTCCTTTTGTCCTCTAGTTTGTTTCCCTTGTCCTTGCCAAAGCTAGTGGCATGTCATCAGAAACAAGTCGACCGGAGCTCTTGCTGTGGGTCTGGAATGGTTTTCCATGTCTCCATCTTTTCATCCCCGTCTCTCCTAAGCCCCATCTTTTCAATCTCCTCCTGCTGCTCCTTTATTCTTCCTCTTTCACCTTTTCCTCTCCCTCAAATTATCATCTGACTAATTGACTTAATTCATTTTGAGACAGGGCATTGCTATGTAGGTCATATTTGGTCTGGAACTCGTGATCTTCCCGTGTCAGCCTTCCAGGTGCTATGATTACAGGCATGTGTCACAATGCCTGGCTCCTCTTTCTCTTTAATTTGGAGACAGGTTTCCTTATGTGTCCCAGGTCAGCATTAAATTCACCATGTATCCAAGACCTTACAAGAACTAACAATCTTCCTGACTCTGCCTCCTAAGTGCTGGGATGACCTTTGTGCACTACAACACCTGGCCTTTCGCCTTCTCTCCGGCTTGTGATTTCTGTGGCCTTTCAGATGGTGACTGGTCCTTCCTGGTCTCAGCCTAGACACTCTGCAGAGGTTGTCAGTATAACTCGATGTCTTGCTGGGCTCCCTGGTGGGAGATGCAGTGAGGACAAGCCACGTGAGTTCATGGGCCACCTGTTGCAGTGAGGCTACCCCAAACCACTGCATCTGCGTCTCGCTCATTCCCATGTCTACTTGCAGGGTTTCTAGAACCTACTGAAAGCCATCCCCTCCACTTTCCATGTTCTGTACCAGTTTGTGGCAGAGGTGAGATTGAACAGGTATGAAGAGGAGAGGCCTTAGAGAAGCTGCATAAGGGTCTCGGTTCTTCCTAGAGGGACATGGCTAAAGAGGAGGTTCCCCTTACATTCTTGGGGCTGCAGCCTAGAAGCCTGGTCCGTAGTCACACAGGGTCTTGCAATGCCCATCATCCTAGGGTGCTGCAGAACCTCCTGGAGCTGGACCTGCTGGGGCATGCTCTCTAGGTTTGGTATTCTAGGTTTATTTCACTGTCAGACTTCCCCTGTCTCAGAAATGCCCATCACATTCTGTCCAGCGTCTCCAAGAAGACGGTCTTCCTGCCATCCCTGTGTGGTGGGTGGTGGGCTGCTTGCTTCCATACCTGGTGGAGCTTGTGATGACTATTCATGATTGTCAACTTGACTGTATCTGGAATTAACTAAAACCCAAGGCTGGGTACACCTGTGAGGGATTTTTTTTTCTTAATTAAATCATTTCAAGTGGGAAGACCCACTTTAAAAAAAAAAAAAAAACAATTTATTTACTTGTATTTCATTTGCCTTGGTATTTTGCCTGCACGTATGTCTGTGTGAGGGTGTCAGATCTTGGAGTTAGAGACAGTTGTTAGCTGCCATGTAGGTGCTGGGACTTGAACCCAAGTCTTCTGGAAGGGCAGTCAGTGCTCTTAACTGCTGAGCCATCTCTCTAGCCCTAAGACTCACTTTTAATCCAGCTCTTTTGAGGTGGGAAGACCCACCTTTAACCTGGACCACATCTTCTGCTGACAGTCTATAAAAAGGACACGAAGAAGGGAGCTTGCTCTCTTTGTCTTCTTGCTGTCTCTGGCAGATCCATTCCTTCACTGGCATTAGAGCCGACTTCTTCAGGATTCTGACGTCTACTGAAGGCCAGCTGAGACATCCAGCCTCATGGACTGAACAACTACTGGATTCTTGGACCTTCCATTGTGAGACAGCCATTGTTGGACTAGCTGGGCCACAGTCTGTAAGCCAGTGTAATAAATCATGTGTGTGTGTGTGTGTGTGTGTGTGTGTGTGTGTGTGTGTGTGTGTGTGTGTGTATGTGTGTATGTGTGTGTGTGCGTGTGCGTGTGTGTTCTTTCTTTCTACCAGATCTGTTCTTCTAGAGAACCCTGACTAATACAGAGCTGCAGTGCCAGGGTCCAGCTTTACTGCCAGATCTCCTTGCAGCCTGTGCCAACAGGAACCGAGGCTGAGGGCTGCCCGTCTCCCCTCCACTCTGAAGAAGGACTGGGCTTCAGCTGTTCCCATCTGGTCAGTGACTGGGCAAGTCAGGCCCTAGAGTGGTGTTCCCCAGGCTCACAGCACAGGGTAGCAGGAGGGCCCCAGCCTCTGACCAGGCCTCACCTGTCTTAGAAAGGGTTTTTATTGCTGCGACAAAACACCGTGACTGAAAATAAAGTTGGGAGGGGAAGGCTTATCTGGCTTACTCGTCTATATTGTAGACCATCACTGAAGGAAGCCAGGACAGGAACTCCAGCAGGGCAGGAACCTGGAGGAAGGAGCTGATGCAGAGGCCGTGGAGGGGGTGCTGTTTACTGGCTTGCTCAGCCCCTGCCTCCCTTCAGTCACTAATTAAGAAAATGCCGGGGTTGGGGATTTAGCTCAGTGGTAGAGCGAGCCAAGGCCCTGGGTTTGGTCCTCAGCTCTGGAAAAAAAACCTTTTTCCTCCTAACTTTATTTTCAGCCATGGTGTTTTGTCACCAAAACTACACGGAGAAACCCTGTATGAACCCCCCCCCCAAAAAAAAAAACAACAAAAACCCAAAAAACAACGATAACAAACAAAAACAAGCAGACTTTCCTTTTTTTTTAAAAAAAAAAAGAAGAAATAAAGAAAATGCCCTCCAGCTGGGTCTTATGGAGGCAGTTTCTCAATTGAGGTCTCCTCCTTTCAGATAACTCTAACCTGTGTCAAGTTGATATAAAACTAGCTAGCACAGCCATCCAGGGAAAAATCCTGGTATCTTGTTTATCCTTGAAAGAGAGGAATGTAGACTGTATGCAGTAAATCCCTATTCTTCCTCCGGAGGGTGCTGCCTCCGCAGAGATAGCAGGATATAAGAGGCCCGTGGTACTGGGGAGATGGCCCAGTCAGTAAAGTGCTTGCTGCACAAGCCCAGGGAACCGCTGGACACAAGGGCATGTGCTTCTTAGAAAGTCCGATACGAGAGAGGCAGAGACAGGAAAATCCCCGAAGCTTTGCAGTCCACGGCCAGCCCACTCCAATCTTGTGTCTCCAGGTTCAGTGAGCGTCCTTGTCTCAAAAAGTAAGGTGAAGAGGGACTAAGAAAGATGCTTGACTCCAGCTTCCGCACACCTGCCTGGTACTGACTGGTTGCGTCGCCTTGGGCAGGCTATGTGCTACTGTGGTGACACTTTCCCCGTGTATAAAAAGGAATCTCATAATGCTACTTGCTGCAAAGTTTAAATTAAAAAATGCAAGTCTAGCTGCACACACTCTTTAGCAGGTAGAGAGACGGGATGGAGCCCCACGGGAGTGCCTGACTAGCCTGTGTGAAGTTCCTCTCTTTCTGGGAAGCTCCTGCCCTACCCATCTCCTGCCATTTTCCCCCTCTGAGGCCCCAAGTCCATTCCACTGCACAATTAGTCACCCATTCCATTTCATAATTAACTCTGTGACTTATTCCTGTTGTGGTCTTGAACATTTCTGTCTATCCTGCTGGGCTGCTTTGCACTGTTCTCTGGGCAATCCAGCTCAGTCTCAACGAGGGGCAGGACCAGGGGGTGTGATGTGGGGTGTGGTATGTGTGTGTCTTGCAGGGGAATACATGGATTAGGGGCTCAACTCATTATGCTAACTTAATTGATTTCAATATATTTGGAAACACCAGGGTGGCACACACCTGTAATCCCAACATAGGGAGGTGGCCACTGGAGGATTAGAAAATCAAGGTCAGCTATAGTGAGTTTGAGGCTGGCCTGAACTATATGTAATCCTGTCTCAAAATGAATAAATGTATGGGGGCTGGGGAGATGGCTCAGTGGTTAGGATTACTTGGTGTACTCCAGAGGACCTGAGTTAACTTTTCAACATCCATGTCTGGCAGCTCTCAACTGCCTGTAACACCACCTCCAAAGGACCCCACAACCATACATATGTGGCATATACTCACACAGATATACATACTTACATATAAATAAAAATAAATCTTAAGCAAGCAAGCAAACAAATAACCTGCCTCTAAACAAACAAGTAACAAACAGGGCCGGGTGATGGTGGTGATGGTGGTGGTGGCGGCAGCGGCGGCAGCGGCGGCAACACCACATACCTTTAATCCCAGCACTTGGGAGGCAGAGTCAGGCGGATCTCTATGAGTTTGAGGCCAGCCTGATCTACAGAGAGAGGTCTAGAACAGGCACCAAAACCACATGGAGAAACTCTGTCTGAAACCCTCTCCCCCCCAAAAAAAAACCAAAACCAAAACAACAATAACAAACAAATAAACAAATAAAAACCAAGCAGACTTTTCTTTTTTTAAAAAAAGTTTAATTTATTTATTATGTATATAGTGTTCTGCCTGCATGTATGCCTGCAGGCCAGAAGAGAGCACCAGATCTCATTATAGATGGCTGTGAGCCACCATGTGGGTGCTGGGAATTGAACTCAGGACCTCTGGAAGAACAGCCAGTGCTCTTAACCTCTGAGCCATCTCTCCAGCCCCCAAAGGCTAAATATAACAGAGACAGCAGGTAGATGTGGACAATGAGACAGTCCTGTGGGAAAGGTTGCTTGCTGCCAAGCCTGACAACTAAATTTGATTTACACACACACACACACACACACACACACACACACACACACACACACACGGTAAGAAATAAGTAGAGGGCCAGAGAGATGGCTCAGTGGTTAAGAGCATTGGGTGCTCTTCCAGAGGACCTGAGTTCAATTCCCAGGAACCACATGGTGGCTCACAACCATCTATAGTAAGACCTGGTGCCCTCTTCTGGAGTGCAGGGACACATGCAGGCAGAACACTGTATACATAATAAATAAATAAATCTTTAAAAAAGAAAAAAAGAAAAGAAATAAGTAGAAGGTATTGTAGTCCAGAAGAGAGAATCAGCCCTTCCTAATGGAAGTGTACGTATCTCCCAAGGGAGCCAACATCTGGGAGGGACCTTAAAGAGTCAGGGAAGACTCCATATTTAAGGGGAATGGGAAGAATGCTTAAATGAAGAACAGCATACTCTCAGGCCTGGTGACCCATTTAGGGAAGCATGCAGCTTCACTGTTGCTGCTGTGTGGAAATAAGGGCCTTTCGTATTGCTAAGGAGTCCAGTTCCATTTCTTAGCCCAGGAGTCAGCAAACTATAGCTCTCAGACCAAATATGGCTCTCACCTGTTTTTGTAAATAAAGTTTTATTGGAACACAGCCATGCCTGTTCATTCATGTATTGTCTTTGCCTGCTTTGGAGTTAGTTGTGTTTTTTTGTTTGTTTGTTTGTTTTGTTTTGTTTGTTTTTTGTTTTTGGAGCTGAGGATCGAACCCAGGGCCTTGCGCTTTTAGGCAAGCGCTCTACCACTGAGCTAAATCCCCAACCCCTGGAGTTACTTTTGAATAGCTGAGACAGAGTACATCTGCTTAGCAAAGCTGAAACTATTTACTTTCAGGCTATTTTTTGGAAAATTTTGCTGACCTATGCACCAGACCATCAGAACCTTTCAAGAAAGTCAAGAAACTGAAACCAGGAAGTGACGGGACTATTTATGATTGACAGCCACGGGGGTGGAGGTGGGGTTGGGGGGAGGATGAAGTAGAGGCCGTCAACTGCGGGTGTTGCAATTGTCTAGACAAGCAATTATGAAGCATGAAAGGTGACATGACAGTTGAGCAGATGACAGAGATGCACGGAGCAGCATCATGAGGACACACCTGCATGGGTGCGGGGAGGGGACAGGAGTACAATCCTGTGACTAAACGAAAGTTAACATCAGTCTGAAAAGAAGAGGTCGGGTGGGGCAGGGGTGGCGCTCGCTTTTAATCCCAGCACTTGGGAGGCAGAGCTAGGCAGATCTCTGTGAGTTCGAGGCCAGCGTGATCTACACAGAGAGCGATCCAGGACAGGCACCAAAACTACACGGAGAAACCCTGACTTGAAAAAACAAAATCAAACAACAACAACAAAAGAGCACTGACTTCTCTTCCAGAGGACCTGGGTTCCATTCCCAGCACTCCACATGGTGGCTCACAACCACCTATAACTCTAGTTCCAGGGGTTCCAAAGCTCTCATCTGACCTCCACAGGAACCAGGCATGCACATACACAGACATACATGGGAGCAAAACACTTACATACATAGGACAAGTCTTTTGAAAAGGGAAAAAAAATAAAAGAAGTCAATTAATTAACAGTAACATGTGGATCTTGATTCAAACAAATTGCTTTTAGAAACACATTTGTGGAAATAATTGGAATCCGTACATTTGAGTATTTGAATTTTTCTTCTTCTTTTGAGACAGGGTTTCTTTGTGTAGCCCAGGCTGTCCTCAAACTCAGAGATCCCCCTGCCTCTGCCTCCTGAGTGCTGGGATTAAAGGTGTGCTATTTTATTTATTTGTGTGTGTGTCTGTTTTAGATGAGCCAGTGTCTTGATCAGGCTGGCTTTGAACTTGCAATGATCCTTCTGTTTCTGCCTCCCAAAAACTGGAGTGACAGGCATGTCCCACCATACTCATCTTCATCTATGTTCTTAAAGCAAACACAGAAATTTGAGGGCCTGGAGAGATGGCTCAGTGGTTAAGAGCACTGGTTGATCTTCCAGAGGAAGATTCCCAGCACCCACATGGTAGCTCAGAACCATCTGTAACTCCAGTTCCAGGGGATCTGACATACTCTTCTGGCCTCTGTGGGTACTACAAGCATATGGTGCACAGATATACACATAGGCCAAACACCCATACACATAAAGTAATAATAATAAAAAATAAAAAACTGAATATCTTGATTTGTAAGGGTTTGATGTTGTTTGTTTTAAATCCATTCTCATCATGTGCCTAGGCTGCTCTCAAACTCCTGGGCTCCAGGGATGCTCCTTCAGCCTCCCAAGTATCCAGGGCTACAGGTCCCCACCTAGTTCTCTCTGGAGGAATATAGCATGGTAGCTAGTCATTTTGTGAGTTTTACACCTGCTGTCTCTGAAGCCTCACACTAACTCTATGTCATACATGTTATTAGCACCTCCCATTGTACAGATGAGGAAATAGAGGTCCAGAGAGATGAATAACAGCTAACGTTTGCTAACCACGTACCACATTTCAAGTACTGGGCTAATTGCTTTAAGTGAATTTATTCGTTTAATCTTCTCCCAGCCTTCAGAGCTAAGCTAAGCACTATTATTATCCCCATTTTATAGATGAGGAAATGGAGAGAGGTAAGGAGCCTGCTGGCAGCTGGTAGAGTCAAGGATCCTCTCTGTGTGGCTCCAAAGCCCAGGTGCTATTCATTGAAAACTCCCATGATGCAATTGATCTGAGCGGTTCTAAGCAAACACTCAGATCTGCTACTTGGTAGAGCCATGGCCTTGGGGGGGGGGGGGGGGGGAGGGCAGAGTGGGAGGGTGTCCTGGCTTTCTGAAGCCTGGTTTCTAACCTGTAAATGGAAACAATAATAACAACGCTCTAATAGGGCAATTGTGGAGATTAAATGAGACAGTTCTATGAAGGAGTCAGCTTGGCGTCTGACCCATACTAAGGGGATTTTAATTACAGTACTTGTTTCTCACTTGGCCTACCAAAGTAAGATTACCTTAGGAATTCAGAAAAAAAATTCTATAAAAAACAAGACGGGTGTGGTGGCCCATGTCTGTAATCTCAGTTCTCTAGAGGCTGAGGGAGGAGACTCACGGTGAGTTTGAGGCCAGCCTGGGCTACCTGGTGAGTTGCAGACCAGTCAGAGCAGGATCCTAGAACAAAACACAAAACTCCAGCCTTTATCCTGTCACAAAAACAAAGACAAGCAAAAGAACAAGGCTGGAGTATAGCCCAGTTCCCAGCATGCATGAAATCCTGGGTGTGATCTCAACCCAGTCTCCCATAAAATAGCATGGTGACCCATGTGAGTAATCCAGCATTTGGGAGTCACAGACAGGAAGATCAGAAGTTCAAGGCCAGCTCAAGCTACATAAGACTGTGTCTTAAGAACAATTATTAAAGAGATGGCTCCTGGGTTATTTTATGGGGAAATCCCTCTGGTATTTTTTTTTCTGTGAGGGGGGAGAGGTGTTTTACTTTTACTTCTGTTTATAGCCAAGACAAAGTGGAGGTGCACATCTTTAACCCCAGAACTCATGAGGCAGAGGCAGCAGGCCTCTGTGAGTTCAAGGCCAGCCTGGTCTAGATAGAGAGTTGCAGGTCAGCCAGAGCTGCATACTGAGACCCTGTCTCAAACCAAAACCCAAACCCAAAAACACAAATCCAAACAAACAACCCTCACAGTTTGACATTTATAGCAAAACTGAGTGGAAAGTACAGAGGTTTGGTTTTTTTTTTTTTGTTTTATTTTTTCCTAAACATGGTTCCTCTGTCTCCTGAGTGCTGGGATCAAAGGTGTGTGCCCCCAACCGCATGGCTATACCCCCTTTCATCCATCATTCTGCACTATCAACATCACACATCAGAGCCACACACTTGTCACAATCAATGAATCACAATCACTGGCACATCACAATCACCCAAAGTCTATAGCACACATGAGGTTAACTTCTGTTGTGTTTTGTTCCTACCCAGCAAGTACTGGGACTATTGGCACATAGCACTATACCCAGATGTCTTTTTTTTTAATTTGGTTTTTCTCAGGGTTTCTCTGTGTAGCCTTGGCTACAGACCAAGCTGGCCTTGAATTCAGAGATCCGCTTGCCTCTGCCTCTCAAGTGATGAGATCAAGGTGTGTGCCGCCTCCACCACCTGGATTCCCAGCTGTCTTAGGGTTTCTATTGCTGTGATGCAACACCATGACCAAAAGCAAATTGGGGAGCAAAGGGTCATTTCTGCTTACACTTCCACATCAGTGCTCATCATCAAAGGAAGTCAGGACAAGAACTCAAACAGGACAGGAACTTGGAGGAGGCAGGGGCTGATGCAGGAGGCCACAGAGGAGTGCAGCTTACTGGCTTGCAGCCCATGGCTTGCTTAGCTAGCTTTTTTTTATTTATTTTATTTATTTTTATTTTTTTAAATAGAACCCAGGACCACCAGCCAAGGGGTAGCCCCACCCACAATGGCCTGGGCCCTCCCCTTCAGTCACTGATTAAGAAATGCCCTACAGGCTTGCCTGCAGCCGGATCTTATGGAGACATTTTCTCAGCTGAGGTTCCCTGCTTTCAGATGACTCTAACCTGTGACACGTTGACATACAACTTTCCAGCACACCAGCTGAGGTTCATCGAGGTGATATACAATTGGTGGGTTTCCAAAACATGTATCATGACATTTGTTCACCAATATAGTATCATACAGACTAGTTTACCACCTTAAAAGAAATCCCTGTGCTCTGCCCTTCTGTCCATCCTACCAGTCTAGCTCCTGACAACCACTAACCTTCCATCACCTCTATAGGAACCTCACTAGCTCTGCTTTTCCCAGAGCAACATAGAATACATAAAAAGTATGTAACCTTTTCCAATTGACTTCTTTCATCTGGTAATATGCAACAGGGCTCCTCCACACCATTCCACGGCTTAGCTGCTCATTTCTCTTTGGCATTGAATATTTCATTGTTTGGATGTACTATACCCGTTACTCATTTATCCACCTACTGAAGAGATCTTGCTCACTTCCATGATTTGGCGATTATGAATGAAGCTGTTAGAAAGTCTTGTGCAGGTTTTTGTGTGCACATGATTTCAATTCGTTTGGGTAAATATCAAGAAGAGGTTACATTTTTGTAGGAAACTCTGTTTCAGAGATGGGTGTGGTGGCTCTCGCTTTTCATCCCAGCACTCAGGAGGCAGAGGCAGATGGATCTCCGAGCTCAAGGCCAGCCCTGGTTTGCAGAGAGAGTTCCAGGAGAGCCAGGGCTACACAAAGAACCCCTGTCTCGAAAGACCAAAATAAATAAATTATATTAAATAAACCGTCTTTCAATGTAGCTGTGTCCCCGCCACCATGGTGTTTGAACTTGTTCTGCTCCTCTCCCAAGCTGGGCTCTGGACTCGAGGGGTGGGGGTGGGGAGGCTTGTGTGTGTCAGACAGACTCTCAGAGCCTCAAGGGCTTTCGCTGACCAAGCTACTGAGAGCCTTTTCCCACCTTGGGGTGTAGCTTTGGAAGTGCCCTCTTGGATTTAGCCAGTTGGCGTCGTCCAGAAGGGACTTGTGCGCACCTCTGCAGAGGCACTCTGGGAAGCGGCAGCCACCAAGATTCAGTTCCAATCTTTGAACAGCAGCTCTATCCTGACCAAGGTGAATGTCCAGTGCCTGCCTTGTGTAGAACTTCCAAACATTTAGCACGTCCCTCTGGTGTCTTCCCTGGACAGTGCAGCTCAGCCCCTTCCAGATCTGCCCGCAGCCTTCAGCGGCTAGAGCGGACAGAATCTCCAGGCAAGACCTCTGGGACAGGGCTTCCAGGGTCTCGGAGCCCATCGCGGACAATCCCCGGGCAGCGCCGGGCTCCCCCTTGGCTCGGGGTCTGGCGGCGCGCCCGGGCGTTGGGCCGGCGGGTGTCTATCCTGCCAGTCGCCAGGAGGGGGCGCCCTTCGGTCCGCTCGACCCGCGCGGGCGCGGGGGGGCGGCGCTGCGCTGCGCCGTGCTGCGCTCCAGCCGGGACCCGGCCGGGGCCGCTGGATGCCGCGTCTCCGCTCCTGCTGCCTGCCGGGCGGGCTCCGGCGGCCGGTGAGTGCGGGGCAGTCCGGCGGTGGTGAGCCGGGCCCGGGAGGGTGGCGTGGTGGGCTCGGGCCGGCCGGCGGGGCCCGCGGGCTCCTGCTCCTCCCCTGTCCCCTGGAAGCGGCGGCCCGGGCTCTAGGCTCTGTCCTTGGCGGCGCCGCGGGGCTGGACAGCCCGGGTCGGGGCCGATCGGGAGCGGCGGGCAGGGAAAGCGCGGGGCCCGTGCTGGCAGGCTGGGCGCAGGAGGCAGGGTAAGGGTGGCCTTTGGCTTGGGAGGGACGGAAGGTTTAGAGGACCCCGGTGGCCCAGAGCTGCGGGATGGGGGCTGCAGCCTCGGGACTGGGTCGGGGGGCGTCTCTGGGCTAGGCCCGAGACCCCCGAGTGAAGCGAGCGGATGAGGCACTGAGGAAGACAGCGAGGAGAGCGAGCACCTCCGCCCAGTCCTTTATCCCTGCCAGCGGCCTTCACCCTTTCACTGCCAGGCCGACAGCGGGCTCCTCTCCAAGGAGCAGCTGCTAGACAGCTGGCATAACAATGGAGACCCCGCTCCCCGGGCCCCCTCCTCTTGGGACAGATGATGGGGGCGGGTGGACGAGTGTCAGGCTCGGGGGATTAGCAGTGCAGGCTGCCCCGCGTTGTAACTGGTTGCCCACTTTACCTTTCCCTGCAGGGGGTGGGGTGTGTGTGGGAAGGTAGGGCAGCTTGCCCCAGGCCTCTGGGAGAGAGCCCCGACGCCCCGCCCTGCGAACCTGCCATGCCAGTTGTTCCGCCAATGGAAGGGGAGGTGGCAGGGTCAGGTGCCCCCCGCCCTTCCCTGGGCTGGAGGCACACAGGTTGGTACCCAGCCTGACCCAGGGAGTGGGTCACACTCCTGGAAGAGATAAGGCCTGCCGGGACACACCGCAGGTTGGGGCTTTGTTGTGGGGGTGTCGCCCCGTGGCAAGGCACATGTGTCCTCCTGATTAGTTGGAAAGGCTGCTGCCAGAATGAGCTAGAGGTGGCTGGAGGTGGGAAGGGAGGGCAGCCAACTTGGTTTTTGTATTCATTTTGCCTAGTCTGTTAGATGTGTTTGTGAGCCTCGTAGCGTGTGGAGAGGGCAGAGAGGCATTTCCTGGAAGGGGCTCTCCTGTAGGGCCTTCCTGCCCTCAGGGAGTCCTCCAAATAATAGAATTAGGATCCTTCTCCCTTCCTCACTAATGCCCTGGCTTGTTTGCATAGGCTGACTTTTCCTCTCTGTGTCCCTGACTATCTGTGGTTGAGGAGACCCTGAAAGCTCCCCTCTGGTAGGTAGCTGAGCAAGTACATATTGGAAAGAAGGTTAAGTTCACCCCAGGACTAAGAGCAGGGCCACTCTAGCAGATGATGAATCCAGAGGACGCTGATTCAGGCTGCCTTGGCTTATGCTCACCAAATCTGGAGCCTTTTCCTTGAGCAGGTTGGTGTCCTGTTGCCATGGCAATAGGTCTGGCTAAACTGTGCGCCCACCCTTTCTTCTGGTTCTGGGGCTACTTTCTATTTGGGGATATTGAAAGTTGCTCTTCTGATGTCTCCGGCTTCCTGACAGGCCTTGTTGGGTCTTTCTCAAAGGGCTGCCTCCTCAGCTTCCCCTCTGTCCTTTCATGAGGAGGCTTTCCAGGAAGCATCTTCCTGGTTATTGGACAAGACTTGGTTGGTTATATATAGCCTTGGGTGGAGGTGTGCTTGGCTACTGGGGAATCGAGGATATTGGGAATGGAGCCTCAATTCCAGGAAAACAATGGCTTTGGTGTGAGTTGTTATGTTGCAGGCTTAGGAGACTGAGGAAGGGTTGTAGCCAGGGGAAGGGGGAGGGAGGAGGAAGGTCACAGGCTATGGACACTTCCTCCGAGAGCTTGGACTTTGGATAGCTGACTACCGGATACCCGGCATCTGAGTATTTAACTTGTTTGCTCTCTCCTGGCCTGGCTCAGGTCCCAGCTTGTATGTCTGAAGGCTTCTTCCTCAGAAGCCCTCATCCCATGGATGGTGCCCCCTTCCCGACTCCAGGGCTGTCTGGGCTTATTGCCCAGATCCCCTTCAGTGGCTTCTCCCTGAAAGGGGCATGTGTTTAGGGTTCCCCAGAAGCACGTATTTGAAGGTGAACTGGGTGGGGCAGAACTGGGCATTACGTGCAAAGGGAATCCACCCTGCTGGGGTGGAGCAGGGAGTCGGGACTCCGGAAGTCTTCATCCAAACTTAGTGTGTCAAAGGAGTTCAGGACAGCAGGGCTGTTCTTGCTCCTTCAAACCACAGTTCTGTCCCTAGCCTCTGGAGTGGGCACCACAGCCTAGAAGTAGAGCATCTATGTGAGTCCTGGTGTGGAGGGTAAAGCTGAAGGGCTGGGCTCCACTGTGCGTTTTGATTGACAGCTTCTCCCAGGACTCATGACCTGCTGGATGAAGTTGTAAGGTTGTGCTTTGGGTTCTGTCCTGGCCGCTCTAAGATCTGTACACCTTATCTTAGCCAAGTCATCACTCACCCCAGCTCTACTGAGGCCTTTTATTATTATTTTTATTTAAACATTTTCTGGGGTAGCCAGAATTAGGGGGTGCAGAGCAGTCAAGTTTGGAGCTGAAGAGGTTGGAGTGGGTGGTGACTCTCCAGTTCCCCCGCTTGCCTCTGTTCCCTCCCTTGTGGAGGTAGGATTTGTGTGGCTTGTAAATGATACACACTCCCCTGACATTTCGGTTTAGACAAACAGGGGTTTCAAGTTGTAGACTGAGGATTTTACAGGGCTCAAGGGCGGGTTTCTCTTTTTGCAAAGTACTTCATCACCTTTGAGAATATATACATATATATTCTCTGGTATTCAGAGAGATGTTGGTGTTGGGTTCAAGGTCACACAGCAAGCCGGAGACAGAGAAGGATTCGAACCTGTATTTTGTAGTAGAACAGAATTTCTCTCAGGCAGAGGTTAGGGGCCAAGTCCGTGCTGTCAGACCCTTGAAGATTTTACAGCTGGAAGACCCGAGGCTGGAAAGGAGATGCCCCTTGCTCAAGGTCACACAGAAGGGGTGGATGGCCTGCGGGGCAATGGCAGGGCTGGGCTGCGGGCAGGAGGCGCTGGAGGCTGAGGTGACAGTTGGACAGGCCAGGCTGGAACTCGGGCATCCTCCCGCCCTGGTCTTCCCTGGCTGGCAGCTTACTGCTTCTTTCCCGGGTGGGTTCCGCAGCAGCAGGCGGTGCGGGGCTGCAGATGCTGCTGCTGCTGCTACTGCTGCTGCTGCTGCTGCTGCTGCTGCTGCTGCTGTGCGGGCTGGCTGGCAGAGAAAGGCCGCGGGCGGGCCGCGGGGCCACCGGGCTGCTCTGGGCGGGCCGGCTGATGTCATGTGAGAAGCGTGCACACCTGGAGCCAGATAAGCTCCGTGTGACCTGGCTGTGAGTCACGCGGCACTGCGGAGCTCAGCAGAACCCGCGGGCGCGGCGGGCGGGCGCGGGCCAGGTCAGCCCGCGCGACCCTGGACACTGCCTGGCCGGCAGCTTCGCAAGCCGGCCTGGGGAGGGGGGGCCTCGGCTGGAGGGAACCGTGGCTCCCGAGGTCAGAGGCCAAGGGAGAGAGGCCGGTCCCCTCGGGAAGGCATTTCCTTTGTATTTATTTGTGAGTGTGGCGAGGGGTGGGGGCTGGGGGACTGACCTGAGGGTCCATCCACGGCAGCCGAGTCAAGGCCTCCGTCTGGGGAGCTAATGCTGTAGGAGTTTCCTTTCCGCGGGGTTTCTTCTTTGCCCGCGGCGGGATGGTCCATTTAACTCTGTCCTCCAACTACAGAACGCCACTAAAAGTTTTTGACGACAAGAAGGCAAGCCTTATACTGACCATGGCAAATCCTGTTTACAGCTTTGGTACCGGAGGATCGCTCACTACCTTGTCAAGACTCCTTTTTTCATTTTTTGAGATGGCCACCCTCCCGGTCTCCGACTCTGGAGTCAGACCTTTTGTTTTTGGTGTAGCGCTGGTAATGCAAACCCAGGCCTGTCGCAGGTGCTGGCCAAAACCTTTACCGTAGCTATAGGCAAGCTCTGCAGAGCTCTTAAAGGCTTGTTATGTGGATATGTAGAGAGTGTTAGATGTTACATCAAAATATAATTTAACATACTTATTTTTATGTTTTCTGTAGAAAATAAAGGATGCAGAAAAGTAGAAGAAAAGTTGATTAAAATCCCATTGCACTCAATTCCCTTGCCCATACATACTCATCTACCAGCTGAATGTTCATGCCTGGCGGCAGTGGTGCACGCCTTTAATCCCAGCACTTGGGAGGCAGAGGCAGGAGGATCTCTGTGAGTTTGAGGCCAGCCTGGTCTCCAAAGCGAGTTCCAGGAAAGGCACAATGCAATGCTACACAGAGAAACCCTGTCTGGGGGGGGGGGGGGAGAGCACTGGCTTCTCTTCCAGGGGCCCAAGTTCAGCTCATAACCACTTTTTGTTGTTGTTGTTGTTTTCCTTTTTTTTTTGAGACAGGGTTTCTCTGTGAAACAGTCCTGACTATCCTGGAACTCACTCTGTAGACCAGGCTGGCCTTGAACTCAGAGATCCATCTGCCTCTGCCTCCCGAGGGCTGGGATTAAAGGCGTGTGCTACCAGGGTGCAGATTCATAACCACTTGTAACAACAGCTCCAGTGACTGGTCACCCTCTTCTGGCTTTTTCATGTACCTGTGCACACATGGTGTTACTCAAGCAGACATACACATACACATAAAACTTAAAATAATTGGACAAAAACATATATATAAGTAATTTCATAGGCACCGCCACTTGCCCTACTAGAAAATCATGCCAGGGCTCACTCCCACAGTATGTGCACTAAAATTGAATGACCCAGGGATTAGCATGGCTCCTGGCATGGACCACATACAAATTCATGAAGCAGTTCCTGAGTCCCCCCACCCCCATACACACACACACACACACACACACACCCCGCCCTCAGACACGGTTTTTCTGTGTACCCTGGCTGTCCTGGAATTTGCTCTATAGACCAGGCCATCCTCAAACTCAGAGATCTGCCTGCCCCTGCCTCCCAAGGGCTGGGATTAAAGGCGTGCGCCACCACTGCCAGGCTAGTTTAGCAGTTCCTAATTTTATAATAAAAGTGGCCTGGCCTTTTTGATAGTCAAAAGGAAAGAAATTCTGGGGCCGGCGAGAAGCCTCCGCAGGTAGAGGACTTGCACCAAGACTGTCGGCCTGAGTTCCGCGTTTGACCCCTTGAGCCTACATCGTGGAAAGAGAAATGGCGACTCCAAGTTGTCCTCTGACCTCCACCTGTGCTGTCTGATCCACTCCTAGAATAAATACATGGAATTAAAATTTTTAAAGAAATCCCATCAGTTTGTACTTTAGTCAACATATACGAGAGTCTGTTTCCCATGCCCTAGCTGATACTGCTCTTGAAGCTTTCTATTAAACTAAGTAGAAAGAACTACGTGCTTGTGTCACATGTCTGTGACTATTACAGAAGCTGAATGCTGTGCTTTTTTGCCAGCTTTTGTGTCTCTGCATCTGTGAATTTCCTGTCTATATTCTTAGCAGTAGCTATGGAGGACTCCAGACTCAAGCCAGTAGACCCATCTGGCCACGTGCTCACTGGCTTGACTTCACACCTTTGGGCCTTACTGTCTATATACAAAGGTCTAGAGCAGGACGGTAGTAGTGTATACTTTTATTAAGCCCAGCACTCAGGAGGCAGAGGCTCTGTGAGTTCGAGGCCAGCCCGGTTGGTCTACAGATTGAGTTCGGGACAGACAAGGCTACACAGAGAAACCCTGTCTCAAGAAACTAAAACAAAACAGAAACAAAGGTCTGGACTTAATTTAGTTACATTTGTGCTGGTTTGTGCACTTTCAATACTAAAGGCAAAGATTATGCCTTGGGAGCTAGAAGCAGGAGGCTCTGTTGTTCAGGGTCAATCCTGCTGTATGCTGAATTTGAGGCTAGCTCAGCCTGCCCATTCCAAAATAAAAAATGCTTTGCATCTGTTAGATATCATTAATTACAAAAATAATTAGCGTGTGTGTTTGGGGGAAGTATCTGATATGCTATGGCACACATGCAGAGATTGGAGAACAACTTTGGGAGTTAAGTCTCTCCTACTCTTCCAGGGGTCCGGGGATAATTCAAGGCATCAGGCTTGCATTTCAGGTGAGAAATGCCTTTAGCTCTTGGACTCTCTTGGTAGCCCTTTGGTGCCGTTCTTGAGAGCTTTCCTATGTGGCTAGGCATTGTAGGAACATCTCTATGTACACAGGATATAGTAAATGATACCTATAGGTATTTCATTTCCACTCCTTTTGTGGTAGGTACTATTATTTTGTTCATCTTACAAACGAGGAAAAGGAAGCGTTCAGGGTCTCTAAGTGACTTACCCCAAACAGCATAGATATTAAATTTTGTTCTTACGTCTTTACCTGGATCCAAAGTCTGAGCTCTTTACTAGTCCATTTGTTTTTATATCATTTGTATTTAGTAGGTGCTTAGTTCATACATTCTTTTCAACCCAGAGATTGGCAAATACTCAGAAAAGTTCAAAGATTTTTCCCCTACCCCAACTCCTAGAGTCTACAATGACTGTTCCTCATTCTTGTTCTGTCGAATCATTTTTAACCCTTTTCATCCATGAAGTTGTATGAAAAATTTCACACATCTCAAAGTAAGTCAAAGCTATCAGTATGCCCCACTCCAAATCCTGTAGCAAATATTCACTAACTAGAATTTGATATTTGTTTACAGGTTTGTTTTGTTTTGTTTTGTTTTGTTTTGTTTTTGTATGAGATACAGTCTCACAGTGTAGCCCTGGCTGTCCTGGAACTCAATCTGTAGACCAGACTGGCCTTAATCTCAGAGATTCACTTGCCTTTGCCTCCCAAGTGCTGGGGTGCTGGGATCAATGGCATGTGTCACAGTGCCCAGCAGCGCTCTCTCTCTCTCTCTCTCTCTCTCTCTCTCTCTCTCTCTCTCTAGTAAATATTTATGCTCAAACAAATGCACTGATTTTACAGCACATTATCTGATAACAACTGGCAAATCCATAAACTTGTCACCTCATACTTCTATGAACATACATGGCTTGATGATTACTCCAGAAAGTCCCTTCATGCCCTTTCTCATACATTCCTGACCTCTAGGCCCCAAGGATAATCGCTGCTCTGGCCTTTCTCTCCACAGGTTAGTTTTGGTTGCAATAAGTAGATTCCTACCACCAGGTATACTGTGGTCCGTGCCTGTCAACCCAGTACTCGGAGGATCAGAGATTCAGGGTCATCCTTAGCTACACAGTGAGTTTAAGTCCAGCTTGGTCTATATGAGATCTTGTCTTAAAAGAGGAAAAAGAAAAAAAAATAGAATCAACCAGAGTGGTGGAGGTGCACGCCTTTAATCCCAGCACTTGGGAGGCAGAGGCATGTGAATCTGTGAATTCCAGGCCAGATGGGTCTACAGAGCCAGTTCCAGGACAGCCAAGGCTACACAGAGACCCCATCAAAACAACAAACAAACAGAATCATATTAATGTGTACGCTTTTGTGTTAGTGGTTTCTTTCCTGCCTGTTTCAAATGTTTTTGAGATTTGTTCTGTTACGTGAGTAGTATTCCGTTTTGTGGATATGTAAACTGTTTGTTCTTGTGCTTTGGGCTAATGGAGGCACATTTGAGTGGAGTGCTCCTTGCCTTCAAGAGACTCACTGTCCTCAAATGACATAGCAGCTGAGCTGACAGTGTCCTCGGAGACAGGAGGGTCAAGGTAACTTAGGGACATACTTACCTTTCCTCCAGTCAATTAGAAAAAGCTTCCTGGTCAGGGGAGTCAGAGAAAGAAGTCAGGATGATTGTAAGGCTAAAGTCACTGGAAGGAAGGGAGAGGGCAAGAGAGGAAGGGGCGGGGCGGGAGAACTGTAACCAGAATGAGGATCTGGGAGATGGTGGTTTCGAGCTCTGGAGGTTTTCATCCGAGGACAGGGCGGCCGCTGGCAAGTCCCAGGACTCTGAGAAGGGTATGGAACCCAGCTCTTCAGTGTACTGAGCAAGGCTGAGGAAGGAGTACAGCAGCAGCGGTAGCTGCCCTGCAAATTCCGTTCAGGGGAGGGAGGGTGTAGAGTCAGGTAGTGGTAGACACATGGCTCAGCAGAGACTTGATCCGCAGCCAGGCCCGACCGCATGGGGCTGGCTGTGGGGAAAGGCTGCCTTGTGAGCTATGCAGATAATAGTCACAGGGCAGGAGTGGTAAGAGACTCACGGCGCAGCCTCTTAAAGCCTCCGGCTTGCCGTGAGAGGAGTGTCTTTGGCAGAAAGTTAATAGCTAACTTGTGTCCACAAGACACTTGGACTGCTGGAGTTTTAGAGCTGGGAGAGGTCTAGATCATTTAGTTCAGCCTTGAACAAAGTGACAGGTTCAAGGTCCCCTGGAGATCTGTGGTAAATCTGAGCCTAGGGACAAGATCCTTGACGGTTTTAGTCAGAGCTATCCCCTGTGGTGTGGTCTGGTCCTGTCTGTTGTGGTGACAGTGAGGGACAAGTTACCAATGAGAGAGGGGTTTACATGAACTTACTTTGAAGGGACTTTTCCAGCTCAAAGATTCTAGAGTCTTTTGTTTGTTTGTTTTTTTGAGACAGGGTTTCTCTGTGTTGATTTGGAGCCTGTCCAGGAACTCTCTCTGTAGCCCAGGCTGGCCTTGAACTCACAGAGATCCTCTACCTCTCAAGTGCTGGCATCAAAGGCGTGTGCCACCACCACCTGGCAGATTCTAGAATCTTGGGACTGTTTTCCGTTGATAGCGCTCAGTTATCTAACCTCCAGCGAAGCCAGGATTGGGTAAGGACAGCTTGGTTGACAGTTGGTTCTCTGTGGCTAAGGTCTCCTTGTTTGTCCCCTCTTAAGTCCCCAAGTGTTCTCCAGGTATCCCGGAGCTGTCCTCTAAATTAGTCCGTTAGGGCTGTGTGGGTGGTGACCAGCCAGAGATCCCACAGCCTAGTGTAGGATGGATCTATGCCTTACTCCGTCAGCACTGGGCCCCACACTTTCTGCCCACTGAGTCCAGACGCAGCTGACCAGGAATGCTCCTGATTGGTTCTTTTAGGGGTCTATGTTTCCTATCTTCCAGCTCCCAGGGGCTGACTGTTCATTGGAACATTTTGAAGCAAAAATTTCAGTTTTACCAAGGAGAAACTGAAACTTGAGGAGCAGGAGAGATAGCTTAGTTGGTAAAGGGCTTGCCATGTAAACATGAGTACTTGAGTTCCTTCCCCAGGACTCAGGTTTAAAAACAAACAAAGAAAACCAAACCAAACCAAACGAGCAAGTGGGGCATGGTGGTGGTACAGACTGTAACCCCAGGGCTGGGGAGCAGAGACAGGTGGGTCCCTGGGATTCAGTGGCCTGCCAGTGTAGTGGACTCTGTGAGCTCCAGGCTAGTGAGAGACCCTGCCTGAGGTTGACCTCTGGTTTCCATCTGCACAAGCACACCCACACCTATGTGCACCAGTGCACACACAGAGAAACTGTGGTCAGAGAGGGAAATGGGTTCTTACTACAACAGTTATAAGGAGTTAGTGGCCAAACCAGATTTCTTACCCCCACGAATACGTTCTGTCCTGGTTTGCCTTCTTTTGACTTGATAAATACCATGACCAAAAACAATCTGGAGAGGAAAGGGTTTTCAGAATTCCTCCTGAAGGGAAGTCAGGTCAGGAACTCAAGGCAGGAACTGAGGCAGAAGCCATGGAGGAGTGTTGCTTACTGGCTTTCTCCTCATAGCTTGCTCAGTCTGCTTATACCTCCTGGGACATCCTGTCTAGGAGTGGCATTGCCCACAGTTAATGGAGAAGGTGCCCACAGGTTTGTCTGATGAGGGGCATTCTCTCAATTGATTCTCCTCTTCCCAGATAACTCTAGCTTGGGTCAAGCTGACAAAAAACTAACCAGGCCACAGTCTATGGCTAGAGTTCCCTGGACTGAACATCTGAAATGTAGTCTATCTGAATTGAATTGTGCTCTAAATGTAAAGGCCATACCAGAATTTTATTGTTTGTTTGTTTGTTTGTTTTGAGACAAAACAGAACTAAATATGGAAAAATGAATATAAAGTATTTCAACATTTTTATGAAGACTACATGTTGAGATGACAACAGTTTGGATATATATTTTTAAAGATGTATTTATTAATTATGTATACAGTGTTCTGTCTGCATGTGTCCCTGTACTCTAGAAGAGGGCACCAGGTCTTACTATAGATGGTTGTGAGCCACCATGTGGGTGCTGGGAATTGAACTCAGGTCCTCTGGAAGAGCAGCCAGTGCTCTTAACCTCTGAGCCATCTCTCCAGCTCCCAGTTTGGATATATTATATCAAATGAAATGCATTATTAAACTGAAGTTCATCTAGTTTTTTTGAAACAAGGTTTCTATTTCCTGTTCAAATTGGCCTCAAATTTAAGATTGTCTCAGCCTTTCCAAGTAGTTAGAATTGTAGGTATGTGTCACCCTACCCAAATCCACCTATTTCTTCCTCTTTGTTATTTATTTTATGTGTATGGGTGTTTTACTTGCATGTATATGTGTGCACCACATGTGTGCCTGGTGCCTGTGGAGGCCAGAAATGGCCATTGAGTCTCTTGGAACTGGAGTTACAGATGATTGTGAACTGCCATGTGTGTACTGGGGTCAAACCCGGGTCCTCCTGGAGAGCGGCCAGTGCTCTTAACTGCTGAGCAGCTCTCCAGCCCCTTCACTTGTTTCTTTTTATCTTTTTAAATATGGCTACTTGAAAAATTAAAGAAAGTCTGTACACATATATGTATTAATTTGGATTTTTTTAAACCTTTCTAGAGCTTTATTGAGAGAGAGAAGAGTGGGAGAGAGGGAGAGAGGGGGAGAGAGAGACAGAGAGACAGAGAGACTGTGCAGAGGGAGGAAAGAGAGAAGGGCTAATTTGGATTTTATTTCATATAGATAGTACCGCTTTAGACGGAAGATCTGCCAGAGACCACATGGATCAGGGTGATTTGCAGAGATGATGAAGAAATTGGGCAGTACACAGGAGTGTACTTGGGAGTTCTGGTCCTGATGCCTTCCTGGGCACTGAACCTTGGTTGGTGAGGGTTGGTCCCTCTCAGTGGAATGGGGATACTGCAGGACTTTGCCTGGCTGTGGGGGGTGGGGTAGAGAGGAAATGCCTGTCCAGGGCCTGGCAATAGGCCATTACTGGAGGGGGTAAGCTCATAGATCCTCTGTCTGGAATTCAGAGGGGAGGCTTTCATGGAAAGAGAAAAATTACAGTTAATTTCTAATTAGATGGTATGGCCTACTTCTGTTTTGTGTTCCCTGCTGGTTAGAACAGGAATGGCTCTCTGAGCTCCACCCTCCAGGTTTTTCTTAGTTCTGCCCCCAATTGGGTGTGCGGGGGAGTAGGGTAGGATGGGACTGTAGGTGCTCACATCCTGGAGCTGGGCCTTTCTCTGGGGCCACCACAACTTTCTTCTCTAGGCTATATTTAGGTGTTGGTCTGGGGAAAAGGATGTGAGTTTTTCAGGATCCTGTTTATCTAGCTGACCCCACCCCCCCCCCACCTCACAACTGTCTGTCCTGTGTACAGTCTGGGATTTCCCCTTCCTTCTCTCCCTGCTTTACTTTGGGCACCCAGGGCCGGAGAAGGGACACAGTGGTATTGCCACTCAGTTCATGGGTATGCTTAACTTCCTAAGCGCATTTTTTTCTCATTTGTGAAGCAGACACGAAGACACATACTTTGCAGGGATGCTGTGAGGATTGAATAGGAAGGAGTGTATGTGTGTGTGTGTGTGTGTGTGTGTGTGTGTGTGTGTGTGTGAAGTTCCTGATAAGAGACATCAAATAATACTGGGTCCCAGATGCTGGAAAGATGGCTCAGTGGCTAAAAGCACTTGTTTTTGCAAAGGACCTGGATTCAGTTCCCAGCATCCTTTTGGGGGCCTCACAACTGTCTGTCACTCCAGTACCAGGTTCACAACTGTCTGTCACTCCAGTACCAGAGATCTAACACCCTTCTGGTCTTTTTTGGCACTGAATATACATGTGCATATACAGGCAGGCAGGCAGGACACCAACATTGTTTTAAAAAGTTGGACCCTTCAAGGTCTTTGAGCTAAGGCTGCTGCTCTGGGGATACCAGGCACAGGAGAGAGCCCAGTCACATGGGATGTCCATTGCTTCAGTGGACATGCTGGTGGGGAGGTGATGTTGCAGAATTCCTTCTGTTTGCTTTTGTGTTCTGTTTTTTATTTGGGTTCCAGGTTGGTACAGGTCTTTCTGTAAGTCAAGTCTCTCCAGGTACACCTACACTTTGGTCTAAAGAGTGAAGTGAAGTTAGATAAAATTATGTAAATCAGAGTGTCTGGTACATCATTAGCGCTCCGTGAGGGGCAACTGGTTTATCAGTCTCAGCTGCTTCTGTCTGAACTAGAAAAGACTGAATAGCTTTTCTCTATTTCTACTTACAGCTGCAAGGTGGGGTCCAAAGACGCTGTGTTAACCACCCATAATCCGCTAGGGGTACAACCCCTAAAAACAGCACACCCACCATGTTTAATCTCATGAAGAAAGATAAGGACAAAGATGGCGGGCGGAAAGAGAAGAAGGAGAAAAAGGAGAAGAAGGAGCGGATGTCAGCCGCAGAACTGCGGAGCCTGGAAGAGATGAGCATGCGCCGTGGCTTCTTCAACCTGAACCGGTCCTCCAAGCGTGAATCCAAGACACGCCTGGAAATCTCCAACCCCATCCCTATCAAGGTGGCCAGCGGCTCTGACCTGCACCTGACTGACATTGACTCTGACAGCAATCGGGGCAGCATCATCCTGGACTCAGGCCACCTGAGCACAGCCAGCTCCAGTGATGACCTCAAGGGTGAGGAAGGCAGCTTCCGGGGCTCTGTGCTGCAGCGGGCGGCCAAGTTCGGCTCACTGGCCAAGCAGAACTCTCAGATGATTGTCAAACGTTTTTCCTTCTCCCAACGGAGCCGGGATGAGAGTGCCTCAGAGACCTCCACCCCTTCAGAGCACTCAGCAGCCCCGTCACCTCAGGTAGAGGTGAGGACGCTTGAGGGACAGCTAATGCAGCATCCTGGGCTAGGTGGCCCTCGACCAGGACCGCGGTCTCGAGTCCCTGAGCTGGTGACTAAAAGATACCCAGCTGACCTCCGTCTCCCTGCTGTGGTGACCCCGCCACCTCCCGCTCTCCGGGAGCTGGAGTTGCAGCGCCGACCCACGGGAGACTTTGGCTTCTCTCTTCGGCGCACAACCATGCTGGACCGGGCCCCTGAGGGTCAGGCCTATCGACGGGTGGTTCACTTTGCAGAGCCAGGTGCGGGCACCAAGGACCTGGCCTTGGGGCTAGTGCCAGGAGATCGACTGGTAGAGATTAATGGACAAAATGTGGAGAATAAGTCCAGAGATGAAATTGTGGAGATGATCCGGCAGTCTGGGGACAGTGTACGGCTCAAGGTACAGCCCATCCCAGAGCTTAGTGAGCTGAGCCGGAGCTGGCTACGGACTGGCGAGGAGGGGCACCGCAGGGAGCCGGCTGATGTGAGTGCTTCCCTGGGCATCAGGGGTGAGCAGGGAGTGGGCATGTGAGCATCTCCGGTTGGTGTACCCAAGTGGGTGATTGAGGGTACCCAGAACTGTGAGCAGAGCTTGGCAAGTGAGGAAATGGAAAGCTGGGCCAGTAGGGAGGCACCAGCCCCAGGAGAGGGTTCCCCGTACTAGATACTCATTGAAATCACACCTTTGCTTCTTCTGTGCCTTGTCAAGATGCTGGAGGCCATTCCCCAACAGTTCAGTGGGACTCAGCCCTCAGCGATCCAGCTGGGCCTCCTGCTCTGATGTTCCTGTATCCTGCTGGAGGCCCTTGGGTCTCCTGAACTTCCGCTGCTTCCCAGACACTATCAGGAGGAGTGAGATGCCATGGGTAGTTGGTGAAGAAGTATTCAGCTTAGGGGCATGGGTACCATATTTCCTGAGCCCTAAATTGGAGGTTGATAGATACCACCTCCGGATCTGAGAGTATGTGAGCATCGAAGTATAGGAAGTCCAGTGGTGGTGGCAGCGGCGGCGCACGCCTTTAATCCCAGCACTTGGGAGACAGAGGCAGGCGGATCTCTGTGAGTTCGAGGCCAGCCTGGTCTACAGAGTGAGTTCCAGGACAGTCAAGGCTACACAGAGAAACCTTGTTGGGGGGGGGGGGGATAGGAAGTCCATGTTATTTAGATCTCAGAGGTAAAAACAATATGATAAATGATTTAAAATCGTGGCGATCTGGGGGTGTAGCTGTTATGGTTGCAGTTCTGGGGGAGTCAGGTCGGAAAGAAACTGTAAACCATGATTGTAGTTTAGATTTACCTACACTGCAGAGACAGCTTGCATCCTGACTGTCCCCGAGCCCTACCAGCTGTGATCTCCATGAAAAACCCCAGTAGAAGGCATGAGAGCAGAAATTCAGAGCAGAAATTCAGAGCAAATGCATGGGTACGTCTCTGTGGAGCATCAAGACTTCTGACCTCAGGGATCTTTTGGTGCAGGGGGAGTGGAAGAACTTTTAATGTCCTGTGTAGACATGGTGTGTGAAGGACAAGGTGGCCTTTAGTCATTGTTCTTGTCCAGCTGTGTGTTTCAGGATAGTCCAGATCTATGCCCTGCAGCTTGAGCAGTGCATGACCTGCCTGGGACCTTTCCAGCGCTAAGTGACTAGCCAGATGTGCCAAAGTCAGAAAAGGGAGGAAGCAGGGAGGAAGCAGGCAGAGCCCAGCTCCCAGTGACGGGGAGCAGGATGCTGGGGATGATGGCTCAGTCTTACAGTATGCTGTGTCCAGAGGAGGCTGAGAGTGGCAGGTCAGACCTAGGTGGACACACTGGACTTGTGTTCCAGGCCTTCCTTTATACTGGAACTGGTTGGGTTTAGGCAGCTTTGCAGGAGGGAGGTTAGTGGCTAGGAGGGTGCCTATGTGGAATCCAGAGAGGAACCTGGACTTCTTCATTCTGGAGATACACACTGAGGGCCAGATAGCTCAGCAGGTACATGTACTTAGCTTGCAAGGATAGCATAGCAGTCTTGAGATTGGTTCTCAGATCCCAGAGAAGGAGAGAACCGACTTCTCAAAAGTGACCTCTGACCTCCACATGCATGCCTGTACTCATACACACGCACTAAAAATAAGAAGAAATGCAAGAGGATGCTAGAGAGATGCTCGGTAGTTAAAAGCACTTGTTGCTCTTGCAGAGGACCCGGGTCCGGTTCCCGGCACCCACATGGTAGCTCACAACCAAACATAACTCCAGCTCCAGGGGATCCAAAGCCCTCTTCTGGTTTCCTGGGGCACCAGGAATACTGAGGTACATATACATACATGCAGGCAAAATGCTCATACATCATACACAAATAAATAAATCTTAAAAAAATATAAGAAAAAGGCCAGGTGCCGTGGTGCATGCCTGTAATCCCCACACACTTGGGACACAGAGGCAGGCGGATCTCTGTGCATTTGAAGCCAGCTTGGTCTACATAGTGAGTTCTAGGACAGCCAGGGCTATGTGGAGAGACCCTGTCTCAAAAACAAAAACAAAAACAGACCAACAAAACAGAGAGAGAGAGCGCCATACACACTGAGCATCTTCTCTGCCTTGTTCACCCAGCTATGCTGAATTCAAGAGACGGTGATTTAAGGGACGAAGTGAAAGAGAATCATTTTATCTCAGATCCAAGGTTACAGTAATGCTGCCATGCTTGTCTAGCTTCTCCTCTGCCGATACTGCTTTTAACAGATGGAATTTTCTTCTTCAAGCATGAATCCCCCAGAGTATTGTTGCCAGCTCCCTGCCGAACCACAGCCAGGCCTCTGGGGCCCTGAGCCTGGCATCCCAGATGCCGCTACGTTTACTCTTTATAGTTCAGGGACCATCCGGTATCTCTCATTTCCCAGCCACCTTCCCTTCCCAGCTAGCTGCTGCTACCCCATCCCCAGGGAAGAGGATGCTTGGAAGACGCTGGTAGCATCCACCTTGCAGCTGGTATGCCCGAAGTCCGGCTTTCTCTGGCCCCCATGGGACAAGCCTGGCTGGTGCCCAGAGGACAATTTCCCCAGACTTTAGCCTAGCAGATCTGACAGAGGACACCATAGGGAACCCCGTGCCTATGTGACTTCTGAAGCAATGCAACAGCACAGTAAGACACAGGGGGCTGAAAGAACCTCTGTATCTTCTCCCAGTCGGTAGTAGTGAGGACTCATGCAGAAGCCGAGGAGCATGGTAAGCCCAGCATTTCCAGCTTGAGCTTGCTGATGCTCCTGGAGCCTCAGCTTATCTTCTCTTCTTCCCACTCCAGCCTCTGCTCCTCGTCTTGGCAATAGTTCAACCCCACTTCCAAGCCAAGAGTCTCCCCGCATCCTCGAGCCTCTCTGGGTGGGGTACCACGATGACAGGAGCTCCATAGGGACAGCTACTGGCAGCCACCCTGCCCATCAGGTCATCCATCAACTGTGTCCACACGCGGCCTGCCTCCAGGGAACTCCGAGGGAGTTGACTAGCCATCTGTTCTCTCCCCCACACAGATGGGGGCCTGAGGCCTGGATTCTTTGTGGTCTGTTTTGAAGGCCCTGGGGGAGAGACAACTTTTGGGATTCCCCCCTCACAAGGTGTAAGCAGAATTTGCAAACCCTTTTCATCTGTCCTGTAGCTACTAGATGAGTGCCGTTGAAGGGGGTGAGGGAGACTTGGGGTCTGAGTGACAGAAATCACTCAGAAGTCCTGGGAGAAGCACCCAGTTCTCGTGCCACTGACACCTGTCCTCCATTAAATAGACACCTGTTTGAGGAGCCTGGCTTGGGCTTTGCCAGTTTCCAAACTTCTCTGAGCCATTAACTCATTCCCCCCAAAAAGAGAGAAGTCTGATTAAGGGCCAGGCACAGTGCTGGGCATGAGGGGGTTAAGTAAGTAAACTATGACCTTGAGGAAGCGCAGCCCTGGATGCAGATGTGCCCCGGAGCGTCATAGCTGCTTTAGCATAAGGCTGGGCACGTGCAGGGCAGCATGGGAAGGAGGAAGTGGCCAAGTCTGATCCTAGGAAAGGTGGCAGTCAGCACAGGCCACCTTTGTGGAAGTGACCCTTGATTCTATAGAGAAGTGTCTGTTCTAACGTCGCAGAGATTCAGAAGGTTAGATTGGATAAGCAGCGACACCCAGCAACTGTCCTCCTGGGATCTCTGGGAAAGGCAGAGCTGGAGGCGAGCAGCTTAGCCCAGGGCGCTGTCCTCTGTGGGTCTTTATAGAAGATGAGCATGTTTATGGTTGAAGGTGAGCTGGCTCATGTGAGACTTTGGGAAGTTAGTATCACCCCCAACTCCCCCCCCCCCCCATCCTCCACCCCTACCACTACCACCCCTACCTCCACCCCTCCCCATCCCCACCCCCCTCCACTACCATCACCACCACCTCCACCCCCCCACCCTCCCCACTATCACCCCCACTATTACCACCCCTCCCCCCCACTACCTCCACCACCATCATCACCACCACCACCACCTCCACCACCACCCTGCCCAGTCTGTTAAGCCATCCAAGGATGCAGCTTCCTCATTCCTGCTCTCCAATACTTCCTTCTGGTACAGTTTTCTATCTAAGAGGGTTCCCAGGCTTTTGCCTAAGCTTTCTCTTGAAGATGGCCAGCAGCGGCTGGGCTATCGCAGAGCATTGCTTAGCTTGGGGTAAGTCCCAGGTGTTATCCCGGCACTGAAGTAAATAAATGAACAAACAAATAAACAAGTCAGCAGAAGGAAGAGGCATGGGGTGTTCCGAATCCTTATCCAGGTTTCTGTAGTGGAGACTCATGGGAGACTGGCTGGCCAGGGTTGCCTGTGTCTGGGAAGAGGGCTCCAGAGTCCCTTTGGCTGTTGTGGAAGTTCAAGACTCCTGGGTGGAAATGGTGTGAACCATTAACCTTGTCAATGAGGTTCCAGGTGCCATCAGGAATGGGACCCGCAGGGTTCCAAGGACAGCTTGGAAACTGTGCAGCTTCCAGGGTCTCCAGGCCAGCTGCTGAGCACTGGCCTTGCTGGGGGTGGGGATGTGGCAGGGGTGGAGCTGCATCGGGTCTGATGGTGCTTCTGTTCTTAATTTTCCCCCCAAATGATCCCTAGAGGACTTCTGAGACTTTTGTTTGTTTGTTTGTTTGTTTGTTTTAGACAGGACATTTTTATTTCATTTTATGTCAAAGCTTCAGGCCCCTCTGGCATCAGTCTTACCACGTGAGGGCCCAAACTAAGTTCTTTTGGTAATGAAGGGCCAGTGGGCAGGGGTCAAAAGTACAAGAAGTGGTGAGTGAAAGGTCCTGTGAGTGCTTGGGGTTCACCAGCCTGCATCTAGGGTCCCGGAGCAGAGCAGTGAGCGAGGCTAGCTCCGTTCAGCCAGGTCTCCTTCTCTGTCTTTAGAGGCACCATTCTTCTGCTTCCTGTGGTGAAGGGCAGTTCCAGAGTGCTCTGGTCATGCAGCCCGTGGGTGGTGGGCACAGTGCCTAGGCCACATTGAACGGGGTGTGGGTACATGCCCTGGTCAATGGTTGTTTTTGTAGGCGCAGCTCGGCATGGGGGCAGGGTCTTGAAAGTAGCTTGCTCTGAGCCACCCAGGACACTGCCCTCTGCCCTCTGCTTCCTTCTAATCTCTTATTTACATTGAAATGGTTCTGGAAAATACCAGATAGGCAAGCACCCTGACTGGGGGTGGCTGGGGAGTGGGGTGAAGGGGTGTGTGTGTGGCGGGTGGGAATGCAAGTATTTTAAAAATGCTGCAAATCTCTACAGCGTTTCCCAGAAACCACAAGCATGTTCTCTGCCTGCCAGCAGGGTTCCCGCCACCCCACTGCACCGAGCAGCTAGATTCTCCCGGCGAAGCCTGGAGTGGAAGTCAGCATGGTGGGGGGGCAATGGGGATCCACGACCCAGTCTAGGTAGGGGCTCCTCTCCTGCCAGGATAGGACGTCTGGCGCCTCCATTGTTAGTCCTGTGGTACGGAAGTGCCCCAGGCACCAGGCAAGTCTGTGGGCACCTACTGTGTCAGATAGGCATGGTTTTCATGGTTTCCTTGTCCCCCGTTGAGCAGTTTGGGGGGGGGGCGGGGCAGGGGGGACAGCCGATACCAGCTCCCGGATGGTGGTTGGCAACAGCCTTGGAGCTGTTAAATACAGAGGACAGCGTCGGCACACTTAGTTTTCAGTTGGCTGCAGTTGGGTTGGGAGACTATTTCCTTAGACCTGGGTCACCACTCTGAGTCCCTTAATCCCCTGCCATATGTCTCTCAGCAGCAGACTATGGCCTTCAGCCTTGGCTGGCTCAGCCTCCACTTTGCATGGACTCTGGCCCCAGGAAGAATATGTGGTGGCCAGTCCAGTGTGGATGTGGGGGCAGATGGGCTCCCTAGTGGCAATGACTGGATCTAGATAAGAGGACACGGAGCAGAAAAGCCTTGATGACAGGTGAGGCTGTCAGCCTCACTTATAAACTCACTGCAGACCTGATCCCCCGGATGCCCCCAGCCTGGAACCTTTCTCCTTCCTGGTCTTTCTGCCATGAAGGAAGGAGGAGCTAAGGTGACCATCCTGTCCTGCGGAAGGGTGTGACTGGTGTTCTCAGTTGTCCTGAGAGCCCACTGGAGCAATGAACAGCAGGGAGTAGTCAGTGTGACTGGAGACTGAGGACTTAACAGATGAAGGGGAGCTGAGGAACCTCCAGAAGGGTTAGGACAGCTGCCTTTGGCAGGTTAGGGTGTGGTCTCCCAGCTGCCCTTGCAGACCCTGGATCTAGGAGGCATGGACTTTGCCTTTCTCACCTTTTGGCCCATCCTCCATATTCTCCTCCGAACTTCTGACAATGGCAGGCCCTCAGCATTGCACAGGGCTGTGCACTGTTAATTCTTTTGTGTGGATTGTGGGAGGAGTGGAAGGAGTAGGGCCAGTGGAGAGCCCATCGGGTGGGTGTCCAACCCTGAGGTTCTCATTGGTTCCTAATCTGGAATTCTGGGGCACTCCTCTTGTCCACAGTACTTTGCCCTGCATGCCGCATGCACCCAGGCACATTTCCGCAAGTTTGAATGTCACTTTCTCCGGGAAGCCTTCCCTGGTTCTCTCAGACCATGTCTGGGTCCATCTCAGCAACAACCCCCCACACACACCCCTACCCCCGCACCCATCATAGCATCTGCTGGGACTTGGTTAGTTATCCTGGAATAACTTGTTTTTCCATACAGCAGGTGGAGGTCAGCGTTGGGGGAGTGGTGGGACCCATGCAGGCATTTGTGGATGATAAGATGGTTCTTTAGCCAGAAACTGGGTTCCCATTCTCTTGTTTGGTGTTCTTTGTGTAGCAAAGGTTTGGTTGCTAGAGCTCTCTGCTTTTTGCCAGGCTCTGGTGACCTGTCTGCAGTGTGTTGTTGCCTTCTCTTGCGTGTTTAGAACTTGGCATCTCTCACAGGCGTGGAGAGAATGAAGCCCTATAGGTATCCGGGAGCAGGATCCTGGCTAGGGAGAGACCCAGGTGCAGCCTGTTCTTGTGCCTGCAGGGAAGTCCCCCATGAGCCCCTGGAGATCCAGGGTTACAAGGGAGCCTACAGTGTCCGGTCCAGGAGACCCTAGTGGAATGTGCCTATCTGCAGGTCTCTGAGGGGTTGGAATGTGGCTTGGGCTCCCGGCTCCCTCTTTCCTCCTGCTGTTTTTCTCTAGGCTGCCTCCGTGCTGGAATGTCGGCAGGCTGGGAAGGTTCATGGTAAGGATCTCTTCCAGTCTCAGCAACAAATTCCAGCTGGGGCCTGAGGACATCTCCCACATGGGTATAGAGGCCACCAGACACAGCGGCCGGAGTGCTAGGCCAGTGGGAACGGATGTATTCTTGGATCCCAGAGTGGTGGGCTTTCAGTCCCCACAGGGGACTAAAAACTGTAAACATCTCTCCCTCTCTTGGCCAGGTCCTGAGGAACCTCAGCTCCAGGAGCAGCAGGACTCAGTAGTGGGAAGGGAAGGCCTGGGAGGCCCAGGGAGAGAGGAGGCTGGTCCTTTCCCACAAGGCCTTGCCTTGTCCAGCCCTGACATGAAACAGGAAGGGAGCAGTCTCAGATTCCATCTTCAGGTGGGGCCTGCCTACCAGCACCAGGTTCTCTGGTCCATGGGGACCATCCAGACTCCCCTGAGTCTGTCAGCCATATCTGTCTTCTTAACATTTCTAGGACCTGGCTTCTGTCTCGGTGACCTTTGCAGCTCCTGTGCCCTTTGTCCCTTGATCTCATTTCTTTTCCCTCCCATTCCCATCTCTGTAAGGAGCTGACTCACTTCCTCCTTAACTCTTCTGACTGCCAGGCCCTGTGGCAAACAGGGTGTACACAGGGAGAGAGCTCTCACCCAGGGCACTTCAGTGGGATTTGGAGGCTGTCCTTGGCTCTGGAGTAGGAAAGCGCTGTCTGTGAGATGGCAAGGAGGGGTGTCTCCAGGCCATAGGGATTCCCCCCAGCCCCCAGCCATTGTGCAGTCTGGGTAGGGCATCAGGGAGCACCTGCCCGTGTCCCACTGTGGGCTTGTCTGGGGAGGGACTGACAGTCCCAGGCCTGTGATGAAGGAACCCGTGCTTTCAGTGGAACTATGGGCTCCTGTAGGAAGCTAGATCTCAGCTCTGGGTGGCATGGGCCAGAGGCCAAGTGGTGACAGCACCGTCAGGCAGCCTGAAGACGTCATGACCCCCTATGACACCCAGTCATGACCTGACCCATCATACTGAAGGGGCAATACTTGGAGATTTCAATAGAACCTTCCAGATGTATGGTGAGGGACAAAGATTTGATGCTGTCTCCCGTGTGAGCTCTTGCTGCTGGGCTCTGCCTCCTGCCTCCCTCCTTAATGAATTGGTTTATTTGTGGAACTGACTGAGAAGCCCTGGCTGGACTGGCATCTTCCACCTCATGGGCGCCTGAGCTGTGCAGGCTGTCACAGTCCGTGTGACAATGTAGGCACTGGGGGGGGGGGGGTAGAAGCGTGCAGCTTGTGCTGAGCCTGGCATAGCCTTGTGTGCTTTGGAGAAGATGCCTGGGTTTCCCAAAGGACCAGGCACAGGGTGGGATCAGGTCCCTGCTCATTTGGATATACATCAAGATTAAAAAAAAAAAAAAAAAAAAAAGGACTGGCAAGATGGTTCAGTGGGTAGAACGGATAGAGGACTTGAGTTTGAGTTTGGAGCACTGCACTCACATAAAAATATAAAAAGCTAAGTGTATGGAATGCCTGTAATGCTAGCATTGGGAGGCGTAGATGGGAGATCTTGAAGGCTTGCCACCGGCCAGCCAGACTGACTGTCATTGAGCACCTGGTTCGGTGATAAACCCTGTCTTAGTGAAAAGAAGCCATGGAACTGGAGAGATGCTTAGCTCAGGAGTTAAGAGGTTATTGCTCTTGCAGAGGACCTGGGCTTGGCTTCTAGCACCTCATGCCAGCTCACAACCTTCTGGAATCCCAATTCCAGGAGACCCAATGCCCTCTGTGGTGTACATACATATATGCAGGCAAAACACTAATACACATAAAATTAAAACGAAATAAAGCTTAAAAAAAATAAAAAAAAAAAAGAAAGAAAATGTAGAAAGGTAGAGAAAGACATCAGCCTCTGGCCTACACACACACACACACACACACACACACACACACACACACACGAGTTGGGGGGAGGGATAGATATCAATAGAGGCAAGAAAGAAACTGGACCCACGGCCTTTGAGGCAGTGTATGTGTGTGTTGGGGAAGTATGGCTGAGGTCTGCCTCCCTGGAATCTAGTGACAGCAGACAGCCCTGTTCCCCATAGCACCGAGCTATGCCCGACAGTGCCACTGCTGTTCTGTGGCTTCAGAGTCTGGCCTCAGGACTTCTGGATGACAGGAGTTTCTTGTGTAGGTTGTGGGGACCGGGGAAAGTGAGGGGTACAGCTATGCCTTTTCCCTCGCTGGTGGAAGCCAATCACACTGCAGGCACACGGAGGCCCCCTGTGTTTGCTTGGGCACTGTGACTGGTTCTTGCTCCACTGGACTCTGGCTTTACCCTTAGTGTGAGGATGGCCTAGGTGCCGCCCATGTACCCTTGCAGAGTCTAGACAGGGCTATTCTTTTCCCCAGACTCCTCCAAAGTGGGTTTTTTTTTTTTTTTTTTTTTTTTTTTTTTGCTATTAGCCTCCAGTCCTTCCTTCCTTGGTCCTTCTTCCCTTCTCTGTCCATATGAAACTCCCCAGCAGAGGAGTGGGTCTCTGGGAAGGCAAAGCTGAATGTTTGCACTTTACCCAGCCTGTCTGTCTTCTTCAGCTGTTAGTGTTCAGGTGTCTCTTCTCTGCCATTGGAGAGGGATCTCGTTGGGGTGACGGACATCTGTAATCTATTGTATCTCCTGGGAGTTGGAGGCAAAATATCAAGAGTTCAAAATTAGCGTCAGCTACATAGCAAGTTTGAGATGAGGCCAGCCTAGGCTACATAAGACTCAACAAACAAACAAACAAACAAACAAGCAAACAAACAAAAACAACCAAAAGGGACTGGAGAGAAGAGATGTCTCAGTGGCTAAGAACACTTGTTCTTGCAGAGGATCAGGGTTTAGTTCCCAGTCCCTATACGATGGCTCATGACACCATAACTCCAGTTGCAGGGAATCTAACACCCTCTTCTGACCTCTGTGGGCACCAGGCATGCACATAGTCTACATACATACCTGCAGACAAAACCCTCTTACAAATAGACATATGAAAGTAAATAAATCTAAAAATGCTTGACTTATTAAAAAAGAGTAAAGATGGAGGAGGGTAACATAGTCTGTAAAAAGTGCCCTTCTGGTGGGCCCCACCTCGCTCAAGTCCTCAGTCTGCATCCCGTACTGTCCCTGCAGGAGCATGGCGTGGCGCACAGGGCAATGTCAGCTGGGAGCTGGCTTTGTCTGTAAGAACTGCACCCAGCTCATCTGGGACAAGGAGGAGGAAGGAAGACAGCGTGGAGAGAAGGGTCCAGAAATCAGGACTGTTGTGTGCTTGTGTGGGCATTTTCAATGTGTTGTACCATTTTAGGCAGTGTGTGGGCTCTAGCTGGATTGCCTGGTCCAAATCTGGCCTCTAGCTGAATGACTTTGGACAAATTCTTTCATTTCTTTGGGCTTTATTCCCCTCTACTATAAAATAAGAGTGATGATGGCACTTTGTTCCGCGTGTTCTGAGGACTGATGAAGACTGTTTTGAGTGGTGCCTCAAAACTCTCAAGGTAGTTTCCCTCATCCTCAGAGGGTGTAAAACCCTCAGTGGATATCCCAAACCCTGCACATACTGTTTCTTCTACATGCATATTTATAGTAAAGTTTAATTTATAAGTTAGGAAACAGTAAGAGATTAACAGTAATAGATAAAATAATCCTAACAGAATGTTGTAATAAAACTTATAAATTACCATGTGCAGTGATTTACACCTGTAATCCCGGCTTGTGGGAAGCAGAGGCAGGAGGAGTAGGAATTCAAGATCACTCTGGACTACATAGTGAGTTTGATGCTGTCCTGGGCTACATGAGACCCTATCCAAACACGTACACGCACATGCACACACGCACACACAAACAACAAGCACATGAAAAACCCGATGAATTATTTGTTGCTATGAACTTGCTATTAGATGTTTGGACTGCAGCTGACCATGGCTGACTCTAGCAGGTGGCAGGCACCAGGACTGAGGACTGCTGTGCAGGCTCAGAAGCGAGCATCACTGTCATTAATCCAGCTCTGAACCCCAGGAAGTGCTGGGCGTCTGGCATGGAGACCCTCTGCCCAGGGAGTGCTGCGGGCTCCATTCCTGCTCATGACTCAGCTGAGCGGCCTTTGCTCATGTCCTCGGGCTAGTGCTTTTGCCCAAAGAGTCTTTCCAGTGGAAATAGGGAAGCAGCCCCAGCTTCCTCGGGGCCACTCTGTAACCTCCTGCTATTTGTTTTCCGGTAGGCAAACCTCCTCTGCTCTGTCATTGTCTGTCTTCATGCCTGTCTTGCTCCCAACAGCCCACCTCCAGCAGCGCTTAGCAAGCACAGGCAGAGAACTAGAGGCAGCCCCAGCCTGCTATTTCCTGGCTTCATCCTCAGCACACACAGGAGTTTGCCCAGACTCTCTTGTGTGGATTTTCTAACTAATGTAGCAAGACCCTCAGTCCCTGTGGTAGAATGTTTTGGCAGTCAGATCCACTCTGTTGCCTTGTTCTTCCATGCACCCAGGCCTGGTAGAGCTTGTCTGAGCCGCTCTAGCAGGTGCCCAGAGTCCACTCCTCATTTGCTTCATTTGGCTGGCTAGAAGTTGATGTCCAATTATGGCCTTCACGGCCCCATGACCGAAGACCCGACCTGGGCCAAGGTGACTTTATTGCTTTCATTTGCCCTTGAACACTGCAGGTTTCATTTAGGACTCTTCTGGGGGACTACCCAGCATTGTGAGTCCGGCAGCCAGTGCTGTGGTGGGGAACCCTCAGGCCATTACATTCCAGACGTCTTACCCGTGCCTGGCCCAGAGACTGGAAACAAGGACGGATTGTGCTGGACTGAGGGGCTTTCTCCCAAGCCAGGCCGCCTTGGGGTGGAGGCAGGCTTCCATTCAGGCTGTCTTTTCAGCCCTGTGGCATCTGGCTTCTGCTCATTGGCTGGAGGCTAATTGTGATTGCTCCCTCTCCCCCATTTCTTTTTGAGGCCCAGGGAACAAGATGTGGCACTTGGGACAAAGGTGGAAGCAGACTGTGGGCAGGGGTGGAAGAGAACAGTCAGGGACAGCCTCTGAGGAGGCTGGCACCAGGCTGACCTGAAGCACCCAGGAGGGGGATCTCCTGGACCAGAGCTGTCCGACAGAAAACACTTTGAAAACAGAAATGTTCTGTGTTCTGTGGCCACTGGACACTTGGAATGTGCAAAAGAGAAACAGAATTTTATATTTTATTTGATTTTAATTTAAGGAGAAATAGTCCTGATGTTTTGATTTAACTTAGATTTAATGGCCACCCGGTGGCCAGTGGCTACTGTATTGAACAGTGAAGCTCCACCAGGCCCCCAGAAGTGTGGAGTGGGGGCGGGGAGACAGGTCTTGCAGTCTTATCTCCTTCTGCAGAGTGTCCTCCTCCCCCTCCTCCCTTCCCCCTCCTCCAGGCTGGGCCTGGTGGCATTTCCCCTTCCTTTCTGGAAGGAAGGTTGGTTCTCTCTGGCAATTTCTCCACTTCACCTACTCTGGAATCCTGATGCCCTAGGGACAGCAGGTCCCTGGCAATGTGCCACCACAACTGGGGCAGTGCTTCCCCACCTTGCCAAGCATGACTTCTGCCCGGCTTGGTAACAACACAGGTGCTCACACGCCTCGTGGGTTTGGCGGGCTGTGCACGTGGGGGCGGGGGTGGAGACCAGGTGGGCAAAGCAGAAGCCTTCTCTTCCTGCTCCCGTGGGGACTGGGATGGGCTTTGTTGTTACTTCAAAGGGTTCTAGAAACAGGCCCAGTAAAGGCCTCCAGAAGTGAACATAAAGATCTTCAAACATTGGCTCTGTGTCGTCATCCCCCCTCCCCCACCCCACCCCAACTTGGGGAACCTGAGGGTGTCTGGATGGGCCTCTGACTTTGAGAAGGATTCATACGGTTCAGCATTCATACCCTGGAAGACCTCCTTGGGACTTTACTAATCAGTGAGGCCAACCCTTATGCTGGTTTTCCTTGCTTCTTCTGTGGAAACAGCAAGTGGTCATTTGTATGTAAAGAGCACAATACTTCATTATGCTCCTTCTCGAATGTTCTCCAGACAGGATGGGATGTGAGTATAGTTGAATGTGGTGTAGTTAGGTAGACCCAGAGACCCAAGTCTCCCTGAGATTGAGGCAGAGCATGGAAGGCTTGGGGAGACTGTCATCAAGACTGGTCCTGGGCTTTGGGCCTTATGGAAGATTGGGAAAGCAGAGGCAGTCTGGAAATCCCCCAGGAGCTGAGGAAATCCCCAGCAGCTGAGAGTCCCTAGAGAGAAGCAGGACCCTGGAGCACCAATCAGGTGGACTCTTCCTTGGATCTGACTTCTTAATTTTGGGAGCAGACACCAGTTCTTGGCAGAGCAGGCAAAATAGTGTGGCGGTACAGGGCTCTGAGCAAACCTTTGGATGTGTTAAGCTAGAGTCTGGTGGGATGGAGGGTGTGGGGAGTGGCTGATCCCTGACTCCAGGACAGTGGTCTCCTCTCCTTGCCCACTGACTCTACTGACTGCTGGTCTCATCCCTCTCTCCACTGTAAAATTCAGGGCGTCCCTTGAATCTTCCAACTGTAAACTCAGGTATCCATTCATTCATTTTATTCCATCAGTACACGCTTACTAAATGTCTTCTATGTGTTGGAACTATTTCAGGTACTGAGGATAAGCCAGTAGTGAAAAAGAACGTAGGCGCCAGCTCATTTTGCACCTTCTTTGCCCTCTCTCTCCTGGGTAAAGCGAGAGGCCATCTTGTGGCTGCAGCCCCCCTGAAGCCTCTGCTCCCCGGGATGCTTGCTGGGGGCGGGGCCCAGCAGAGGCGAAGTCCTGCCGCCTCCTGGGTGCCCGCAGATCCATGAGAAGGGGAAGGCTGCCCTCTGCCGGGCTCCGGTGGAGCTGCAAGGCGGAGCGACCGTGGAGCTCCAAGCGCATGTGCTAAGCCTGGCTCCACCTTTGCGCTGGCGGCTGGGCGGAACAGGAAGTGCGGAGATATTTCAAGGCTGAGACGTAATTGACCGCCACCGAGAGCTCTCAGTGTCTGCACCTTGAGCCAGTCTGGGTTTCCTTTTACCTGCCCCCACCCTCTATGAAGTCATCTTTAGTCTCCTTTAAGGAGTTTAGCCTCTTCCCTTTCAGAATCCACCAATCACTTTAGTGTATTAAATACGGAGACACCCCTGCTTTGGCGTTTTCTGTAAATACTGTCTTTAAAGCTAGGAACCTCGGAAGTCCTATGATGGGGGGCACCTGTCCCCACTGGTGGCTGGTACCCTCCTACCTAGGAAGCATAAGTTCTGCGGTCTTTCCCTAGTCCTTAGGGCTGAGTGCTTGCAACAGGGCTCCTCATAACTTCTCCATATAACTCGTTCCATTTGCTTTATGTTATTACATACTGCATATTAGTAATACAAGCATTATGTAATTGGTACACATTTATAGAAACAGTGTTTATAGATTCTTTTTGTTTTGTTTGTTTCCAGACAGGGTTTCTCTGTGTAGCCCTGGCTGTCCTGGATCTCATTCTGTAGACCAGGCTGGCCTTGAACTCAGAGATCCACCTACCTCTGCCTCCCGAGTGCTGGGATTAAAGGCATGAGTCACCACTGCCCAGCTAGATTCTTTTAAAAAATGTTTTATTTTATGTGCATTGGTGTTTTTCCTGCATGCATGTCTGTGTGAGGGCATCAGTTCCCCTGGAACTGGAATTACAGACTATTGTGAGCTGCCATGTGGTTGCTGGGAATTGAACTTGGGTCCTCTGGAGAAGCAGTCGGCACTCCTAACTGTTGAGCCATATCTCCATCACTATAGATTCTTTCATGTTTGTTTGTTTGGGGTGTGTGTGTGTGTGTGTGTAAGTAAGCATGAACGAGCTACAGCATGCATACATGGATGAGTTTAGAGAACTTCTGGACTCACTTCTTTCCATCATCATGTGGATTCCAGGATCAAACTCAAGTTGTCCAACTTGATGGCAACTGCCTTTACCCACTGAGCCATCTCAGTCTGATAGACTGCCTAAAAATGTTTATGTGTTTATTTATATATTTAAAGGCAAGGTCTCTCTGTGTATCTCTGACTGTCCTGGGACTTACTATGTAAACCAGACTGGCCTGGAACTCACAGAAATCTGCCTGCCTCTGCCTCCTGAATGCTGGGATTAAAGTTGTGGGCTATCATGCCCAATTTGACATGTATACTTATATATTCACATTATATATGTATATGTTTATATATTATATAAATTATACTAATATATTTATATATTAAATATATATATATGTATATATATTTATAGGAGTTTTAATTTAAAAGAGGAACTAGGGACAAATGAGGATGAGGACATGCTTTTTTAAAGGTTTTGAAGAGACCCTCAGGGGGCTGAAGAGTTAGCCCAGAGGTTAAGAGCACTGACTGCTCTTCCAGAGGACCTGGGTTCAATTCCCAGCACCCACATGACAGTTACAACTATCTGTAACTCCTATTCTAGGGGATCTGGCACCCTCATATAGATACATGTGCACATAAAATAAATAAATCTCTAAAGAGAACCTCAGTTTTAGTGTTTTCCACACCTCATCTTTTCTGATAAACCAACCATCTATGATATTAGCACTTGTGCAGCTGAGTGAGGTCACTGTGAGCTGGAGGCCAGCCAGGAGTACTTATCATAGTGAAATCCTGTTTCCAAAAACAAATAAATAAATAACAAAACCCCTGGGCCAGGAAGTGATAGTGCACGACTTTAATCCCAACATTTGGGGGGCGGAGACAGGTGGATCTCGATTCAAGACCAGCTTGGTCTACAGAGTAAGTTCCAGGACAATCAAGGCTACACAGAGAAACCCTGTCTGTAAAAAAATAAAAACCAAACAAACAAAAAAACCCTTTTATGGCCTTGCTCTGAGCTGTCTGTGCCGTCTACCCCCCAGAGACATTTTCAGCCTTTTGAGTCTCCCCAGAACTCGGCTGGCACCCCTTGCTGGAGGAGCACGGGCTGACTTCAGTTGTAACTATTGGAGTGCATTTATTCTTTCCTCTGCTGGCCATTTTCTTAGAACCTAAGTCCCTGTTGTGTGCCACTCACCCGTTCTTGTACAGGCCTCATCTCTGAGCAGAGTCCATTGGTGGATGAGTGACGCCCCTCTTCAGCCTGCTCAAAGGGTGGTTTGCTCTCCAGAGATGGAAAAGAACCAGACCTTGTGTTTCCCTATCGCATTCATGGTGAGGGGGTGCGCTGCATTGCTAGTGGATGGCCAGCTTCCTCAGCCTCTCCCAGCCTCCCTACAGGCTCACCGCGGCTCTGCTTAGCCACCTACGGGCCCGATGACCTCTCACCTCATCATTCTACCAGCATGGCGGGCAGAGTTTGGGCCCCATGTGGATATTCTCTTTACTCAACCTCATTCCATCCAGCGTATTATTGCACCTTCTAGATGAGTTGGGTAAAATCCAGTGGCTTGTTGAATACCTACTGTGTGCTTGGTATTGGAGAGTAGGATGGTGTTGAGTAAATCTTCCAGGAAAATACACAATTAAATATGCCTCAGCACCAACAGCCAGAAGAGCGACTCATTCAAGTTTGTCATCTCTCCCCGTTCTCCCCCACTGCAGAGGCGGGGACCTGTACTGGGTCTTGAACACAGGGTTTCAAGCATACTAGGCAAGCACTCTACCACTGAATGACAGCTCTTCAAATTCATTTTGATGAGTAAAACCGAGTTATTAGATGGACACTGAACAGTTGTATTTTCCTGAAGTCACCAATCTGTCCCAGCACCAAGGTCCTATTTTATCTGGCTCTAGCCTGCCATAGAATTGTTATAAACCTGGGTTCCGAGTGCCACCCATTGTTTAGCCAGGGCCAGACAACCAAAAAGCATAGACCAGAGCAGAGTCTGGGAAAGCTGTGTGCATGTGTACAACAGGTCTTTCTTTGGACTGCCAGCTCCCGAAGAATGACATGGAGACTTATTACTAATTATGAAAGCTTGCTTGGCCTTAGCTTAGGCTTGTTTCTAACTAGCTCTTATAACTCTAACCTATTTATATTAATGTACATTCTGCCACGTAGCTCATTACCTCTCCTCAGTACCATATGTCTGACTTCCTCCCTAGCTGGCTGGCAAATCCCCACCTCCGTTTCTTCCCAGAGTTCCAGAGTTCCTCTCTGTCCAGAAATCCCACCAATCTTCTCCTGCCTATTTATTGACTGTTCAGGTTTTTATTAAACCAGTCAGAAGGCACCTGAGGCAGGTAAGGAAGGACAGAGACACATCTCCAAGACACAGTGTGATCAGATATCCTGAAACACCTGTGTATTCCATGCTTGCCCTTACCAGAGTTTCTGCCGATCTCCACAAACACCATCCAGCTGTGGGAAAGATAGCTGTTGTAGCCTGGATGTGGAACAGCTAGACAGCAGCTTGCTAGCTAAAATGCGGAGGGCCAGTCTCTACAGATGGCATATAAAGGGGGCAGAAAGTGGTCCTTATGGGAGAGCAGGCTTAAACATCTGACATCGTTGGTAACCACTCAGAAATTAGATTAGTCTCAGTAGTCATGGCATACACACAATAAACTTCAATGAGTTCAACTATATGTTTGTGCAAGAAATCATATTGGCCTAAAATTATAAAAGTAGTATTTTGGATATTTTTATTATGTGTTGTACACCCTGTGCATTGTACTTCCATGGTGATATATTGTATAGAATGGTACAGTGGCTCCCCCATCATTCACAGGGGATGTGTTTCAAGATCCATAGGAAATGCCTGAAAGCTTGGCTAATACCAAATCCTATAAATAACTTTTTTTCTTGTATGCATACCTATGGTAAAGTTTAATTTATAAATTAAGCACAGTAAGAGATTAATAGTAAGTAATAAAATGGCAGCAATAATAACAATATGATGTGATTAAAGGTTACATGAATGTCAATTCTCTCTCCAAAAGTCTTACTGTGTTCTCACCTACAGGAAGCCCTTTACAGCTTCTGTTCGCTTGTCTGAGTTGCTGGCTCCACTATTCCCCACTTTAGTATTTTTTTATTTAACAGTTCTGGTGACTGAACACAGGGCTTTAAGCATGCCAAGCAAGTACTCTACTACTGAGCTGCCTTCCCATCTCTGAGGTCATTATTAAGTAGAATTGTTGTTATTGTTAGAATTATTGAACACAGCCCCAGGATCTTGTGACAGTCCGCTTCAGAGCCAGGATGGCTACTCAGTGACTCTTGGACAGACAGCATTTGTGGCATGGATTCATGTCTTGGTTAGGACAGAGTGGGATGATGGGAAATTTCATTGTGCTACTAGGAACTGATTGTAATAAAAACATAAAAACTTGCTGGATGGCAGTGGCACACACCTTTAATCCCAGTACTCGAGAGGCAGATCTTTGTGAGTTCGAGGCCAGCCTGGTCTACAGAGCGAGATCCAGGACAGGCACCAAATCTACATGGAGAAACCTTGTCTCAAAACACCAAAGACCAAAAACCAAAAAACCAAAACCAAACAAACAAAAAAACTTATGAAAACTGTTTATTTCTGGAATCGTCTAATATTTTCAAACCGTGGTTAATCTCAGGCAACTGAAAGTCTGGACCATGAAACTTCACAGAAAGGGATTACTACAAAACCACGTGTACTATACTTGCTGAACAATTTTAGGGATCTTAGATTTATTTCTTTCTGTGTGTGGGGGGGGAGGGGTTGCATACATCTATGTCTTTGCACCACATACATGCCTGGTGCCTGGGGAGGCCAGAAGAGGACATAGGATCTTCTGAGACTGGAGTTACAGATGGTTGTAAGCCACCTGTGGGTGCTTGATTTGTTGTTGTTGTTGTTGTTGTTGTTGTTGTTGTTGTTGTTTGTCTTCAAGACAATGTTTCTCCGTGTAACAGTTCTGGCTATTCTGGAACTTGCTTTGTAGACAGATTCTGTGTTTTAATGTGATGGGTATTTTGCTACATGTCATGGAAGCCAGAAGAGGGTGTTGGATCCCCTGGAACTAGAGCTGCAGATAGTTGTGAGCCACCATGTGGGTGCTGGGAATCGAACTCAGGTCCTCTGAAGAGGACTCTTAACTCCAGAGCTGCCCTCCAGCTGCTGTGGCTGAGTCTTTCCATGAGTGCTGAGGATCCAGCTTAGGTCTTCACACTAATGCAACAAGCCCCTTCCTGACTAAGCTGTTTCTCCTTCTTCACTTAAAAATTTGTTTTATGGGCTGGAGAGATGGCTCAGCAGTTAAGAACACTGGCTGTATTCCAGAGGACCCAGGTTCAATTCCCAACTACCATATGGTGGCTCACCACCATCTGTAATGAGATCTGGCATACATGCAGACAGAACACTGTATACATAATACATACATACATACATAAAATTTGTTCTAGCCAGGCGGTAGTGGCGCACACCTTTAACCCAGCACTCAGGAGGCAGAGCCTGGCGAATCTCTGTGAATTTGAGGCCAGCCTGGTCTACAGAGGGAGATCCAGAACAGGCACCAAAACTACACCGAGAAACCCTGTCTTGAAAAACAACAACAAAATTTTGTTTTATATTGATTACTATGTATGTATGCATTTTAGAAAGAGTCTCACTGTGTAGCTCCTGAAACTCACTACGTATACTACTTAAGTGGCCTTTGAATTCACAGAGATCCATCTTCTTCTGCCTCTAGAGTGCTGAAATTAAAGGCATACACCACCACACCTAGATTATTAATTATTCTTTTATGTGTATACATTTTTTGTGTACATGTATGTATGTGTATCATACATACATGCTTGATTCTCTTGGAGGTTGGAAGAGAGTGTTAGATCCTCTGCAACTGGAATTGCAAATGGTTATGAGCCATCATCATGTGGGAACTGAACCTGAGGTCCTTTGCAAGAGAGAGTTAACCCCTGAACCCCCTCTCTAGCTCTCCCCACCCCCTTTAAGATAACAGTATTTACTTCTTTTTTTTTTTTCCCTTTATCATTTTCCTTTGGTTTATATATGGAGGCCAGAGGTGGACACTGGGTGTCTTCTTCAATCTTTTTGTTTTGTTTTTGTTTTTTTGAGACAAGGTGTCTCTATTATGTAGTCCTGGCTGTCTTGGAAATCACTACGTAGACCAGGCTGGTCTTGAACTCACAGAGACTTACTTACCTATCTCTTCTTCCTGTGTGCTGGGATTAAAGGCATGCCCCACCACAGCTGGCTTCCTTTAATCATTTTTAATAGAAAATTATGTATTTAATTTGCGTGTGTGATACCTGCACATATACATGGACAGAGGCCCTAGAATTATAGGCCTAAAACCCAGGCATGTATGAGCATACATATACACACATAAGTGTTCATGCCTGCATGTGCATATGTGTGCATATGTTCCCTCATGTGTGCACATGTATGTGTGGGTGTGTCAGTGTATATGTCACATGTGTGAGAGTACCTGTGGAGGCCAGAAGAGGGTGTTGGATCCCCTGGAGCTGGAGTTACAGATGGCTGTGATGACTTGGGTTCTGGGAACCAAACTCTGGTCAGGTCCTCTGGAAGAGCAGGCCATGTTCTTCACTTCAGAGCTGCTTCTCCAGTCCCTGTTGTTGGGTTTTAGTGTGGGTTCTGGGGTTTGAACCCATGTCCTCATGCTCACACAGAAAGTGTTTTGACTCATTGAGACGTCTCAGTTCTGATGTACATTTTGTTTACAGGTGCCCTCCCCCAAGTGCTGGGCATGGAACCCAGGAACTCAAACATGCCGAATAAGTATTCTATTACTGAGCCCCAGCCCCAGAACTGGACAGTGCTTTTAGAACTTTGTATGCACTAAATCTTTTATCCTATGCTAACTCTAAGCCAAAGATACTGTTATTTCCCCTATTTTACAGGCGAAGAAAATTGAACTGTATAGTTACTATGTGAAAGAATCAAGACTGAGCTAGGAAGTCTGGCTTTGACCATGGTGTACTGTGAATAATTCCTTTCAAGCAGCAGTTCTCGGGCTTGAAAGGCTTGAACTCAGTGCATCAGTTACTAGAGGCTGGAGCCACAAATACTAGGCCCCACATATCGCTCTGGATTCAGGGGGCTGCCTCAGGTCTTGGCCTTGGCTTAAGCCAGAATCATCAGGAGCCTACCTTGAGGCACACACCTGTAATCCCAGTTTTGAGAGGCCTAAGACAGGAGGGTCTTAAGTTCAAAGACAGTCTGGGCTACTGAGCCAGGTTCTCTCAAAATCAGAACACTGGGCGTGGTGGCTCATGCCTGTAATTTCAGCTCTTGGGAGGCGGAGGCAAAATGATTAACTGTGGTGATATATTGTGTACCCCAATAAAGCTTGCCTGGGGATCAAAGGACAAAGGCAGCCACTAATTAAACATACAGGTCAGGCAGTAGTAACACACGGCTTTAATCCTCACTTTTGGGAGGCAGAGATCCATCTAGATCTCTGTGAGTTCAAAGCCACACTGGAAACAGAGCCGGGCGTGGTGGCACACACCTTTAATCCCAACACTAGGAAGGAAGGTGGCAGGGCACGGAAAGGTATGTAAGGCGTGAGTAAACAGGAAGTCTCTCTCTTTTGGCAGAGAATTTCATAGAGGTAAGAACTAGTGGCTTGCTCTCTGCCTCTCTGATCTTTTTTAGCTTTTACCCCAATATCTGGCTCTGGGTTTTTTTATTTATTTATTTATTTATTTTTTTAATTTCATGTGCATTCATGTTTTGTGTGCATGTGTGTCTGTGTAAAGGTGTTGAATCCTCTGAAACTGGAGTTACAGGCTGCCACGTGGGTGCTGGGAATTGAACCTGGGTCCTCTGGAAGAGCAGCCAGTGCTCTTAACCACTGAGCCATCTCTCCAGCCCTTTGGGTTTTTTATAATGAAGACCATTTATCAATTTGTGTCAAATCTGGCACCCAATGTAGGGCGCCAAAATATAGTTGGAAGTTTCCCTGTGTCCCACCCAGTCCCACAGCCACTCAGACCCAAGTAAACACACAGAGGCTTATATTAATTATGAACTGGATGGCCTGTGGCTCAAGCTTCTTGCTTGCTAGTTCTTATGACTTAACCCATTTCTATTAATCTATAAGTTGCCATGTGGCCATGGCATTACTGATCTGCTGGCAGCCTGCTGCTCCTTGGGTGGTAGCTGGCATCTCCCCTTACTCTCCTTTCTCCTTTCATTATCTCCCTTGGATTTTCCTGCCTGGATCCATCCTGCCCTGCCATAGGCCAATGCAGCTTTATTTATTAACCAATCAGAGCAACACTTACTCACAGCATACAGAAAGACATCCCACAGCAATTAACTGAGAATTTGAAGTGACCTGGGCTACACATAATGAGTTCCAAGTCAGCCCAGGCTGTAAAGTGAGACCTTCTCACAAAAAGCTAAAACCAGCACTGGAGAGAGGGCTTAATGGTTAAGAGCCTTTGTTTTTCTTACACAGGGCCTGGGTTTGGTTCCTAGCACCCACATGGTGGCTCACAACCATCTGCAACTCCAGTTCTGGGAGATCTGATGTCTGCTTCTCACTTCCTTGGGTACCACACACTCATGTGGTGCACAGACAGAAATGCAGACAGAACATCCATACACATTAGAAGCAAAACAAAACAAAAGAACACCCAAAGAATCCCCTGGAATGTCTTAAAATTCCAGTGCCCAGGTCTCCTTCCCAGACCAGTTAAATCAGAAACTGAGAGGGAAACGGGGAGATCTAGGTATCATATCCTAAAGCCTTTCAGGGGCTTCAGTGAGCACCACTGTGGAGATGCAGGACCTTGGATACTGCACTGCCTCAGGAGGACCTGAGGACCTCCCTAGGAAGATGCCGTACTTCCCTGGCAAGCAGAGGCTCAAGCTTGTTCCTGATATCCTGTGTATGTATGCGCGTGTGTGTGGCATGGTAAGACTAGGTGACTTGCACAGTGTCATGTAGAAAGGAGAGCTGGGTTTGGTCCTTTGGGGCAGTGCTTATCAGTTTGTTCCTGGAGAATGTCCTAGATGCAGGACCACTGCTGCTTAGAACTAGCCGTGGGTGACAAGCTTGGGTTTTTCCAAGCCCTCCCTCCCTGGAGAAGAAGAAGGAAGCAACGACTATTTCCTTTTCTCTATAGACGCTTGGCAGGTCCTGTCTTTTTGCTTACTGACTTCTTTCTCCCAGCACCCATCTCAGCCTCTCTATAGTTCTGATGGGTGTTTGGTAGTGTTACTTAGAACCAGGCCAGCATTTCTCACAAGGAACACAAGCTCTTCATTGACAACCATTGTTCATTGGCCAGACACCCCCAGTTTCCTCTGTTTACAGGGCTAAGACCCGCCCCTCCCTCCCCACCCACCTATCCCACTTTTCTCTGCCTGTGCAGCAGCTGGCTGGTGTGTGGGAGAGGGAAATGTAGACAGAGGGAGAGCAATTGATTCCCTGCATGTCTCTGTGCTTCTTTTATGAAGCAGTAGCAGAAGGCCTCAGCCTGATCTTGTGAGTCTCTGCTCTTTCTGGACCTTCAGGCCTGCTGCCCGACTGCTGCCCGGGCCTAGTATGCCCCGGCCTTGTATGTCATAGTGGTTGTAGTATTAGTGTCTTCATACAGTAATTAGATGGCAGAGTTAGGCGTACGATTGACGTGTTCTCAAGTACACTGTGCTGTGACTGAGTTTATGCGTGCTGGTGTGTGTGTGTGTGTGTGTGTGTGTGTGTGTGTGTGTGTGTGTGTGTGAGCATGCATGTGCTAGTCTCAATCTTGGCCCAAGGGGCCGGGGGCTGCAGGTCTCAAATTCCTCTGCTATTTTTAGGGGCCATATCAGTTCAGCTGTCCAGGAGCCTGAGTGTGTGTCAGAAGGAAAGTGCCACCCTTCCTATCTCCTCTCTCTAACCCCAGGACACTGTCCCAACCCATGCCCTTATTTGAATAGCCTCCTTTCCCCTCCACCCAGACCCCATTGCTCTCTGGCCGTGGGCATACCTGGTACCCGCAGTCCTCCAGCCTCTGCTGTCTCCACAGCTCTGGCAGGGTTGGGCAGCTGCAGCGGGAGGGGCCTGGGAGAGGGAGGGGACCAGGGGCGGGGCTGCAGCCTGTGCTATTTTGAGCTGCTACCGGGAGCAGCAGAGAGGAGACTCCTTGCTCTGGGCTGCTCCAGGCCAGGCCATGCGGGTGAGTGTCCTTCTGACCCCCAACCCCGGAAATGCCCCAGGCTCCCCATGATGGTTCCTCATTTAAGAAAGGAAGGTGTCCTGTTATTTTCTCAGCTGTGGCAGGAGCTGTGGAAAGGAAGGGGTGCTGCTGCCTTGGGGCTCCTCTCACAGTTACTTGGTTGAAAGGGCAGTGCACAGCTCCAGCTACCTCAGGACCTCTAAGAGACAAGGCACATATTAGGCCTGACTCATGATGTGGGGAGCATTGATGGGAGTCATCTTCTAAACCTCAGTTTCCTGGGGCTGCCTCCGCCACACCACAGGCTGAGGCACGCCTTTCCCACAGTAAGATTGCTATGGAGGCTTTTATTTCTTCCAAAGCCCAGGAATCGAAGCATCTCTTTGGAGATGTTGGTCCTGCTTTGGGCTGGTATTGTGGCCCCTTCTCTAGACAGGACTAGACAGGAAAAAAAGGGCTTAACAGGGGATGGTCCTCGAAGTTGGCTGGAATCTTCTTATTGTCTTCAGGAAGAACCCAGCATGGCCTCTTCTATTCCTGTGCCCAGGGTACTTAGAAGGGACACATGTAGCATCTCAGGATGCCCTGTCTGTGAGCCTCTTTTTATTTTAATTTAAAGAAAACTTTTTATCTTTGTGTGTGTGTGAGTGTGTGTGTGTGTGTGTGTGCGCGCGCGCGCGCGCATGAGTACACATGTACATGCCTTGGCATGTGTGTGGAGGTCAGAGGACAACTTGTGTGAGTTAGTTTTGTTCCTCCACCATATGAATTCTGGGGACCAAACACAGGTCCTCAGGCCTGGTTGGCAATAAGCGTCTCTACCTACTAAGCCATTCTCCCAGCCCATGGCTCTCTTTTAGCAGAGATTATTCCAGAGAAGTAAGCTCCTTAAAAAAGCAAGTGAGGAGATACATAGCTGCCTCCCAGGCCATCCTGTCCTCCCTCTACTTCCCCAGCCACTAAGGGTAAGGTTTTCAATTGAGTCAGCAGTTGGCAGAGTGTGGGCTGGCCTGGTGTGGAGGTGTATCCGAAGCCTGAGATATGCCTATAGCATTTGTATCTCTCTCTGTGCCCAAGGAATTGCCCTGTCCCAGCTGCCAAACTGGCACCGTTGTGGAAGTGTGTGGGGGCAGAGCAGGGTGGCACCAGAGAGAGCTCTTTGCTCTGTAAGGAGGCTGCACCCTGCTCTGGTCTACTCCCCACCCCATCCTGCATACCCAGGACACCAGTACCTTGACTGTCACAGATTCAGGGCCATAGGAAATGATTCTAGCAGATGGCAAAGTGCCCTGCAGAGGAGGCTTGAGTGTCCTCAGGGAGGGGAGGCCTCCAGCAGGCCTGTCTGCCTGTCGGAGGAAACCCTGGTCCTTCTGCAACCGCAGTGGCAGCAGGAAGCCATCCCCTGCACCTGCTTCCTCCGGGCTGGTGGGCAGTGGCCCAGGGTTCTCTGCTGCTTTCTGTTCCGCCCTGCAGTGGGGGAGGGCTCTGGCTGGAGGTTGGCCCTGAGGGCCTGCTCCTCTTCCTCTGGCTGGCAGCGTGGCCTTCAGGCCCTTCCCTGAACTCCTGTCCTTTAAAGCAGCTCTTTGAAGAGTGCATTCAGGTCAGGAGTGGAGAGCCAGGACTTCCAGGCTTTCTACCCAAGCTTTCTACCCAAGCTGTTGCTGCTGATGTGGACGGCCTGTAGTGTAGGTCGACAGGAGGTATTGGGGAGGGCCTTCCCTTAAAGTAAGCCTAAAGGCTTGATAGAAGACAGATTGGAGTGTGAGTCCTCAGTCTGCCACTTGCTGTCATGAGGCTGTGGGAAAGTCACACAATCTTCTAGGGCTCCTTTGGCTCATTTGTAAAAGCAAAACTCATGCTGGTGTCTACTTCAAAGGGATGTAGTGAGCATCAAATGGGACAGTGCTTGTTAGGGCTGAGCACAGTGCCCAGCACCAAGAAGATGCTCAATACAGATGTGCTGTCGGGGCTGGGTGTGTTGCTCCGTAGCAGACTACTTGCTGAGTATGTGTGAAGCCTGGGGTTGATTCCCCAGCACTGCAAAGAAGTTACTGCTGCTGCTATTATTACTTCTTCCCTTCTCGTTCTTTTCAAAAACCCTTGTTCCTTAGACAGGTGGCTGTTAGCTTGAGATTGTCAAGGACAGAGCCTCCTAGGAGCTGCCTTTTGTGCCTCAGAATGGGGATGAAGAAAGAAGAGGAGGTTCTGGGCTTCCTTGTCCTCAGAATGAGAAGGCAGAGCATTGCCAACATTGTCACAGGTGGCAGGCTGGGTACTTACTAGCTATTGATGACGTTCTGGATCCTTCTAGACACAGTCTCTCCCTTGAAGTTACTGCTCTTGGGCTTCGATGGCTGGCTCAGACACATAGGCCTTAACATATCCATGCGGCTAGACATTCCTGGCCCGAGGGACTGCCCAGTGGATAGGATTATTCTTGAAGTCTTTGAGCTCCCTTTTCTTTTTTCTTTTCTTTCTTTCTTTTCTCTTCTTTTTCTTCTTTTTTCCTTCCTTCCTTTCTTTCCTTCTTTTTTTTTAAGATTTATTTATTTTTATGTGTGTGCATTTATATTATTTCTATTTTGCCGACATGTATGTCTGTGTGAGGGTGCCAGATCCTCTGGAACTGGAGTTACAGACAGTTGTGAGCTGCCATGTGGGAGCTGGGAATTGAACTCAGATCTTCTGGAAGAGCAGCCAGTGCTCTTAACCGCTGAGCCATCTCTCTGGCCCCATGGCCCCTTTTCTTAGCCTAGTGGACTGTGGTGGCTAAAGGAGGGTGGTGGCTGCTGGCACCGGGGACAGTACAAACGAGCCTCGTCTCCCTGAGGGACAGGCGCCTTTGGGTCTGGGGAGACAGTCCCTCAGCAGATTTCTCCTCCGTGAAAACAAATGCTTCTAGCCATTAGCTCCTTTTCTTTTTCTTTTTTATTGACTATTTAGCCATCTTTACAATAAAAACAAGCAGTAAGTAACAAATGCACACAAAAGAAATAGCAAGTGTGTCTATTGTGTCTAGTTCACACCATTTACAAAATTATTATGATCACCATTTGCACGCTATTTATGTTCTAGTTCTTGTTGATTGATGTCATTTTGTGTGGAGTTTTCCATATGGTTTCATTGTCCACATCTTTGTCAGTTTAAATAGCAGCACAGCCGTGTGTTGGGCTGCAGCCATTGTTTACCTAACCGTCTCTGGTTCTAGTCCTTTGGATTGCTTGCAGTTCCGAGTTGCCACGTAGAGTGCATCTATGAAAAAACGCTGGCGTGAGCTTGTGGGTTTTCTTTTCCTCTTTGTGTCTTGAAGTCAGCTCATTGGGCATACATCCCTGTGGATGAGCTGCCTAGCCCAGAGGATGATGCATTTCCAGCAAGCCCTTGCCTTCCTTGTCTGGCTCCCACGGCATGGAGTTTGCTGTCTTTCACTGTTGCTGTTTGGAGACTACACCTCTCTTGTCTGTGTCATATCTCTGAGAATCAGGAGGGGCAAGCCTAATTCTCTGTAGTGTATATGTGGGAGAGAGGTCAGATGGGAGCGAGCTTTGGGCCAAGAACTCTGTCTCTCTCCCCCCCCCCTTTCCAGTATTGTCATGTGACAAACACTTGTAAGCGCCTAATGGTGTGATGGGTAAGAGAGTCCTGGCTAGGGGAATCCCAAGTCCGCTCCTGGCTGTGAATGCCAGCCCTGACACTTACTAGCTGGGAACCTCTCAGCAACTCTCCCCCTTTCCTTCTCTGTAAAGTGGGTTGCTACGAGGAGAGGGAGGTCTGCAGTGCCTGATCCTGGGCCTGACTCAGGAGAATGCTCAGAAGTGGTGGTTCCCTTCCCTTCCAAGGGAAGAGGTCAGAAATGACACACACACAGAGGTGCCAAGGCCTCAGAAGGTGATGGAGACATGCTGGAGTCTCCCTTTTACAAGTTCAGAAACTCAGTTGGCAGGATCCATGTGACTGAAGGAGAGAATTGACTCTGCCAGTGGACCTGTGATCACACACACACACACACACACACACACACACACACATACACACACACACACACACACACACACACACATACACACACACACACACACACATACACACACACACACATGTACACATATAGAAATTAAGGTAATAAAATTAAAAGAATTAGGTGAGGACATGATTGAGAAAGACATTGTGATGTTAACCCCTGGCCTCCATACTTTTCTGCATGGGTGAGAACACCCACACCCACACATACATAAAAGAATGAATGGATGGATGAAAGAAAGAATGTGTGGATGGATAAATGAGAAAATGTATGTTAAATACTTTGTGTCGGGTCCATCTCAATGTAGGCATTCTACATTCAGTAGTTACCGTTAGAAATGGCTGGAATTACTAGAGCAGAAGTGTGTCAGGAGCAAGAGTCCTTTGTTCTGGGAAGCTTCGCCCCACAGCAAGTCCCTAGTTCCAGGAGAAATGTGTTTTTCCATCTGGGGTGACAGTCAGAGGCACCGCCACCAGCTCTTTCCTTGTTGGATAAAGATAGCCTGCTCCTGGGCCCAGGCGGCTGTAAGGGAGAGGGGAGATTCAGGAAGTTCTTTCCCAAGGCACAGAGGCGACTTCCTCTGGGGAGGTCCCCATGTGCTGTCAGTGTACTGCTTCCTAGAGCAGCTGGAGCGGAGGAATGGACCAGATGTCTAGAGGCCAGTGTCCTTCTGGGACAGATGAGACCTCCCTAGACAATAGGGAAACTTGGACCTGAGTTCAAAGAGCAAATGAGTTAATTAAGTAAATTTAAAGCTGGTAGCATATTAACTGGATAGTAAGACAGAAATCAACAGAGCCAGTTAAAAATAGTGGAGGGAGCCAAGCCGTGGTGGTGCACACCTTTAATCCCAGCAGAGGCAGGCGGATCTCTGAGTTCAGACTAGCCTGGTCTACATAGTGAGTTCCAGGACAGCCACAGCCAGGGCTACACAGAGAAACCCTCCCTGTCTTGAAGCCCTGCCACAAATAATAATAATAATAATAATAATAATAATAATAATAATTATTATTATTATTATTATTATTATTATGGGCTAGGGTGTAGCTCACAGATGGAGCCCTTTCCTAGTACGTGTGAGACCCTAGGTTCCATCCTTATCATTTCAAAACAAAACTAATTTCTTTTTTTTTTCTTCCTGGAGCTGAGGACCAAACCCAGGGCCTTGCACTTGCTAGGCCAGTGCTCCACCACTGAGCTAAATCCCCAACCCCCCAAACTAATTTCTAACTATTTATTTATCACAGTCAATTATGAGAACAAACCAGATCTCCAGTTCCATAGAGTCGAAGGATTCTTTGGTGAAGCCTCCCCTGGGCAAGGGCAGACTCTGGTGTTGAGGGTCAGGAGGACCAGCAGATGGGAAAGCTTTGCCATCTACGGACCTCTCGTTCCTGGGAGGCAGCTTGAGCTGCAGGCGAAGGGGAGAGATGTGTGCCTCCTGGAGAATCAAAGGCTTGTGGGCTCTCACTGACTCCTACAGTGGATCAGGAGGTGACTTTATCCATTATCTAGACCAGTCTAGCCCAGGCAGGCCCAGAGGGGTGAAGTGGGTTATTGGAGGACACACAGCTTCCCAGAAGTCTCTATTCTATATCCACCTTGCCTGTGTTTTCATCAACAGTTTATTCCTCTCTGAGGAATGTGACCTGAGTTCTGTGATCTTTCCGCCTCCTGTCTGTCTGTCTTCCTCCTGTTACCCACCATGGTTGTCCCAGCCGGTCCTGGCCTTTAGGAAGACGCGGAGTCCCTGTGAGGCCCTGCCCGTTTCTTCTCTGACTCAGGGTGCCGGCTGCCTTCAGCACTATGGCCTTCTCATCACGATTTGCCTTCTGGGAACAAAAGGGAAGTTGGATTTCAAAATCTTGGTTCTCTTATGTGCTTGGCATGGTGAAGCTAGAGATGGATGGGAGCATGTGTGTGCATTTGGGGGTGCAGAGAGAGTCACCAGTGGCTTTGGGGAGCCCTTTCTGCCTTGATGAGCTTCTGTGCTGAGTCACTTTCCTAAGCCCCATCTCTAGTAAGCTGAGCTGCCTTTTGTGCCAATGGTGCCCTCCAGGTTCATCGCTCCACACCCTTCTAGAGCCTGTGGCTCAGACTCAGCCCTGGGACTGTGGGGTTCTGGGAAAGGCTCAGCCCTGATGCCTTTGGAGCTCAGATTCCCTGAGTCTGGGGGCTGAGGTGGGCAGAAGAAAGGAGCTGAGAGTGAGGGCATCAGGCCAGTTGGCATCTGGGTCCAGAGAGTAATCCAGGCTGTGGCAGACTTGGGCATGCCTTTGTGCGTATGCACAGTCTCTGGCTGGACAATGACCTACAGCAGCCAGAACCTTTAGGGAGGGGAAGGGGGCGTGAGTCAGCCTGAGGCTAAATCCAGAGCTGAGCTCAGACCTGAGCCCAGTGTCTCAGACACTTTGGGGGCAACCAGTGTTCCCAATGCCTCACCTTGGACAGCCGTTTGGGACCCCAAACAGAAGCTGCTGGAGAAAGGACAGATTTGGAGCCGGTGAGGGTTTCAGAGTGAACTTAGAATCTGGGCCTATCTGAAGCCGAGCTAACAACACTGTGTGCACTATTGAAAGTGTCTGTGTGGTTTGGGGACACTGCTATCCTCTAACCTGTGTGCCTAGGGGCTAACGCATGGTGTGATCCCTGTGGGAGGGGTGGTGGCCCTTGGTGAGGAGGGCAGCATGCGTGTACAGACCTAGCCACCCTGCATATATCCTCTCCATCCAGCCCTTCCCTCCCCCTTCTCTGCACAGACCCCAGTTCCTGAAGTAGAAAGGTTTTTTCCTTATATTTGCCATCTTCCCTCTGTCCTTGTCTGTGAGAACTAACTGAGCCCTGGACCCATTGAATCTGCTTCCCGGACAAGATGCAGCTTCAATACTGCAGTGCTCATCCTGTGGGACAGTGTCCAGGCACTGCTAATTGGAGCTCAAAATTGACCACAGATCCTGGTTGAAAATGGACAGCATCACTTTGCTATTGGATAATTGATTCTGGACGTTGCTAAGAATATCTTCCGTTAGAGATCGGGCTTCTTCCTGGGTGCCTATCTCCCTACTGTGCAGGGAAAGCGAGGTGCGCTAGCGGTACTGTGGGCTTGGGGACAGAGCTGCCTAGGGAAAGAAGACCCATTAAATCTCCTGGGCCTGCCTGGGCTTTAGGAGGGCGAGATGCTGAGAGGTCCTAGAAGAGCAGGCTTTCTGACCTTGGGGCCTACCCCCTTGGAGTTCCTTCTCAGCCAGTCTCTGAACGGGAAGAACCTTCAAAGCATCAACATCATCCTCCCTTTTCCCAGACAGCTGCTGTTTCCCCTGACCCTCCACCCCTGTCTACTCAGGCTACCAGCTCCTGCTGAGCCCAAACCCACAGCCCAGTCAGGTGTATCCTCTCCTCCATACCTTACCTTACCTTGGGGTTCCTTCCCCCATCTCCATGGCTGGTGACCCTGAGGCCATGATGTGGACTTCTGACAACCCCAGTGGGCTGGCTACTGAGCACCCCAGCATCCTTGGGGTTTACTTCTATGGAGACTCTTAGTTCTTAAAACACCGTCTCTGGACAGTTTCGATCGCAGGTAAAGAGATGTCTTCCTCAGCCCCCCACCCCCAGCACTGTTCTGCTTGTCAGGGAGAGAAAGACCCCTAGATCTTTTCTTGCTGGTATCAGGTCTCCCAGCTTGGACTGCCAGTGACTTCTCTGTCTGCTCCCTCAGGTTAAAGAGGAGGACAAAACTCTGCCAAAACCCGGCCCTCCTGGCAAAGAGGAAGGGGCTGTAAGTGCTTTCCTGAGATGGGGGGGGGCATGACATGTGTGTATGCATGTGTGCACATGTACACAAGTGTGGGTGTGTGCACATGTGTCTGGTGGATTGGCCTCATCAGTTTTAGTATTGCTGGTGTGGTTAAAGGGAATGTCAGTAATGGTGGAAAGTGTAGTGTGTGTGGCTGTACTTCTGGTGTATTAAGTGGGGGTAAGCCAAGGTGCTTTGGGGCCCCACCCTCTGTCTTCCCCTCAGCCCCCTTTAGTTGCCTACCTTCAGGTTGTTTCTTGGACCCTTTGTGGCAGCGGTGCTCCGGTGGGTAAACTCTCAGGTCAGAGAGCACCGACCAAATCAGAGCTCAGCTGTTGGGACTCTTCACTGCGCTGGGTGGCCCAGGACAAGGGCGCCCAGGGATTCACTGCAGCTGCCGCCGCATCCTTTCCCCCACCCCCACCCCTCAGCTGCTCTGTGCACAACCTGGAGGCTGCCCACGGCTGCCCAATGTCCCCAGCCCCCGCCATCTTGGGACAGAGACCCCGAATAAAGCTGGACTTTTACAGGGTGAGAGGGAAGACATCTGAGCAGTGGTCCAGATGTATGTCCAAGAGAGGACGCAGTCGTTGCCAGGGTGGGCAAGCTGAGGCATAAAACCATGCTTCCTTACCCCAAATGGTAGCTGTCTTTACTTCCTTGGATGATTTGATTAGCCAGGCATGTGACTTCCTTTGGACCTGTAAACAATCCTAGAGGGCCAGAGCCAACCTGTGGTTTCAAAAGGATGTGTTTGAGATATGCGAGGAAGGTTCGTTCTTTCTTTCTTTCTTTCTTTCTTTCTTTCTTTCTTTCTTTCTCTCTCTCTCTCCCTCTCTCTCTCCCTCCCTCCCTCCCTTCCTCCCTCCCTCCCTCCTTCCTTCCCCCCCTCTCTCTTTCTTCCTTCCTTCCTTCCTTCCTTCCTTCCTTCCTTCCTTCCTTCCTTCCTTAAAAATAACATGGAAAGTACTTAGGAGAGTCTAGCAGGCAAAGTACTGTGTATGTGTTAGCAATCACCATCATGTCGTCATCTTCACCTGTGGGGGAGGGGGGCCAGAAATCACAAGAGAGAAAGACCTGGCAGTTGGCGCTATGGCCAGTTCCACAGTACCCTGGCATGCCACTGAATACTCTTGGCCTGAGAAGCTTTAGAAGAGCCACCGTCCAGCCCTCCCTCTTCACCCCTGCAGCAGAACCTCCCTAGAGCAGAGATCTAGACTAAGGCCCTTGGCTCAGCTGTCTCAGGAGGTGAGGTGCCCTCGGCATGTGGCAGGTCTGTCATTGGTGAGCCTGTAAACAGGCGTGGCAGCGAGACCTTCACAGCGGTGTGATCTAAAATCACATTGCTCAGGAGGACTGAGCAGCGCATCACTGGTCAGCCCCCAAAATAACCCAAATTCTTCCCAGGCAGTATGGCTAGCTTTGCAGGAAACTCTGCCCTGCTATTAGCCAGCGTGGCCTTCCCAGTGGCTGCCTCAGACAGTTCCTGGCAGAGTGTCAGGGAGGAGGTGGGTTCTTTAGATGGAGAGTGCCAACATACACCAAGCGACTCCTGGGTGCCCAGAGGCTGAGTAGCCACCCAGCTGAGCCAGGACCCTGCTCTCCAGGGAGTGCAGCTGTGGCCACTGGGATACTAAACCGTTTGTGGGCCTGAGTTGCCTCCCCTTCCTCCCATCATCCCACACATGCCCTCTGGGAAGTTTGCAAGAGAGAACAGCACCAGCACTCTGGTCTGGGCAGCTCTGAGAGCGGAGGTGAAGGGGAGACCGTGGCTACACGCCAGAGGAGCCTAAGACTGGTGCTGGGAGCCGCCGACCTCCTCACCTTCGGACCTCCTCACCTTCCGGCTCTGCTGGTGTCTCCAGTTCCCTTCACACGCCGGGGGTGGGGGTGGGGGGCAGTGGGATGGTTTGTGAGAAAGAGAAGGCGAACTTTTCAATGGGGTTGTTCTGTCTACATGACTAGACTCTAGAGGGTGGAGAGAGGAGTGTGAGGGGGGCGCATGGATCTGTGTGTTGTTCTGTGGGTGAATGGAAGATCGGTCGTGAGGCCTGAGGCTGCACCCCCTTGTATCCTGTGTGCATGAGATGGGTAGGGATGTGGGGTTGCTTCTCATGTCCACCTGTATTTATGTGACTGTAGCTAGAGGGCAGCACTAAAGACAGCAGTGGTCCACCTAGAAGTCCTCAGCCTGCCGCCAGCCCCGTACCCTCAGAGACCTCCCAGAGATCAAAGAGCCCTGAACCCACGCTCACTATGAATGGCCTGGGGGCTGCCTCAGCCGAAGGCCCAAATGAAGAGGCCCAAGGTCTGTCCCGGAAGCGGGTGGCGAATGCGGTGAGGAAGGTGGTAAGCAAGGTACTGCCTGGTGAGGAGCCTGGGAATGCTAAAGAGCCTCCAGGCCGAGGAGCCAAGTCCCCTGAGCACCCACCTCGAGGCAAGAAGGGAGAAAAGGCAGCCTCTAGTCCCAAGCCCCCACCACCGCCACCGCTGCCTCCTGCTGCTCCACCAAAGCCTGAAGCAAAGAAGGAGGCGGTCAAGGATGAGCTCTCTGTGGGCCTGCGCAGTCTGATGTCTCGGGGCCGAGGCAGGGACCACAAGTCCCGCAGCAAGCAGCCTCCTGGAGGAGGAGAGAAGGAGCCAGGCTCCTCTGGAAAACCAGGCTCCCCGGACACGGTGGATGCCCCAAAGAAAGCAGGATCCCCAGCCAAGCCTGAAACCCCAAACAAGCCATGCTCCCCAGCCCCGGCACAAGAGCTGGCTAATCCAAATTCGGCTGGCCCGAAGTCAACTGTCTCTGGAGAGCAGCAGGCCAAGTCACCAGCCTCGGGTGTGCGGCAGGAGGTACCCGAGTGTGCCACTAACCTCCCATGTCCCTCACCACTCTTGCTTGAGGGCTGAGTACCCTCATGTTGGCTTCCTTAAGCTGGAAGGAGCCTCACAGGGTTACGTGCCCACCCATGGCAGCGCCTGCATGACTTTCATTAACCCTGTGCTAGAATGAATTGATGGCCTGGACTCTGGCCTGGTGCTGAGATTAGAACTGCCAACCGGCATGCTGCAGGCCTTTCCTTGAGTTAAGACCTGGTCTCTAGCTATACAAAGCCAGCTTGAGGCACCATATCCAAAGCTAAAGACCAGTCTCAGCAGATGAGTGCAAGGTAGAAACAGTGTTCTTAAGTCATGTGGCCCAGACTCATAACCACAGCCACACTCCTGTGAGACTTCAGCAAGGTCCATTGCTGAGAGCCTGCCTGTCAAGTGGGGAGCTATAATGTGGGTCCTTAGTCCCTTCTGTGACGTCTTAAGTACTGGGAATTAGTCATTTTTGTATTTTGGAATGTTTTATGGTATACATACAAACCTGCAACAAACATGTAATTTTTTTTTTAAGCTGAGGATCGAACCCAGGGCCTTGTGCTTGCTAGGCAAGTGCTCTACCACTGAGCTATATCCCCAACCAACAAACATGTGATTCTTGCCAAAGAAAACCCACGAGTGTTCTCACTACTGAAGGATAAAAGATCAACAATTAAGAAAATTCTTTTGTTTGGGGAACTTTTTGGACTTTTGAATTACAGACAAGGTGTAATACTTGCTTTGGAGGGTGGCTGTGCTGATTACATATGACACAGGCTGTTGCTCCCTGGCACCAGTCACCCACAAATGGTAGGACAGACAGTGATACTGATGACATTTCTTAATGCCATCACTGCTTTCTTCAGGCCTGGCCAGAATACCCACTCTGGCCGCAGGACGCTTGGGAAGCCCCGTACTTGGGTGTCAGGCAAGCAGAATGAACCCCTCTGTGTCTGCACTGCCGCATCATCACAGGTGATGGCCCCTTAGATGGTCTTGAATGAGAGACAGTTCTTTTCAAGCTCCTCCACCTTGTGGGTCCTACTGAGGTCTCACAGGCTATGTGTTGAGGGATAGACATGGACTTTCATCCTGCTTCCCTGAGCTTTCCTAGGTTTCTTGTAGCTAGAAGGAGAGGAAGGAGGTGGATGCCAGGAAGTGGCCAGAGGGACCTTGAGGCCCTCACTGGGTGCTTCCTCTTGATAGCCATCTTTCCTGGAAGTGGCCTTGCCCCATTCTTCCTGGGTACTGCAGGATGTAGAGGGAAGCCAGCTGCTGCCCTTCCCCCTCCTCCTGGCATGCTCTGTCAGGGCAGTGTGTTCCTGGCCCCTAGGGAAGAGTTGGCAGGGGCTTTCTGGTCTGATGATCAGGGTAGGAGCTGAACGTCAGTCCCTCTGGGGAACCTGTAAGTAGCCAGGGAGCATCATGTGCCTGTCCAGGGCTGTTGCCTCCCCCTCCAGCTCTCTGTATCTTCTCCATGCATGAGGGTGGAGTTGGGCGCTGAGACATGTCTTGACCCGGAGTTCATCTCTTGTACATCCTGGGACAGGAGTGAATGGGGGGTAGCAGGTCATTTAGAGCTCACAATGGTTAGGGAAGTATGGAGACGAAACCCCAGCCCTCACAGGCATCTACCTCTTCCTTTTCTTGTTTCGTATAGTTCCATAACTCAAGTTAGCACTCGGCTTGTCTCCTGGATGCTTCTCCGCTCTGCATTGGGTCTCAGTGGCTCCCGGGGCTGAGAGCTTGGCATGTGGTGCCTCCTGCTGTCCCCTGAGCCAGAACTAATAGTGGTTTAACCTTTAGACAGGAGCTGACCCTGAGGTCCGGCTGAGTCCCGCAGAGGAGGCACATCAACGACTTGAGAGGATCTTCACAGCTTCTGTAATGCCACCTCTCTCGTGTGTGGGTTCCCAATCCCTGGCCCGCTTCTTCCCAAGGCTGGTGGCTGAACTGTGTGTGTGTGTGTGTGTGTGTGTGTGTGTGTGTGTGTGTGTGTGTGTGTGTGTGGTGATGATGATAGAGGGGAACCCTGTGGCTGCCCATGAAACCTCACAATGGCTCTGGAAAGCTGAACTCTATGGAGTATTGATACTCCAGACAGCCCTTCTCTCTCTCTCTCTCTCTCTCTCTCTCTCTCTCTCTCTCTTTGTTGTTGTTGCTTTTCAAGACAGGATTTCTCTGTGTAGCTTTGGAGCCTGTCCTGGAACTCACTCTGTAGCCCAGGCTAGCCTTGAACTCACAGAGATCCGCCTGCCTCTGCCTGGGATTAAAGGCATGCGCTGCCTCCACCACCACCAGGCCCTGGTCCCCTTCTCTAGCCCAGCTCTCCCACTTTGAGGATACTTATTGATGTTAGGACCTGGTATGTGACAAGGCAGGAGTCAGTGTTTCCCGTTTTGATGCCTAGTGTCTTGACCCATGTGGGGATATTAACCCTTCTCACTTCTGACAGGCAACATCCAGAGCTTGCCTGACTCTATTTCTTCCAGAAAGGCTTTTGAGGGCTTTAAGTAACATGACTGTAATGTAGAGGTCAAGGCTGGCCCGAGAGTTGGGACGTTGGCAGGTAACCCTAAGGTTGGAGCTGGGTGGAGTTATGTCTCTGCTTGCCATGTGATCGGTGTACCTGCCCAGGAGTAGAACATGGTGCTGCGGGGGCTTGAGGAAGGCGTCTTAGATTTAAGCTGTAGGTGCCCTTGTGTTATCTCTGACATGTAGCCCTTAGCGTGGGGAGAGACACCCCCGGGCATGTGTTTAGAGAGGAGGGACCGCCTTCTCTTGGTGCTTGGTAGCCATAGGGAAGCTGGTGCCCTGGGGGAAAAACCAGGAGGATTCCAGGGGGCCCTGGCCATCAGTGTTGTGAAATGGCCTGACCTGCCAAGGGTGTAGAAGAGAGAGATTAGCCCTGTCCATGAGAGACTGACTAAGGTGGAGTGACAGATACCTATGTGCCATGAGGAGTGACCCATAAGAGCCTTTCCTTTGTAGGGTCTGATGATAACAAGGACCCCCAACTCCCCCCTGGGGTCTGGCCTCTCTTGCCTAGCCAGCGCCCTAGTCCCCGGCAAGTACTCTTGACCTCCATGCTGTATCTTGAGCAGAGTGCTGGCTCACTGGCCCAGGGGTGTCTCTTGGGGACCTGCCGTGGTCTCCACCTGTCTTCACCTTTGTCTCTCTTTCTCTCTTTGCTTGCTGCTGGTAGCTGGACCCTGAGGCCGCCTCTCCTGCCCACAGCCAGGTAGGGTGCTCCTGCCCCACCCAGGAGCTCTCTGCTTTCTCCAGTGACAACCCACCACCCCCACCTTACACCTGGGCTGGCGTCTGTGCTCGGGCCTCCTGCTGGAGTGTAAGGCCTCTTTCCCTCCAGGTTCCCACTCTAGTAGGGGACCCAGGGGAGCTGAGATGGGGCAGCTGTGGCTGATGGGGAGCATCATGGCCCCGGCTTTGCCTCATGTGATTCTCAGCCACTGGAGTCCAGGTCACTCTGGGTAGGGAAAACCCTTCTTCCTCCCCTTAGCCCCAGCCTGAAGATGAGATGGTCTCTGTCTCCACCTCATGGTCAGCATGAGAAATTTGTTCTCAGATGATCCCTAAAGAAGCTAGAGTCAGGCCATGACCCTTGACATCACTCACCTGGCCATAGAATGTGTTCACTCAAGAGAAAAGCTTCAGCTGGTTCATGTGATCTGGAAAAAAAAACCAAAAAAAAAAAAACCAAAATACTGGTGATTTATTTTTGAGACAGAGAATCCCTCTATGTAGTCCTGGCTGTTCTAGAACTTACTATGTAGACCAGGCTGGCCTTGAACTCAGAGATCTGCCTGCCTCTGCCTCCTGGGTGCTGGGATCAAAGGTGTGTGCCTACAAATATTGAAAAAATAAACACCCAGTATTTTAAATTTTTTCTCACGTTGACAGCTTTATGATCAGCCTGTTGATCTCCCTCCTTTTCAAACCTAAAAATGTTCCGAAGACTATACAGTACTCTGCTTACATGTTCTTACCGTTTTCTGATCTCTCACCCAGGGTTCAGTTCCACAGGGTGGTGTCTCTGCCTCAGTTTTGGGTCTCATGAGAAAGGGGCACATCTGGGGCAAGAATCTGGGGGGAGGGGTGCCAGCTGGGGACAGTGTTGGAGCTGGTGCAAGCCTGAGGGCTGGTCTGCTGGGGTGGCCAGCCTCCCTCAAGATGCCATCACTTGGCTGGCATTCTGCCTACATGCTGCCAAGGGGTCTGATAACCATGGCAGCCAGGCCCCTCACTTGTCCCAGTTCCTCTGGTGCCTTCTAGCTCAAGTGTTCTTATCAGAGGGCGTCAGATCTGATAGCCCCACTCCGACAGTGCTTATAAATGCTTATTTTGATTGGTGACCTCTGGGGACCTTTCCATGCTCCCTGTGTTTGATAAATCAGTGCTGTCTCCATGCCCATGGAGCCCTGTGTCCTCATGTGACATTAATATGCCTACTAGGTGTGTGCAGCTACCATCTTCCAAATAGGGGCCTTTGTAGACTGTAACTTGGAGGAGAAGGGCACTATCCCCTTGCCCACATAAAGCATCTTCAGGCTAGAGCCCAGGGCCTCTTATCATTCCATAAGGCAGAATCCTAGGGTGCATGAAATGGCTCCTCCCAGTTTAGGGGAAGAGGCCTTTCTTTTGTTATGAAAGAGCCCATGACTGTGGCCCAGAGTTCAGGGCTTGAGTCAGGGTGCAGATCTCAAGGCTCCCAGGGAGGAAGGGATAGAGCAGCTGGAGGAGGAGCCTGGTGACCTGCTTTCCTGGGGCCAGTTCTCTGGGCCACAGTGCTCCGGTGTCCCTGGACCCTCACAGTTGGTATCATCCCTAATCTCCTGTCTCTGTCCTCAGCACTCCCGGTGCCCTACCCTCCTTTCCTGACCTCTCACTCCCAACCCCCAGGCCCTGTGTCCCGTGTCTCCCACCTGACCTGCCCAGTGGCTCCGCTTGAAGCCCTCTCCTCCCTTGTCTCCTCATTCCTGCTGTCTTTGTCTCTGTATATTTTAATGCAATGTCTGTTTACCCCTCCCCTCCCTCCCCTCCCTCTGCTAGGCCAAGACGGAAGAGCAGATTGCAGCCGAAGAGGCCTGGTATGAGACGGAGAAGGTGTGGCTGGTCCATAAGGATGGCTTCTCCTTAGGTGAGTCTCTGGAGGTTGGGTTTAGATGCTAAGATGTGGCTCAGGCCTGGAGAGGGGAATGCCTCTACTTCTGGTAAGGGCTGGAGTGAGCAAGGAGAGGCTGGCGAGCCAGTGGGAACGAAGGTAGGACCAAGGAGGTCTACGGAGAATAGCAGGATTTCCCATGTCCAAGTCCAACTATCCCTGCTCTGCAGCCAGCCAGCTCAAGTCGGAGGAGCTCAGCCTGCCTGAAGGGAAGGTGCGTGTGAAGCTAGACCATGATGGAGCCATCCTGGATGTGGATGAAGACGATATAGAGAAGGTTGGAAGGGAGCTGCTGGCAAGGGAGGACCCAGGCAGGGCAAGCCTGTCCCCTGTGATGGAGATGGGATCTGAGTCTTCACTGTCTGTCTTCCCAGGCTAATGCTCCCTCCTGTGACCGCCTAGAAGATCTAGCCTCACTGGTGTACCTCAATGAGTCTAGCGTCCTGCACACACTGCGCCAGCGCTATGGGGCTAGCCTGCTACACACCTATGCCGGCCCTAGCTTGCTCATCCTCAGCCCCCGAGGGGCCCCTGCTGTGTATTCAGAGAAGGTGTGCCTTCCTATGGACCCACCCGCCTGCACCCTACCAGTACTGGTTTTCTACTCTTCCCTCTTTGGTGTCCACTGGCTTCCTGCCCACTCTCATGGTTGACCTTGGGAAGAGGAGTCAGAGGGTGGGGGACAGAAGGATATCCTGCGGTCGTTAATAGAGTTGGTGGATACCTGCTTTTCCATGCATGGCCTTGCCATCAAAATGCCTGGGCATCTGTGGAATGGCAGAACAGATATATGCAAACTTTAGCGATGAGGCGGGAGGGGGGGGGCAGCTCGAAAAGCCCCCACCCTCACGTTGTGCCTGCCTTTCCTGTTCAAGGTGATGCATATGTTCAAGGGGTGTCGGCGGGAGGACATGGCACCCCACATCTACGCTGTGGCCCAAACTGCATATAGGGCGATGTTGATGAGCCGCCAGGACCAGTCCATTGTCCTTCTGGGTAGCAGCGGCAGTGGCAAGACCACCAGCTTCCAGCATCTGGTGCAGTATCTGGCCACCATTGCTGGCACCAGCGGGAGCAAGGTGTTTTCTGGTGAGGCATGGGCAGCAGGGCAAACAGACGGGTGGGGCAGGGCTGTGGGAAAGGAGAAGGACCCTCCTAGATGCTGGCTCTTATCCCCCTGAACTCACATACCCAATCCCTGGGCAGTTGTTGTCTGGGGCATCTTGGAGCCCATGGCTTGAGGGTAAGCTGTCCCTGGTTTTCCTGATGGCCCCTGGGCCTGTGCTCTGCAGTGGAGAAGTGGCAGGCTCTGTACACCCTCCTGGAAGCCTTTGGGAACAGCCCTACCATCATGAACGGAAGTGCTACCCGCTTCTCCCAGATTCTCTCCCTGGACTTTGACCAAGCTGGCCAGGTGGCCTCCGCCTCCATTCAGGTAAGGGCCTAGCGAGCAAGGAAGGACCCCTGGCTCCATGCCCTAGCAGTCAGCCTCCCCAGTGCCTCATTAACCTGGGAGTCCACCCTGATGAAACAGAGGCCCGGCATAGCAGAGGCAGGGCTGGTCTGTGCTGACCTAATTCTGCCCTCCAGACCTCCTGCTCATCTCCTTTTCTCATGCCACCCTACTGTGGGAACCCCACCCCTCTCTGCCGACTTTCTGAGATCCGGGGACTTAGGATTTCTCTCAGGCTAGTGTTCCAACTTGGCAATAAAGGAAGGCCCAGGCACACCAACCTTTACCATGCTGAATAAAATTTCTTTTTTAAAAAATTACATTTATACGCGTGTGTGGTCCCCCCCCCCCCCCCCGCGCTCCCCTGCCCCAAAAAAGGCGTAGGCTGGGCAGTGGTGGCGCACGCCTTTAATCACAGCACTTGGCAGGCAGAGCCAGGCAGATCTCTGTGAGTTCAAGGCCAGCCTGGTCTACAAAACTAGTTCCAGGACAGACTCCAAAGCTACACAGAGAAACCCTGTCTCGAAAAACCAAAAAAAAAAAAGTTACATTTATCCATTTACTTGTGTGTATGTGTGTATCTGCACATACATTCACATGCCATGGTTCATGTATGAAGGTCAGAGGGCAACTTGCTGGAGTCAGTCATTTCTTTCCATCATATGGGTCCTGGGGATTGAATCCAGGTTGTTAGGCTTGGTGGCAAGCATTTTTGTCTGCTAAAGCCATCTTGCCGTCCCCTAAATGAAATTTTCTGCCGTAAGTGGCTATCACCCAAAGAAGGCTAGTTCCTGGATGGCTGGCCGTGGCGGTGCCCACCCCTACCCCCTCCACCCCCCACCCCCGTTCCAGGAGTTTGGTACTTTCCCCTTTTGCCTGGCCCTGGTTTCTACCTTTTCTGGTCTTGGAGTGAAGTGGTTGGGATTAGGATGCTCTGATGGTTCTGTGGCTTGGAGGACCAGGGCCTGGCTCCTCCTGCTCAGGCATACACCACCGAGTGTGACTCTTCTTCATTCATGCTGTGCCACAGACGATGCTCCTGGAGAAGCTGCGTGTGGCCCGACGCCCAGCCAGCGAGGCCACTTTCAATGTCTTCTACTACTTGCTGGCCTGTGGTGATAGCACCCTCAGGTGAGATGGGAGGGTGTGCTCCAGTGAGACCCTGGACTCCAGCCCACTGACTAGGATTTTGGGCCTTCCGGCCCACTGTGCCCTGTGTCCATTACCTGCTGTGTGCTGGCTGCAACCTGGGTCCTCGGGCTGGTGAGATCATAGGGACTCAGGTCTTGCCATTTAGGAATCGCTTGTCCCTGAATCTTGTGGTCATGCTGTATGAAAGGGTCACCACTGGCTCCTCAGTGTTCAGTGATTGTCTGCTCTGGTCTGGACGAAGGTGGTGTGGCTTGCTGCAGTTTCACGGTTGCTGTAAGCTGAGCTGGTCTGGAAGCCAAGCCTCCTCCAGTACCCTCCAGCTGGCCCTCAGCCTCCCCCCCCCCATTGGATGTCCCTACTGTGTTCTTCCATACGTGCCTCCAGACTGGCTCCCTGCTCAGGGTCAAGCAAGTGGCTCCAGGATCCTCTTCCTCTCCTTTCCCAGCAGAGGCACAGTCTGGCTAGATGTGCCCTTCAGGCAGGCTCCCAGCTCCTTCCCAGGGTTCTGACTATGCCCTTTCTCCTAGGGAGGCTGGTGTCCTGCTGAGGCATCCACTCCAGTTAGGAAAGGTGGCAGATCTGGCTGGGTGATTGGGGTGATGGACAGATAGCCCATGTAGTCTGGAAGCTGTGATTAGTTGTCACCCCCCCTCCCCAGGGGCAAGGCCTTGGCCCGGGGACCAAACCTCATGCTGATGCCTCATTTGTACCCCTAGGACAGAGCTCCACCTGAACCACTTGGCAGAGAACAATGTGTTTGGAATTGTGCCACTGGCCAAGGTGAGAGCCGGACTATGGGAACTGAGTTGGTGGCTCTGGGGCTAGAAGCCTCCATTGGCAGGTGGTTCCCCATGGGTGGTTCTAGCATGGCTGTGCATTCCCAGAGGGTTCAGGGGACTGGGGCAAGCACCGGAAGGGAAGCACCAGAGGTTCAGAGGCAGCACCCCTGTCTACCCTCCAGCCCGAGGAGAAACAGAAAGCTGCTCAGCAATTCAGTAAGCTACAGACAGCCATGAAGGTGCTGGCCATCTCCCCCGAGGAACAGAAGGCCTGCTGGCTTATCCTGGCTTCCATCTACCACCTGGGGGCTGCTGGAGCTACCAAAGGTAAGGGGCAGCCTGTCCTGTTACCCAGAATGCCTCAGAGGTTCGTTCTTATCCCATACACTCAGTTGTTACCAGACAACCTTCTCCTGCCCCATGCATACTTTGGCTTGTGCCCTGTCTCAGTCCTCCACATCGGAGCAGAAGGCTAGAGAAACATCTCTGCCCATGATTGCCTGAGGCTTGGCCTTAGCTATCAAGACAGACCACAGTGAGCAGCGAGTGGGTGGCTGGGGTGTGGGACTGAGGGATGGAAGGTACTCCCTCAGAGCAGCGCCCAGAGTGACTCTCCTTCTCATTCCCTTCCTGATAGAGCCCATTGAGGAGGAAGCCGGTAACTGACCTTGGTGTACCTTGGGGTGTAGGGACCTGCTTGACGGTCTTGGTGCTTCCCTGGGCTCCTGGGCACTGGGCTCATTCTCATGGGGAACTGGTCTAAGGGAGAAGCCCTATGTTGAAGGTAGAGGAGGAACCTGCTAGCTATGGTAGAGCCCCCAGAATATCAGTTTTTCCTTCCCATTTTACATCCAGAACCCGGGGCTCCTGAGACCAGTTTCCCCATCTTCCAATCCACTGGTTTGGTAGTTGCTTGCTCTTTCTCCTGCATGTCAAGGTGGAGGTCACTAGGGGGCAGCAGGCACCTGGTAATGGATGGACTTTAGCTTCTGCACTTGGGATCCATGCTTGTGGATGGCTGGGCACAATCGGACTTGGAAGAACTGTCCTCTTCCTTGGATATTGCACTGAAGGGCCACGATTGTAGCAGCTCTTCACCCCCTTTTCCTCCAGCCTTGGAAAAGGGGGTGCTGGCTAAGGACGGCACTTCTGGCTTTTGCTCTGTCTTCTTGGAGATGTGAGAAAGTGAAGGCTGCTTATCCCGAGTTGGGAAGCATTGGTGGCTGTGGGTGCATGCGGGAACAAGTGTGGGGTGTCTGCTCTTTACAATACCAGTAGGCCATCTCCCCTGATACCTGCGATATGATACTTGCGTCAAGAAGCACCAGCTTTCAGTTAAATCTTCAGACTGTTGGGCAGAGAGTGTGAAGGCGTGTCATCTGTGTCTTGAGAGAAGTGTTTGTATTCTGAGGAATCGGCCCAGGTTTCCTCTGACCCTTCTCAGTTGTGACTACAAATGGAATGCTCTGAGTGCTGACAAGCGCCATTCTCTCCTAAGTTTCTGGTATTTCCCAGGGATGTGTGTGTGTGTGTGTGTGTGTGTGTGTGTGTGTTCGTGCATTTGTGTGTATGTGCACGAGTGTGCGTGCATATGGTATGTGTGTGTGCCCACATATACAGTAGGACATCTTTCGTGTGTCTCTTTCTCTGTCAGTGTGATGATATCCACAAACACATTCCTTTGAGACTGTGTACTTTTGTATCTCAGGGCTAAATGTGATCGTGTTTTCTTGCCTGCTCATCTTCATAAACCCCTGCCTCCCACAGTCCCTTCCCAAGGGCCTGGCAGGCTCAGATGATGACTGTTTGCTAACACACTGTTTTTCTTTGCATGCTGCATGCTGGTCCTTTGCCTTACAGAAGCTGCTGAAGGTAAAAACCTCGTTTCTTGTTAGCTTTTCCTAATTGCTGTGATTAGGCACATGTTGGCTCAGGCGCACATATCTGTGTGGGCTGTTCCCTTTCCCCTGCGGCTCAGTTGCCTCCCCACTGTTGAGCCATTAAGGTGTCCATGGTCTCCCTTGGGGTGTGGGGGGTGTCTTAATGTATGGGGAAGGGACAGGTGCAGTTGTACTCTCTTGCTAACCCCCCCCCCCCCGCGCGCGCAGGCACACATGGCTGTTGTGCTCCTGCTGAGTGGGCCTCCTCATCCTCTGACTGACCCTGTCCTCACCCAGCTCAAGCTGTACACCCCCTGGATTAAAGAGATTTTTGCAACTGATTGTGTGCCCTCTAGTGGCAGCCTGTGGAGTTAGCGCCTCTTTTAGGACCTCTCCTCTTTTGACCGCTAAGGGACTCTGGAAGAGCTGGCAGCTGTGGGCTGTTCGGTCCCATGTCCATCTCAAGTAGTGTTATCAGGAAGACGCCAACTCCCCCATCCTATGGGGTGAGGTGCCAAAAGTCACAGAGGTTTTCAGTTGTCCCAGGAAAACCTAAGATCTTTCCCCCTCTACCCCTCAGCTGGACGTAAGCAGTTTGCCCGCCATGAATGGGCCCAGAAAGCCGCATACCTGCTGGGCTGCAGCCTGGAGGAGCTATCCTCAGCTATCTTTAAGCACCAACTTAAAGGTGGCACCCTGCAACGTTCCACATCCTTCCGTCAGGGCCCTGAGGAGAGCGGCCTGGGAGAGGGCACAGGTACCTGGAGCCCCTTTGCTAATGAGAAAACTTGGAAGGCCTTGCCTGGGACCCGTTGTCATCCTGGAGGTGGGAGGGACTACTAGAATGACTAGATGTTTCCAGTGGGATAGCCCCAGGACAGCTGACTGTGTGGGTAGAGAGCATTCCTGGGCAGGTGGAGTGGCCCGAAGGACTGACGTTACAGCTGCTCCTCTTACCCCACAGGCCCCAAACTGAGTGCTCTGGAGTGCTTGGAGGGCATGGCATCTGGCCTCTACAGTGAGCTTTTTACCCTTCTCATCTCTCTGGTGAACAGGTAAGTGTCGAGTGGAACTTAGATGCTCCCCACTTTCTGCTTTAGTAAAAGTGGGGTTGGTGCTTATGTGGTGACTGAGGCAGGGCTGTCCTCCACCAGCAGAGGACCCTCTGTCCCTATATGCCAGGGGCAGAGAGGTGGGGCCCCGTGTGTGGCAATGCCCCCTCCAGCTCTGACGCAGGCTCTTCCTGCTCAGGGCTCTCAAGTCCAGCCAGCACTCACTCTGTTCCATGATGATTGTGGATACACCGGGCTTCCAGAACCCTGAGCGGGGTGGCTCAGCCCGTGGAGCCTCCTTCGAGGAGCTATGCCACAACTATGCCCAAGACAGGCTGCAGAGGCTGTTCCATGAGCGCACCTTCCTGCAGGAGTTGGAAAGATACAAGGAGGTAGGTAGCCGCCATCAAGGTGCCCAAACCCTACTCCGACTCACCTTCTGGCGAGGCATCCTGGGCAGGGCATCTGCAAATGTGCAAAACGAATCCCCAGCTCTCTGTCCCTTCTCATGTCTGCCCTCCCTGTTTTCTGGAGCAGGAATTTTGTCCTGGACCTTGGCTGTGCTCCAGGAAGCCGAAGGCACATTCAGAGTCTCCTTTTCCCCCCCTTTATGGCCCCCCCTTTCAGTCTGTGAATCGCCACAGTGCAGTTTCTGCCTCAAGGTGGGCCTGGGTGCCTCTTCTCCCAGCTCCCTGTCTAGATCTCTTAGAATCTAAGGCTTAGGTGGGCTGTTGAGCCCCTCCCTGAAGAGGTCTCTGGGATTTCTTCCTCCTGCAGAGGAGGGTATTTGTCTTGATTAAAAGAAGCCCCCAGAGGGAGGGATGTGACTTTGTCTTCATGAGCTCTGAGAATGATTGTGTGAAATGGAGAGAAGGCTTATTCTGCACTGCCTAATCAACTGCTGTGACTAACACCAGAGTGTGACTGCCGTTTGGTATAAAGAGATTATGAGATTTTAGCTGTCAAAAAATACTGAGTATTACTTTGGGAGGCAGTGAGCAGTTTGTCCTGTGGGATAGTTTAGGGGTTCCTGTGTGGAGATGAGGCATTGGATTTCCCCCAGAGGCCCTGCCCAGCCTGTGCCTGTGGCTGTCTACCCTTCGTGGCCTCTTGAGTATTACTATTGCGCCTTCTTTCCTAGGAGAACATCGAACTGGCATTTGATGACTTGGAGCCGGCCACAGATGACTCGGTGGCCGTTGTGGACCAAGCCTCCCACCAGTCCCTGGTAGGAATGCCAGGGAAGCCTGGGCTAGCCTCAACTCTTTCCTGCTCATCTGCCTCTGGTAGAGCCCTCCCAACTGAGCTGCTTGCTGAAGTTGCCACTGTGGGCTAAAGAAGGGTCCCGCCCATATATCATGCCCTGCACAACTACAGGGCTCTACCCTTGGGCACTCAGTCTGTCTGGGAAGGTGGCACACTCCCCTGCCTAGTGAGTGGAAAACCATAATCCCAGCCAAGCAAGAAAATGTCCCACTTCTCTTGCTACCTGAGGCTTAGACCCTGTCCTGAGCCCGACTGAGCCCTCAGTGTATCTGCCCCAAGCCTGATGTCTGCTGCTTTGGGGTGAGGATATCATCATTCCTTCCCACAGTCCACCAGGGCCTGGGTGAGGAGGCAGCAGCACCCTCAAACAGGGAAACTGTCAAATTTAAAATATCCCAAGGAGGGCTGACAAGGATGTCAGCCTTCACCCCTTAACCTTGGGAACAAGATGTCACCTTTTTTTTTTTTTTTAAAGATTTATTTATTTATTATGTGTACAGTGTTCTGTCTACACATATCCCTGCACACCAGAAGAGGGCACCAGACCTCATTACAGATGGTTGTGAGCCACCATGTGGTTGCTGGGAATTGAACTCAGGACCTTTGGAAGAGTAAGCAGTGCTCTTAACCTCTGAGCCATCTCTCCAGCCCCAAGATGTCACCTTTTATGCTGGTATCTTGGACATCTTGGGACACTGGCTGGCTTAATGAGTACTTGGGCGTTTGGTGATTGTCTTCAGATTGGGGATTTGCACCCTATGCTTTTTTTTTTTTTTTTTCCGAGACATGGTTTCTCTGTGTTGTTTTGGTGCTTGTCCTGGATCTCTCTTTGTAGACCAGGCTAGCCCTGAACTCACAGAGATCCACCTGGCTCTGCCTCCGAGTACTGGGATTAAAGGCGTGTGCCCCCACTGCCCGAGCGCCTGTGCTTTTTTGGAAAGCTATTTATGCTGGGCAGCAGAGTTCTTGTTTGGCTGGGGCTCCCTCTAGGCTCTCCTTATTGCCTTGCACTGAGTCCCTGCTGGGCTAGCACAGTCATGGGCACAAAGGCTTAAAGCGCCAGGGCTCTCCTGGGAAGATGGATTTCCTGTTCCTGACACCTGGCTCCCTGGTGGCCTCCCTGCAGAGAGGGCCTTTGCTGTCTTCAGATGGAAGGAAGCTGTCATTGTGTCTCATGAGCACCAGGGGGCAGACGTGTGTTAGGCTGCAGATCAGTCATCCTCCTGCTTAGGTTGCTGCTGTTTGATGGTGCTGGGGAGGGGGGTCTCCGGGGCCATTTACAATGTCATTCCTTCCTGCCATGCATCTCTGGCTACTAGAATACTGTCACCACCCACTGGCCCTTGGCCTTCTGGGAGTCCTATGATTCCTATGGGGAAAAGATATAGGCAATAGATCAAAGAGAGGGAAAATCGCCCTTATTATTCTTGTCTGCCAGGTCCTAAGAGCCAAGCAAGAATGGAGTATGGGCAGTTCTTCCTGCCTAAAGAAGACAAGGGAGATACACACACACACACACACACACACACACACACGCACGCACGCACGCACGCACGCGCGCACGCACATATGCAACTTCAGGCGAGATGTGACCACAGGCCTAGTTTGCTAGGTCTCCATGGGGTTAGGAAGCAAAATTCTACCTTCTCTTGAAAAACTAGAGGCTTAGAGGCCTGGAGCTACCTTGCTGGGTAAAGCTCTTGCTGTGTAAGCATGAGGATTGGAATTTACCCAGGAGGCAAAGAGGGATCTCTAGAGCAAGCTGGCTAGCTAGAGTAGCCAAATTGGTAAGTTCAAGCAAGAAACCCTGTCTCAATATGTAAGGCAGAGACACCTGGAGACATTAACCTCTGACCTCCACATGCATTTGCACACACACACACACACACACACACACACACACACGAGAGAGAGAGAGAGAGAGAGAGAGAGAGAGAGAGAGAGAGAGAGAGAGAGAATATTTACTAACACTCACTAGCTGTGTTTTTCCAGGACAGTGGTCTGCTTGAGTGGCAGCCAGTCATGCCCTTCAGGTGGGGACACATCCTGCTTCCCCCCACTCTGCTTCTGTTGGCCATGGCCTCCATAGTCACCTGCCTCAGGGTGTTGGTCCTTGAGTTGATAGCCAGAAGTGATCTGGGCATTCTCTGGGTTCCCCCTGTGGGGACCAATGTAAACTGCACAGCCATTGTTTATTAAGAGCCTTCTTTGAAGCTGAGTGTGGTGGCGCATGCCTTTAATCCCAACACTCTGGGTAGAGTCAGATCGATCTCTATGGGTTTGAGGGCAGCCTGGTCCACATAGTCAGACCCTATTTCAAAAGGAACAGAGGAATCCTGGCTTGAGCTTCTGCTGTACATAGACTTTGTCCTGAATCTGCTGGGAACTGAGGGCAGAATGGGGATGGCCTCGCTCCTGTGCCTCTGAGGAGGTAAGGGTTGAGGAGAAGCTCTGAATATGGGTGCAGATTGGAAGAAACTTCCGTCTTGGGTACTTTGGACCCCCAGTCCCAGCAATCTTCTTTTGTAGTGAGTTCTTAGAATTCTTTCTCAACTAGTTTCCCTTCTATGCCCATCTGTTCCACAAGGTGTCAGCAGTGAGCAGCCAGCGCCACACTGTTCAAACAAGTGTATTGTTGGGAGGGAGCATCTCCTCTGCACAGCCCCACGTGGCTAAGCTGGACCGTTGTTACCCTTGTCCACAGGTCCGCTCACTGGCCCATGCTGATGAGGCAAGGGGACTACTATGGCTGCTGGAAGAGGAAGCACTGGTGCCAGGTGCCACAGAGGACGCTCTGCTCCACCGGCTCTTCTCCTATTACGGCCCCCAGGAAGGTGACAAAAAAGGTAGGTGGCGCCTGGAGGACCGCCTGCCCCTCTGCTTTCCAAGGGCCAGGTGGCACTCTCTAGCCGTATGTCTGCGCCCTGACGATCAACTGTACTTCATGTACCTTCAGGCCAGAGTCCTCTCCTGCGTAGCAGCAAACCACGGCACTTTCTCCTGGGCCACAGCCATGGTACTAACTGGGTAGAGTACAATGTGGCTGGCTGGCTGAACTATACCAAGCAGAACCCAGCTACCCAGAATGCACCCCGGCTCCTGCAGGATTCCCAGAAGTAAGGCCATCCATCTCACATCCTGTCCCTACAACTGTTCTCCGGGTTCTCTTCCTCTGGTGATGTGTCAGAGGCCCATCACCAGCAAGGCAGATAAGCCTCTAGTCCCTGAAAGACCAACAGTCAAGGCCCTGTGGCCTTGAAGATACAGGAACCGCCTGCAGAAATAGAGATGGGAGACATATGGTTAGAGGTGTTTGTAATTTTCTGTTTGAACTGCTCTATCACACTCTTCAGAGAAAGCAGAAACACCCGTCGGCAGACTTGGTGGCACATACCTATAACCTTAGCCCTCAGAAGTTAGAAGCAGGGGAGTCAGATGTTCAAGGTTGTCCTTGGCTACATTTTAGAAGATCTTATTTTTTAATTATGTATATATAGGGGGCAGGGAGATAGGCACCTGAGTATGGCTGCTTATGGAAGCCAGAAGAGGGCATCAGTTCCCCCCAGAGCTGGAGTCACAGATGGTTGTGAGCCTTCTAACATGGGTATTGGGAATTGAACTTGGGCCCTCTGCAAGAGCAGTCAGCACTCTGGACTGCTGAGCTATCTCTTCAGACCCCCTCAACAAAATTTAAAAAGTTAAAAAATTATTTTAAAACCCAGAAATGACATAAGCTCTATCATCCATTCATTTGTCATAGATTAATAGATAGTCCCTTGATAAACAGGGACTTGCAGGTGCTGGGTAGTTAGCAGTGAAGAGAGAGAGCACACACCCCTGCCCTATGGAGTTCCATGTTAGTGGAACAGAGGTAACAAACAAGAGGTGAAACTTATAGATTATATAGTGTGCTGAACTGTATGTTAGAAACAGTCTCCGCCCTCCTCACTGGTGAGGAAGAGGAGTGGATTGCCCCCACTCTTGGCCTCTGTCTATCTTGGGTTTTCTCTTTTTCTAGTTTTGCAGTAGGATGATGTAGGACATACTGTCCCAGCATGTCCACAGCCATATTGTGGGGGAGGGGGTCATGAGGGTGCAGCTTCTATTGCCCTGTGTTCTAACTCCTTTTCTGGTCTTGCCTCCCCCTGCAGAAAGATCATCAGCAACTTGTTTCTAGGCCGGGCTGGCAGTGCCACGGTGCTATCAGGCTCTATTGCAGGCCTGGAGGGTGGCTCCCAGCTGGCCTTGCGCCGGGCGACTAGCATGAGGAAAACCTTTACCACTGGCATGGCGGCTGTCAAGAAGAAGTCCCTGTGCATACAGATCAAGCTCCAAGTGGTGAGTGTGCAGCAAGGTCCCAGGTCTCTTTCTGCTGGCAGGTAGGCACTCAGCACACTCATGGCATCAGTGTCCACCCAGCTCACCTGCTTTGATCACTGCTGGTGGGATTGCCTTTTTAATGCCGCTACCATGACTGGCCAGCCAGGCCTGCGGAGGGCAGAGATGTCCAGGCTTAGCAATGTCCTAGCAGGTGGCAGACCAGCTGCTACCCTGTGAGGAGTGGAGATGCTGGCTTTCTAGGATACTGGACATCAGAGCCCTGAGGGTGGTCCCTTTCCCTTTGGCAGGATGCCCTCATCGACACCATCAAGAGGTCCAGGATGCACTTCGTGCACTGCTTCCTGCCAGTGGCTGAGGGCTGGCCTGGGGAACCCCGATCTGCCTCTTCCCGCAGAGTTAGCAGCAGCAGTGAGCTGGACCTGCCCCCGGGAGACCCCTGTGAGGCTGGGCTGCTGCAACTTGATGTGTCCCTGCTCCGCGCCCAGCTTCGGGGATCCCGCCTACTTGATGCAATGCGCATGTACCGCCAAGGTGAGGAGGCACCTTCCTGTTCCGCCAAGCTCTGGTGCTCTTTTCCGAGCTGGCCAGATCCCGCTCTACTGCTCTGCTGCCTAGGGACTGGCTTGAAGTCCCCTTCCTTCTGAGGGTCCTTTCTCCTCACTATTCCCAGCCCAACCTGTTGCTTTCTATTTTGGGACGCCTCTCTTTCTCTTCTCCCTTTCTCATTCAAGTCCTATACTTGCGTGTGTACACACACACACACACACACACACACACACACACACACACACACTTCATCCCAAATGCCCTAGTGTTTGTTCTCATGGCTCTTCTTACCCATCATCCCTAGTCCGGGCGGGCAGCTCTGCCTGTAGCAGCAGACAGAGGACTCCTTTCAGCACTATCTACCCCAGGGGAAACAGGTCTAAATCTCTTGGAAGTACTTAAAACTCCCAAGAAAGGTCAGACAGATCCTTTTAATGGACCCAGCTCCTGGAGGGGACAAGGGTAACAGTAGAAGCCCTTGTCATCCATACTGCATTTATGGCTCACCAGGTGCTATTCCCAGCTCTTTTACACACCAATTCACAGCAGCCTCACAAGGTGCTAACTATTATCATCCCTAAATAAGGAGGCAAGGCTCGCAGAGGCTAAGGAGCATGCCTAGGGTCACCCAGTGGCAGAACTGGATTCCAGGCAGGCTGGCTGGCTCACCAGGCCTCTCGAGCTCAGGAGTTAGGAATCGCCAGGTTTCTGTTCTTTTTCCCCTTCCTCTCAGCTACAAGTGCAGGCTGGGTCCCACCCACCCACAGACAAGTCCCCTTGAGGTATCCCCATGGATACCCTCACTTTTCCTCAGCAGTGAAAGCCAGGAAACAGGCTCCCTACCCTGTTCTAAATAAATCATCGATCTGTCCCCACGTCTTGATATGGAGTTGGTGTTTATTATTTCAAAACCAGATTGTTACCGCTCTGAACCAAAATCAATGTGCTTTACTCAAACAAGCAGATCGATGAGGCCAACGGCGGCAGCCTCCCCCTCCCCCCCCCCGGGCCCCCAGCCACCATCGATAGCGCTGATGATTAATTAAGATGCCAGGCGTCCAGACCGCTATCCTGGCCCATCAATTTAATTGCAATTCAGATACAATCAATAGCTCACTTTGTCTTGGCCCCTCAGCAGCCCCCGCCTCCTGTTTCAATTATCAGGCACATGCATCAGCCTATCTCCCTGTTGGAGGGTTTCCCAGAGCTGGCTGGCCAGAGGAAGCCCCCAGCCGCCTGTCAGCAGCCCAGGTGTGAACTCCACTTCTGCCTCTGGCCGCAGCCTTTATGACCTTGGACAACCCAATGGCTCCAATCTCAGGTCTCAGTTTCCCTGGCTGAAAGCTGAAGCGGCTCTATCTGGGATTCCTTTCTGGTTTGAAATGCTGTAATCTGGAGGAGTGGAGCTTTTGGCCCTCCGCTGTGGGCCCTGATGAGATCAGTGTAATTGGAATCACTTCCGGCTATCCACTATTCTGACCGTCAGAAGTCATCTCACCCTTCCCTTCACCTCAAGCCCAGACATACTTTAGGAAAAGGGAATTTCAGGGGGTCTGGTCATTTAGCCTTAAACTCAAGGTCAAGGCTGTAATCCTGCTGCAGGAGACAGGGAAATCAGATCATAGCTGAAGGAAAATGTGGGGGCTGGCCTGGAATCCAGACTCAGCTCCTTACAACCATATGACCACGCCACTTCTAAGCCACATATTCTCTCTCTCTCTCTCTCTCTCTCTCTCTCTCTCTCTCTCTCTCTATTTTTGTGATGTTGGGAATGGAACCTGGGGCCACACCCATGCTCTATCTTGAGCTAAAGTCATCATATCCTATTGTAGAACAGCTCTGATGGTCTGTCCTTTCTGGGCCTTTCCTGTCCCAGCCCCCTCCTACCCCCTCCCTCCCCCAACCAAGTGAGGTGTTCACGGTGGCTCTGGCTCTGGTTCTGGTTCTCTCTCCAGGTTACCCAGACCACATGGTGTTTTCTGAGTTCCGCCGTCGCTTTGATGTCCTGGCTCCACACCTGACCAAGAAACATGGCCGCAACTACATAGTGGTGGATGAGAAGCGGGTAGGTTTGGGTCTCCAGGATCTTTGCTGTCCCCTCACTCACTCAGAGCCCTCTGCCTCTCTTTCCTAGATATTGCAGACTGGCTCTGGCTGAAGGTTACAAAGTTGCAGCCAACCAGGGCTAGGCAGACACAACACAGTGTGAAGATGGCTCAGATGGTGAGCTGCAGAGCTAGGGAGGAACCATTGTTATTGGAGGCCAAAGATTGGGGTGTCTGTGCTTCAGGAAGCCAGACAGTCTCACTGAGTAAACATACTAGCACCTCCCAAGTAGATGACCAGGATTTACGTTTTGGGTGTCCCACTGATGGCATGGGGTCCCTTAGCCTCGGCTTCCGTGGCGGCATCTGATTCCTAAAGTAGGAAGCTGTCTAGGGCTGGACAAGCATTCTTCCTAGGAGGAGGCCGAGATGGCAAGTCTGCTTTGGTGTGCAGAGCACGTAAGTCTGTGGGCCTCTTACAATCAAGAAAGGTGAACTCATGACTTCAGAAGTGTCTTTATCACTTCACACTGCCACCTTGACCCCCAGAGGCAACTCCTCAGGCAGCCAAAAGGCTCCTTGAATAGAGGAGACCTCCTCTCCTGTGCACTGGCCTCAGGCTTCCAGCTTGACTCTGTGAAAGCACCACAGTCCTTAGGAGGCTGCCCTGAAGGGAGTGTACTCTGTAGGCTGGGGAAGGAAAGCCCACAACATCACCTAGTCTGTCCCTGCATCTTCTATCCCTTGCCTCTGACTCACAGACAAACATTCATGGGAGCCTCAGAGATTTCTGCGGCCTTAGGCCCGTCAGCATTCCACCTCCCCTCCTCCCCGGCCTTAACCTCCATCCCAGCCTCCCACTCACAGCACCAGGCTGCACTTGTCTCCCTGGAAATGCTGTCCTTCCCAGACTGTCATTTCTCCATGAACCTCTCTGATCACAGCATCCTGCCTGTGGTGTCCCCTGCTCAGGAAGTCTGCTGTTGGCGTCATGGGACCTTTCAAGTCTAGACCCAAGCTGTTCTCCCATCCATCCTTTACTTCGTAGCCTTGACACCGTGGCCCCACCTACCTAGCACTTAGCCTTGTCACCCCCCCTCTCCTGAGCCTCCCATAGCTCTATCTTACTCGGAAGGGCCAGCCCTGGGGTGGCTGCGCTCTCCGCATTAGACTCCCGGGTTATGGAAAGAAGCTATACAACCCTCTAGACTTATTCCTACAGATTTGTGATCTTCCATGCCAGGTGGGCCCTTGGCATGGCCTAGTAAGTCTTCTGTGTGTCCTTCCTTCCTCAGGTGGTCTTACCACCAAGCTCCTGGCCTGCTCTTCCATTCACGCCTTTCTCCTCGAATCTTCTCCTACCCTACCCTGCCTTCCCAGGTCATCTTCCCGGCAGATGACCTTGATTCTGAACTAATGAGATCAAGGGTCTAGCTCCCTTCACCTTCTTCCTATGTCCCTTCATCTTCCTCCTTCTTCCCAGTCCCCATCCTGCCTGGTGGGAACAGGGTGGAGGTGAGTCCTTTGGGGGCAGTTCCTTCCTCCATGGTGTAGACTACATTCCCTCCTGACTTTTTTCTCTGTTAAAATGGTTCCATGGACAGCAGCCTCCACCTGAAAGAGGCTTTTTGTCCAGCTCTCATGCCGACCCATGTGTGTCTCAACTCTAGCCTGGGACCATCCATACCCTGCCCCCAGCTCCTGCTCTGCTGCCTTTTGTTCCCTCACCTGGGCGTCCTGTTCTCCACCCTGGTATCCTGGGGCTGGTCTCCCTGTGCCTCCATGTTGCCAGAGCCACTAGGGATTTTTCTATCCTCTGTTTCTTGAATTTAAAAAAAAAAAAATTATTTTTATGTGTCTGTTTGCCTGCATGTATGTATGTATACAATTTGCATGCTAGGTGCCCATGGAGGCCAGAAGAGGGCACCAGATCCCCCTAGAACTGGAGTTACAGACAGCTGTGAGCTGCTGTGTGGGTGCTGGGAATGGAACCAGGGTCCTCTGGTGTCATACATCTTTTTTTTGTTCAGTTTTTTTTTTTTTTTTTTTTAAATCAGTTCTGTTCTTGTGCCTGGCTCCTTTCTTGCCTGATTTCTCTACCTTTACCTGCTGTCTCCTCCAAGTTCTATCTTAATTCTCTCATCTTAGTTCAGCCCCATCTTGGTCTTCCCCATCTGGCTCTTCCTCATCTTCCATCTCATTCTTCTAGTTCTTCATCTTGTTCTCCAGTCAGAATCCTCTCTAAGTCTCTGAGGTTCACAGTTATACACCATGCAATAGCAGTGCTCTAGCCAAAGCAAGGTCACCAGGCTTGAATTCTTACAGGGTCACGAAGGCAGAGAAGAGTTTTCCTCAGGCAGTGACCATCAGACTTTCCTTTACAACCCAAAAGGGGAGTGGTAAAGGAGGAGGTCAGCTGAGAACTAATATCGGTAAATATATCAGAAAAAGGGAATTTATGTGCTCAATCTACATTCCTAGAAGTGGTTATGTAAGAAGTTAGGAGTCTATGATGTTAGTAAGGCTGTATAAGAAAGGAGGGTCTCAGCTTAAATTGCACAAGAAATAAAGCTATCCGCCTGGCCTAGGAGACAGGTGTTGTTTACATAAGGGTGTTATCTTAGTTCAGGAGATCGTTTGGCTTTGGATGCTTGGTAGGTATTTTAGATAAATACACTGATAGGAGTTCTTGGAAGCACACAAGAAAATCATTGTAGGAACCAGCCAATATATATACAAAAGCTAAAATATTACCAAGACTTCTTAAGCCGTGGCTTGACCTTTGGGGAAGTTCTTGACTTTTCCAAAAAAAAAGTAGTAGCTTTTGTGACAGTAGCTGGATTCCATCACATTTCCTGTGGCCTGCAGCAGCCTCCAGGTCCTCTGGAAGAACAGACAGTGCTCTTAGCCATTCTCCAGTAGCTTTTTTTTTTTTAAATTGAGGCAGGGTCTCACTTTGTAGTCCTCAGTCTCCTGGAATTCACTATGTAGACCAGGTTAGCCTAGAACTCACAGAGACCATCTGCCTCTATCTCTCCAGTGCTGGGAATAAAGGTGTGCGCCACCTGCCTGGCTGAACCTTGAGTTCTTGACATGTGACTTCACTGACAGCGCTAATATTTTGAGATGTTTCCTGTTTGCCTTCTTTATATCATGCTCTTTCCTCTGTCCCTGCTCTCCCCATCCCTCTAAAGGTCTCTGCTTCAGTAAAGAGCTCATTCCTCCATACTCTGTCCAGGGCTCCATTGTTTTATTCTACTCTCTTCCTGGCCAACCTCATTCACACCCATCACTTCAATCACCACATATATACTGATCGACCCAGATCAATGCCTCAGCCAGACCTTTCTCCTGCACTCCAAGCGTATGCTTCTCTCCTTGCCCTCTGGGTTTCTCTGTGCCCTCTAACCCCAAACTGAGTGCCTTCAGTCAGACAGACCACTCAAACCTCTTCTTCTCGTATTCCCCGCCTTTGTGAGTGTCCGTTCAGATCTGGCTCTGCCCCTCCCTGAGAGAGCTGTGCAGAGTTCCCAGGCACACAGGGCTCCCCATACCTTGGTTGCACTTTAATCCCCACCCCTCACTCTTGCAACATGTGTTCTCCTCTTGAGATGCCAGGCCTTTGCTCAAGTTGGAGGCATAACTGGTAGCTAAATTCACAGGCCAAGCAGTACTCCTCTGGGGTGCTTCACGCCCCGCTCCCGACCGACTCCCAGGCCTTTTTATGAACTTCACTTGTCTTGCCTCCAGCCACACAAGCTGCGCCTCTTCTAGTCAGTCACCTCTGGTCCCCGGAGTGGACATAGTGGCTGGCACCATGGACACCTACCTGAGGGGCGTGTGGAAGAAATGATAGACTTTCTAGGAGGGCCCAAGGGAGGGCCCAGTGAATGGAGATGGGGAGAGCCTGTGCAGATCTGATGGCAGCCTTTCTCTCCTCAGGCTGTGGAGGAACTCTTAGAGTCCCTGGACCTGGAAAAGAGCAGCTGCTGCATGGGCCTCAGTCGGGTGAGTTGCCCACAGATGGGCAGCCAGGGCTTCACTTGCTGGTGGCCCTAGTCAAATGGCTGTTCCTCCCTCCCCGTTCTGCTGCTCAGGCAGACTTTGGAATTTCCCCATGTCCCCTCTGATTCTCATTCCCTAGCTCCCCACTAACCACTCAGGCCAGGGTGTAGATGCTCCAGTTTTGGCAAACTTGACTTTATTGCCAGGTTAGCCGACTGGTTCAGGACTGTGAAACATCTGTGATGTCAGAAGGATTGGAACCTGGCCCTGAACTTGGCCCAAGTGGAGAGTGAGAAACAGAAGGGCAGGGGCGTGGCTTGGAGGGAGGGGGCGGGGCTTGGAGGGAGGGGGCTGGGGAAAGCCTCAGACAGCAGAAGAGCAGGCCAGGACATGGTGTGCTGAGCCACCACTACCTGCCCACAACCACTACCTGCCCACAAGCCAAATCCCTCATCTAAATGGAATGTGTGGCATAAAAGGCAGGCATACCTGACCCTGGGTCCACACCAAAGGGTCAGCTGGACAGTCTTCCCGCAGGCAGGGAGCCTGCCCTCCTCTCCCCTAGCTAAAAAGCTTGGATACAGGGTATTCTCAAATGTGCTCTAGGGACTGGCGTGGAGGAAGGGCAAGGGGGTGGCCAGAGAAAGAGACATGGATGTGTTCCTCTGTCAGCAGAGAGCAAAAGGGCCCTGGTCACAGAGCCTCTTGCAGAGTGTGGGGTGGAGGAGAGGCATACATATTACTTGTCCTGTGAGCTGTAGTCTGCAGGTTGAGTAAGGTGGCGATTTTCCCCGACCCTCCCTCTCACTGTGTCTTCTCATCTCAAGTCTCTTGTGTCCTTGGCTTTCTCTAAGTCCCTCCTGCCCTGTTTATTGCTCCCGGTCCTGTTTTTCCTTTCTCTCCTTAATGTGTTTGTTCCACACCTTTGGGGTCATTTTCCTGCTCTGGTCTCTGCTTTGTCTGTGACATCTGGTCCCCCTTCTTTCTCTCTAGTCACCCTCCACCACACACACACATGCACGCACGCACGCACGCACGCACGCACACCTTCTCTGAGACTCGGAGGCAGCCAGCTGGGCCGCCTGCAGTCAGAACCATCCCTTTAGCTGCTCCGTGCCTCTCAGGTCAGTTCACACCCAGCTTTTTCTGTGAGCTGCTACTCCTCCAGCAGGCTGGACCACTGCTGGCTGGTCCTGGGAGCACTCCTCCAAGCCAGTTCCCAGGTTCCCAGACACATCTCAGGCAGGAACAGGCCTGTACAGGTTGGTCTTCTTCTGGCCACATCTTAGACCCTCGGCTGTCCTGATTCCTCCCAGGTGCCAAGCTGAGGCAGGTGAGCCGCGGGGCCTCCTGGTACTCACGGGGAAAGCGGGTAAGGTTGGATGTTTGCTTTGAGACAAAAAGCTTTAGCTTTGCAGGCTGTGCTTAGCACTGGCTGGTGAGCAAAGACTGGGTGTTCATGATGCTTCAGTGGAGGGGCCCTGAAAGGTCAGGCAAAGACTCTGGGAGTCTGAGAGCCTCCTGACACTGTAAAATTTGCATTAATGGGTACTTGAGAAGGAGATGACCATAGTCTTTCACCTAATACTCAAAAGGATCCTATTTTTTTTCTTTATGCGTGTAAATGTGTGTTCACACATATGTGCTTGTAGTGAGCGCTGTTGAGTGGAGGCCAAGGGTTGAATCTGGTGTCTTCCTCCATTGTTCTCTGCCTTATTTATTATTATTGAGTTTGGGTTTAGGGGGGGGGTTGTTTGTTTGTTTGTTTTTGGTTTTGTTTTTGTTTTTCCAAGACAGGGTTTCTCTGTGTAGTTTTGGTGCCTGTCCTGGATCTCTTTCTGTAGACCAGGCTGGCCTCGAACTCACAGAGATCCGCCTGCCTCTGCCTCCCGAGTGCTGGGATTAAAGGCATGCACCACCGATGCCCAGCTCACCTTAATTTTTTGAGAGAAGGTCTCTTACTGAGTTGGGAACTCACTGAATGGCTAGACTGACTGGCCAGTAAGCTACAGGATCCTCTTCTCTCTGCCCCTCCCCAGTCCCCAGCACTAGGGCTACAGACAAATGTAACCACACCTGGCTTTCATGTGGGTGCTGGGGATTCAAATTCAGGTCCTTTTGCTTGTGTAGGAGGCATTTTACAGGGTGAGCCATCTCCTTAGCTCCTCTCAAAGGACTCAACTCCACAAATGTTCAAGAGGTTTGAGGCTGGCATCTGTAGCCTTTAGACCATTCGTGTGTGTGTGTGTGTGTGTGTGTGTGTGTGTGTGTGTGTGTGTGTGTAGTTTTTCTAGACAGGGTTTCTCTGTGTAGCTCTGGCTGTCCTGGATCTCGCTGTGTAGACCAGGCTGGCCTCGTACTCACAGAGATCCACCTGCCTCTGCCTCCCGAGTGCTGGGATTAAAGGTGTGCATCACTGCCGGCGGACCTAGACCATTCTTTCTCACTGTGTTTCCAAACCATTATGTCTCTCTGTATTGGTACTCCCTGCTTCCCTGTTTGCTAACCAAGCATATTGCTTGGCCTGGGAACAAACTGGCTATCTTTTCCCTTAGTGGTTCACATTTATATTACTGGAAACTGAGATGTGAGTCAGACTTAAGATACATAAGAAATCCCACTTTGCCAGCTTGTAAGATTTGAGGCAGGATCACAAGGGCTGAACTGGCTACCCCCCACCCCCCAAGCTAGTCTCAGAGGATGGGGCTTTTGTGAAGTCACCAGATGCAATGTTCTCATCAGGTTTAGGCTCTTTCCCTACTTCTTCCCTGAAGCAGACCCTGGTATCCTTCCCCTACAAAGACTAAATTACCTGTGTTCTTGATTCCCCATTTCATTTTCTTTCTTTCTTAAGATTTGTTGCTTCTATGTGTTTGCGCATATGTGTGTATGCCATGTGTATAAAGGTGCTCACAGAGGCCAGAAGAGGGCGTCAGATCCCCTGGAACTGGAGTTACAGTGATTATGCTGATACAGGTGCTTTGAAACAAATTCAGGTCTTCCTGAAGAGCCTTAACGGCTGTGCCATCTCTCTAGGCTGTTTTTTTAAGGATACATTACGTTTATTTATTTACTAGTTTGTTTATTTATGGATGCGTGCATGCCACAGTACACAAGTGGTGGTTAGAATAACCTGAGGTAGTCAGTTCTTGCCTCCCATGTGCATCTTGAGGATCAAACTCAGATTGTCAGGCTCGACAGCCTAGCCATCTCACTGGCCCTAAAAAGGAGATGTGTGTGTGTGTGTGTGTGTGTGTGTGTGTGTGTGTGTGTGTGTGTGTGTGCGTGTGCGCGCGCGCGCGTGCTGCACTCTGTGTACCAGGTGAGGGTGGCTATATACCTTGTGGCCTTTTGCCTTCTCAAGGATACCAGAGTCATCATCACCCTGCTCCACATCTCTTACACTCAGGGCAGCAAAGAATGAGAGGCACAGCTGGGTGTAGGGTGCCCAGCAGGTTCCCCACACATCTGTCTTCCAGCCCCCAAACCTGTATGACAGGTCCCTTGCTGGGGCCCGATTCACGCCCACCTCACCAGCTTCTTCATGGGGGTGGGGTGGGGCCCTGAAAAGAGGAGGCGGCTGGAATGAAGCTGAGCAGGCAGGCGGGTAGAAGGGCGGGGGGCCTCACCCCCTCTCCAGTCCCCCACATGCAGCTCCTTAGACTTCCTCACACCCGGACACACCTTCTCACTCTCCACCTGATCCCAGGTGGCCGGAGCTGTGCTGGGCCCTGCAGTGGGCCCTGGCATCCTGCATAGGGACAGTGACAGGGCTGTAGCTGAAGGGCCTCCCCTCCTTGTCTGGCCAGTGAATGCTTCCTGTTCCTCTTTGTCCCAGGGATCTTCTCTGCCCCTGGGCTGCTGTCCTTTCTCTTTGAAGTTGGACTTACCGTCTCACTCCTCCAGACCCAGAGCCTTCCTTCCATCTGGGCCTGGCGCTTCCCCAGCAGCCCTGCTAGGGCCCCTCCCCTTCCACTCTTGGGCAAGTGGATTTTCAGGCTCTTCCTGAACCAGGGTCCACACTCCCTAGCCTGCCGGCTCCCTGTGCCAGCTGCCTGTCCCTCTGGCACCTCATCTTGTCTCTGTTTGCTGCCCGAGCCCAGTCTCCGGCTTTTACCAGGCTGCTTCTCCGACAGGTGTTCTTCCGGGCAGGCGCGTTGGCACAGCTGGAAGAGCAGAGAGATGAGCAAACCAGCAGGCACCTGACCCTGTTCCAAGCGGCGTGCCGGGGCTACCTCGCCCGCCAGCGTTTCAAGAAGAGAAAGGTGCTGCTCTAGGGACACCCCGGCCTAGATGGCACCACAGAGTACCAGGGGGAGGGCATACAGGGTACCTGCCGGGGAGAAGGAGGTGGGAACCTCCCAAGAGCGCCGTGCCCGGGCCAGAGTGGGAAGCATGCTCGAGTGCCCAGCAGCGTGGATGTGCGCCCTGGCCAGGGGGGCTGTATTGCAGGAGTGGGGCGGGGAGTGGGAGGGGAAGCAGGGCCCAGGCAAAGGTGGGCTCTGGTTCATGGGCTGCTCTATGAAGATTAAGGAGCTGTGTCAGCGACTCCTTTTCTTATTAGCAAGTCCATAAAACAGCCAGCGCGGCCGCCTCTTGTGTTTCAGCAAGATTAGGTTTTATAGCACAGCTAGGCCAGGGTGCTGGAAATAATCAGGCAGCAGCTAAAGCAGATGAAATTATTCCTAATGATGGCGGGACGAGGGTGCCCCCTGCACAGCTCCCAGGACTGCCCACCCTCTGAGGGGCAGGGCAGTGTGGGAGCCAGGGTGGGCATGAGAAGGGTCCTGGGCAGCTGATACGGGGGCCGTGCTGGTAGTGGGACGTGGCTTGGCTGAGGGAACTGAAAGTCCATCATGTGGTAACCCCAACTGCAGATCCAGGACCTGGCCATTCGCTGTGTGCAGAAGAACATCAAGAAGAACAAAGGGGTGAAGGACTGGCCCTGGTGGAAGCTGTTCACCACTGTGCGGCCCCTCATCCAAGTCCAGCTATCAGAAGAACAGATCCGCAACAAAGACGTGCGTGACTTCCGGGGCCAGCTGGGTCCTGGGAGGGACTCTGTGTATACAAGGGTCTTGCTGGCTTGTCTTGAATTAAGACACTCTTAGGATTAGTCAAAAGAACTGGTGTCTTTGAACTATGCCCATCAAGCAGATGTTCCTCTGGGGTGTTGTATGGGTCTTACTTAGCGTCTTAGGATAAAATTGTAGCATCCGCTGCCTATGGAGGAGGGTCTAGGGGTCAAGGGTCCTGGGAGCCTCTCCTCTTGGGGATGTTTCTCCCCTTGAGTCCTCAGGAGACAGACCTTGGGTCTTCACCCCTCATAGCGCCTCGCTTTGTCTCTTCGCTCCCCACAGGAAGAGATCCAGCAGCTGCGCAGCAAGCTTGAGAAGGTGGAGAAAGAGCGGAATGAGCTTCGGCTCAACAGTGACCGACTGGAGACCCGGGTGAGTGACTCCAGTCCCCAGACGGACCGGCCACACTGTCCCGAAGTGCCCTGGCCCATGAGCCCTGGCATTCTGGCTGAGAAAGGCAGGCACTTCAACTGGTGACCCCTCCCTCCCCCCCCCCAACCCCAGATCTCAGAGCTGACATCGGAGCTGACTGATGAGCGGAACACAGGAGAGTCCGCCTCCCAGCTGCTGGACGCAGAGACAGCCGAGAGGCTCCGAGCAGAGAAGGAAATGAAGGAACTACAGGTGAGAGCTGCCAGGGTGAAGGCAGCAGGCTAGCGACTGCCGCACTCTGCTTCCCCAACGCCGCTCCCACCTCCTCCACTAGCTTGACATCTCTGTCTGCCCTGGGGTAAGCGTGTGGCCCGTGTGGTTCAGGGTATTGGGTAGGGACAAGCAAGGGGAAGACTTGCAAGGCTTACAAGCTGCTCCCTTCAGACCCAGTACGATGCACTGAAGAAACAAATGGAAGTTATGGAAATGGAGGTGATGGAAGCCAGGCTTCTTCGGGCAGCGGAGATCAACGGGGAAGTGGATGATGATGACGCAGGTGGGTCTGATGTAGAGAAGGTAGGCGGAAGCCTGAATGGCAAGCCCTGACGCCCATCCCTGGGTAATCACACACCCTGTCCAGGCTTGTCTCCCCTCTGTGAGCTAAAATATCATAAATGGATGAGAAAGTAGAGTTGCTAAAACCAGGCATGGTGATACATGCTTATAATCCCAGGTGACCGAAGTTCAAGGTCATCAATTACACAGTAAACTTAAGGACAGCCGGGGAGACACGAGATCTTGTCTCAAAAACCAAACAAACACAAACCTCAAAACCACAATGTCAAGGTGCTGAAAATAAACAGGTTGAACCTCTGTGGTGACAACCAGGGCCATGGTCCTGGCGGCCTCCAGGGAGAAGATCGCACAGGTCCCCTGTCACCCTCTCTAGACTCTCCCCTGATAGTGGTTCCTTCTAGCCATCATTTCAGAAACACTCGTGAGTCCCTCCGGCTGGCTCCACCCGCTCCTCCTTCCTACCCATCTCCTTCTGTCCCCTGCCCCTTCCTGGGGACCCTCAACAATGGCGGCGCTGTCTGCAGGCGGAGAGTGGCGGCTGAAGTATGAGCGTGCTGTGCGGGAGGTGGACTTTACCAAGAAGCGGCTCCAGCAGGAGTTGGAAGACAAGATGGAGGTGGAGCAGCAGAGCAGGAGGCAGCTGGAGAGGCGGGTGAGGCTGGCCAGGGACCCGAGGCCTGTAGTCGGGAGGGCTGGGGCTCAGTGCCAGGTCTCCTGGCAAGCAGAGGCGAGACAGGCAGGCCCTGGGAGGAACAGGACAGTGGTGTGTTAGCCGGTCCTGAAGGGACAGCTAGCCACTCCCCTTAGGGTAGCACCGCTTGGGTTCTGAAGATGCCCCTGAGCTTGTCCTCCAGCCCCGAGCTCCTGGTGGCTGCTGACCGCACACCCTTTCTCCAACTCTAGCTTGGGGACCTGCAAGCAGATAGCGACGAGAGTCAGCGGGCTCTGCAGCAGCTCAAGAAGAAATGCCAGCGCCTGGCGGCTGAGCTGCAGGACACCAAGCTGCACCTGGAGGGCCAGCAGGTCCGGAACCACGAGCTGGAGAAGAAGCAGAGGAGGTGGGTGGCCCGGCCTTGTGCGCTCAGAGCCTTCGAGCCACAGGACCTGCCCGTGGCCCAGAACCTCGCCCGCAAGGCCCTTCCGGGCCCTTCGTGCTGGGTGGTGCGTGAAATGGGTTCCCTTCTGATCTCCCAGGACATGGACCAGGTCTCCTGGGAAGGCCATCGGGGTCTCCAGTCACATGTGTCCACTCAGAGTGTGCCTGTCATCTGTCCCCGCCCACGCCCCTGGTGCCCTCACCGGCCCTCCTGACTTGCTTTCCCTTGCCTGCACCACACAAACACACTCTCCTGACTAATGTCATTAAACTCCCGTGCCACTTCCATCTCATTATGGTAATGACAGAAGGGGGGGCGCCCTCACAGGAGAAAATCCAATCTAAATTAATTTCCCTGCTTGGGAATGGGAATGGGGCGCCGCCTTCATTAGCAGCATGAGGAGCCCACACACCCTGGGAACAGTGGGGTACCCCAGGGAGCAGAACAGTGCCTGCTTCCCCTCTGCCAGCTTCCAGGAAAGGTACCGATTACCTCTGTGAAGGGCAACCTCACCCCATGACCCCGAGAGTGGGAAGGGCAGAACAGATCCCCCGCTCCTCCCAGGAATGAGTTACCTTATGTGTCCCCAGCTCCCCGTCACCTTCCTTGCTACCAGCTTCCTGTTACTCTGAGGAGAACAAGGCGGTCTGGGAGGGTTTTTTATGTCCACTTCTCCCATTCTTTAACCCTACACTGTATGCTGTCCTTTTACCTAAAGATGGCACTCTTAACAGGAACCCCTCCTTCATGAGCACCCCCATAACAGTGCCAGCTTGGCCTAGTTACCATGTTACTGTGCTCCCTGCTGGGCAACTTATTAGGTTTCGGCTGCCGGGCTTTTCTTCCTCTTTTTCTGCTGTGGGATAGGGAGGGGTGCTGTGGAGTTTCCCCAGGAACCTGATTAGCTATGCAGGGAAGGGCCAGGAGGGATTCCAGCCATTTGCTCCGGATTTAGAGTCACTGGGCGGGAAAGGAAGGCTGGCTAGTAGAGGACTGCCTCTGGTAGGAATGCTGTCCAGCCCATCATGGGGTGCCCTGGTGGTGACTCTGGGGCTGCCGAGGTGGGTGGTACTGACCGGAGGCAGATGCCAGAGGCCTGGCGACTATATCTACAGTTGCTGAGTTGAGCAAAGAGTGAGTTGTACAAACAGAACATCATTTCTACTCACTCTGATGCCACCCTGCTTTCACCCCGGCACCTTAAACTTTGATCTGTTGGAGGATGTAGAGACTTGTCTCCTGAGGCAAGGTCTGGTCTGCCTGTTTCCCAGAAGCAGTGTGTGCGACCCTCTTAGGCCCGCTTGACGGTGCACTGTTCCTCAGGTGCCTCAGCAGTCTGTCCGACCTATAGGCCCTGAATTCCAATTTCTTGTCTTCAGGGCCCCAAGTGATAACTGTATGTGTCTTGTTAGTGTCTTACTCCATCTGTGGTCCCACTTCCTGGTACTTGCTGGGTGCTGGAGACCTAGACTTTGTCCTTTTCTGATGAGGCCACCATGCTCCCACACAGGTTTGACAGTGAGCTTTCCCAGGCACATGAGGAGACCCAGCGGGAGAAGCTTCAGAGGGAGAAACTTCAACGGGAGAAGGACATGCTCCTGGCTGAGGCTTTCAGCTTGAAGCAGCAGCTGGAGGTACCAGAGCTGACCCTCTTCCTCTCCATCCCCCCGCCCCCCAGCCTGGGGACAGCCCTGTGCCAACCTCACCTTCCCTTTGGATCTAGGAAAAAGACATGGACATTGCAGGGTTTACCCAGAAGGTCGTCTCCTTGGAGGCCGAGCTCCAGGACATTTCTTCTCAAGAGACCAAGGATGAGGCGTCTCTGGCCAAGGTCAAGAAGCAGCTCCGGGACTTGGAGGCCAAGGTCAAGGATCAGGAAGAGGAGCTGGATGAACAGGCGGGGAGCATACAGATGCTGGAGCAGGTACCAGAGGGTTGGCCAAGGGAGGGCCAAGGCGCAGCAGGAAGCATTGCCACCCTCACCATTAGCACAGGGCACCCACCAGGAAAGGGAAAGGTCCACATCATTCATTCATTCTCTCATTCACTCATTCACCTACTCATAAAATGTTGTGTGAGTATTTGGTTGGTGCCAGCCACAATGTGGAGATAGTTAAGTTGCCATGGAGATTTTTCACAAAAGCAGGTCTGGGTTGGGAAGATCTAGTGAGGAAAGAACGAGGAGAAGATAATGCAGCCAGAAGGCCAGGAGCCAGCCGAGCATGTGACTAAACAGCCGAGTCAGTTCAGGGGGACCTGCCCAGGGGGGGAAAGCATCAGAGCATCTCCAGCAGCAAGCCTCTTCCTGAGTCTTGGCCAGGTGTGTAGGAAGGAGGCACACTCCAGCTGCTCTGGAGAAGCCGTCTGCCAGGGGCAAAGAGTGGGCAGGCAAAGAGAGCCCTGATGGGGAGCAAACCTGTGCTCCCGAACACGGGAGAGCCGCACTTCGGGGAGGACCTTGTTGGGAAAGGAACCCAGTCCCGACTCCCAACCCGCAGGCCAAGCTGCGCCTGGAGATGGAGATGGAGAGGATGAGACAGACCCATGCCAAGGAGATGGAGAGTCGGGATGAGGAGGTGGAGGAGGCCCGTCAGTCATGTCAGAAGAAGGTATGGCATCGGGGCCATCCGGGCTCTTCCTGGGCTGGTGTAAGGACCTGTTCTTTGTTGCTGCTTCGACGTGAGGGGTTTTCTACGTTATCCTCTGTATTCTCCTGCTGGTCTGGACCAGCATTTCCCCCCTTAGGACTCAGGCCTGGTCTGGGTTGTGCCTTTCAGCCTTTAGAAAAGCTTGGGCCCTTAAAAAACCATAGCTGCTCGCCCGCTGTGTCAAGTAGCAGCCCTACCTGTGTATGCACTACTGGGGCCACCAGCTAGGTCAGCCAGCCTAGCTGGACGGGTCCCCACCCTCCTCACTCTATGAAGTCTCCTGTGGCTGTTGTGGCTGCTGGTGGCCTTCTGTCCCCTCCAGCACTCAGTGCTCTTTGGGTCCCCCACACTGTCCTGCCCCATTGTTCTGGGTTGGGGCACTCAGCATGGGAAGGGACGATTGCCCCTGCACACAAAGGACAGCGAGCCCCTGTCCCCGTGACCCCGCAGCTAAAGCAGATGGAAGTCCAGCTTGAGGAGGAGTATGAAGACAAGCAAAAGGCGCTGCGGGAGAAGCGGGAGCTGGAGAACAAGCTCTCCACACTCAGTGACCAGGTATGCGCGGGGACCCCTACAGCTCCCTGCTCCACCCGCCTAGGACTGGGCTCTGGAGGACAGAAAGCTGGGCACGGGGTGGTGCTCTGCAGCAGGTACCATATCACAGGGGTCGATGAGGGCATCATCCATCACTCAGGCCTTTCCCATTAGCCAGCATGATCCCGACATGCCCAGGAGAGCATCCTTGCTCATTTTGGAGAGTGTGAGGGTGGGCAAGATTAGCAGTCAGCTTGGGAAGGACTCAAGGGGTTCCCTGGTGGAGCTCAGTGTCTTCCTGGTTGGTCCCCCCTCTCCCAGGTGAACCAGAGGGACTTTGAATCAGAGAAGCGGTTACGGAAAGACCTGAAGCGCACCAAGGCGCTGCTGGCAGATGCCCAGATCATGCTGGACCACTTAAAGAACAACGCCCCCAGCAAGCGGGAGATTGCCCAGCTGAAGAACCAGGTACTGTGCTCAGTTGCAGCTACTGGTTCGGGGGCAGCCAGGAGGCTCCTTTGTTTAGTTGTCTTCCCCACCACTCTTTGTGTGTGTGTGTGTGTGTGTGTGTGTGTGTGTGTGTGTGTGTGCGCGCGCGCGCGCGCGCGCTGAGGACCGAACCCAGGGCCTTGCGCTTGCTAGGCAAGCACTCTACCGCTGAGCTAAACCCCTAACCCTCTTCTCCACTACTCTTCAGTCCTTGAAAAGGAAGATGGCTGGAATGTGGGGAGGAAGCCACCCATAGCAGCCAGATTCCCCAGGGTCTGTGTTTGGCCTGCAGCATGACTGCCAAGCCCTAGGGTGATGTGGATGCAGTGTGCACACTGGAGGAGAGAAGAAAGAGGCGGGGCGAGAAGGGGGAGGAGGTGGCAGGGGAGGACAGGGAGAGTGCCTGGGCCCCTTCTCCCTGTGAGCCAGTGCCCTGCACGGCAGCCCCTGTGCCCCAGAGCATGGCTGACGTCTGTCCCTGGGTGGGGGTGGCTCTGTGTCCAGCTGGAAGAGTCGGAGTTCACCTGCGCAGCAGCTGTCAAAGCTCGGAAAGCAATGGAGGTGGAGATGGAAGATCTGCACGTGCAGATTGACGACATCGTCAAATCCAAGACAGCGGTGAGGGGCGGCGACGGCCGGACGGCCAGCGCACAGGGCAGGGCTGGGGACCATGGCAGGGATTTCTGCAGGACAGAGTATCCCCCATCTCTGTCCTCTGCTCCCCCCACCCACTCAGAGCAGTATTGGAGGGGAGGCTGGCAGAAGAGGGAACCAGCTTGGGTGCACATCTCCCTGTTTAACCACCTGCCTCTGGGAGCTTGGCCGCAGGCCCTGGAACCATAAATAAAGGCAGCTAATGTGGCTGAGGGATGTAAACAGGTGCCTGGAGATTAGCACAAGCACCGATGAGAGGATAGGATGGCTAGGCTTCCTTCCCCTCCCCCTGCCCAGCCACTGACAAGCCCAGGCGGCGGCTAATTAGAGCTTTTATTTAATGCCTTCCTTTTAATTCCCCACCTCTCCCACTGGCCCATCCACTGGCTGAGTATCCACTCCTGGGAGGTGGCCACCACCTGTACCTCCTCAGGCCAGGAATGGGGCAGGGGAGGAGGCTGAGTGTGGCTTCAAGGCCCCTAGCTAGTCACCCTTCTGCTGAGAGATGCCAATCTCACAGGCTTGATTTATCTTGTGACATTTTTGCTCTTCAGCAGTTTCCAGGTGAGTAATCCAAATTCCTTAATTGTGTTAAAAAAGGCTGTTATAAAATTACCATTTTATTTAAATCTGAGTTAATAAATTTCTTGGCGGAGGCTCCCCAGCTCCCCACAGCCCAGTAACAAGATGGATGGGGCAGAGAAGGCTCCGACGCAGTCATTTTGGTTTGGAATTACAGGCTAATAGATTCATTCATTTCCTGAAGCTGCTGATACCTGTCTCTTCCCCTTTCCCAAGGCTGGGAGAGCTGGATGACCCAAGAGTAGACCATCCCTAGGGGATGTCACCAGCTTGAAAGGACCTTCCCTGAGGCCTGATGTGGGCAGAGTGCATGCTGGTCAGGCTGATGGTCAGGCTGATGTACCAGGATGCTGGATCATTCGTTGTGGACAGAATTTCTATCTTCTCATTAGCCTTGACAGAGCTGCCAGTAAGCAGCTATCACTTAGCACCTAGAAGCCCAGGGTGTGCTGCTCTGTCCCTCACCTCCCTGCCCAGAACCCATCAGAGAGCTTCACTGGTTCTGGAACCCACTCCAACAAACCATCATGTCCCTACCCTACTATCACCCCCAGTAGGAGAGGTGGCATAGGGTGGGACAGGTTTGGACTTGCCATCCCAGGACCTGAAGACACAGGCCTGATGCCCTCTGATCTACCCCTGCCTCTGTCCAGTTGGAGGAGCAGCTGAGTCGCCTTCAGCGCGAGAAAAATGAGATCCAGAACCGGCTGGAAGAGGATCAGGAGGACATGAATGAGCTGATGAAGAAGCACAAGGCAGCTGTGGCCCAGGTACCCCTCCAGGAATGACATCATAGTTACCATCCTGGGACCACCTCGTAGATCCCTAGCTAGACACCTCCTTTTGGAGCTATGAAGCCCAGGCTGTCCTGGAATTCACTCTGTAGATCAGGCTGCCCTTGAACTCACAGAGATCCATCTGCCGCTGCCTCCCAAGTGCTGGATTAAGGGCTCTAGACACTTACTTGGAGAGACATCGCTGTGAGTCTAGGTGCCCTGGCCCTCGATGGATAGGGGCAGAGTTTCTGTTTGGGGGACATTTTCCCCATTCTTCCCCTCCTTCCCCAGGCCTCCCGGGACATGGCACAGATGAATGACCTCCAGGCTCAGCTAGAAGAATCCAACAAGGAGAAGCAAGAGCTGCAGGAGAAGGTGGGTACCCCGGCTTCCCTTGGGAGTGAGAGTTCAGGGATCACTGGGGCTGAAGCCTTGGTCTTCTAGTATGGAGGGTGTTTCTCTCTGCCATCAGTAAGTCACAGAGCAGTGTGGGCTGGCAGGAAGACGCAGGCTTGAAGCCACATCACCATGGTAGATGTTTTGGCTTCAGCTGCCTCGTTTCACATTTTTATTCCCTCTCTGGTCCTTCGCCCCCTCCCTTCCTCTCAGAAGGGCAGTATCAGTGCCAAGTGCAGGGGCGGGTGGGGATGCCTTTGCTGGGGCCGGGGGTGGGGCTCCTCATCCTCCTCGTGTATCTCCCTCCCTCAGCCTTCTAGTCACCATGGTGACGTCTCCTATCCCAGACTGGCCACTGCCCTCCTGCTTCTGGATTCATTGTGGACTCAAATTCTTCTCTCACTCCCTCCACCCCCAGCTACAAGCCCTGCAGAGCCAGGTGGAGTTCCTGGAGCAGTCCATGGTGGACAAGTCCCTCGTCAGCAGGCAGGAGGCGAAGATCAGGGAGCTGGAAACACGCCTGGAGTTCGAGAAGACCCAAGTGAAGCGTCTGGAGGTGGGTTCAGCCTCGCTCGCTTCACTGCAAGCCAAGCCAAGCTGCCCTAGTGGCTGGAGCCACGCATGCTCTGAAGGGCCGTGCAAGCCAGGGACACTCCTCAGAGTCCTCTGCCAAGCTGCCAGGCCAGCTGACAGGGTGGGAGCTCCCCTCCCGCCTGCCCGGCCTGCTCTCGGGGGCCCCCGCAGAGCCTGCCTATTTTACATTCTTTATCCGTGCCCGCTTTCTGCCAAGGGACCAGAGCAGCTTGGCTTTTGGTCTTCATATTTTCCTCTGCCACGAGCCCCCTCCCCCGCCCCCCTCACTCACTCTCCGGGAGGGTCATAAATATGCAGCGGATGGCGCCACGGCTCCCAGGGCTGAAGTCTGTTCTCGTGGCTCTCTCCTCCTCTTCCTTTTTACGTCCCCCCTTCCCTCGCTCTTGCCACCCTGTCTGGCTCTGCTCTCCTCCTTTCGTTCCCCTCTGTTGCTGTCTTTCTTACTCTCTTCCTGTGTCTTCATTTCTTTCCTCAACCCCCCCCTTGCTTTTAGCCCTCCCCCCTCTATTGGTTGGCCTCTTTTCATCATGCTTTGATCCCTCCTTCCCCATAGTGGCCTCTCCGCCCTCCACCCCGGCCCCTTCCTCTCTGGTCTCCTGTAACCGGCATGCTCCAGCCCTCCCAGTGTAAAGAGAGGCATCAGAACCAAGTCTGAGTGTTGACGTGGAGCCTGGTATTGAAGCTCTCCTGAGCTTATGGACGTCTGTCCAAACATCATCAGGCCTGCCCGGGAACGTGTTCATTGTGGTGGATAAGGAGCTTCTCTGTTGCCCCTTCCCGTCAGCCCCCCATCAGCAGAGAAGGAGAGTAGGAGAGAGGTGGACACAGGTGGGCAGTCAAGGGCATTACCCGCCTGGACATAGGAGAGGAGTGTGGACAAACTCCCAACATGGAAAACCAGGCAGAGCTACAGGGAACTTAGTAGCTTATTGTCTGCCCCCAGGACCTCAGGGCAGTGGGTCACATTTCAGTCCCCATATCACACACTGGAGAGGGTTCATGTGGCTGCTAGGGGCAGAAGACGCCACTGATGGTTGGTGACGGCTCCACCCTCCGCACTCGTCGCCTTACTTTTATCTCAGGCTGGGATCCCTTCCCTCAGATTCCCTTCTACCCAGAAAGGAATTGTGGTTCAGACTCATCCCGAGTGCCCCTGTATCCTGCGCCTGTCATTTTACACACCAGGCTGGGGCGGGGCGGTGGTAGGTAGTCAGGGGTAGAACCGGACTGGACACTGATTCAGTCCTCCCTCACACTCCTTCCCCTCCAAATCATTTCCTGCCTAGGACCCTTCTGCCTGGCAGGGAAGACATGTTCGTCTTTCTGAAGGAGACAGATTCATGAGGTCCAGAGAGATAGCTCTGGGTGGGTCTCTTAATCAGGCCCTCACAATGCAGCCAGTCACCTCTGAACACTGGCTGCACCTTCTGAGTTCAACATCTCCGAAAATTCCCTGATGACCGTGGAGACACTTATATGACAGGCCAGCCTCTGCCCAGAGCCTGCCCAAGTCTCTGCAGTAATGAGAACGGTCACAACCCTTCTTCTAAATCATCTTCTCATTACTACCTTCCCTAGTCCTACAAAGACCCCGATACAGGTGTCACCTTCCCCTTTGACAGACAGCGAAGATCTAAGTGGGCAGATCAGTTGGTAAAGTGTTTAACCTGCACAGCTGAGGACCTGAGTTCACTCAGCACCTACATAAAAAGCCAAGTGTAGGGAGCTGGAGAGATGGCTCAGTGGTTAAGAGCACTGGTTGTTCTTCCAGAGGGTCCGAGTTCAATTCCCAGTATCCACATGGCAGTTCATAACTGCCTTTAATTCCAGTTCCAAGGGATCCAACACCCTCACACAAACATACATGCAGGCAAAACCCAAATGCACATAAAGTAAAAATAAATTTAAAAAATAAAATAAAGGGAAAAAAGCCAAGTGTAGTGCCCTTGGTTATAATCCCAGCACTGGATCACCAGGGTTTGCTGTACAGACAGACAGACAGCCTAATTGGTGAGCTCTAGGTCTCAATAAGAGACCATGTCTCAAAGGACAAGATGGATACCACCTAAGGCTGTATTACTGTAGTAACTTCTAGTTTACACGTGTGGGGAGGAGTTAAGAGTGAGCTCCGCCATCTCTGCATCTCTTAGCCATAACTAAGTAAGCAGTGGGACCAGAGCGCTTGGCCAGATTTCCTGCCAACAGCCCCTCTGCCTGGCTGACAGCCTATCCACTGGTCTTTCTTCTCAACCTGTTCCCCTAGAGCCTGGCCAATCGGCTCAAGGAAAACATGGAGAAGCTGACTGAGGAACGGGACCAGCGCGCTGCAGCTGAGAACCGTGAGAAGGAACAGAACAAGAGACTCCAGAGACAGCTCCGTGACACCAAGGAAGAGATGAGCGAGCTTGCCAGGAAAGAAGCCGAGGCCAGCCGCAAGAAGCATGAGCTGGTAATGTCCTGCTCCTCATGGGTCCCAAGCTGGAGCCCCCCACCCCCAGGTCCTGCTAAGTACATGCCCACCTCACCCTGGGCTGTGGGGGGCATTTCAGTCCCCAAGTCCTGTTCTGTATACACTCACCTCTCCCTGGGTTTGGGTGGGGGACAGTTCAGTCCCGAGGACAGGCAAGAGAGTCAGGGGTGGCCTCAGAAGTCTCCATCGGGTGAAGCCCCCACCCGGCCAGCCTTGTAGCCCTTGACTAGAGAAGCCTTTGGAGGCTTCAAGTAGCACCAGGTAGCTCCTGTCTGGCAGCAGGTAACTTGCTACAGGCTCCTTCAGAGATGCTAGGGGACAGTGTGGCCCTCCTGTACACTAGACCCCCTCCTCCTAGGAAATGGACCTGGAGAGCCTGGAAGCCGCTAACCAAAGCCTGCAAGCTGACCTAAAGCTGGCGTTCAAGCGCATTGGGGACTTGCAAGCCGCCATTGAGGATGAGATGGAGAGCAATGAGGATGAGGACCTTATCAACAGGTAAGAGGTAGCGCCTCTGGTGTCTCAGGTGGGACAAAAGCCCTAGGTGGCAGCTGCAGCCGTGGTGGGTCATCCCAGAGCTAAGCTACCAAATCACCCTCCCAGTGCTAGACCCAGCTGGGAGAGGCTGAGGGTGCCAGGAGTTAGGAGGAGCTCTCCCGTCCTCCCTCCTTCCCAGGCCTTCCAAAGCCTCTGGCACTGCCTGCTCCCCATGAGTTATCCCCCAGTTTAGCTGCACTTCCGATGGCGGCGTCTGCTCCACTCCAGGGAGAGCAGAGATTTAAGGGTAGTGGTGCCTCGCTACCATGCTAGAGATTTTCCCCCATAAAACCTACCCAGGGAATGGTTTTGGAGAAGGAAAGAGATTTGTAGTCCTAGGCTGAGGAGAAAGTCACAAATCCAGAGGACCAGCAGTGTGGGTGTGGGGCTGGGACCTAGGTAGATCCTGGAGATCCCCCACTTGCTGCCTCTGGGTCATGTCCCATCATATGGGCAGGGCAAGCAGGGCAAGGCAGCCCAGGAAGCTTGCTCCTTTGGGATGAGTGCTGGCAGTGGATCAGGCATGGTTCTGAGGATTGTGTTACTCACTTCTGCCTGATCTCAGCTGGCCAGAGCTGTCATTTACTGAAGAAAGAAGTATGGATGAGGGTACTCCTCAATTTGTCTGTTGATTCCCCCCGACCCATCTGCTTCTTCTGGCCCCTTTGCCCACCATTTTCTTTCTGTTTCCAGTTTGCAGGACATGGTGACAAAATATCAGAAAAGAAAGAATAAACTGTGAGGACCAGAGTCATGTGCTCTTTGCCTCTCCCCATGGGTGACTAACCATCCCTAACACAGGGCTTCCTGCCGGGCCCCTGCTGCATGCGGCACGCAGACACAGCTTCACACTCTCTCTAGCTGGTCTCTAATGCTAACACCCACTGACTGTCCTTAGGCTGGAATGGAAGAACTGGCTGGCTGTGAAGTGTGTTCCTAGAAGGCCAGACTGACCCTCATAGCCCCAGTAGCCAGGATGAGGCTCCATCTGGCTCCATCTGCCTGACTAAGCCTCAGCCTCCCCTCTCTAGGAACCAAGTGTGGCCACCACCCTGGCCTGTCTCTTTAGGGGTCCAGTGTTCAGGATACACTTGGGCTCTTGGAAGCCAAGCAGCCTGCAAGAAATAGGTCTGTTGTGTGTTTAAGGCCTGTCACCTTCCTTAGGCAGATGAGGGTTGAAGGTGAGGGGCATCTCACAGCTGCTTGTATGGAGAAAGCATTCAGGCAGGTAATGTTGGGCAGCTCTGCTGTGGCAGGAGAAGGAGGCAGCCGGCTGTGTTTACTTTGCTCCCTGGGGCACCTCGGGCAGTGGTGGTGCTCCTGGGGGCGGGAGGAGGAACCTATCTGTGTTGGTATGTCTGTCAGGTGGTAGGAGGCCTAGAACATCTGCCCTTCTCTGTTTTCTCTTTCCAGCGGGGTGGGGGAGCTGGAAAGTGGTGCGGATTTGCTGATCCTCTGTCGAGTTCGGCAGGGCTGCTTTGGAGGTTTTTTTTTTTTTCAGCATAGGACTGAATTTCCTGCCTGGCAGGCCTCCTCCCCTGGCCAGGATGGGCTGGCGGCTGGGCAAAGGAGTCCGGGAGAGCTAATGATAAATGTAATAGTGTGTAACAGTGATAGAGGGCCGCTGGAGCCCGGTTGTCACACACAATTAATATCCCCTGCCGTTCTGCCTCCGTTTGTTTGTTCCCCCGTGATTCGGCTCCCAGTTAACTAATAGCACATGAGCCCGGACATAAATTGTATTTGACGCGAGGTTTAATTCCGACCATTTAAAATTTCAACTGCCCCCTGAGCCTGCCTGCCCCTGGAGTTTGTTTACGGGCCTGATTATTTAAGGAAGAGAACCTGAACAGTGTCTGGATTCTTGGAACTAAAAGGAAGGTGAGGGCAGGCCGGCCAGCTTCTTAGCCCACTGACTGCTCTGAATGTAAGGAAGGAAATTCATATTCTGGGCCTCAATCTGTCCCCGGTGTGTTCCATCCTGCCATCCTTGGGCAGAAGGAGCTCCGAGGGCTGATAAAATGTGCACTGAGGATCATATTCTGAATCATAGTTGGGCACACACAGACTCAACACACACACACACACACACACACACACACACACACACACACACACACACTGCACTCGAAGCAGGTGCATGAAAACGTGCAATTCTAAGCAGACTCCACTGATGGCAGAGGGCCTCCTTCCTCAGCAGCTCCAAGTTATCGAACGAGCATGCTAAGGCGGGCAGAAAAATAATGTTTCGATTTACTTAGAGATACAGTTGTTATTGCCATAACCTTAATGAAAGCAGTAAACAGTGCAGTATTAAGGGAGATTTATACAGAAACACTTTTAACATGTAGACATAGATTTTGCGATGCATACAGCACCTCCTTTCTAAAGGCAATCAATATGGTTATGAACGGCGGTGATAAATTACAGGCTCTGAAGCTATAGAGGAAGGGGTTTTGCACGGGTGTATAAATCAGGTGGTACTGGCGTTCCATGGGACCCGTGCACCACAGTAAATCTGCCAGGCTCAGATGGGCACAGAGCTTGCATTAGTGGTTTGGGGGCCGCCTGCTAAACTCCTGTTTACCCCGGGCATCGGCAGACCTTGTCTCTGTTATAATTCTGTATTTGATGGAAGCCTGTAAAATATGCCTCTTTGTTCCCCTTCCCCATATGCCAGGCTCTCTCATGGTCCCCAGATCTTTGGTTTCCTCTGATGTGTGTGTGTGTGTGTGTGTGTGTGTGTGTGTGTGTGTGTGTGTGCGCGCATGCCTGCAAGTATACATGTATGTGCCTGTGTGGCTATTTATTCAAGAACATAATTCAGGACCAGGCCACTCCTGTTGACAGAGACAAAAGGAAATTTATATCAAGGAGAAATCTCAGCCTATCCGTAGCAGGGGATCTTAGAGAGCAGACATTTTGCAGAATTTGCAAAGCATTTGCACTGAGAAACCATCTCTATGCCCCACTGCTTCCGGAGGGGTCATCATGCATCTAGCCTCAGAATAGACTCTGAGGCTTTCTCGCAGGTCCTGGGGTCAGCCTGTCCAGCAGTAGCAGTGGGGAGCAGGGGCTGGAGTCTGCCTGGGGGAGGGATGAGGAGCCCAGAGAGTCAAAGCCCTGCCTGGAGACTCTCTGAGCCCACTGGGCTTTCTGGAGCTGCCCAGATCCCGAAGGCACCACCAGGCCCTGAGGAAGGTGCGGCTCCTCTCCCCTTTCTTTCCCTGTTTCTGAAAGCCAGGGACACCACAAGCTGGTCTAGGATGTGGCTGGTGCTTCATTAACTTCGGTTTGTATTGTTAGCAGCTAAAGAGACCTTCAGGCTCAAGTTAGCTCAAGTCATGTGAAGGTCCTGTCTTCTGTCCTGTGTACGACTGGCAGCCCTGCTTTTATAATGAAGACGTAGAAGATGGTAGTAATAATCATAGTCACAGTGTGAGGCATCTCAACAAAAAATAGCAACATAGGCCTCAAGGGGAAGCTGAAGGGCCCAGGAAAACACACACACACACACACACACACACACACACACACACACACCACACACATACACACCTATTTGTTTGGCTTTCCAGATAGGGTTTCTCCGTGTAGCCCTGGCTGTCCTGGAAGTCACTCTGTAGACCAGGCTGGTCTTGAACTCACAGAGATCCACCTGCTTCTGCCTCCCGAGTGCTGGGATTAAAAGTGTGTGCCACCGCTGCCCAGCAATACACACATATTTGTGTGGATATATGTATGTATGTAGATATAGGTGTGCTACAGCATATGGCCTCCAGGGATTGAACTCAGGCTTGGTGGTGAGTGCTGTTACTCACTGAATCATCTTGTCAGCCCTAACTAAGACTTCTCTTTAACCAAGCGCCATTAGGCTAGAATTGCGAAGTAGCTGGCCCACCTGCCATGCTTATCTGGTCGGCCAGCTGACTAGCCTGTCACTCATACCTGGAGGAACGGGTGGTACCTCCACACTTCCCAGGATCTTCTTAGTGGCTGTCTGTCACACAGTGTGGTCTGCTGAGGGACTGGACTTGGACGGGATGGGCACCTCATGGGTTGACGTGCTCACTCTAACCTTTCTGTCTTCCCTGACTCACTGATGCGCATGCCATCTGCATTCCATCCCCCACAAGGTGCGCCCTCCTCCCTTCTTGCTTTCCTCCGGGCCAGCTAGCGGTCGGCCAGCTAGCGGTCCTCGGCTGTCTGGCCTTGCCTACCTCTTCGCTCCTTACCCCCACAGTGAGGGGGACTCCGATGTGGACTCAGAGCTGGAGGACCGGGTTGACGGGGTCAAGTCTTGGCTGTCAAAGAACAAGGGCCCTTCCAAGGCAGCTTCTAATGATGGCAGCTTGAAGAGTTCCAGGTGAGTACTTGGCCTCAGGCAAGGAGGAGAAGCCATCTCAGACACCGGTCATGGGTGGGCAGTGTCTTGGTACCAAGGGTGCCTCCCTCAGGCCATGTGTACACTCTTCTGGCCTGTGGAAAGAACACAGAAGGCCAGCTGCTTAGCCAGGTAACGGTTCCCTGGTTGGGTGTGAGCTCTTGTATAGCAACCATCTAACCGTTGGTGCCTTGAAGTCAAGACTTGGGTAGGGCACTGGGGACTGTGGGTCCTGGAGCCCCGCACAGGGCGGCCCCAGTGGCTCTGGACCGCTGTCCTGTCCTCCATAGAGCAGTAACGTAAAGGCTCCGGTTCCCAGAGCTGCGTTTCCGCCGCCTCCTCTTGCTCTCTGCGGCCCTGTGCTTTTCATTGCCCACCCCTCCAGACCTGCCTGCTGATCTGGGGGCTTGCTCCCCTGCTCTCCAGCCAACCGTAGTCTTCCGATCACACAGACAGCCGCTTGGAGAAGCCAGAGCTCCCATTTTTGCATCCGTCGCTGGCCAGTTATGGCCTACTCCCTGCACCCCTTCTTACACAGAGCTCCCTGCACCCCTTCCCCACCTCTCCGGAGACTGTAGGCAGGCTGAATAGAAAAAAAAGAATCTCTCTCTTTCTTTTCCAACCCCCCCAGGCTCCTTCCCCCAAGTCCAGCCCCTCACCACTAGCACCCAGCGGCCCCCTGTAATTGGTTTAATTTATTCGGCCAAACAACATTTTGTTATTGCAGATAATGCCGCCTTCCCCGCCCGCTGCCGTTCACCACAGTGTGGCACAGGGCTCCAGGTAGTTGACAATGAAATAAATTGAACTAAACGTTTTAGAGGGGGAAAAGTGATGAAATAGAACAATAGTCTAATTTACATGACATTCTCCATGAAGCTATTTTCACTGACGCAAATTATTTTGCTTCATTTCCTCGGATGCTCTTGCCACCGCTTTGCCAGGGCTGTGCGGGTTTTCTCCTCCTTCCTCCCTCCCACTGTGTCCTTATTTTTGTTAATGCCTCTCTCTCTCTCTCTCTCTCTCTCTCTCTCTCTCTCCCCGCCCCCCCCCCCTGTCATTTATCCACTCTGGGTCTCTCCTCTTGGGCTTCCGGTCCCACTCAGGACGGCTCTCAGCAGCCTTCCTAAGGAGGGCAAGGGGCCAGAGGAGAGACCGGCCTCTGCACTCAGCTCCCTCAGCTACCGCAAGAGGCTCACCCTGAAGGACTCCATCGGGGGCACTGGGGACCAGGACTCACTCCTCACTACCCTGAGTGAGCGTGCCACCTCCCCTGAAAGGCCCCCCAGGAAGGCCCGTGTGGGCCCCAGGGAGGAACCCGACCAGGCCCAGGGCAGGAGGTGTGAGGAACAGGATGACTGTAGCTCCATCTTCTCAGGAGCTGGGAGCCGTCCTGGCCGTGGTCTGGAGAAGCGCTGGCCAGGCTCAGACTTTGACCGAGCCTCCACGGTCTCTGCCCCAGTCAGCCGGGCCTCCTCAGCCACGCGTGGCTCTGGGGAGGACAGGGCTCGCTCCTCACTGAGCTTCTCACTGTCAGGCTCACCCAGCTCCCGCCGCAGCACATCCAGGCTCGACAGCCTGTCCAGGACCCTAAGCCCTTCCTGGAACAGGGCCTCAGGCCTGGGCGGGGAGAGCCCTGACTCCCGGCTGTCCCTTGGCCTGGATGAGTGGGATGATGGAGCCAGTGTGGCCCTCAGTGAGGCACACTCACAATTCAGCCACCCGTCACCACTGGCCCGGAGTCTGTCTGTGCCACCCCAGCCACGGGGCTCTGCCTCATCCTCAGCCTCTGTTGCTGAGGGCTCCAGCATCCGACCAGTCAGCCGCCACTCCTACCTGGATCCAGACCTGGAGGCTGCCATTAACGAGGTCTTGAGCTACAAACCTGTGCCTTTCAAGCGGAGCAGCCTGGAGCCAGACTCTGAGGATGATGACCGGAAGAGCATCCAGAGTGCCCGGAGTGCACAGCTGGATTGCCCAGAAAGGGGCACCAGCATCCGCCGCTCTGCCTCTGCTGTGGATGTCTCTGGGTCCCGCAGTGGCCACAAAAGCCGGAGCAAGCGTAGGAGCAGACGGAGCAGCCCCAGCTCCAGCTCCAGCTCCTCCAGCTCCTCCAGCTCGGAAGGTTCCTCAGAGCACAAGCGGCGGAGGAAAGGGCGCTCTCGGAAGAGCAAGAAGAGATCGAAGTCAAGAAGAAAGAAAACAGAGACCGAGTCCGAATCCGAATCCTCGTCCAGCGGCTCCACTGTCTCAGGCCACAGCCGCTCCAGTGTGAAAAGGGGCCCAGCCACAGACATGGAGGAAACCGCGCAAGCGCCCAGACGGTCAAAGAAGGAAGAGAAGCAGCGCAAGAAGGAGGTCGACAGTCTGATGATGCGGTACCTGTACCGGCCAGAGAGTGACTAGCGTAGTAGGTGATGCCTGGCCTGGTGTGGAGTGCAGCATGGCGTGTGCCACCCTCTGTGAACTAACGTGCTCCCTGCCCCCTCCAACCACCACCTCAGGCTCCCCTCCCGGGCCTCAGAGAGCCTCCTGTGTTGCTTTTGGAACTAATCTTCACTACGACTGCCTAACAAAGGTCTGATCAGCTCTGTTTCATAGAAAGTTAAGGCCCCAAGAGATTAAGTTAGTTACCTGCCAAGGTTACACAACTGGGAAGTAAGACTACCAGGAGCTCATGGGATCTGTTTAACACCTTTAACCTTAACTGCTTCTCCATATGGGCCTCACACACCCATTTCGGAGCTCTCATGCAACAAGGTGGACCCAGAAAAGGATACTAGCTGACATGGCACATTGGCCGTGAGCTCTGATGAGGCACTTTGCCCCCTGCTCTGCCGCCTTCCTCCCTAGCATGGATCTCAAGCTGCAGCCTACACTCTACCACACCCTCCAGCAGACCCAGGAGATGCCTGCTGCCTCCCTAGCCTTCCCACCCACACCCAGCCCACACATGGGCGTCACCTCAGCTTTGCTCATCTTGTAAAGTTCTAATGACTAGAAATTAGCAGCTGCTGAGTGACAACCCCCTCTCTGCTCTCCTGCCTCCCCCGGCTCTTCCCCCTTGTGCCTTCCACAGAGAGAGGCAGAGCCTGAATCATTGGGATCCCATTGTTACCGGTTTCCCTGGTGGGTGGTGACATTTCGAATCACCCCTGTTGTGAGATGGTGTGAAGCGTTTTTTTCAGCATGGCACCCTCACAGGGCATGCTTGCTGCTTCCCAGGAGGTACGACCCCAGGCTGTAGCCACCTGGGGTGCTACAGTTGTTTCCTCGAAGCATGAACTAACACACCTGTAGCATGCTTGTGTGGTGGGGCATCTGGTGAATTGGGCAGTGACAAAAGGGGTCTGTTGAAGGTCCCTTCTAGGAACAGAACAAGAGGAAGTTGCCTGTGGCCATTTGGAAATGGGGGAGGGGCGGAGGGGAAGTGATTGAGAAGTGAGAGTGAGGAAATAGATCCAGACCGGGCTTGTGGCAGCTCGGGCCTGAGCTGTGTCTCAGCACTGCTCTGTCGCCTCTCTCATGGCAGATGGTTTCACAGTGCTCCAGGGAGAGCAGGGAGCATTTGTGGCCTTTGTTAGCTCCATCGGGAGCAAAGAGAGTCAAAATATTTGGTCTACGATTTCAGGATTTCAGCCTCCTTTTAGCAGCCTTGCTAAGGACCCCGCACCGCAGGCGAGAAGTCAGTTGGTGCGTGGAAGGGGAAGTCTAGAAATAAAGAACGTCAGGCCTTTCTGTACCCCTTCCCAGAAGGAAGCCAGTGCCTTCCTGGGCCATCCCAGACTGATCGGTGACTAGCAGATCTCCCACCTGAACCCTCCAGCTCCCAGTCACCTTTCGCAGTGAATAAGACAGAAAACCCATTTCTTCAGCCTCCTCTCACCCACAGCTCAGTTGCTTTTGCCTACAGGGAGAGCCACCCAGTCCTGAAAACCTACACTGTGTCACTATGAGGATTAGAGTCAATGCTGACAGAGTGGTCCTCAGCTAGAACATAGCCAACTAATGTGAAGGGGGTGTGTAGGAAGGCCTTTGCTGGCACCACTGCCTTTGAACTGGATATGCTGTGCAAAGGTGGGGGACAGAGCCTCACTGAGGATAAGGACCAGTGAAGAATTCCCAAACACAGAAGGCAGCGTCACCCGGGGCTTTCCCAGCAGGAATTAGCTTGTGTACCAAATTGTTTGTGACAGCACAAGAGCAGGAGACGCTGGCTTGTGGGGAGGAAAGCTTTTTATACAATTTAGTTAAAATGTTCCAATTGCCAGCCCTGACTCTTGCTCTCTCCCCCCCATCCCCCGCCCCGGTGGGTGGCTATAGACGCGGACACTGGCTAAGGATCTTGTGGCCCCACAGCCAGGCAGAGCTAGCCCTGTCCTTGGTTCCTCTTTAGACAACCTGAGGACGTTCTCCTGGGTGCCTGGGGTATGGGAGTGGAGACTGGAGACCCACACAGGCTGTGCCTCATTTACACCTGGACCCCAGCCCTGGCATCTGCCTCACACCCTCTGCTCACAGAATAACCCCACTGCCTGCCTTCCCTCAAAGCCCGTGTTCCTTAGCTGGAAAGCACACCTTTAGCACAGGGTGTGTGGAAATTCGGTGTTAAAAAAAGACAACTGAGTCCTCCTAATTCAGGACTCAAACAACCCCAGGGCTACAATGACCCCCATTTTTTTCTGTGTTGCACAGTTATCACTGAGCTTTATAATTTTGTCCTGGAGATGCTGCAAGGCCCTAAGTGCTTCTGGCCCATCAGAATAAGACTCATTTATGTTCAGTCTAGTTTGTATTAAGTGTGTTTGTGCTATTCTGATTCCTTTAAAAATGGTAATTCATTCATGAGAAATACGATAACTATTAACCAGACTGCCCCATTGCTGAGCCATTTTGCATAATTGAACATATATTTTCCCAGGCTCTTCCTTTCCGCCAGGGACAGGGAGACCTGTCTCTACATATCCCAGCCTCTCCTCCCCTCCCCCGCTAGCCAGCAGGAGACTTCAGGTTTGGTCTAGTTTTCTCCGGTCTAATCTAGTGGCAGAGTGCCCCAAAGCTGAGGTGCAGATTCCAGCTGCGGTCCTGTGACCTTGGTCCAGGTGCTTCTTCCCTCGAACCAGCTTTTTCATCATAGGTTGCTGGGGAGGAGACGACCAGGTTTGAAAAGGACCAGTAAATAAAGGGCGTCCTTGGGTTCCTGGTTCAGAATATAGCCGGCCCAGTGATTGTAGAAACCTGTTGTCCAAGTAGACTGTTATGAGGACCTGGAGGCAGGGCTGTGTCCGTTTGTCACTCAGAGCTCAGGCAACAGCAGCAGCCCCAGGGACCCCAGATGAAAACAGGGGGCCAGTGGAGGTGAAGCTGTGCTGGGCTGTGTCTTCTCCCGTGGTGCATGTGATCGGGGGACAGGAGGGGGCTCTGAAGCTCTGGGAAAGAGAGGGTGTGCATGGAGCCACAGATGAGGTCCTGTAGGAGATCACAGTTCTCCTCCCTCCAGGGGATAGGGCTTCTTCATCCTCCAGTGCCAGGGGCCTAATGAAGACTCCCAGGAGCTAAGGACTTTTCCCATTGGCCCATCCTGAAACAGGTCTTGCCAGCCTCTGTCCTGGGTCTCCATTCCTTTTCCAGTAGAGAATGCCATGATCAAGGATGAATGTCTTCCGGGCCCAGGGGAACCTGATTAGGGGAAATAGTCCAGATCTGGGATCCTGTCAGGAGTGATTGCCTGAGAGTTTCCTCCTTGGACAAGTGGTAATCAGTCTCGAATCTGTGTGGTCTGTGGCTTACCTGCCTCGGAGGAGGGAGCTGAACACTCAGAATCCCTGGGTTTCTCCCCCCGTGACTCAGTCCCAGTTTCTCAGGGGAAGGAGCCAGGAACATGTGGCTGTTTCTTAGGCTCCCACGGAAGCCTGGTCCCTGCTGCCACCAGCCTCCCTGTCCTGATAATCTTCAAAGCTTTCCAAGTGCAAACTGTGTGCTCCTTTCTCTACGTTGAGCATCTCCTGGGTGAGCCCAGGAGGGCGTTGACCCCGCAACATTTGGGTTTTGAAGTGCAGGAACAGAGCCCTGGTTCCCCAGAGTGGGAGTAGTAATTGTCCTTGACCTTGTTCCTTTCTCTCTGCAGCCCAACCAGCCACTGGAAGTCCCTCGCCCCTGACCCATCAGATGATGAACGTGATCCTGTGGACAGCACCTCCAGACCCCGACTCTCCCACAACTATTTGAGTGACAGTGACACAGAGGCCAAGCCGACGGAGACCGATGCTTAGCCTGGGGGAGTGGCTCACAGCTCTCCCACCCCACAGCCTCTCCCAGGAAATAGAGGGGAACCCCTGTCCCTACTTGACTGCCGATCTGCATGGAAAACACCTCGGCTCTCTGTCAGGGGGACTTTCCAGGCTGTGGATGGCTCCACGTGGATGAGGTGGAGGAAAGAGGAGTCTCTCTCTGCAGGGGAACTTCCACTCCTGCCTCAGAAATGCCACGCTCTCGGCGCCTACCCTGGGCCGTTATGGACAGTGTCAGGTGGCCTGGCACTTCACGGAGCCAGCAATGGATCTCCATCTCAGCCTCCTGCTCAGGGATGGTGGATAGGTTACCTGCTGGACCACTCCAAGTTGCTGGGCCCATGGGAAAGAGTCAGGAGGGAGCAGCAATGCCTTCTTCCCTCTGCTGGGGTGAGGGCTTTCTCTTCTCAGTGCCTGCTGTCTTTTTACTGTTTAATTTAAATACCCAAACCTCCATGCAGCTGCATCCTGGAAAGTGGGAGGGGCTGCCGTCGCAGCTGGGCCCTGTGGGATGCCTTGGGAATCTCCTCTCCATCTTCAATCCTCCAGAGGTCCTTTCTCATGCAGCCTGCATCCGGGGACACTGGTGAGCGGAGCCTGGGGGCCCTGGTTCTTAAGAGGTAGTGTGGGGAGGCATGGCAGCCTGGTGCTTTTGGCTTGGGCTTAGCAAGCCTTGTTGGAGTATTAAGTGCAATGAGCAATTATTTAAGAGCTGATCTCTTCCACCTGCACCAGCCCACGGCCTTCAGCACTGCCTTCCTTCTGTCCACAGTGTAACCAGCTCATTTGGTGCTGAGGACTTGCAGTGGGCACAGTGGAAGGTGGAGGTTCTCGTCTGTTTACCAGACCAGAGTCCTAACCCTTTGCCATCTTTTTTCTGCCCGTATCCCTGTCCCCATACACTTACCCCAGACACAGCAACAAGTGGTCTGGACATCCCAGCTGCTTCCCGTAAAGCTCATCCCGTCCACCCCACCAGACTGGGGGCCCAAGGGTGGTGCCTGGTGCTGGACCTGTCTGCCGCTCCCTTCCCTTCTGGAATTGGTTTGTACACATCGGGCTGTGCTCGCCTTGTGGACCTGATTGAGGAAATAAAAGGCCCCTTCCCTCTTGGCCATGTGTGTCCCTGCCTCTCCTTGCAGGCCCAGGGGAAATCTGCTGTGACCCCAGGGCAGGGTTAGAGGTGGGATTCTGATGGGGACATGGAGGAACCACCTTGGCCTGTGGAGGCCTACTCCCAAGCCAGACCAGGGCCACTCATGGAGGGAGCCTTGGCAGGTCACTTGAAATAGGTGAGGAGACTGACTAATGGAGACAGAACCCCCATGTTTCTGTCGAGGCTAGTGGAGTTGGCAACTCACTGGCTCTCAATCTTTCCCCTTCTCAAAACTTTAGTCACTTCAAAGATGACTTTTTGTCAAAATTTGGCAGTATTTTCTCTGTTCCTCAGCCCTTTTTGGCCACAGGAAACTTGAATAAGCTGGGAATGCTGTTTGCATGCCTGCTCAGCCCCTGCCTGCCTCAGCTGCATTTTGGCTGTGCTCCATGGCAGTCATAGGGCAGCTCCTGCGGATGAGCAAGAAACCAAAGACCTCCCCCCCCTTCCTCCTCCAAACATTCATGGCCAGATATATTTCCCACAGGAGTTCAATGGTCTGGGGAGGTATGTGGGAAGGCTCTGGTGATGTCAGCCACCCAGAAAGTCAAGAGAGGAAAACAGGGGAAAGTCACCAAAACAAGCTGGGGAGAACTACGAAGTGGATTCTTCTAGGTGAATCTCACCGTGCAGCCTAGGCTGACCCCCAATTCCCTCTTCTCCTGCCTCAGTCTCCCTAATGCCAGGATCCCAGGTGCGAGCCCACACACTCAGTTTGGGGCGAGAAGGTTTTTGCTCCAGTCAGAAAATGTGTGTTACTCAATCTGCTCAGCAGTTGAGAAAGCTGTCTATTAGCTGCTGTGATTTGGGCGTGGTCCTTTCAGACCAGGAATAATCCCGGTGAGGAATTCACACTCAGAGCTTATGCCTCACCTGCTGCTGTGTGTGTGTCAGCTTCCGACCTGAGGAGTAAATCACAGTGCCTGTCCTCCGGGCACGTGAGAACGAGAAGGTGCTTCAGAGCTGTGAAAAGCGAATCTCTTGGGAAGGCAGACCAAAGGATCCGCAAAGCAGTATCTGGGGCTAGGGCTTGCAGGAGAATGATTGCATGGGTGGGCAGTTACTGCTGGGGCATCCACGGGAAAGAACAAAGGTCCTGAGGCGGAGCAGGATGAACAGTGCTCATACCACAGCTGCCTGGGAAAACCAGAGGCACCAACTACCACCGCCAATGCTTCTCCAAGCTTCCACATAAGCCTTGGCTAGGGCCCTAGGCTCCGGGTTATGAAAGGGCAGCTCCCTTGGTTCCCACTCCCTGAGGCCCGGAAGGCCACCAAAGCATGTCTTCATTTGGGTCACACCTGGAAAACTCCACAAGTTCCTGAATACCCACAGTACCCCTCATCCCCGACATGCCTGTGAGTCCACAAAGCAAAGCCCAAGTCCCGGTGCCTGTCTTGCAGCCGCCTTGTGTCCGGTTCAATTCTCCCTAAATGAATAAGAGGCAAGGGTGGGAACCAAAGCCCTGGGGGGGGGGCTCCCCATAGTACCCAGAGACCACAACAGCAGACGGTGACCCCCAAAACTGCTCCCTTTGTCCACGAGTCCTCTTGGCAGATTATCCCGGCTGTCCTTCCCCCATCCCGGGCCCCCCCCGTGCCTGGTGGCACAGACACTTAGCGATTTGCTCCTTAATTGTCCCCCAGCTAGGCTGCGCAGATGCCGCTCTTTAATCTCTCCTGATAAATGAATCGCGCCGCTCCTTTAATCATATGTTCATATCCAAGCCAATTTGAATCAATTTGGCAGGGAGCGTGTTGCAAGAGATGCCATGACTGCTGTTCTCCCCCCAGGGCCCCAGAGCCTGAGATGACTGCAGTCCTCACGCTCAGCAAGGAGCCCAGGAGGCCCATCTAGGAAAAGGAGCGCCTACCTGAATGGCCGGGACTTTTTAAAGCCAGCCACCTCATTTGCTTCCTGCACTCCAAGCAGGCTGTGTGGGCCTGGAAGACAGATTCCCAAAGGCCTCAGGAGTGGGAGGAACAGGGGATGAGTTCACAGCCTGCCTTGGTCACTGAATAAAGGGCCACATTATCATCCTTGGGAGAAAGTGCTCTCTTAAATCTAACCTTAATCCTTCCTGTTCCCCTTTCATTTCCTCGGAGCCCGAGCCGGTTCTCGGGAACCTGGAACAACTCATCACCTCTTGCACGGCAGCACATGTCAGCCCGGACTATGCTAGTCCGTCCCCGCCCGATACTTGCGGCTACAGCTCCTTTCATCTTTCACTAGGCAACCGTCCTGTCCAAACCCTCTAGTCCAGGGACTTCCCTGCAACGCAGTTCTGCCTTTGGGGCAGCTGTCTCAGGTGGAGTTCAAGCACGGTGGCAAAAACCAACAGGCTACCGACTCTGCAACCTTTGGAAAAGGGGCTGACTCTTCTGGCCTCGGTTTCCCCATTTGTAAAGTGAGTGGTATTGCGAGCAAGAGCTTTTGGTTCCTAAGTTCAGAGCTCACTGCTGCAGCCAGGGCACCCAAAGGTGGCACCCACCTATGTATGGGGCTGGGAGGCCTGGGTGCTGGGGAAGCTCATGGTCTGCTGAGCTTGGTTTCCATCCAGTGGCCTCCTTCCTCATCACCCTCTTTCCTTCCCCGCTCTGCCAGACCAGGCAGGTGCCGATCTTTCCCTGGGAAACCAGGAGATCACTGCCATTTAGTCAGATTTTTTTGTTGTTTGTTTGTTTTTGTTTTTGGAGACAAGGTTTCTCTGTGTACTTTTGGTGCCTATCCTGGAGCTCACTCTGTAGACCAGGCTGGCCTTGAACTCACAGAGATCCACCTGCCTCTGCCTCCCGAGTGCTGGGATTAAAGGCCATAGTGTGCCATAGACAGATCTTTTTTGCAAGTCCACAGCCCTGGTTTTAGAGCTCAGTAGACTCTGGCTCCATGCCCCCACTGGAGATTCCTCCCATATTGCTCCCAGAAGCCACATATTTTAAAAGGGCAATTCTTGCTTTGTCTCAAGCAGTTGACAGGGCCTTGTGTATGGCATTGCCTCCCCCCCCCCCCCCCCCCATACAGGACCTCTCTATATAGTCCTGGCTGTCCTGGAACTCAGTCTGTAGACCAGGCCTCGAACTCACAGAGCTCTGCCTGCCTCTGTCTCCCAAGTGCTTTGGAGCTGTCTCTTCCCAGATCAAATCACAAGAATGGTCTGGATTGTTCTGGATTCTTCATCACATTTGGCATGGCCTTTTTAATGGTTTCAGCATCAGGAGGGCCAATGAAGAGCTGAGGCGGCGGTGGACAGGGGTGGAGGAGAGTGGGAGGAGTGCTTCCCAGTTCCCTGTTTGGTGAGGAGGTAACCATAGCTCCCATACACTGAGTTTGCTGGGTCTCCAGCCCTTAGGCACTTGGCCGGCATAATCCCTCACAATTCTGTCCTCGCCCCCTCTCCCCCCAAGTCCCCGAGGTTCAGAGAGGTGATGTCAGCTTTTCAAGCAAAGTCCTCTGCTTGGTTCCAGCAGCTGGCCAGGCATCTGGAACCATTCCAGGCTTGTCAGGGAAAGAAAGAAGAGGCAGCAAAGTGAAGACCCACTGTCATAGCTGCTGTGTGCTTGGTATTCAGCAGGCCTGGCCTGAGAAGAAAACTCTTGGCAATTTAAGGAGAAAATGCCTACCTCACATTTGTGTTGCTCTTTATAATGTTCATCCCCCCATACATTATCACATTTGCACTGCACTCCCACTGTGCCTACAATATGAATAACAGTTCCACACGGCTCTGAATGCATATTTTAAGTGATATTCACTTCATCTAATTTCAGGACAGTATGACAGAACAATCCAGACCATTCTTGAGATTTGATCTGGGAAGAGAGAGATCCAAAGCAATAGCCATTTTGGAGCTAACAAGGATGCTAGATCTGTTTAGAAGGAATTTGACAGAGAAATTGAGTTTTCTGCAGTGTATGCTTCTACGGTGGGTCCTATCCATCAGGGAGATTCCAGAAAGACTGTGTGCTTTGTGATTGAAGTTGGTGGCACAAATCTCCCAGTAGAACACTTATATGTGCAGATAGAATTTGCTTTTGATATCAAAAGTCAGCTATGACAGTTTTATCAAAAAAAATTTTTAAAGGATATTAAGTTTTGACACCGTTCAGGCAAATTATATTTGAGGTGACTTAAGAGTCAAAGAGTCTCCACATTTTAATAAATTTTTATATGTTTTGGGCCACATTTACGATCTGACTAGATTAGGAGAAGAAGCAAATGCATTTGGGGAAGAGAGGGCGCTAGGGGGTTTCCAAGTGGGGAATAAAATAAAAAAAGGGAGTTACGGGGAAGAAAGGTGGTGCTGTGGGAAAGGTGGAGCTGGCATCTTTTGAAACAGTGAGTCTTTGGAAGACAGGTCAACGACAAGCAGCCAGACACATAAAATCGTGTGTGATGAAATAGATCCAGTGTCTCATTTAAACCCCGGGGCTTGGCATCAACTGCAGGCTGGCACCCTTGCTGGAAGGAACAGTCCAGCCCCTAGGTACTACTACATGATATAGAGCAAGTCACAGTAACCCTGGTGGGTGGCGCTCTCTGAAAGGTTTTGTGCCAGGGACAAGTCTTGTGATGTGCCTCCATGGACCTTAGCTCTTCTAGGGGGCATCTCTTCCTAGTGAACACATACTTAGCCATCAGGCAGGCACTGGTGATGGGAAGGCTGCTCCTGCTCACAAGGACCTACTGGAAGAAACCTAGAGAGCAGCAAGGTAGCTTGGGGCTGAAGATGTAGCTCAGGGGTACCATGCTTGTCTAGCCTGTGCAACACCCTGGGTTCCATCCCCAGAATCGAGGAAGCAAAGGAAGAAGGGTTAGAAGGGAAGAGGAAGGGAGAGAGAGAGAGTTTTATGGATGTTAATGGGCTTTTAAAGGTTACAAGTACATGTGACAACTGGCCGTGGTAGCAAATGCCTTTAATCCCAACACTCTGGGAGACAGGGACAGATGGATCTTCCTGAGTTTGAGGCTAGCCTGGTCTATATAACAAGTCCCGGGCTGGAGAGATGGCTCAGAGGTTAAGAGCACTGCTTGCTCTTCCAAAGGTCCTGAGTTCAATTCCCAGCAACCACATGGTGGCTCACAACCATCTGTAATGAGATCTGGTGCCCTCTTCTGGCCTGTGGGGATATGTGCAGACAGAACACTGTATACATAATAAATAAATAAATCTTAAAAAAAAAAAAAACAAGTCCCAAGCCAGCCTGAGCATAACATGAAAAGAAAAAAAGTACACCCAAGAATGCAAGATAGTAAATAAATGGGGAGCCAGGAAGATAGCTCTGAGTGGTAAAGAACATGTGTGAGGCCTTGGGTTCTCTTCCCAGCCATGCATGTGTGCCAGAGCTGGGAGGATGGTGAGTATCTGCAATTCCAGGTACTAGGGCCAGTCCGCCACATAGCCAAACACACACCTCTTCCCTACGCCCTCCCCGTGTGTGTGTGTGTGTGTGTGTGTGTGTGTGTGTGTGTGTGTGTGTGTTTAGGTATCTGTGCCATTAACGTGAAATGTGTATGTGATTTTTGAAAGTCGGTACAGGTGTGGGCACTAACACTAAAGAAGCCCCCTCCACAGTCCTATGTGGCTGACTGCAAGATTCTTAGCCTCCTCTGTGTAGATGTCAGGGCTGTGTGTGGTGTGGTGGGGGGTGGGTAAGCCATGTGGCAAAGCTGCTTAGGAGCTGCTTGGCTCCTTGCTCAGGGAATGCCGCCCTTAAAGCAGCAGGCATCTGCCGGCAGGCCTGAGAGGAGAAGCTGGAAAAGAAACAGATTGGAGGGTGGAAGGGCGGGGAGAAGAGACTCCAAACCTCACTCTCCCACCAGCCCAGAGCCCTGCAGGTAATGGCTTTGGGTAAGGACATTCCTATCGATAAAGGGGCTGGAGGTGAAATGGAGAAGGTCGTATGGGTATATAGATATATCCATCTCTAAAGAGACATTTCTCACTGGCCCAATTTTGTACTGGCTGATAGATTTTTGCATCTAATGTCTATTTCCACCTGGGAAGGTTTATCCTCTTAAGGAAAAGGAAAAAGCGTTGTTGTTGAATCAAGTGACCAGGGAGTTTCTCGAAGGAAACAAGAAGGTTTGGGTGTAGAAGGCGCCACCTGGGACTTCAGGCATACCGGAAGGACTGGGAAGGACAGTGGGTCCCCCAGGGCCTGAGTGCAATTTCACGTCCCTCCCCACCCCCACTCCTGGCTCCCCAGTAGAAATCAGCTACAAATCTCAGCTTGTTGGGAACAGATGGCCTTGGCTGACGAATAAGCCACCGCAGGCTGCTCCACCTGTTCTGGAGCTGGAATAATCAGCTCGAGACAAACATCGATGCTGAAATAACTCATGGCAGCGGGTGATGCGCAGGCACGGATTCCAATACTCTCTTAAGCAGACCTCCCCTCCCCTCCCTCCCCTCCCTCTCCCCCCCCCCAACCCTCCCCTTTCCCCAACTCTCCCCCGTTTCCAGCCCCTGGAGGCCATCAGGGAAAGTAATGGAGCAGAGATGATTGAGACCCAAATGGAGCAAGAGAGGCCGGAGGAGCTAGCAGTGCCAGGCAGGGCCGGGTGGAGGGCAGCGCCGGGTGGAGGGCAAAGCTCAGTTCTGTGACGGGAAACTCATCCTATTGGGTGAGAAATTGTGTCTCCGGGGCCCTGGAGAAGTTGCGAATGGTCGGTGCAAGGGTGCCTGGCTAGGCTGAGGAGACTCAACTGCTCCCGCATGGAAGAGACTTAAGGATCTGAGATTTGTTTCATTAAAGGAGCGCTATGCAAATAGGACCTAGCTAGGAAGTGGCTCCCAGCGCACGGCCACAGCCAACAGAGCTTCTTCCGCCGCTGTGGGTGGGTGCCTGGCGCCCGCCCCCATTCTCTCGCTTGTGTACAGCACCCCCTCACCTCCGTGATGATGAAGTCATCTAGGCTAGTCTGCCCCGACTGGCAGAGGCCGACGAGCCCAGGGAAGAGTGGCTGACAGCCAGCGGGGTTCAGGCTCCTAGAGAGCCCTTGAGACGGGGAATGCTTCAGGCTTTCTGGTCCACAGAACGGAGCTACAGGTTCGGAGCACAGATCTCAACCCTTTATGAGTCCAACGACCCTTTTACAAGAGTCGAAAATCAGATATCCTATCTATCAGATATTTACAGTAACAAATTACAGTTATGAAGTAGCAACGAAAGTAATTTTATGGTTTGGGGGTCACCACAACACCAGGAACTGTGCTAAAGGGTCGCAGCGTTAGGACGGTTGAGAACCACTGCTCTAGAGGCTGGTGGGCACCAGAAGCCTGATGAGGACTCTGCAGCTCTGGTTACAGCTCGAAATGCCAGTTTTTGCCAGTTTTTGTGCCCATGTAGCCTGAGGCCTCAGACGTTAGAGGACAGGGCCTTCCACTGTTAATGCAGAATCATGCAAAACCCTTCTAGAAGCTGGTTCCGTTCTCAGAGGTGTTCTGGGTCCCTGCTCTCCTAAGTCCTGGTTCTGCCGGGTGCCAGAAGCTGCAGCCATTTCTGTGTGTGAACAAAATGTAAAAAGAAGAATAATATGACTCCGTGTTACCCTTCGAGTCACAACAGTGTTCAATAGGGATCTGCACCCCACTCCCTTCCCCTGTCAGTTGATAGCAGATCTGACGATTCATCAGGAAACCCCTTTTATTGACCCCCACCCAAGAAAAGAAAATGGCTCTTATAAAAAGATAATCATAATACTCTCATCACACCCCAAAATTGATCAATAGTTTCTTACTATCAAACATCCAGTCAGTATTTAAATCTCCCTACTGTTACTAGTTTTTATTTTACATATATTTATACATGTGTTTTATATAAAAACAGATGCACAGGCCTGTAATCCCAAGTGCTCAGGAGGCTGAGGCAGGAAAATCACAAGTTCAAGGCCAGCCTAGGCAACTTAGTGAGTCTATCTCAAAAATAAAAATCAAAAGAGGATAGGAGCCAGGCAGCGGTGGTACAAGCCTTTAATCCCAACACTCAGGAGGCAGAGCCAGGTGGCTTTCTGTGAGTTCAAGGCCAGCTTGGTCTACAGAGAGAGATCCAGGACAGGCACCAAAACTACACAGAGAAACCCTGTATTGAAAAACAAAAAAAAAAGAAACCAAAAAAGGGGGTGGGGAGGGGATAAAAGCTGAGGAGATGGCTCAGTGGGTGAAACTCTTGCTTTGTTAGCCTGAGGATGTGGATTCAGATCCCAGAGCCTGTATAAAAGCTGGTCTTGGTAGCATGTCTGCAGTCTCAGTGCTCTGACCAAGTGGGAGAATCCAAGGAGGCTCTCTGGTCAGCTAGCCTGGAATACTACACAGTGGTGAACAAGGTGAAAGATAAAGACAGATACCAAAGGCCTGATCTCTACACACGGCAAGCCTGCACCTGTATTCACCCACGTGCACACAGGTGCACAAACAATAAAATAGCTCAACTGTGTATCATTTGACCGGCATGTGCAGGACCCTGAATTCAGTCCCCGGTATTGAAAAGGGGGGGGGTTGGTTTGTTCAAAACAAGATCCAAACAAGATTAAAGGGCTTTTAAAAAGTAATAAAAGACTATGTGCACAGCCTTTTCTCTCAGGGATTCTGATTTAACTGGCCTTGGGTGTAGACCCTGCATCACATTGGTTTTCATAGACAGCCAGGTTTGAGAATAGCCCTGTCTGTCTTCCAGCACTTAGAGGTTCCTGCAAGAGCCTCCCTCCTATCCAGGCTGTTAAATACATCTCCCAGCCTTCAGTCGGCAGACCAGGTAGTTCACAGGGCTGCCTGCATGAACAAGCTAGCCAAGAGGTTGCGCATCTCCTCCAGGCGCCTCTTTTGAGGCGTACCGGACAGGGACAGGGTGTTCCTTTCCCTCCAATCCACACACCCTTCGCGCCTGCTCCCGTCTCCTTCTCCCTAATAGCCCAGTGCTGCCTCTTGCCTTGCGAGGATAACAGATTTTTTTTTTTCACCCTTTTCTGTGCAAATAGCAAAATTCCTGCCTCAGGAAAAAGTGAGAACTTCCCCAGGGGCTGTACTCACTCGGCTCTTCAAGACGCTGCTGCTGCGTGCAGAGCTGGAGCTGAGCCAGAGCCTGCTGGGAGCTTGGCAGCAGACCTAACTAAGCAAAGTGAGGGATTTGAGTAGGATTTGAACCCAGTACAGTTCAGGGGCTCTACGAAATGGTTCTGTCCTAAGATGTTGGCCCCAGGATCAAGTTAAAGAAGGGTGCTCTTGTCTGTCTCTGCTTGGAGCTGGCCTCGAACTTGCCTCCTTGTAGTTGCTTCCACACTCCGATAGACCCCTCCACTCTTCCTGCCTACTGGATCCATTCCTCCCTCCTGCCCCCCCACCTCCATGCCTCACTGGATGTTGGTGAAACAAATCTAGTCTAAAATAATGAGCAATCAGCTACCCTGATGCTCGGGGCAGGCTGGGCAGGGCTGAGGGAAGGGGTAGAGAGCTGAATCATTTATAAAGCTTAATAAAGATGCAGATGAGCGGTGCTGAGTAGGAACCCCAGAGCTGGGCTTATTCATTATTCAAAGTTATGCAAATGCCACTGGGCACGCAGATAGAATCCTGCCCCTTGTCCCTCCCCACCCCCCCCCCACACCCACCCGGGCTGTCGGGTCCAACCCTCCTTGTGTATCCCTCTTACACCTAGCAACCCATTTCCAGTGGTGCAGAGTAAAAAACAGGGAGCCTAGCCAGCAGCAGTCTTCCAGAGGGATTGCCACAGGCCCTGGCCTTCAGGTGAGCCTCTCCAGGCCTGAGGAGAAGGGCTTCTCCATGCCCATCATGCTCACAGAAAGTGCTCTAACAGTGCTCAAGTCCACGTCTTAATTTCTCACGCTTCTGCCTAAGGGGATAGATTTCCTGAAGTCTAATCTAAATCCCTCTTGCTGCATAGCCTGTCCAACACAGAAATAGCCAGATTCTCTTTAATTATTCTCCCTGAGAAGTGAAATGCAGGCATGCCTAGAGTCATTTTCCAGCCTGTGTCTGGAGGTCAGCTCTTCCCTTTGCCTTGTTTTGGCCCCTTCCAGGTTGGATTCACATCCCTTAAGCTCTCCAGCCTGTCTGTTCAGGAATACCAAACTTGGCCAAGAGAGTTGAACCAGGCCTGACCTTCAGGTCATCGAATTCCTAGGTCTGTTCTCCTCTGCACCAGTCTCCCCCTCTTTCCCCACCAAGACCTCATTTGTCAATCTGGTGAGGCTGAGGGATGAAGAATTGGGTCAGAGTGGGGAGCAGCATCGATCGCCTCGGCTCCCCGCCTTTTCTGGCCTGGCTCTCCTCCCTCTGCAGCCCCGGACTATTTTTAGCCTGCCTCTGTTTTCCGTAGTCTGGTTGGCAACCACTCTGGCCTCTTTCTCTCCATTGCCCTTATCTTTCCCTTGCAGCCTGTGCAGACCCCAGCTACCCCTCCTGAGGACTCTTACTGCCTCCCAATTGCTTCTGATTTTCTTCCATCTTGAAGATATGGAGGGGCTGCCCATGAGGGGCTGCCTGGCCATGCTCAGGCGAATGAGATAACGCTGTGCTGGGCAAAGCCCTTACTATTACAGGGTCCTCACCCTGTCCTCCAACCCCTTCTGCAGGGACTTTTGCTTCCCTGTGCTCCCAGACTCCCCCTAAGTCACCTCTCCTATGATCCCATCCGACTGCAGCTAAGGACCGCTTCCTCCCTTCCTCCCACAGATGCAGAGGCCTTGGCCTCTGGCTTTCTTCTGGCTTTGTGTGTGCCATGCTCCCGCAGGCCCTGCTTTCCTCCTTGGCCGCAGATGGCAGTCTCTCCTTACCTGACCCCCATTTCACCCCATTCTCTGCCAGCCTGGCCCCACACACCCCTGACCCCACTGCTACTGCTCTGTCCGTGGAGACACTCTGGTCAAGGCCTAAGGCTGCTTGGGCAGGGTTTGCTAGTCTCCTCCACTTGTCCTTTCTCAGCCTCTGCAAGACATTGGTCTCCCCTTTTGGCTGTCACTGACAAGCTGAATAAAGCTGGATATTTTGGAAGGAGAACTGCAGCTGGCTGGGGGAGGAGGGCCAGCGCATCGGAGAGGCAGAGGAAACAGAAGGCGGGCGGTAGGCCATGGAGCAGAGGCATGTTCCTCAGACGGCTCTCCGCCAGCTTTGTCAGCATGAGAGTTGCTGAGCTCATGGGTAGGATGCTGGTCCTTCTCGGCATCTGGTCTATTTGACACGCCCCCCACCCCCCACCCCATGTTATGCTATATCACAGTCCTTTGCTTTGTGGCTCATTCCCTTTCTTATTCAAACAGAACTACGCTGGCCTCAAGTTCATCTGTACGTAGCTGGGCATGACCTTGAACTTCTGGTCCTCCTGCCTCTGTCTGCTAAGTGCTGAGGTTACAGGTGAGCACCATGCCTGGTTTGTGTGCTGCTGGGGAATCTGAATCTGGGGCTTCGGGCACATTAGGCAGATACTCTACCAAGCAAGCCACATCCCCTCAGCCCTTCACACTGTTCTTTAATAGACACCCAGTGCATGGCTCGCCCTTCATGACCTACTCCTCAGTAAGACTCCTCCCAGAGTGTCTTATCCCTCCCTCGTCTGATGTCCCCCAAAACATTATATGTTTTAATTTACATGTATGTTCTTAGCTCAGGGTCAGCCTGGTCTACAGAGCAAGTTCCGGGAAAACCAGGGCTACACAGAGAAACCCTGTCTCACACACACACACAAAAATTAATTTACATGTATGCATTGCTTACATGTCTTCTCACTGCCACCATCAGCTCCACAAGAGTGAATTTTTAAAAGTTGTGGTAGAATACATATACCATTTATCATCTTAGCTACTTGAGGTACATAGTTAGCTCAGTGACATTAAACACATTCGCACAACTCCCAGAACTTTTGTCATCCTCCAAACACTGAGGCTCCTGATGCATAACAAAGCCCAGCTTCCTCTTCCTCCTCTCGGCCCTGGTGGTGAATCTCACCACTGGACTCGCACAAGTGGTCTGCACAGGATTGGTCCTTCTGTCTCTTTGCTGATTTCACTTAACACGTCCTTATTTCAGCCAGGAAGCAGTACGCGTCAGGGTCTCTTCCTTTTCAAGACTCAATACTACCCTGTGACATGTACAGACTACGTTTCGTTCATCCATTCATGTGCTAATGGACATCTGGGCTGTTTCTGGCCATTGTGAATAATGATGCTAAATCATGGGTGTGTAGATATCATTTGGAGACCCTACTTTCAAGTCTTTAGGAGATCTGCTCAGAGTGGAACTGCCAGATCGTAGATTACTTCTTTCTAATTTTGTTGAGGCCCTGTGCTGGCTAGTTTTATGTCAACTTGACACAAGCTGGAGTCATTTGGGAGGAAGAACTTTCAACTGAGAAAATGCCTCCACAAGATCAGGTTGCAGGCAAGCCTGCAGGGCATTTTCTTAATTAGTGATGCATGTGGAAGGACCCAGTTCATTGTGGTGGTGCTACACTTGGGCTGGTGGTTCTGGGTGCTATAAGAAAGCAGGCTGAGCAAGCCAGTAAGAGAAAGCCAGTAAGCAGCACTCCTCCACGACCTCTGCATCAACTCGGGACTCCAGGGTCCTGCCTTGTTTGAGTTCCTGCCGACATCCTTCAGCAGTGGAGTGTGACTTGAGAGTTTTAAGCTGAAATCAACCCTTTCCTCCCCAAGTTGTTTATGGTCATGGTGCTTTATCACAACAACAGAAACCCTAACTAACTAAGACAGGCCCACTCTGCTGTTTTAGAACAGGGATTTCCATCTGTGTGTTTACTGATTGTCTTGGTTCCTTTTTCTGTCACTGTGACAAATATCCTGGAAAAAAGCAATTTAGGGAAGAAAAGGATTTATTTGTCTTACAAATCCAGATTAGAGCCCATTATTGTAGGGAAGTCAAGGCAGAAATGTAAAAATATCGCATCTATGGTCAAAAGCAGAGAGAGAATAAATGTATGTACCCTTGCTTGCCCAATACTCAGCAGCCTTCCCTATCCTTATAGAGTGCAGAGACCTCTGCCTAGGGAATGATGATGCCCACCATTGGCTGGGTCTTCACATGTCAGTAATCAAGACAATCCTTCACAGACATGCCACAGGTCAATCTAGGGAATTCCTCATTAAGATTCTCTTCCCAGATATTCTGGATTGTGTCAAATAGACAGTTAAAACTAACTAGCACACTGATGCATCTACATAGTACCTGACACATAACAGAAACTAAGTCAATATTTCTGTATCAGATGAATAAGTGATAATAATATGTGATCCTTACACACCTCTATATAGTTGGTCAGTATTATTATTGCCATTTTATAGAGACTTAGTTTCTGAGAACTGTGTGAAATTGCCCCCAAAACAGACTTGGCATGGGGCTGAGCTAGCTTTTGGAACTCACTGGAGAAATCAATCAGGGCTAAGGCACATGTCTGGGCCTTTAAGGACTAAGGTAAGTGGAGCAATTTTCCTTGTGGTATACTTCTTTGTGAATATTTTATTCCTATTGTTCACTTTCCCTATCAAATCTACCCCTCTTTGTCCCAGCTTCTCTCTCCCTAGAACACTAAGATCCTGCTCTCTAGGGTGGAACTGGCCCTCTCTGGAGGTCCCACCTAAGCACATCAACCTTGCCTGAATCCCTGTTCACACCCCTCACCCCTCCACCCACCCAGGGGTAGTTACAAGCCCCATTCTCTTCCAAAGCAATTAGTACAAGGAGGCCAGCCGCCCGGGTGCTAATGCTGTTTCATTAAATGGGAGCAATCCTAATGATAATAAAATGGCACATTTAACATTCAAACATTGAACGGGGTTTCTAAGCGAGTGTGTCTCTGGCTTCCTTTCTGGTATAACAGTTCTATCTTCATAAGGACCTGACAATACACCTTAATGAGAGAGTGGGGAGCTTAGCATCTTCACAGATCCAGAGAGAAGATGAGGATGAGATAAACAGTACAGGAGAAGGGCACAGTGTGTCGCCGGACAGAGACTCAGTGGATTCCTGGGGGTAGCAGACTCTGGGGTGCTAATTTAGATTATTAAAGCCAATAAGAAATAGAGTTACATAGACAATAAAGATTTCCTCAGACACTGTGCAATACAGGGTTTTTGTTTATTTTTTTCCAGCAACTTTTTTTTTTCCTGGCAAATGTTTATTTGTTAGAGGTGAGACTTTATGTGAGTTGGTGACCTGCTCAAGCTCTTGGGAAGGAAACCCCAAAGGCACTAGTGGTTTATAAAAGATAATCTTCTTCATGCTCCCCTGTACAGATTTAGTCAGAGCACGCTCAAGAAAGAAAAATTTAAGGAGCGCCTTAGTCTACTGAGCCCATCTCAAGCCTCTCCCCATTGAGATGTCCATCTTAAAGCTCCTTGCTGTTCTGGGGTGGTGAATCTTAGGCTGACTTTCTGAGGATGAGAAAGGAGATGGACTTGGGAAGATTACTGGGAAAAGAGGGTCAATCATTTGGTGTTTGCAGGAGATTCCATAGAAGCAGGAGGAATGGAAACATGTCAAGGTCACTTCCTTCTCCTAGAAGTCTTCCCCATGAGGGCTCTCCTCCCCAGGAGTCAGCTGGAGTCAAAGGTAGGCTTTGCTCCGTGGAGAGAATCGGCTCATTCGAAATGGCGCCAAGTCATAGGATGGTGGTAATTTCATGCTTAGCTCACAAAGGATCTTCCCCACGACAGGGGCCAGCTTGAATCCATGTCCTGGGTGAAGAATGTGTATCTTCAAGTACAGACTCTGGGCTCTAGGGAAGTTCCCTCCACACCCAAACAGCTACCTTCCCTCTGGGTCTCATCCCAAAGCTAGACATTGCCTTCTGGCACAGTGCCCCCTTTTTCCGACTGCCTACCCTCCCTATACACCCAGTGTCCAGACTTCAGTTCATGCCCACGGGATCCCCTTCCGTCTGGTACTTCAGTGGGTCTGTTTGCAGGCTCTCCACCTCCCCATCCTCCAGCTCACCAGAGAAGCCAGCACCGATGACGATGTTGTCATACTCCGGGTGGCAATCAAGGATGAAATGCTCATCGGGCGTGTTCTAGAAAGAAGGTCATTCATACCTGCGTCCTCTGAGGACACAGGCTCAAGCAGGAAGGAACTGGCCTGGGACTCTTTCCATAGAGAACTGAATGGTGCTGAGGTCGGCCCCCTGCCTGCCCATCCCCTCCAGACATGCTGGTTCTTACGAACAGCTGACACTCTCCTACTGTGTCCATGGACACAGTAGGTAGTCATCTTTGCGAACTAACTTTAGCCAAGATGCCTCGGGCCCAGTGGCATCTGTCTCTTCTCTTTGTCCCCAAGGCCTGCTCAACTGGGAGCATCTTGCCAAGAAATGTTTTAGAGCTCTTCTGGGAAATATAGGGAAGGACTGCCAGGCAAAAGCCTCGCCGCCTAATAAAAAGAAATATGAATAATCTCTACCAGGCCCCTCTCTTATCGAGGTGAACCATCCACAGGAATTAGCTGGCTAGTTTAAAGTCACATACTGGGTGAGAAGTCAAATGGAGTCAGGCCTGGCAGTTGTGGGTCTGTCTATCTCCTGCCCTGTTCTGCAACTTGGGACAGCCGGCTTACCGTGTACATGCAGCGCTCCATGATGTCTGGCTCAGGCCGAAGGCCTGGTAAGTGGTCTCTGACAAAGTGGCATAGAATCTGGACATCTTGGATGCCTGAGAAGGTTGTGGGGCAGTCCCGCTCCTCTGGGTCCACATTGTCTCCATGGTGATAGCAGATCTATGCCCCCATTGGAATAGCAAAGGCTGTAAAGCTGGCCTTGTGGACATACCAGCCAGTGAGAGGTGGGTTTGGACATGGCTGTTTCCACCCATCATCCCAATCCCCAATCCTGGCAGGGGCTAGGATGTGTTAGCATCTAAAGTTGCTTAGTGCTCATCTCCAGCCCCACCCTGTGTTTATAAGGACAAGGCATCCTAGGCTTCAGGGTAGGGGTGGGACATAGGGTATTATGCTGTAAATAGCCAATCCTGCATGAAGCAGGTCCTGGGAGGGTCCTACAGAAGTGTTAGAATATGAATAAGGTATGAATGCTCAGAACTGCACAGGCACCTAGTAGTACAGTAGCTTACCTTCATCAGCCCTGGGTACTCTGATGCTGGAAGTCCATAGATGTGGTGGGGGGCCATGTCCAGACTCAGAATACACGGGAAAGCCTGTGATACGCTATAGCTCCCAGGGACCTTCTCTCGCCAGTAACACACATTGATCCTAAGGGTCTTGATGCAGGAGGAAATAGGAGATAAAGGGGGAAGCCATGGAACAGCCGATTCTGGTAGGGTCCTGTGGCCCTTTCATAGCCAAGTTGCTTGGCCTAATTCTTGTCTCATGCACTCATAATATACAGTATGTTGCACAAAGGTCTCCAAACTCAACTTGCCCCTATTCTTAGATTTCTCCCACGGCAGCACCCCAGCCCTCCTTCACCATCTTTCCAGGGGTCCATACACTTCATATTTCTTCGTATTATGCTTACTATAAGTCTGGTCGTCTCCTGGAGGCTCTATACACAGCAGATAAATTAGTTTACCAATCGCCTTTTGAGGTAGCTGTAATTTCCCATACTGGTAAACCTGACGCTTAATGAGGTGAACTAATCTCCAGTGTTGACCTGCTAGAAAGTGACAGGTCCAAGGCTGTCAAGCCTGGCTGGCTCCAAGGTTTCTTCCCTTAGCTACTGACTCTCAGGCTCAGCTTGCCCTACCTGGAGGGGCAACTCAATTCCCAGGGGACGGAGAACCCAGTTGGTCCAGGGACCAGCAGTGATGATCAAGCTGTTGGTTTGATAGCTCTTCGAGGTGGTTTTCACTGTGACAGGTAGACCAGGTGTTATCTCCACCACCTTCTCTCCATCACACACTGTGCCTCCTAACTGGCAAATCATGTGCTGAAAAGGCAGGCCCAAGAAAGATGAATTAATTAATTGTGGTATGGTTCACCCTAGGAGACCAAGAGCTGCTCACTTAGGGCAGACAAGATTTCAGAATCTCAGGATGGGCAGTGGTGGCGCACGCCTTTAATCCCAGTGCTAGGGAGGCGGAGACAGGTGGATCTCTGTGAGTTCGAGGCCAGCCTGTTCTACAGAGTGAGTTCCAGGATAGAAAGAAAGAGAGAGAGAGGGGAGAGGGGAGAGAATCCTGCCTTTAAAAAAAAAAAATCAGGACCAAAGTGAAGAAGGCAAAAATCTTCATATTGAACGCTCAGGGGGCTGCCAGCCTGAAGCCAGGATGCCCAGAGAAGGAAGCTGTATTGCTCTGGAGCTGCACAGCCTTACCTGGAGGGCTCTGAGGGCCTTGTCTGCATACAGGATACCTCCAGTCTTGTCCAAGAGCCCTGCTTCTCCACTGGTGAGCCGAATGTTTGGGAAACGTTGCTTTAAATCCGCTGATGAAAGATACTCATGGTCAATCCCCTGCCTAGACAGAGTGGCCTGGATTGTCTTTAATCCTGGATTCTCCTTCTTTCCCAGAAACAAGAGCTCAGTCTGCCTGTTTCAAAAAAGAAAAGTCGATCTGGGTGAGGGGATTTGTCATGGCCCTGGCCATCTATCCTCATTCCTCAGTGAGGGAATCCACGTCTACAGCTTTGCAGCTTGGCCTGACATTCAGACCACAGGTGATGCCATCTAGATTCCCCAGCCGGTTTCCAGACCATTCCCAAGTCCTCCCTTGACCCTGAGTTCTGTTTTGCTTGTCCCTCCATCCTGACAGCAGAGGTCCTAAGTCCCCACAACCTTTACTATGCCTTGGAAATGCCAAATGAAATAGCGGGTGTCCGCCCAAATGCGGTTTCTTACCCTTCCTCCTGTTCCCTCTTTGAGGGGCCCTCTGTGCTGTTCTGTTTCCTTTCCCATTTCTTTTTCTTCCCTTCCTCACTTTCTTTATTTTTCAAAGATTTATTTTATTATAAGTTTTTTAAATTTTGTATGTGAAACACCCAACATGGTTGCTGGGAACAGAGCTCAGGTCCTCTGGAAGAGCAGTGTGCTTTCTTATGTCCCAGTCTCTAGCTCCACCCCCCCCCCCACTCCCTCACCCCACCCCCCACTCCCTCACCCCACCCCACCCCATCTGTCTTCTTATTACACACTGCCTTGTCCTTTCTGTGCGTTTGTCTGCCTCATTTGTTTCTTCTCTGTGACTTATTTCTTGGAAAAGGAGATCTGACTCTGCTTCTAATCTGGATGTCACCTTGATGTGACCTTGACCAGTGACTCACTACTCAGCGTCCCAAATTCCTCCTCCGAAATCCAGGACATTGAATGGAAGAGGTACCGGCTGGTTTGTGGTTGTCACCAGGAGGTCTGGGGTTGCTACTCAACATTCATTCAGGGGATGCCAAGCCATTACCCCAAGGCCTGGTGGCACTTTCAAACGCAAGCACAGACACTGGATGGTGCACAGATCGCCAACAATAAACTCAGAGAGTCCCTGGTTTTGAATCTCTAGACAAGCTTCTTCTACCCTTCTCATTCTGTGAGGGAGACAGCCGTTGCCCTGCGGTGGTTTCTGACTCTCCGACACAAGAGACCAGAGTCCTTTGGGGGGGGGGGGCTATCTAAACAATGGAAAGGTGCCTCTGGCCCTTGGGACTGCTCCTGTGTTCCCTCTTGGCTTCAGCAGCCCCACAGCACAGCAGCAGCCTGCTGCATCCCCCAGGTATTGCCTATAAAGCTCGTAATAGCCTATAATGGAGTCTCATGGATATTACATGCTTCCAAATCCCACATTATCTGGTTGTGGGGATTAAAGAGGAGACTGGGAGGGGGTAGGGATGCAGTGGGCCTGGGGGCCGGTGTCAGTACACAGAGCCGCGCAGCACGCCCAATCCATTCGCCATGGCCCCCGCCTACCCAGCATTCATGGGGAGATAGCCACGCCAGCGCTGCCTCTTCAAAGCTCAGCTTAGGCTCCGCGAGACAGACTCCTCAGCCAGGAACCAGTCTGTTTTCTGTAGCCGCCCAAAAGAACTTCAGATTAGTCCTTAGGTCATGAAAACTTGCCTAGTCAACTTCTTGGTCAACAAGATAATTAAGAAGCCACCCCAAAGGCTGAGGGTGTGGGTGGGAGGTGTGGCTTAGTGGAGAGCACTTGCCTAGCATGCACAAGTCCGTGGGTCACATCCCAGCATCTCCAAAAATAAAAAGCACCCAGTGTTTTATAGTTAGGTTGTGATGCTGGAGATGGAACCCAGGGATCCCTGCACACTAGGCAAATACCTCACCAAGCCACACCCCTGTCTCAGATGTGTGTTTTTGTTTTGGTTTGTTTGAGAAAGGGACTTAATATGTATCCTAGACTGGCCTCAACCTCGAGGTCCTTCTGCTATCGTCTCCCAAATGTCAGACATCGGGCATGTACCACTATGCCTAGTCACGTGTTCTTGAACCATTTTACCGATGGACTCGAGGCTGAGTGGAATTGTGGGAAAGATGCGGCTTACAGCTCACCTAAGCAGATGTGTCGAGTGGAATTGTGGGAAAGATGCGGCTTACAGCTCACCTAAGCAGATGTGTCCGCTCTCTGGTTCAGAAACCCCACAGAGTGACTCTTGAGCCCTGCCTTTAATCTAGCAGCCTTAGTCTCCCATGTACTCTTCCTTCCATCTTGCCTTCCTTCCTACCTTTCTTTCCTTGAAACAGAACTCCATTTACAGAGACATATTGTATGGGGAAAATGAACTTGTGCCAAGACAACAGGCAAATCTGTCGAATTATGAAATGCTGAGTGATGTTCTAATTCCCAAGCCGACCTATGGCGGGTGACACCAGAGCTCCCCAACCCGAGCAGTAATCAGTGAGCTGATTCTGCGGTGAATGTAATTGTGCCGATGGTAATCATTTTGCTCCAGCTCTCTGCCCCTGTGGCATTTATTTCTTAGCCCAGATATTGATCTAACAGTGGGAAATTTTCCATCTGAATCTGTGATGCTAGACCCTCCCCAAGTTGGAAGATGTGTTTGGGAAATTCTCATTTTCCGTGGATCACAGCTGAGCTATTTGGCCTGAGGGAAACCGTGCACTGTTGGAGAAATGCCTTGGATTGAAGAGAGATTTTTGACCATTATGAGCAAATCGGAAATAAATGTAAAACACTGCCTGGAAATGCAAAGGCCTGTCATTATGGGAGATAGGTGAGAGGCTCCTATGGGAAATGCTCAGAGAATTGGAAATCAGTCAATCAAAACCAGGATCGGAAACCGGGCCTTTCCCCAAGTATGAAGACAGATGGCTTCCACAGGCAGATTGAAAATCATTTAAGTGCTTATTTTCTTAATGGTTTTTCCTAGATCCCAATAAATAGCCTACTCATTCGGCATCAATTCCTTACTCCTGTGCTTAGGGTGCTCGGGGATCCCCTCCTCTTTTCTTTTCTTTCTTTTTTTCTCAGATACAAGTTACAATGTTTGAGAAAAGACAAAGGCCTTTATATAAAGTGGGGACCAAGAAGAGAATGCTTAGGGCTGGTCTAGAAAGGAGGGTCTAAAACCCCAGGGTTACTGGGGATCCCTAGTAGGTGTGAAACTGCCACCTCCCAGAATGGGAGCCCTTGGAACTACTCCTTCCTTACAGACTGCTTTGTCCAGCACTGAGAAGAGGCCATTGAAGATTGCTCTGGAGGGCCTTGTTGCCTCCTCTGTGGCCCACGTACGATGGGGAGCCAGTGATCGATGAAGAATCTCCAGCAGTTACTAAAATAGGGCAGGGGGTCAGGAGGAAAGAAGGAGCCGGAAGGCGCTGGGAGGGATCATCCATTTCCCATCACGGGCTCTGGCTGCCTTTCTCCCTGCTCCAGTTCAAAGTGCCAGGTGAACCAGCGTTCAGCATCACCTTGGGAAAGGGCCTTGGTAATGGCTGCTGTCTTTGTCTGTTTGGGAACAGCTCTCTGTATTTCATCTTCTGCTCAGTGGGCCGAAGTGGCGTTGGTTAACAAAGATTGCTCCAGGGAGGGGATGTGGCTGACAAGCCAGACACTTCGCAGGCACAGGAAGCAGCAGCTGCGGAGGGGGCCACCAGGTTCCGCCAGCAGCTGTACTGCCTACGGCTGTGATCTTGTCTGATTTTGTCAGTGAAGCAGGGGCAGCTCGGGTCAGGAGCGGATAGTAGGACTCAAAGGGAGAAGGCGGGGCAGGGAAGAGATGGGCCTCAGAGCCTGCCTGGCTTTTCTGTTGGTACCAGCATCCTGGCTGTACACATCACAAAAGACTCAGGCCTTGTGATCCGACACATGTCATTGTCTGTTCCCAGAATATATGCAAATATCCCGAGCCCACCCATGTTTCGTATGCGCTGTCACAGGAGGCAGAACAGAAGAAATGGGCAACCTGCTCCACTACCAGCTCTGAAAGGATTTTGTGGTTTTTTAAATAACCATCGGATGACATTAAATATACTCATTTCTATCATTTATCTTATGGTATTATGCCCGTGTGTCTAGAAGGGGCTAGAGAGCAGCAGGAACGACAAAGATGATGAAATCATTTAGAAAATCAAAATGAAGAGCAAAGCTAAGGCAGTTTGGATGGCATTCAGCCCAAAGGTGGAGAGCTATATTCAGATCCCATTCAGAGAGTAGGAAGGAGCTGTGCTCTTCACCTACTCAGTAAAAGGGATTAAAAAAACCTAGCACCCGGGAGAAAATGAGGGTAGCCATAAGACAGGACTTGCTAATGATGGAATAATAGCAACAACAATAATAATACTTAGTGCTCTAGCGTGCTTTGAAGGATTTTTAAAAGCACGTTCACATTACTCTTCATTTGTCTTAATTGGAGCTGTGAGACATCTGAACACTCTTCTCCTACAGGTTATGGTATTCCCTTTAAAAGCACAGACGCACTTTTTCAACCTGGAATATTTGTTTGTTTGTTTGTTTGTTTATTTTCCTGGAGCTGAGAACTGAACCCAGGGCCTTGCACTTGCTAGGCAAGCACTCTACCACTGAGCTAAATCCCCAACCCCGACTTTTATATTTTTAAGTGGTTGATTTTTTAAAAATCTAAAGCAGAATTTCATTGCAAGACATACAAATCTCCAGCAGGGTCATGCCCATGCCCAGAGCACTCCAGAGACTAAGTGGGTGTGTGTGTGTGTGTGTGTGTCTCAAATTTGAAGTCAGCCTGGGCTACTTAGTAAGTCTGGGGCCAGCTACAAAATAAAACCTTGTTTCAAAAAGGAGGGTATGTGGAGAGATGGCTCAGTGGCCAAGAGCACTGGCTGCTCTTTCTGAAGACCCAGGTTCAGTTCCCAGCACCCACATGACTAAGAACTGTATATAACTCCGGTTCTTGGGGATATGACGCCCTCTTCTGGCCTTCTTGGGCACCAGGTACATGGATGGTGCACATACACATATGTAGACAAAACACTCATACACATCAAAAATTAAAAATAGGGTGGGAGAGAGGGTTCAGCTGTTAGGAGCACTTGCTGCTCTTGCAGAAGATCTGGGTTCGGTTCCCTGCACCCACATGGCGGCTCCAAACTATCTGTAAATCCATTTCTGAGGATCAAATTCCCTTTTCTGGTGCCTCCGAGGGCAGCAGGTATGTATGATTTGAACACATGTATGTGCAGGCAAAACACATAAAATAAAAAGAATTAAAAACTTAAAACTAAACCTTTAAAAAACACAAAGAAATAACATGAAATTCAAATTTCAATGTCTTGAAATAAAGTGTATTTTTTTTTTTAGAAATAAAGTTTTATTGGAATACATCCAGGCTCATTTATTTGCATCTTAGGCTGCTTTCACACTACAATGGCAGACTTGGATATTTGCAAGAGAGACCATATGGCCAGGGAAGCCTAACATACTTGCTGTGTGGCTTGCAGAAGAAGTTTACTGACCCCTGTTACAAACCAAGAGTACAGTAACTCATTGATTTATGGTAATTATGACTGCTACACAGTAGTGGCACATGCCTGCAGTCCCCAATGCCTCAGTGGAACCAGGGCTTTGAGGCTAGCCCGGATAACACAAAGAGACCCTGACTTAAAAAACAGGAGAATAGGAAGAGGAAGAGGAGGGAGAGAGGGAGAGAGAGCTGACCCTAACCCTCAGTGGCTCCCCTTTTCATTTTTTTTTTTTTTTTTGAGCTGAGGATCGAACTCAGGGCCTTGCGCTTGCTAGGTGAGCGCTCTACCACTGAGCTAAATCCCCAACCCCCCTTTTCATTTTATAAAGTTGTGGAATGAACTAACATGTCGGGAGAATGGCCCTTCCTGGAATGCCTGGGACCAGAAGGGGTTCTTATCTCTTTAGACTTCGATACTTGGAAGCAGGGACCCCAAACTCTGGTCCTCAAGTCTGTGCAGCAAGCTCTTCTAACCACTGTGCCTTTCTATCTGCCTCTGTCTCCCAAGCGCTGGGATTACAGGAGTGTGCCTCCATGCCCAGCATCATGGGGCACTGGGGATCAAACCCAGGGCCTTACACAATCTAGACCAGTACTCTACCAACTGAGCTACACCCCTTTTGTTTCCTCTTGTTCTTCCTCTATAGCCCCCAACAGACCCAGGATGCGGCTGGCCAGAATGGGGGGAAAGACCTCCAGGCACTGTGCCGAGTATTTTCCAGGGTCTCATTTAACCTGCAAAATTCTTCATGGGAGAGGTAGAGACCCCCACACCATCCCACATAGCTGGTAGGAGTTGAGGCAGGAAGTCAAACTCAAACTGTGTCTGTCAGCATTTGCTGGGCAGGCTCGTACCCTTCAAGACCTTAGGCCTCAAACCTCAAAATGCTCAGTAGTAGTCACAGCCAACTGCCAGAGAAGGGTCCCTCTGCCAGGCCACTCCTCAGAAAGACATTCTCCTTTATTTGGGTGCTTTATTTCGCTGTCACTGAATAAATCCTTAATTAGCTGCCCTGGCTGTATTTGCATAATGGATTTCACTTTGTTCTTAAGTTAATGGTGTTTTCGTAACAGAACAGTAACCTCTTGGTTCACAGCCATTAAAATAACTGCCACCCTGTGGGGTAGAGCCAGGGTTATGTAAAGGGAGTTCAGTTAAGAGGTCAGAGGAGAAAAAGGCGAAATGCAGGAGTGGTTTCTGCTCTCTCCTTAGGAGTGTCTGAGGGTCAGTGACGGGGGAGCCCTAAAGTTTGGAGAGAACCACAGCGGAACAGAACATTGCCACAGGGGTACTTCCTGGTAAACTGTCTAGCTCATGGAACACCCTCATTTTGTTCCCAGAAGATAATATATCAATAAAATGCATTTGTAGGTTGTTATGGGGTTGAGGACCCAGCATAAAAAGATAGGACGGATACTAGGGGGCTGGAGAGATGGCACAGGGGTTGAGAGTACTTGTCGCTCTTGCAGAGGCTCCAGGATCAATTCCTGGCACCCACAAGACAGCTCACAACATCCGTAACTCCAATTGCAAGGTCTGATACCCTCTTTTGACTTCCCTGGGCACCAGGCACACATGTAGTTGCACCTACATATATGTAGGCAAAACATTCATACACATAAAACATGCATAAGTAATTTTTTTTTTAAGTTACGACACGAATAAGAACATACAGCTGCCTCTTCCATTTTGACCCATACCCTATAAGATGGCTTCAGAAGGCTCTGTGTAGGCCTGCCCCGCTCTGGCTATCTGCCCACAGTACTTCTTCAGGTTTTCAGAAGACAACTTGTACCAGCCTTGGACACAGGGTCTAACGCAGGCCTGGGACTCAGAGCTGGTAGGGGCCAGCAGGGCTGATGGAGAGACAATTACAGTATGCCGAAGGCTTCCCTGTAACTGGCACCTCCCTCCTAGGCTTGTGCCCCTCCAGTTACATTTCAAGCTCACACCTTACAGCATTAAATATTCAAAGCACCTGGGGGCGTGGAGCCCCAGCTTTCAAGGTCTTCCTCCCTTGCCCACCTGTGCAATTGGGTTCCCGCCTCATGCTCCAGCTGGGCCCACGTCTGATAGCACTCATCCATCATCCTCGTGTAGAAATCCTCCGGATAAGCCTTTCTGATGATGCGGCTCTGTCCATGGGAGCTTCCTCGGGAATGCGGAAGAAAGAACTAGAAGAAGAGAACAAGAGATGATGGAAACTGGAAGCTACTGCCCTTCGTTCAACCCTCCCTTTGCCCTTCAGGAGCCATCTCACCTTTCAAATGTTTCCTTTTTTTCTGATCCGGGGGGATTGAACCTCTGGCCTCGCCCACTAGTGCTGTGCAGCTGAAACCTAGCCCTGGCCCTTTTTACTTTTTATTTTGAGAGATGGTCTTGTTATACAGCATAGGCAGGCTTTAAACTTGCAATCCTCCTGCATCAACTTCCTGAGTACCTGGGATTTTAGGTCCCCATCACCAGGCCTAGCTATTTTCAGATATTTCCATATAATCCTTCTGTCCAGTGTCTTCTTGCAGCCCACTGACTGGCAAGGAAAGGGGTCAGCCCTTCTCAGAGACACTGAGTGAGTTTTCCCTTTTGCAGACAGCCCTCCCAGCCACTAGTCCCTTTGTTAGCAAATCTTCCACTGGGCCGCATCCCAGTGAGGCTCCTAGAAAAGCAGAATTAGAAAGAACCTTCCAGATTACGCCAATCTAGCCCCTTGGCTTCATGGATCAGAAAAAGGATGCCATCTCTCTGTGTCTTCAGGTTACTCAGAAAAAGGGAACTACCTTGGGATTGGGGCGGGAAGAGGGTGTGTGGGGTGGGGGGGAAGTGGAGAGCTTCCTGAGGGAAGTAACAGGGATCCCCTGGGCTTTGGGCATAGCGAAACTGTAGACAATTTCTAACTATTCCAGGAAGTGGTAACCAGCATGGAGAGCTGCAGGCAGACTGGAAAGGGAGAAGCCACTGAGGTAGAAAAGTCCATGTGATGGACGGGGTAGGCTCTCAACCCTGAGGGGTCCTGCAGGTTTCCCAGTGCCACCCTCATTTGCAGTGGTCACGTGACTACCTTTCCTTTAAGGAAAGGAAGACCTGAATCTTAGTTCCTGTGCATCAGGCAAAGAGGCTGCTCTTACCTAAAGGCGGTGGGCTCGACAGAGGCCCCTGCTAGATTCTGGAAGGAGAAGCAAGGAAGATGCCTTCCTCCGAAGCTGGCACATCAGTCAGCCTTTGCTTCTAGGCAAAATGTCCTTATTTAAGGCTATCCAGGGCAGAACTGATTCTTTTTCTGAACTGGATCAACAGTTTGGGCACAGAAAAGACAGGGTAGCAAGAATGAAGAGAGGTGAGACACTTCTTGATCCAAAGCAAGAAGAGAGAGGCAGTAAAAAGAATATACCAAGAAACTCCGCATGGACTTGAGGGCAGGACGTTTCTTTGACTTGTCAAGATTCACGTGAAGTAGCTAAGCTATGAAGTGCACAGAATTTGTGGTGTCCAGCCTTTTGGCTTCACCCAGAGCCCGCAGGTTCTGGAAAGCCCTCCCTATGTGAGGAAAGAGAAAGGGACAGTCTTGAACAGCAAAAGGGCAGAAGGGACACAGTGTACCTGCTCCAGCAGGAGGACCCTCTTGGAGTGTTTGGCCAGGTGGTATGTGGTGAAGCAGCCCTGGATGCCTGCTCCAATCACAATGGCATCCCAGAGACCTTTCTGAGCAGCCATGATGTCCGCTTGGGCCTACAGTCACGAAGTCCAAGAAGGAGAGAGCAAACAAAGGCACCTCCCGGCTAGAGGAGGAGGAGGAGGGCAAAGTCCGGCTTGGCCAGAGTTCCCACAGTCCCCTGGTGCCTGTGTCCTTGTCTTTCTTTCCCTCCCGAAAGCCTGGCACAGGGCTCAGCCTCCGCCTCCCCTGCAGAGCAGAACTGGGTAGACTGATTTGTGAGGTTTAGCCCAGCTCAGCTGCCAGCCTCACCCTTGCATCCCTCCGGCTTGCTATTCTTGGCTCAATTATTGTCATGCAAATGGGCTCCTTCCTCTGCCACCTTCCTGTCTCATTATGATCTTTGTCTCAGGACTTCGGCCCTGGAATTTCAATGCCTCCTAGACCAAGCTGGGCACCAGGAATGCTGCCTCCCCCTGCTGGCTTTTCCTCTCTGCAGCTTGATTTCCTCTAGAGATCTACAGGGCCAGCTAAGAACTTGGCAGCATGCCCAGGGTCTGGCCCTCCTCCCTGGTGGGTGGCGAGGTCAGGGGGTAGATGCAGGGGCCAATTGGGAGGGCAGTTTTGTGATTATGAAATCATTCTCAGTGTGTTTTACTTTCATGTTGAAAACGGAGAATAAATGATCCTGGAGAAAAAAAAAAAAAAAAAAAAACCACAACGATAGGAAAGGACAGTGAGGAGGAACCTTGTCCTCAGGCACACAGGGAGCCAGGCACCAGCCTGGCACATGAAGGGCCATGTGTAGAGAAGCCTTCCATGCCCAGCATCAGGCTAAATGGGTATTGTTACAGTCACTGGGGACAGAGCCAGGGTTGGCAGGTCCTGATTCTTATACAATTCGGAGGTCCATTTTAAGATAAAAGGAGAAGGAGACTGGAGGCATAGTATTGTGTTCAGCATACTTGAGGTTCTGGGTTCAATCCCCACTAAAAATAAAAGAGAAAAAAATGGAAAGAAAAAAATTAGTTATGCAAAATTAAATGGCAGGACTTAGGAGAGCCTGCTCAATGAGGGAGCCCCATGGTTGAGTTTTATTAGCTTCCTGGTAAATTTGCCTCTGAATACATTATCTCATTAAATTCTCGGTTTTTGTGTGTGTATTTTTATCCTCGTTTTTTGGCAGAATGAAGATAGCCTCAAGTTCTTTGTCAGTGTTCCCACCATGTGCTTGCCTGATAGAACACGGTGACTGCCACACTCTTTCTGGCCTAGGCCTTTGGACAACTTTCTCTTCTTGCTTTGGAGACCTCATTCTTAGACCCTGAACCACCATGTTAGAAGTTCAGCCACACTGAGAGAGAGAGCAGATGAAGAAGCCCCAGGATGACACAGACAGCTACACAAAAGAGAGACCTCATGCCCAGATTGACTAAACACCACTGAGTGACCCAGTCAGAGCCACATGACCCAGCATCAATATTCCTTGATTTTGTGAGTCAAAATAAAACACGTGTTTTTAGACACTAATGTTTGAGAATGATTGTTTATATAGTCATAACTCAAACACCACCACACAGCCAAAGGTGGCAGAATCTGCCCCGAACCCATACTCGATGTATGTATCTAGATGCTGAGACTTGTCTGCTCCAAAACTTACTTGCTCTTGTTTTCATTTCCTTTTTGGATACACGGTCTCAGGCATTGCTTCAATGGCCTCTAGCTTGCTTTGCAGCAGAGGGGAACCTTGAACTCTTGGTTCTTTTGCCTCTGCCTCCTGGGAGTGTAGACCCTATCATCCTATTTGGTTTAAAATGGTACTGAGGGCCTGGTAGTGGTGGTTCATGCCTTTAATCCCAGCACTCGGGAGGCAGAGGCAGGTAGATCTGTGAATCCAAGGCCAGCCTGGGCTACAGAGTGAGTTTCTGGATAGCCAGGGCTACACAGAGAAACCCTGTCTCCAAAAACAAAACAGACAAGCAAACAGAAACAAACAAGCAAAAAACAAAAAAAAAAAACAAAAAACCGTGCTGGGGATCAAACCAAGGTTTCATGCACACTAGGCAAGTGCTCTATCAACTGAGTCACATGCCCGGCCTCAGGACATTCCCTTTTCACTGCAAAGCTATCATGACAATACATCAGAGCTTATAGTCAAGTTTCTGATTTCCATATTTTGCTGTTTTTCTGATGGCCATACAATAAAGAGAGAAAACAGTGATATGGGATGCTTTATCTCAGCACAGTGGCTGACTGAGGTCCCCAGCAACAACCCCCAGAGTAGCCTTAGCAACCAGCTGTCTTCTGGCCAGCCCTTCCTCCCCTAAGAACACAGGAGCCCAAGGAGGGACTGCCATCTGACCAGGTTTTTTTTTTATTTTTTATTTTCTAAAGAGAAGTAGAAAAAAAGAAAAGGGAAAAAAAAATCCTTCTAGAGTCTAAAGGTCATGGCATTCTGCCTCCCCACCCCACAGAAGGCAGAAGAACAGTGTCTGCCTCACCAATGGACGGATCCCTTCCAGGAAAATATTAGCAGATATAACCAAGAAAAATATGGTACCCCGAGTGTGTAAGGGCTTGATAGAAATATATAAGATCGGCCCCTGGATTTCTTATAAGATGTCAGCGGAGATGAACAGCTTGTACGCAAGGAAAGGCAGGCGATAAATCCTTGCATGGAAGTGTGCCCAGTTCCACCAGCAGTCAAAGAGAAGGGAATTAAATAACTCTAAGGTACTATTATGTGTCTATTAAATAAACAAAAATAAAAATGATGCAACCTTATTATGTTGTCCGTGTTGCAGGTGGCAATTCAGATTGGATCCTGTGGAATGTTCTGGGGCCATGCACAATAGGATAAAAGAGTTCAAACATTCTGACCTAGAAATTCGACTTGACAAACTACTCCCCCAGGGGAGGAAAGGCATTTGTATGAAGGCATGCATATCTATGCTCTTAAAATATTTTTTAAAAAAATGAAACAATCCAACAACAGGGAATGGCTAAGCAAACGCTGACATGTTGACATACTGCAATAACTGTGTGGCTATTCCAAATGGCAGGCATGAGGCCCCTGCTTGTAGAAATGCCGATATAAAATTGATACAGAGACACAGAACATGACACACACTGATCACGGCCATGACTTCTGTGCACGCTGATCAAAGATCTAAGAAGAAACTGGTGAGGTAATTGAGCTTAATGCTCATTAGTTCCCGTATTCTATAAAAATGGTGCCTCCATTCACAATTTGTAAAAGAAGGAGAAATCCCCGGGGGAAGCAGATGCTTCACATCTCCCGGTCACTGTTTCCAGGGCCGGGAAGTTCTTTCTTTGTTCTAATCTCAGTTCTTTCTGCTACCGACATTGTTCAGTCCTCCAGGGAAGCTGCAGGGAAGCGGCCAAGCCACTCTGTATTCCCCCCACCCCCGTTTAATATAATATCCCTTCAGAGATAAAATGACAATCCCATTTCCCCGTCCCTACTTCACAAGCCTGCCCTGGATTCCTGGACTCAAGCATTCTGTTTCTTGTTAAGAATTTCAAACGGCAGCTCCTCCGAAAGCCGCCAGTGGCCACGGCCCAGCCTTGAAATGAAAAGCAAATCTGCTTCTAAAGGCTTTCCCTTCTCTCAGGATTGCCCGTCCTTGCATATGTCCTGACAGGAGCAGGCAGAGAGAAGCGATCCCCTCAAATTCCATTTTAACACCCATTCTGGATCGGAGGACTATTAAAGGGCAGCCAACAGCCCTACACCTTGCTGCTTGTGTGTGTCAGCAGTCACGGCTCGTGTCCTGGGGCAGAGACGCTGAGGGTGTGAGGCTGAACTGCTCATCCGATCGCTTGATTGACACTTTGCAGACAGGGGTGGAAGGAGCAAGCCAGGGAAGCAGCAAGCTGTACAGCTCAGAAATAATGAGAGGACCCGAATGGAGAGAGAGCGTGGAATAAATAAGAGAATACTAGGAGGGAATGGGAGAGCCTTCTGCTGTTTTCTTCCCTGCCCCACTTTGCCAAGGAGCTGAAGCCTGGGGCAAGGAGGCAGGCAGGCAGGGATGAGCTGTACCCTGAGGGCAGATCCTTCTCGCTGCTGGGGTGCCTGGGGTCCTGAATGCTCAGAGTGTGGGAACGCAAAGAACAGGCTTTGTGAGCGCTATCCATACACATCGCTGACCCGCTGGCTGTCTGATCTCAGGTTGATTGCCCCCCCCCCTCAGTTCTGCTCCCCTTAGGTCTGGCCATCCACCCATCTCTTTAAATGGCAAATCTGGACAGGTTACTCCCCGTTAAAATTTTCTTCATAGCTGCCCTTTCCTATTAGGATAAAAATCTGAACTCCTTAGCTTGGCACACGAAGTGGCTTTCTTTCTGACCTCTCTGCTGGTTCCCGAGCTCCGCTACCGACACTTTCTTTCTCACTGTGCTCTAGCAACACTGAGTGGAGAGAGGTTCCAGCACTCACCTGATTATTTCAAACTCCCAGGCACCCCCAAGCAGATGCAGTCTTTCCTATACCGCCTCCCTATCCTGCAGGGTCCATGATTACAATACCCATATTGTGCTGTAATTGTTTACATGTCTGCTTTCCCTCTACGCCTCTTAAAAGGAGGGAGTCTTCTTTCTATTGTCATTTTTCATAGGTGATACACACACATGGAACAACAGTAAAACGAACAAAAGAGAACACTGTGGAAAGAGTCTCCTTTCCATCCATTCCCAGAGCTCAGCTCGCCTATCAGAGGCAACACTGTTGCTATTGTCTTTTGTGCCTTTTCAGAGATGTTCTGTGAGTATACAAACATGCTTATACAGTATGTACTCTCTCTCTCTCTCTCTCTCTCTCTCTCTCTCTCTCTCTCTCTCTCTCTCTCTCTCTCTCTCTGTGTGTGTGTGTGTGTGTGTGTGTGTGTGTGTGTGTGTGTGTGTGTGATTCTATATAACACCCTGGCAGCCTCATTTCCTTTATCTCCGAGATCCACATCAGTCATAAGGAGTTGGCACATTTTTGTGATGGCTGTGTGCTATACATGGTAAAGGAGGCATTTGGCACAGAGACAGCGCCTATACATGCTTGTGATGGGTGACAGGGTTCTCCGGTTATAACAGGTACCCTGGATTCCCAGGACTCTGAATGTTCTGGTTCTAGGTGTTCAGCCTAGTTGCCTCCGTGAGCTGCTCAGGACAGTCTCTACCTTGAGGTGGTGAGTGCAGAAACCATGGCTCTTTCATCCTGATGTCCCTCTGATTTTGTATTTATTAAAAGGCAGCTCTCAGAGTCAGCTCTCCAGCAGTGAGATCCCTAGGCTGATTCCAGGGAAGGGAGATAAACGAAAGTCCTGGGAATGAGGGCTGACAGCTCTACGAAAATATGAAATCATCTTTTCGTCTGACAGAGTTGGACTACAGCTAGAGAAGGATACTCTCCAGCCCGGTGTGATGACACACACCGTAATCCAAGCCCTTGAGAAGCTATGGCAGAAGGATCAGGCATTCAAAGCCACCCACAGCTACATAGCAAGTTTGAAGCTAGCCTGGACTTCACAAGACCCCGTTTTTTGAGGGGTGGGGAGTATAAAATACTCTTTACTAGCCATGGAGGCTCATGTCCGTAGTGGGAGGCTGAGGCAGGAAGATTACCACTTCAAGTCAAGCCTGAGATAGATAGAAAGACCCAGTCTCCAAAAACCAACGAATAGGGATGTAACTGAACAGAAGAGCCCCTGACTAGCAGGAATAAAATCCTATTTGAGCCCTAAGCACTGAGGGTCAAGGGGCATTCCCAGAGTTCACTAGGATAAGGAGAAGTACTAAAAATTGGGTGGGATTTTTTTTTTCTTTGAGACAGCATTTCATTGTGTAGTTCTGGCTGTCCTAGAACTCACTCTGTAGACCAGGTTGGCTTTGAACACAGAGATCCACCTGCCTCTGCCTCCCAAGTGTTGGGATTAAACTTATGCACCACCATCACCCAGCAGAGGCAGGATTTTTATTTAAGGGAAAACTTCCCCTAAGATCACTGAATCTTTCTTTAAGGTTTGTTTTATCTGTAGGGATGTTTTGCCTATATGTATATATGCGTGTCACAAATTCAGCTGGTGATCTTGGAAGCCAGAAGAGCATGTTAGAGCCCCTAAAACTGGAGTTACAGATGGTTGTGAGCTGCCATGTGGGTGCTAGGAACTGAACCTGGGTCCTCTGCAAGAGCAGCAAGTGATCCTAACTTAAGCTATCTCTCTAGCCCCATACACTGAATCTTCTTGCCCTTATCTCCAAGTTTTTCTAGCTGCTCAGTCCCATAAATACGTGTGTATCTTGGCACCCTTGCCTGAGGGGCTCTAAAATATGCCTGGTGTTCACTAGCAGGTGTCTTTACTCTGCTGTGTCCCAGTGGGTACATTTCTCCCACTAAAGAGCATCCCACCGAAGGTCAGCAAACATCAGGGGAAGAGGTCTGAGAAGTGTCCCGTCATGACCATGGAGGTGAGGCTGTGTCAGGGATTGAGACTACAGCAGCTTCCCTCTCTCAGGCACCTGCTTTTTTTTCCTTGCCTTTCCCAGTCTCCACAGCCTGACATCATTGTCGCTACAAGGTAGGCGTTCCCAGCCTGAGGTTCCCTGGACTACCCACGCAACATGAACCAGGAGGCCTGACTGCCAACTGCCATTTTCTTTCCCCTGCTGTGGTATCCCTTCAGGGCTGCATCTATTAGGAGGAATCTTTGGTTTTGTACTAGAGTTTGAATCTAGGGCCTTGGGTCAGACAAATGCTGCTACCACTGAACTATGTCCCCACCCCCTTTAACTTTTATTTTGTGTCCCCAGCACAGCTTCAGACTCACTCTGAAGCCCTTGAACTTGTGATCATCCTGCCTCAGACTCTAGAGTATCCGTGATCACAGGCCCCTGCATCCATGCCTGACTAGAACTTTCCGTTAGACTCTCCACTGTACAAGGCAGTGGGCTTGGGTTTCTAGGTCCCTCACTATACCAAGACATCAAAATGAAAATTGAGATCTGCAAGGATTGACACAGGCTTTTTAAGGAAAGAGTGTGGTGGTACACACCTTTAACCCCAGCATTCGGGAGGCAGAGGCAGGCGGATCTTTGTGAGTTCAAGGCCAGCCTGGTTTATAGAGTGAGGTCTAGGACAGCCAAGGCTACAGGAATGGAGAGAAACCCTGTCTCAATAATAATAATAATAATAATAATAATAATAATAATAATAATAATAATAAAATAAAAAATAAAAAAGGAAAGAATGTTCTTACCCTCTGGTCTCTTCCATGTTAGCCTGTTAACATCTTGCTATGTCATTAACTGTTCAAGGCTTTAAAGGTGTGTCCTCAATATCCAGAATTTTCCATTGTTTACTGGCATGGTTGGCCTGAATAACCAGGCTTCCAGACTTGGTTCTTGTCCTATCAGTGAGCTTCAGAGCACACAAACCCTCCAGGATGGCCTCCATTTATACTGCTCTCCTGTCATCCAGTCCCCTTCCTTCCTAGATATCAGTGGTGGAAAAGGACAATGACAATTGTCAGCAAAAATGACCAGCTCCCTCCTTGGGCAGCAAAGTGGGGATCTCACCCTAATAGGCAACAGGAGAGCTGGCTTTGTGTGAGGCAGCCCGGTTTCTGCTGGGGGGACCAGTAGGCATCCACCAAAGCACATCTGAGTTGAGTAAGTGCAGGAGGAATTTTGCTGAAGAGATTGCCTTTAGGAAATCACTGTATTTGTTTAAAAGAAGGCCATGTTGATAAGGTGTGGGTGTAGGCTGTGACCCCAAGGTTAATTGTCTTTAGCTGAGACAGGGTCCTGCTTCCTGCATAGGTTTTGAAGAATGAGGTGTATAATGACCCACCATCTCAAATGGTACAGAACACCTGAGAATCACAGCCTAGTGTTCATCGTCCCCCATGCGGTACCTAACCTCTCTAAATAAAGCGTTGAACAAATGTTTAAAGAAAATCAGGTTTTTCTTGGTTCCTGTAACAAGAAGCGCCAGTAGCTGCCTCTGGGGAGTGTAGCTGGGTGGAATCTCGTTATGTATAGGAAAGGCTTAGAAGGAAATGCTGTGCAGATCACTGCATTCCTGATGGGACCCAGGAATAGGCTCCGGGCATCATCAGCACCCTGCCAACAGCCTTACTCTTAGCCACAGCCCGCCCTTGGCTTAGACAGAATCCAAATCCACGGAGAAGCTAGAGAACAGGGGAAAGGTCACAAGCAGTGTCTGGAAATTCCAAGAATACAAAGAAAAGGAGGTTGTGGGGCCCATGCTGGGCTTCATCTCACTAGCAGGGTTCTCTACAGAACCTTAAAAGGAGCCTGCTGGGTTCTCAGTGGCGTGGTGAGTTGTAACCAGCTGCTACCAGCTTCCTGCCTCCTAGTGATTGTCAGCCCGCCCCACTCCCCTCTCCCTGTAGTCCCCGCCCTGTACCCCGCCCCCACTCCCTGGCAGGCTCTCCCTTTGCACATTTGTCCACCTTTATTTGCTTGCTGTTTAGGTGGGCAGGAGAAAGAAAGGTTTAGAAAAGACATTGGGACAATTCCAGCTGTGTTTGGAACAGACTCTCGGGGCATCTTGCCCAGAATTCTCAAAGGAAAGTAGAAAGTGGAGGTTTCTGGAATGGACAAGGAAAGGTCTACAGGCAGCTGCCTCAGAAAGCCAGAGAGATGGCTCAGTGGGCAAAGGTGCTTGCTGCCAAGCCTGAAGACCCAAGTTCGAGCCTCTAGACCCACAAGATGAAAAGATGCTCCGTGCAAAGACAGAGAAGACAACCAACTCCTGAGAGGAAGAAAGTCTAAAGCAGCCTGAGGGACCCCTGGAGAAACCATTCAATTTATTCCAGTCCCTCCTGGTAGTCTGTGCCACATCCATAACGTCAGAGCTGGAAATGAAGTCCCCACTGTCCCGGCAGCTGCGGGTTTCCACTGTTGCTCACCCAGGGTTTGCCTCTGGTTGATTGATAGGGAGCCAAGGAAACGAAAAGCCCCCAAGAGTATTGACCAAGGGAGGGGCAGCCTCTCCAGAAGAGAAAAGGAAGGATCTGGAAAAGTGGAAGGGGGTAGGAGGTGAGGTCTTGTCTGTCTGTCAGTGTATAAGGAAAAGACCTAACTGTGTGGGAAATACCTTCCACTTAGGTGGAGAGAGAAAAATGCATCTTTAATCAAAGCAAGCCAGTCTTTGAAGAGTCTGTATCAGCCTGAGGGAAGGCAAGACCCTCAGTCAGGCTGTCTCTCTGACCTGCAGGCTCTCTTCTCTGGGAGCACCTGCCACTCTCCAAGGTCTGGGCCAGGGAAAAGGATGGCAGAGAGTAAGAGCCCAAAAGGCCCTGGAGGAGAATGGGAAGACACGGAAGAGGGTCCCAGAAGGTCACACAGACTAAAGACATTACCCCGTTAACTGAACTGGGAGCTGTTAGGGCGAAGGCTCTGGCAGAAGAACTTCCGGAGACATGACTTCGCATTGGCCCTCCCACACCTCTGATCCTGGTGAACTGCTGGTTGTGACCAGATCGTGCAGTCAGTCCCAGCCAAGCACACAGGAACACATCAGTCAATGAGGGGTGGCCCAGGTGGTCCCGAAACAAGACAGTTAAAGTTGTTCGTAATGTGACCTTTGTCAGCTTCTTTTGTTTATTTATTTATATAGGGTTTTGTTTTGTTTTGTTTTTCTTTCGAAACAGGGTTTCTCTGTGTAGTCTCAGCTTTTCTGGAACTCACTCTGTAGACCAGGCTGGCCTCAGTCTTAGAGATCTGCTTGCCTCTGCCTCCCAAGTGCTGAGATTAAAGGCGTATGCCATCACACATGACCGTACCCTTACTTTTAATCACACCCAACCAAATGTTTCAAAATGATGGTCATTCTCTTCAAAGTCAACCTCTTCCCCTTTGATGCTATGTGGCTAGCCAGCAGCCCTTAATGTGTGGCCCAAATCATCTTGCAGGGTGATCTGTGAAAAATCTCCAGGGTCAGTTTATAACCCAGGCAGTACACTATCTTGTTACTTCATGGGCCTTTTTTTTTTTCTCCCTTTGCTTGCTTTGTCAGACCGGGTTTCCTGTCACTATTGGCCCTTCCCCCACATCACATGCCGAGCCAAGCAGCATTCCCAGTCAGCCTTTAGGGAGCTCAGTTATTCAATGACGGGACACAGATTAATTATTAGCAGAGGAGAGATGAGGCGGCTCAAAGGGCAGAAGTATCCTCACCTCAGTGAGAGGGGTCCAGGAGGGTTCGCTTCAACATCCCGATATGGAAAATATTTTTAAGGCTGGAATTTTTGTTTGTTTGTTTGTTTTGTTTTGTTTTTCGAGACAGAGTTTCTCTGTATAGTTTTGGTGCCCGTCCTGGATCTTGCTCTGTAGACCAGGCTGGTCTTGGGCCTTGAACTCGGAGAGTGCTGGGATTAAAGGTGTGCGCCACCAATGCCCCGCAGGGCTGGATTTTTTTAAAGGTGGAATAAACAAAATTTGGCAGTCATACAAAAGAATATGATGCAACCTTAAAAAGGGGTCATTTTCTGGGGCTGAAAGGATGGCTCAGTGGTTAAGAGCACTTACTGCTTTTCCAGAGGACTGGACCTGAGCTCAGTTCCCAGCACCCACATCAGGCAGCTCACAACTGTCTGTAATTACAGCTCAGGGGACCTGAACCTCTGGCTTCTGTAGGCACCTGCACTCATGTGTGCATACATACCCACATGCGTGCGCATGTGTACACACACACACACACACACACACACACACACACACACACACCCCTACACACAATTAAAATTAATGAAAACAAATCTTTTCTAAAAACAGAAATAAAACAGGTAGGGTCATTTTCTCTCCCATCTGACAGCCCGGGCGAGGACTGGGGACAGTGTGCTAAGTGAAACAAGCAGACCAGGATGAAAACATGCCACTTACAAGCGCTGTTAGCCCAGGGGACTCATTGAGGTAAAAAAGCAAGAGTCAGGTTAGTGGTGGAATGGGGATAGAATTTTGATTTGGAAAGATGAAGAAAGTTCTGGAGATGGTGACGTAACAGTGTGACTTTCAAAATAATTAAATGCTAAATTTTCTTTTAAATATATCTTATGAAAATTTTAACAAAGTTCAGGTAACAAAATCCAGTATATCTTCTTCAAAAGCTGAGCAGTTGACATCAACAATGTTACTCAATGTTACTCTGACAGTGTGGGCCAGAGTCCAAAGACAAAGGTCAAAATCTCTCTTTAGGGGTAAGTAGATGAGTTTAGCTGCATTAACTATGGGTGTCTAACATTCCTGCTCTAAGTAACTCCAGAATGGTCCTTGTCCCCACTCTGTGTGTGTGTGTGTGTGTGTGTGTGTGTGTGTGTGTGTGTGTGTGTAGCCCTAGCTGTCCTGGATCTTGCTCTGTAGACCAAGCTGGCCTAGAACTCACAGAGATTCACCTGACTCTGCCTCCCGAGTGCTGGAAATAAAGGCATGTGCCACCACCGCCTCTATAACATCTTGGTTTGGCTGCCTTGCTGTCTTAGCACCTCTCCCAGCTCTGGAATGTTCTGCAGCCTAACCTGGGTGTCTCGGATCTAACCCTCCCCTGGCAGCAAGACAAGGCTATAGCAAGCCACAGCTTTGCTAGCCAGGAGGCTGCTGAGGTGGCTTTTTAATCCTCCAGCCGTGCCATCCTAGTGATTGCTTTTATTAGGAAATGTAATGAAAAAGACTATATGAAGCCCCTGCCAAGGAAAAAAAAAAAAGCTAATAAGATTTTGCACCGAGTGTGGCGAGAAAAGAAAGGGGGGAAGAAGCACATTAGGAGTCAGATAATGAGGTAAATGAAAGACCGCAGGGAAGATCATTTTTGCAGACTTGCTGGATGGTTGTAAAATTTTTAATTTGCTGAATTCTCTTTTTTTCCGTCACCCCTGATTCTCCGCACCTCAGTCTTCCACAGGGTCTCTCTGCTGCTCTGGAATCTCTCTCTCTCTCTCTCTCTCTCTCTCTCTCTCTCTCTCTCTCTCTCGTGTGTGTGTGTGTGTGTGTGTGTGTGTGTGTGTGTGTGTGTGTGTCTCCACTCCCACCGAGGACAGAACCTGCCTCATGACTTAAGCAGGAGGCTAGGACCCACCCAGTCACAGGACACAAGAGCACAAAGCCCTGCCCCCCCTCCCCCGACAGAGCCCGCTGTGATTCAGCTGGTGTGGGGAGGGGGTGGAGAGGAAAGGGACTGAGGAGGGAGGACAGGAGATCAAAGATCTGGGAAGTAAAGAGGAAGAGAAGGCCCCTGCTGCTCCCGCAAATCGATTCTCGGCAATGCCTGCCTCCCCGTCTGTGCTCCAAGCTCCTAAGCAGAATGCTGCCTCCATGGGATGCCAGGCCTGAACAGAAGGGCCCAGGAGCACTGGGCAGACATGCAGGCCAGGCTGCCAGAACCGCTGGGCCTGACATGTTGGACAGGGAGCTCCACATTCCCAGGACAGCCCTCACCCCCAGTCTCCACATTCTCCACTCTCTTCTTGCTTCAGTAGAGTGCTGCCTCCTCAGCACCTGAGAATTCTGGGATGTCTTTTCACTGCTGTGCCTAAGCCTCAGTTCTCAGCTGCAGCTGGCCAGACTGATGGGTAGACTTGATGGGTAGACTTGATGGGTAGACTTGATGGGTAGACTTGATGGGTAGACTGGATGGGTAGACTGGATGGGTAGACTGGATGGGTAGCGTCCCTGACAGAGCAGGTTGAGGGACGGGAGCCTGTGAAATGAATAATAGCTCAGGATGGAGACGCATTACTGACTGTTAGGAAAGTCACTCACTCTTTCATTCTTTGGACCTACCCCAGTGGAGATAACCTGCTGTTTCCCTCCAAGAGAAGCTGTCTCTTCATGTTCTGCCTCCTGTGAATACACCACCAGTTCCCTATGGGATAGACATGTCCTGTACTGGCCACCATAAGAGACAGAAAAGCCATGCAAGTCAGGCCCAGTTTACGAGGATGAGAGGGCCTGTTAGAAACAAACGAACAACAAAACAAAACAAAAAACCCCAAACCAACAACAACAAAATGATCTCGCCAGCCTGGCTTATCATCCCAGAGCTCAAGAGGTAGAGGAAGATCAGGAGTTCAAGGTCATCCTTGGCTACTTACTGAGTTTGAAGCCACTTGGAGCTACAAGAGACACTACCCCCAAAACAAAAAGATCTGGCCAAATCTGATACCTGTCAACAGAATTCTGAGAAGTCTCAAAGGAGCTTTAAGGAATGGGAGTGTTTGGAGAAGGGTGACTACAGGGCCCAGCCAAGGTGGACAGATGCAGAAGAGGCCAGGAAAGGGCTAGGTGGATCGGAATAGAAATGGAAGGGTGGGCCTTCCCAGAGAAGGAAGATGGAATAGTGTCAAGGTCAGTTGGGAAGAGAACAGCTACATAATTGTGGAAAGGCTATAGCAGCTAATTACAGCCACACCTGATGGCACAAGCACATCGTCCCACCCTTTCAGGATGCTGAGGCAGGAAGGTCTCTTGAGCCCAGGAGTTGGAGGTGGGGAGTCTGGGGAACCTAACAAGGCCCTGCCTTTAGAACAAACAAACAAACCAGAAAATATATATGGTGTAGCTTGTGTTCTGAGCACTGCTCTGGAGACCTGAAGTCATTTATTGAATTGTCACCCAGATCTTGGAATGTCACTGTGAACATCTCCATTTTATACACAAGAACACTGAGGCATAGGAAGAGGTTGAGGAGACCAGGTGGCCTTCCATTGTCCGGGCTTCTAACGTCTTCTGTCTTGTTCTCCCGCAGCACAGGATGGAGGGGCGGTGGAGCACTTCAAGCTACTTGGCAGAGAAGCAGCATGTAGTGAAGTCACTTCCAGAGACTGGGCAGTGCGCTCAGCAGCTAAGACCACTTGCTGCTTTTCCACTGGACGCAAGTTCAGTTCCCAGAACCTACATGATAGCTCACAGCCGTCTGTAACTCCAGTTCTGGGGGATCTGACACCCTCTTCTAGCCTCCATGGTGCACATGAATACATGCAGGCAAAACCCTCCCACACAAAGTAAAATCAATCAACTAAAAATGAAGATGTTTTAAATGTGAACTTTCAGAGGCCCCCTCTCAACCACCAAAGAGGCCTTGGCTGGGATCTAACTCGGTACTCAGGCCACCCCCTTGGAGAGACCTGAAGAGTGGCTGAAGCATGTAGGTTAAAACACAAACACAGCACTGTGCCCTGAGCCTGGACATGGCTTCTCTGCTTGCTGAGATGAAAGAAGCATCTTGGGTGCTTAGCAACCAGCCAGCCTCAACTTCCCACCCTTAAGAAACACTGGAACAGGGTCCTCCCAGGAACCAGCTTCTTAAGGGCACAACATCCTGCAAACAGGCTCCCCAAAGCCCCAGCACACACAGCAACAGCCCCCTCCCTGAAACAGTGTTCCTCTAGCTCTGTCCTGCCAACCCTACAAGCTGAGGCTCCTTGAATTATTCCAGGAGTATGTGTCACCAGCCTCCTGCTCTCCCCCAAACCCCTGTTTTTCTCTTTATGGAGAGGGCACAAATTAAGCAGAAAGGAAAATGTTGACAGTTCCTAGCCCTCCCTTGCTGGGGATAAAGAGGAGTACGTTAACGGTTGAAGCTTTAGGCGGATCAAACACAGTTTGTGAGATGCTTCAAATGTATTATTCATCTCACCAATGAGATGCAATCTTGGGCTTTCTTCTCCCACCCCCATCAAAAGGAAACCTCAGCTGCTATGGAGATGCAGGGCTCCAGAGTAGAGAGGCATTTTCAGAAAGTCGTCTTTCCATACTAAATCAAGTCTTTCTTATGACCATCTTGTTTCTCTAAACATTTCCAAATGACACAGGTCCACTTGCCAGAAAGCGAAAGGGGCTAAGGTTCAAGGCAAGACACAGAATTGGGTGTCAGAATCAAAGAGAAGTCTGATTTTGACTTTGAGAGGGTGCAGCAGCTAGAGACAATGGTTCTAGAAGGTCTTCTATGTGCCATATGAACTTGACCAGATGGGACTCTAAAAGGAGCCATTGAAGCCATGCCTTTAGCTCTATGACATTAACTCATGGACATGGAACATGTAGAGGAAAGATCTAGATCTGTCCTGACTACCTACCACTTTAATCTTATAATTCAAACTCCTGGAGGCCCCTGCCCCTCCCACTGAGAGATTCTATACCCCAGGTTCCATCAACTTCCCATTTGGTCACAATGGCTCCCCTGGTACCTGCCCATGACCTAGAAAAAAAATTGCCCCAGGTTTGGGCTGGGATTTGTTGGTCGAGCATGTGCAAGTCACTGGGTCTGATCTTCAGTATAAAGGAATAAACATGGGGCTGGAAGGATGACTCAGTGGTTAAGAGCACTGGCTGCGCTTCCAGAGGACCTGGGTTCAATTCCCAGCACCCACATGGCGGCTCACAATGGAATTGTCTGTAACTCCAGTTCCAGGGAACCAGACATCCTCACACAGACACACATGCAGGCAAAACACATAAGATAAAAAATAAATAATGTGTCAGGGGGAAAGCCAACCAATCAGTCTCTTGCTTCCATCTCAGCCTCCCTAACCTGACCCTTGGCCTGTGAGGAATGAGTCTGGCAGTGGGGCTTGGGTCAGGTGCTACTGGTTGAGCTGAAGATGAGAACAACCTAGAAGGAAAGAAATTTGACACTATGGATTTAAAAACCTCACAAAGTATATATACACTTTATTTATTTTTTTCTTTTCTTCCTTTAAACTAATGTTTTTAATAGTCCAGGCTGGCCTCAAACTTGCTATGATCCTCCTGCCTCAGGCTCCTGAGTGTTGAGATCACAAATGTGTGTCACTGCACTAGTCTATGTGATTTTTTTAAAAGCCAAGACTTCACTCTGTAGCCCTGGCTGTCTTCAAACTCCCAGAGATCACCCTACCCCTGCCTCCCAAGTGCTGGGATTATAGGCTGTGCCATCACGCCCAGCTCCACAGACACACTCTTTTATCCAGTCATTCCATTGCTCAAAACGTTTACAAAGAGGCCAGGTGTGGTGCATAAACCTTTCAGGTCAACACTCAAGAGGCAGAGGCAGGCAGATCTCTGGGAGTTTGAGGCTAGCCTGCTCCACACAGTGAGTTCTGGGCCAGCCAGCCAGAACTACATAATACTATATCTAAAATAAAACAAAGAACATTGTAAACATCTTAAGATCACAATAATGATTAGTTTAGTAGTAGCCTTCTGAAACAATCATTTAGAATCAAATATAGAAAAATACCCGGGGAAGTACTACATAAACGCATTTTCACACTGAAAAGATTTCAAATAATACCAATGACGCAGAGCTCCCCTTTAATGCCATCACTCTCCCCAAGGTACCCCATTTCCAGCCAGTTCGAATGTGTCCCCTCTGATCTTTGTTTCTGAAGAGTCATATTTAATGTAAACAAGTAATAAAGCTGGGTTATGCAAGCTTGTAGCCATCTATGTGAAGAGAAAAGGCTGGCTGATTAAACACCAAAATTTGCAGAGCACTCAGCTCTGAGTAGTGTGGCACATGTGATTTTTATTTTCTTCTGCAGGAATTATTGTATTTTCTACATGAACAGAAAAGAGAAACAATGCTATTTTTAAATATCACGAAACAAGCTATTGATGGCATCGCCTGCCTCTGAGGACTGGGAGAGACTGTTTGCTGTGTGCTCTTTTATGCTTTTTGAATTGTGCACCTTGGGCACATATTACCTATTCCAAAAATGAATAGAAAAAATTTTTAAATTTAATATGGCAATAAAATAAAATGAGAGACCTGCTAGAAGACCTGTGAAGAGCGGCAAGCCCTGAGACTACAATACTGCAGAAAATCTACGCTGTGGGTTACAGTTTCTGGATCTGCTCTGGATTCACCCCCATAGTGCCAGTCTCTTTCTCAGCAGGCAAGGAAATGAGGAAGGGTCTAAAATAAACCAGGCTGTGGTCCAGAAATAACTTGATGCTAATTTGCGGCCCGGCCCTGGGAAGGGTTTCATTTCCACTCTCTTTCAAAGAACTTTTCATCCTCTTTGGTTTGCCTGTATATTCCTCAAGGCTACATTTGCTGTCAGGGTCCTGGAGAGGAAAGGCTGAGACCAAAGACCTTGTCTAAAGGGCCTTTGTTTGAAGTCAGCCTGTATGATCGGAGCTTCGAGCCTCAAGCTTCCCAGGCCTCAGCCTCAGGCAGCAGTTCCCTTGTTATTTAGCTCTGGGTGGACTTGAACTCAAGACCCTCCACATGTTGGACTTGCACTATTACACCTGTCTGCCGACATCTATGTTTACCTGTTGGTTTTGCTTGTTTTTCTGTTTGTCTGTTGTTATGAAACAGGGTGCCTTATAGCCAAGGCTAGCCAGAAGACCCTGCCCCTACTGTCTCTACCTCCCAGGTGCAGGCACAGGCTTGCACCCCTGTGCCTGGATCCTGACAGCTATTTTCAATCAGCCATGTTGAGAGAATGAAATAAGACATGAGTGTCTGAGTGAGGACACAGGCAGTCCACCAGCTGGGTGAAGTATTAATTCTCTCCTCTGGAAACCTACCCTCCCCACACACACCTGCCAGTCACATCTTCCTAAGTGTCTCCATCTGCCTGTGCTGTAAAGGTGTTCCTCAGTCATACACAGCCTCCCCAGGCTCGGTTCCTTTATGGCACACAATTTATTCCCATGTCATCTTATACCACGTAGAAGGTCCTCAAAAACAATTTGCTGAATGAGTACGCGAATGCTATTTATATAGCCATGATCTTTGTAGTTCCCACTGGGTTGCCTCTTGTTCCTGGCCCCATGGCTGCCAGAACCCACTCCAAGCTGACGCAGAGGAGGTGGAAGCTGACAGATTTGAAACGAGACAGTGCAGTTGGGTGAAAAGTAGACGAGGCTGTTGCCCTGGCATTCGGGAACCATTTCTTTATCTCTACACAGCCATTACAGGAGGTCAGGCTGAAAACCCAAATGTGCACAGAGCCTGGAAAACAGCAGAGAAGGGAGACAAAGGATGGGCCAGGCAGTAGCTGGAGAGCAGGCACACTCCTTAAACGGCTCTGCCCTTCAGTGACCCCAAGGTCATTACCAATTGACCATGGGTCAAGTGTGGCAAGAGTCTCTGATTTTTCAAGAGAAGCCATAAATCTTTAGCTTTTATGAACAGGTCCAACTCAGATTTATAGTTGGGCTGCAGGCCTCACACCCCAGCTACTTCTGATCCTCATGCCATTGGGTTATCACTCAGCCAGCCCACCTGGGTGCCTCAACCCTGTGATTTCAGGACAGAAACTCAAAGGTTTCCCATTTGGGGAATTAACCTTTTATCGGTTTTATTTTTGTTTTGCAAAAACAGCATCCTCATATATCCCAGGCTGGGCTCAAACTCTGTTGCATAGTTGGATCCTCCTGCCTCCACCTCCGAGGTCCTGGGATTACAGATGCGATCCACCAAGCCCAATTTTATGTGATGTTGTGGCTAAAACACAGCGCTTCCTGCATGGCTTGAAAGCATTCCAGCAACTGGGCTATATTGCCTCCAACCCTGGGAATAATCCTTTAAATGGAGGGACCCCCCAGGTCTTGGCAGCTTGTTTTCTGGCCAAGTGCTACCTTGACACCCGCCCCCCCAAACTACCACTTTAGGCAAACACAGGGGCCCTGACTGCTGCCTTCCTCCATCCTCTAGTCCTCATTGGGCAGAATGAGGGTGCAGAGAGGGTAATGGGCCCTTCACGGTTGTCCAGGCCTAGAGGCAACTCCCTTACCTTCACACTGCCCCTGTGCAGGGCACCCACCAGTGACACAGCATCACCCATAAATTCCTGTCAGAGAAGCTGTCAGGGCTTGGGAAATAAATAATGATATTTAACATTTTGTAATAACAACAATTAACCAGTAAATAATGTCCTTTAAACTGCAAACGCTGGAGTAAATTAATTCTTCTAATGAGCTGTCAGGCAGGGAAGAAAAAAAGTACCGGTGTTCTTTGGTGCCACGCGGCTGCCGTGTGAGCAGCCAGGGGAAGCTCACCTTGGGCCCTGGGAGCTCATTACCGGGAAGCATGCCGGCAACGGATTGCGGGGAAGCAACCCGGCCTCTCCCGCACCCACGTGAGCACCAGGCCGCAGCGCCCCCCCCCCTCCCCCCCGCACCGCCTCTCTCTTGCTGAGCATCCGCGCATCCCGCCAGGTGCTGGTCCCGAGCGAGCAATGCATTTCAATTAGGGACGCCCCCCTCCTCCCTACCTCCCCTCTGGTCGCCTGGGCAGCGCTGCGATGAAGGGGGACAGGAGCTGGGGACATCGGAGCGGGGAAGCTCCGGGCGCAGGTCTCCAGTCCTTGCTGCGTGACCTTGGAGAGGTTTCCAGCCCTCTCTGGGCTGAGATATTGGAAACGGCAACATCTGAAGCTAATCAAACCAGCTGTGATTACTTCTGTGCGCCCGAGAAGCCTGTGACCATAAAAAGACACCTGAGTACGGCACTCTTTATGTGCTGATTCCCAGTCATCGCCAAGATATACTGTCAGGTGACAAAGCGAGGCACAGAGTGGTGTGCAGGGACTGCAAAGGAGCGGCAGTGTGTCCCTCTTTGCTGGCTGCACATCCAGATAGGAAAAGGGTAACGCCACTGGCCCCCGGGGAAGGAAGCTTCGCTGTCCAACCTCTATGCCGGTATTTTCAGAGCCATGTGCAGAAATTACCTATTTAAAAAAAAATACTGGAAGTTAGCGGAAGACAAAGGCACGATCAGAGGTCATCTTGCCTCTCAGTAGCTTTCAGGATGTGAAAGCCGCCAGGAGCCCTGCTGAACTATGACCCCACCAGAACCTCCGCGGGAAGCCAGTACAGTGCATCTCCAATATCCTATCCTGACCGGAAACTAATGAGGAAGTCCCTCCAGGGGCTAACCCTATTCCCTCCCGCTTCAATTTCAATTTCTCTCTTCTTGTTCTGTATTGGGGGGAGTGGAAGGGGTGCTAGATGACTTCTGCGGAACAGGAGTGGGGAGCAGAGAGAAGGGAAGGAAGAGGAGGCCAGAAGAGGGGAGGGGAGAGCAAGCCAAGGGAAGTCCTAGCCCTCAGAAAGCACACGGGGCCCAGGGCTTCATACCTGTGTGGTTTAGGTCACCCTGCATTGGCCAGCCTCTCTCAGGAGCCCAGCCCAGCCAATGCTCCCCGCCCCTCCCCCGGGGGTGGATGGACAGAAGATCCCTCCATGGTCTGCCACCTCCCCAGCCTTGACACTCACCCCACCCCAGAGCAGAAGACTGAGTGACCTCCCTATCACCAGGTTAGTTTCATGCAGCAGCACCACGGACAGACACACTATGCACAGTAGGCTGAGGGGGCTGGTGGCAGAGGCATGGCTGGAGTCAGGAAAGCCCCCACCCATGCTCTGAGGCAATGCTGGTGACTGCTTTGGAGCTGGGGCTGTGAGGAACACCAAGTCCCCACAGACATCTGACCCCAACTGTTTTATTTTTGTGGCCTCCCCTTCCCAGTGAAGTGAAGCCTGATTTAAGATTTTCTTGCCAGTGCCTCATGCAAGGAACTATAATGCCAAGCTCCTCAGTAAGTTCAAAACCTGCCTGGTCCACAAAGTGAGTTCAAGGCCAGCCTGGGATACTTAGTGTGACTCTGTATTAAAAAAAAAAAAAAAAAAAAGCAAATGGGAGCACCGAGGAGATGGCTCACAGTAAAGAGAGGGCTGCTCAAGCAGGAGGTCCTGACTTTGGATCCCTAATACCCCCTGAAAAGTCTGGCGCAATAGACCACCTGTAACTCCAGCATTGGAGGAGGAGACTAGGCAGGGTTCTGGTGCTGCTGAGACTTGCCAATCACTGAGCTCCAAGTTCAGTGATCGGTCAGTCTCAAGAAATGTGATGGAGCCGGGCGGTGGTAGCACTCCCAGCTACCCAGCACTCGGGAGGCAGAGCCAGGCGGGTCTCTGTGAGTTCAAGGCCAGCCGGGTCTACAGAGCGAGATCCAGGACAGGCATCAAAACTACACAGAGAAACCCTGTCTCAAACCCCCCCCCAAAAAAAAGATGGAGAGCAATAGAAGAATAGAAGACACTTTGCATCAAGTCCCACCCCTCCCCCTTCCCATCCCCTACTACCTCCACCCCAGTCACAGAAACACACACATCCAAGGGCTACGTAGCTAAGTATATAGTGCAGTGCTCAGTGAGTGGGCACTTGCCCTGGGTTCTAGCCTTGCTACTACTAAAAAAAAAAAAAAAAGTTTGAGGCAGCCTAGGCTACTTAGCAAAGACCCTGTCTCAAAATCTCAAGAGCAATGGGATACAGTGGTACACTTTGATCTCAGCACTCAGGAGGCAGACTAAGAGATCTCAGTGAGTTCAGCGTCAAGCCAGGGTTCCATAGTGAACCTGACTCACAAAACAACAACAACAACGAAACCCAAGAGTAGAGAATGTTGTTCAGTAGAAGTAGAGCACTTGCCTAAGTGTGTGCAAGACCCAGGGTTTGATCCTTTGAACTCCAAAAAGATGTGTGTAAAAATACACAGCCTAGTGTCCAGGCAAAAAGCAAGCACTCCCAAATCACAATCCTCGGTGAGCTTTTGCCGTGCTAGACAAGCCGTTTCCAACACCGAGAGAGGTCACTGTGTGGTGGCTCCTGAGGTAGGCAGCCATACCTCTGCAGTGCCTGCTTGGGAGGCAGCCCAGAAGAGCCTCCAGGCCTGCTTTTTTTTTTTTTTTTTGCATCAGGCAGCGGAAACAGGAGCTGAAGCCAGCAAAACAAAGTTCCCAGCTTTGGGTCTGAGTCAGCTGCTTCTGGACCTGGGTGCTCGAGAGTTTCAAAGTCATAAGCTCTTCAAGGTCACCTGGACCTCAATTCTGTTGGCCCCTTGGCCTGAGCCCTCCGAAGGTCTCCTGTGCCTGGGGGTGGAGCACCAGCTGTGACTGGGGGTGGAGCACCAGCTGTACTGGGAGTGGAGCACCAGCTGGAAAAGGGGGATGCTCCTGTGTGCACAGGAAACTGAGTTTCAGCTGCATGGAAATTAAAACCAGCTTGCCCAGTGCTGAGCTACCATGATGCTTGCAATCAGATTGATTTCTTGGGCTTGTTGTGACGGCAGGGTTGCGATTGATTCGTCTGGGTGGCGGGGAGTTTATCTATTCGAAACTGTCTGTCATTGATCTGGAAAAGCTTCTGAAACAGCCCAAATTCCTAGCAAGGCTGAGGTTACCACCAACCCCAGCTCAATATTAATTATAATAATGAACAGGCATGAAGAGGGTGGGTTCATTGCCTGCCCTGCAGGGCTGGCCTCTGTGAGGTTCTGTGTTTAATATTCATTTTAAATCAACAATGTGCAAAGTGCTGCTGCTGGACATGCCCGGACGGAGAGAAGTCTGCATGGGTGAGAACACCATCCTCTACTTCTATAGAACTGAGAAGAAGCAAGCACTACTGGAATGGGAAAGGTTTAGGGTAGACTTCAAGAGAGACTTCCTTGTGGACACACGATATTAATCTACTTAATATCTTAGGTTGCTTCCATTTGAGTCTGTTTCATTGTATGTGTTTGCATGTGAGTAGCATGTGTATGAGGAGGGTAGAGGATAACCTTGGGTACTGTTCATTAGGTTCTGGCCATCTTTTTTTTTTTTTAAATATGTGTTTAGAGACAGTCTCTCACTGGCACAAACCTTGGATTCTGCTAGGCTGGCCAGCCAGTGAGACCCAGATCCACCTATCTCCATCTCTCCAGTGTCCTCCACACCTGGTTTTCACATGGGCACAGGGATGGAACTTGGGTCCTCATGTTTGCATGGAAATCACTTTACCCCCTGGGCCATCTCCCCAGGCCCTGAGCCTGATTGCTCCTCTGTAAAGTGGCTTCTCAAAGTCACTGCTCCACATCAAAAATCTAGATCTGACAACACAAGACTAGCAAGCTCTTCTAGGCAGTATTCTGGTGCAGGAGGCATCAGAGGACCCCTACTTCTGGTCATAAACACCTGCCTTTCTCACCCTAGACACAGAGTAAGCGGTCAACCAATGGATTGAAGTGCAGGTTAATTCAATGAGTGTTGACAGAGTAGTTGGTACAAGCCTGCCAACACAAGAGAAGATATGGTGACCTGCTTTTGAGATGAAGTCTAGAGTGGCCATGGAGCTGGGCATCCCCCTCATTGAAGACCTCAGAAATGCCCTGCCCCTGAAGGATTTCTTGGAAGTTGCTCCTGGAGGCATACAGGTGGATTGAAGACAGAGACAGGGAACAATTCCAAGGACCATCAGTCAAGAGGAGTCTGTGCAGCATATCGGTCCTGGAGAAGACTTCACCTTCACCCAGCAGAAATGTGGTCAGACTCGGGGATCATTTACAAAAGGCAGGGACTACCAGCTGACTCCCAGGACCCATCCCACAGAAGCCCAGCAGAAGTCACAGCAAGAAACACTGAAGTTAAATCAATAAGGACTTCCTGGCTGAGGTCTGGACAGTGAAGGTAAGGCTGGATAGAGAGGCTTCCTGGCTGCCTGACAGTCTGCCCCACCCCCTGTTCCTACAAAGCTCTCCTCTGTCCTCTAGCTTAGCCACTGCAGAGACCCCCACAACCAGCCCTAAGAGAAACATCAGAAGAAAGTTAATAGTGAAGTGCTGTGGCGGAGCTAATTGATTTTTTTCCTATTGGTTCCCTAATATAGGCAACACTGTTCCTGTCGCTTTTCTGGGCTGGAGATTATGTCATAAATAAAGAGATTTGCTCCCTATTTCCATGTGCTTATCTTTAATAAGTTAAGAACTCAACAAGCTTTAGGAGGACTTGAAATAAGCAACGGATCCGGTGATGGTTCCTGCTGAGGCAGCGGCGGCGGCCAAAAGCTTTGCTTGAGGGAGGCGGGAGGCGGGTGACTGAGGCAAGCAGAGAATCTGCATTCTTTGGGCTGCACTGGGACCAGATCAGAAGAAGAGGAGGGAGTAAGAGGAAAAGCTGGGAGAGAGTCTAGGCAGATACGGCCGACTGGACAGGCTAGAGCTGTGGGGTTGTGGGTAAAGTGGGAATTAAGTGTGTGGGTTCAGAGTGGGCTGAAGCCCAGTTGGTAAGGCTGGCTTGCCTAGCATGCCTGAAGCCTTATCACCTCATCAGCCAGGCATGGCAATGCACATCTGCAACCCCAGAACTCCAGTGGTGGAGGCAGGACCATCAGAAGTCCTCAGCGAAATAGCAAGTTTCAGGTCAGGCCAGGATACATGAAACCCTTATCTAAAAGAAAAGGAAAATAAAATAAAATAAAAGTCTGTGACCCCAGAACTTGGGAGGCAGAGACAGGTTGCTATGAGTTCAAGTCCAATCTGATCTACATAGGGAGTTCTAAGGCAGCCAGGTCTACAAGTTTGTTTGTTTGTTTGTTTTTTTAAAGGAGAAACAAAATGTAATAATAGTAGTAGCAATAATAATAATAATAACAATAGAGTATGTGGGCTTAAATACTAACCCCATCATTGCATACTATCTATGTGACATTGAGCAAATCACTCATTCTCTGTGCTTCGTTATTTTAAAACAGAGAACTTGTGAGATAGCTTAGCAAGTAAAGGCACTTACTCCCAAGCCTGCCACGCCAAGTTTGATCCCCAGGATCTACATGCAAAAGGAGAAAACCAACTTCCAAAAGTTGTTCTTTGACCTCTACACAGGCACTTGAACTTACACACATACATACTAACTAAATAAACAAATGTAATCCATCCTCATCATCACTTAAAAACAGAGGCTGGCCATGGTGGCATACATCTGTAACCCAGTAATCCCAGTATTCAGGAGGCAAAGACTGGAAAATTGCTGCACGTTGGAGACCAGCCTGAGCTATAGAGACAGATCCTGTCTCAAAACAAAGCCTGGTCTACAGAGCGAGCTCCAAAGCTACACAGAGAAACCTTGTCTCAAAGAAAAAAAAGAAAGAAAAGACAAAACAAAACAAAACAAAAACCCTCCAGCAACAAACAAACAAACAAACAAAAGTAAAACAACCTGTGGGGCTGGAGGTCTAGCTCAGAGACATAGCACTTGCCTAATGTGTATGAAGCCCTCTGTTAAATCCCCAGTACCACCAAAAAACAAAAGAACAATAATGGATAACAATAATAATACACATCTATTGGTTGTTATAGCGACTAGCTGTATAAAATGCTGAGGGCAGAGCCTGGTCCAGGATATTCAGAGAAACAATATTAGCTTGTCTGATGTTGGCCCTCACTGAACCTTAACCGTGACTGAGGCCCTGCCCCATGTCAGGCTCTAGCTTGGCCTTCTCAGCTTAGTGAGTCATGGATGCTCCTGAGCAGGGAGCACACAGCCCCTGTGACTGGCCTAAGACAGGTAGCACCAGGGGGACCCAGAAAGGGGATGACAATGACCCTTCTTGGGCAGGCAGCTTCCCTGTGGTCCTGTCCTGAGGCTCCCAGCTCTCCAGTTCCTGTGAGGAACTCCCACTTCCTGTGAGGTGGCTGAGGCACAGGGCCTTCAAGACAGAGCTGACCTGCTGCAGACCCTCCAGCAGACTTCAGGACCATCCGCCCTGCTCTGATGTGCTGCTGTGCAGCTCAAGTGGCTTCCTTTCAGCCTAGACAATGCTGCTACTATTTTTCATTTTATACTCAAGGACACTGAGGTCCAGAGGTGTGGGAATCCGCTCAAAGGCTTAAAGCTGGGAAGTAGCAGAGGCGGGATTTGAACCCTGCTCTAAACACTGCCCTCTGTCTTCACACAGCAATAGTGACCAGTGAGAAAGACACAGGTGATCGGGCTGGAGAGATGACTCAAGTGTTTAAGAGCACCGGCTGCTCTGCCAGATGACCGATTTGATTCCTAGCACCCACAGGGTGACTCAGAACTGTCTGTAACTCCAGTTTCTGGGAATCTGATGCCCTCTTCTGGCCTCCATGGACAGCAGCTATGCAAGTGGTACAAAGATATACATGTAGGCAAAACACACACATACATAAATAATTTTTTAAAAAGCCAACCTACCTTAAATATATGTATATATAATTATAAATCATAAAAATATAAAATTAAATTGAAAAATTCAGGCTAAGGACAGAGGAGGTAGGGAACACAAAAAGCATTTAATGATTACCAACTGTGTGTCATGTCCTCTTGTGGGTCTTCTCCCTGAATGCACATCTGGAAGGCTGGTGACATGATTTCCCTTTTATAGGTGAAGAAATGGAGACTCAGAAGCATGCCTGATGCAAGCACAAGGCTGGAATCACTTGAACTCCGGCCTGTTCTTGCAGCCTCTGGGTGAATAGTGTCTCTTTCTCACAGGCTTTGTCCTCGGAAGTCACCACTGTGGCCTCACTGAGGATGGATGGACAGAGACCTCGCTGCGTTGGTTTGGAAGCCCTGCTGTTTCTGGAGGGAGAAGGATCTCTAACTCTTGGGTGTGTATTTTATAGCCTCTCTTTTCTCCAGGCATTGTCTGGACCTGCAGACTCTGTGGCTTTAAGGACCAATGACCTCACAATCAGTTGCCATAGAGACCATTGTGATGTCACAATCAGAGGACAAGTAGTTCAAGGAGAGGAGTCGGGGATGGGAATGCACAGCTCCAATTGAGCACCGTTTGAGATTTGTGTCCTATATTCCTGCCCAGAAAATGAAGAGGCGGGAGGCAGGCCTGCAGCTGGCTCCTTGGGGACCTCGAGGGAGAACAAGCACTTCTGACACTCCACGTGGGGTCTCGTGGGGCGGCACTGTGCTGGTACTCAAAGAAAGGGTCCAGGAAAAGGAACACCAAACCCATTCCCACACTGTGGGGCTGTGGGAAATGGGTTACTTCTGCAGCAGGAAGCATTAGGGTTAGACACCTGGAAGATCTGTAGTTAGACGATCTCCCTGAAAGGGCTACGTACCCTAGTCTCTGACTGCAAGGTCCAAGGGAGACACTGCATCTCAGTGACCTCCAGAGCCTTGTAGAGACAGTGATGTTGTACCACAGTGTGTTAGGACTCCATCTTCTGACCAAGGCTGGAGAGCTCCTTGAGGACTCTGGTCCTGCCATACACAGAGTGTTCAACAAAGGCTTCCTCATTCTGCAGACAAGTGACTGAGAGAATAATGAGTGGCCAGGGTCTGTAGTGAAGGATAAATGGAGAGGCAGGTGGAGAGGCCTGTGGGGAACCTAGAGGCCACACAAGCTTTGGTGCCCATGCTATGCTCCTCATTCTCTACCACACAGCCACATCTCCATGTTGCATTCAGCCGATGCTTTTGAGTGCTGTCTCTGAGGATATGGAGCACTTGAAGTCTGCTCTGGATCCCAGCTAAGTGCTGGCCATTTAATTGAATATCTACTGGCTGAATTATAGAACCAACCATCCATACTGGTTCTGAGCAGCTACCCCCCAGACCCTGCTCCTGGGTGATCCTCTAGGCCTAGGCCCCTACAGATGAACTATGGGCAGAAGCCTGGGCCCAGAGAACCTATGACCCCTCTACCACCTGCTCCACAAAGGTCCACTGACACGTGCCTTTCTTCCTAACCTTCACAGTATAGCACAACTATACCATTAAGTAGCTGTGAATCACCAAGTCTCCTGGGGCCTCAATGTCCCTATCTGTACAATGGAGACAATGACAGCTTTGTGCCTGCTTCATAGGATTGTTGTGAAGGTGTTGTTAAATCCCCTGGATTAATGCCCTCAAACAGCAAATGATAAATGGAACTATTACTATTTTTAAAGGTAAAGAAGAAGAAGAAAATACCCACTGAACTCAGGGCCTGACTTCCTTTAAATGGAGAATAGACAGATCTATTGTGAATTTGCTTTCAATGCATGTGGCAATCTTTTTAAAGAGGAAATACTTCAGGCCTTTCTGTAAAATATGAATCAGCTACAAGCCCATGCCTTCTACAATTGCAAAGCTTCATAGAAGGGTTTGTTCCAAAGGGGAGACATGATTACTCTCTCATATTATTCAAACCAACCCCCTAGTCCTGCCTCAGGCATAAGGAGAACAAACACTCTTTTGCCTTCACCTTGGCCCAGGCTGGGCAGCTATCAGAGACGGTGGTATGAGGTCAGGTGTAAGGTCAACCTGGCTGGGCTGTTTGTTCACAACAAACCTCTCCTGCATTGTATCAGCAGAAGTGAATGGCGCTGGCCCCAGCATTGCATCTGAGGGGTCATTCCAGCCATAATCCCCTCCCCAGAGCGAGAACTGTAGTGAGGATGCTTTGAGACAGGGTCTCATATAGCCCAGACTGACCCCAAGCTGGATATATAGTTGAGGGTGACCTTGAACTTCTGATCTTCCCACCTCCACCATCTGAGGGCTGGCTGGGATTATAGGCATGAATCCTCATGCCCAGCTTATGTAGTGCTGGGCATTGGACCCAGGGATTCATGCATGCTAGGCAAGCACTCCACCAACTGAGCCACTTCCCTATCTCAAAACTCAGATGTTTTGAGAGGGTGTTTCAGCCAGCTGGCAAGCCTGGCTCTTGGGGCACCATCTCCAAATCACCATGGAATCCCTGGTGCTCCCTGACCTAGGAAGTCTAAATGGTATGCCTAGGTCCTCTTCCACCTTCTCCAGAGCTTTACCCACCAGGTGACCCATTTCCTTACCACTTGGCCATCAACCTGGTGCTGAGTCCCCAGCCCCTGAGCAGCACTGTAAACCCAATGCCTCTGGTGGATATGTTTTATGTCAGTTCAGGCACTAGGACAACTGAGTTCAGAGGATTTTATTTCCAGAGCCTTCCATATTTCTCTGAGATTATCACCTGTCTTTGTTCCCTCCCTCTCTTGGTTATTATCCTTGGACATTTTCCAAGCCAAGCTGCTTTGATTGCTTGGGGAGACGAAGGCCCCCAGCATCCTCCATGGTGTCTCTGGGTCGGGCAAGGGTGCCCTTGGGGACCATTTCTTCTTCCTTCAGCATAACTCTGCAACTGGCCACAGTCTAGGTAGCCTTGGCTTTTAGGAGTTGGTTTGCCTAAGAGACTTGTGTCGGTGTGTCAGGGAACATAGATGGGGGAGTGGAAGTGGAGGCCTCTGTCTCCGAGGTTGGGGAGGGCTATGTGAAGAGTAAGCCCCGGGGTACAGAGGGGAGGGAGAAGGCCAGCTGTTCTTTCTTACACCGTGCCAACCTAGCCCGACACCAAATTAATAGCATTCAAATGAGATGCAAAGCATTATGCAAATATTGAGGGGAAGGCCACTCTTACCAGGGCCTCTGAGTTGTCGGAAGGCCAGTGCCTGGAGCCCTTTCATGGAGGACCCCATGGGTTCTCTTCAACGTCAATCCTCATACCTCAGGACCAGCTTGTGCATAGGACCAAAGAGACTGGCCAGGAACTCAAATAGGCTTTGCCTCCCAAGCGCTCAGCGCCCCTTCCCATCTAAAACAACCTGCAGGCAGCTGTGAAGGTAGCATAACCTCCCTGGGTCCCAGTTCCCCACTCATCAGCATGTATGCAAACTAGATGCAAGGTTTTTGCATCTATTTAACTGTCCATTAAAATAGCCCCATGCCCGTCACCTCTGCACAGGCCCAGGCTTCCAAATTGCCAACCCCTGCTGCCTGCAAAAGCCATGTGTTTCCTGAGCCTGGTAATTGCTGTGGTGTTTGTTGAGCTGTATTTGCATTTGATTGTCATTTAACTTTCTATCTTTCTCCTTCAATCAAACCGGGGGTGGGAAGGTGGGGGGGGTGAGGGGGAGGAGAATTGGGCTTCTACAATTGATTTTTCATTTTAGTTGCAGCCCCATTGTGGTTTCAAAGAGCTTCATTTATTAGTGCCACAACTTGAACCCTGGGACTTCTCCCTCCACATGGTGGGGGAGGGCCTCCTCCCACCCATCCCAGGTCTCCTGGGTGCAAATAATTTAGCCAACAGGATGGATCTCAAGTCCTATCTCCACTCTGCCTGTTCCAGCACCTTCCTCATTTCTGCCCAGCTAGTGGCATTAAGCATTTATGGAGCTGTGGAGGATCAAAGGCCTCAGCTGGGAGTGGTGGGCAGGCTGGAGGCCTGAGTTTGGAGATGGAAAGTAGTTCACATCAAACCGCCTTCTGCTGCTGTCTCGGTGCACCCTAGGCTCTTGCCACAGTGATCTGGCCCCATTCCTGGAGTGGGAGCGAATGCTCAGAGCCAGGACCCTTGGCTGATGGACTTTGAGTAACCCAGGAAACCAGGTTTGACATCCCTGGCAGTACCAGAAGCCACTGAGTCTGTGGCCTCACTCCAAGAAGATGGTGGCGGTGAATAGAAAGCTGTACCCCTAGAGGCCCTGAGATAAAGTCGCAGCCCCCTTCCCCTGACCCCCTAAAACCCTAGACCCCTTCAGATGCTCTCTTTGCTTTGAAAGCTGTCTTGGAGAAGAATGGATTGGAATTTTCCCCCTCTTCTTGATCAGAAAGCAAGTGTCATCACAGCAGAGACTTCGAAACAAGTCACCAACATGCCTGTGACCCCATGAGCTCATAGGCTGTTTACAGTTGGAGAAGTGAGGCCAGCTTCCCCAGGGAGTGGTTAGAGATCCACTCCTGTCTGGGCAGTGGCTACAGGCCCCCTCTCTAGCTTTCAACCCTAATCTACAGTAGTCTTCCTCCTGGGTTAGCAGTGAAGTACCGCTCTTCCCAGGGTTCTGTGTTAGCAGTGAAGTACCGCTCTTCCCAGGGTTCTCAGTGCCCGAAACTCACCCAAATGATGCTGGATGATATGTTTTAGTTTGTATACCTTCATAATGAAGCAACCCCTTCAAGGTAGCCACCAAGAACGACCTGTCACTCAGATGATTGAAAACAAAACAACAACAAAAAAACTCCTACAGCCTAGCCACAGATGACTCCACCCCTTCCTCACACTTTCCTATGGGGGCTCAGCTTTGTTGAACCAGTCTCCTTCCCTCAGCTATCTGGCACTTTCCATCACCTTGCTGGCTACATAAGCCACCACCACCCCCCCACTCTTTCCTCCTCCTGTCACTGAAACATGGGCATATTCAAACTTGGTTTCACCACCTGCTGTGGGAAGGCCTCACTGACTTAAAGCACTGGCCCTTTCTCTCTGTCTCACAGCTTCCATATGGCGTCAGCGGCCTGCCCTAGGCCTTAGACACCCCTCTTTAGTCACAGCATTCACTGAACATCTAGGATGTGCTGGTCACTGTGCTGGGTTTGAGTAGAGGGCACACAGGCCATGTAGTCAGTCACCCAGTCAACAACTAGTGAAAACCAAACAGGTAATTTAGTGATCAAATTACACAGGAGAAATCAGAATCTCTGAGAGCAAACAGCTAGGTGTAGACACAGCAAAGGGGCCTTGCAGGTCATCCTAGGTCTCTCTCTCTCTCTCTCTCTCTCTCTCTCTCTCTCTCTCTCTCTCTCTCTCTGTGTGTGTGTGTGTGTGTGTGTGTGTGTGTGTGTGTACAGAAACCAAAGGATAACTTACAGGAATTGGTTCTCTCTTCCCCTCCACCATGTGGGTCCCAGGAATAGAACTCTAGTCATCAGGCTTGACAGCAAGTGCCTTTACCCACTGAGCCAGCTCACTGGCCCATGCCACTCTCCAATGTGTATATGAATTGAGTAAACTTTCAGACTATAAGCCCTGAACATGGATGAATGTCCCCTTGGGTATTTTATTGTCCTTGGTTATGGGTAATGCCAAGCTCTAGGAAGAATGGGCCCTTTGAAAAGCATGAGAAGAGATGCTTACCAAAAATTCTACTGCTTCCTAGTTTGGTCCAGACTGCCTCGACCTTGTGTGGAGCCCATTCCACAGAAGCCATGTCTACTAGATCTTTGGTAAAGAGTGATAGAAAACTTGGTCGTTATTCCAATCATGCAGCAGAGAACCATCCTCTGGGTTCAGGGGAGAGTGCTGTATTCTGGGACTGTAGTCTCCAATGGACCACTCTTGAGTGCTCAGGCAGTCTGGAAGGTCATGGTGCAGGTTTCCAGAGAGCATGCTTGCCTTCCTTCTTGCAGGTAGTGTCCAGTCCAGGCACAGCTGAGTGAGACCACCAGCAGCCTTTAAGCCACTATGAACCTTCCTGGTGTATAAGGTTTAACCTGCATTGTGGCTCACCCCCATCTCCCAGAGCTGTGTGGTCCTGAGGGACCCAGGAATGTGGGAAACACTCAGGAATACCTATAAGGAAGAAAGACAGAATCTCATGACCCCTGCCCGTTTCCAGACTTCAGACAGGCATTTCTGTGCCTGTTCTCCGATTCTGTCAGTAATTCTTGTTCTCCTTCCCCTCCACCACTCTTTCCTGGCTTCTCCTCACTTAGGCTCCTTTCATCAAAGGCCTCCTTCCTCCCAGCCTGCTGCTAGTCCCCCCTTTTCTTCACTTCTCCAAACAACTGTCCAAAACTCCTCTCCCAGCATCTTCCCCAGGTAATCCCACATGCCACCTGCTGCCTGGGACTCTTTACAACAGGCAAAGGGGCTCCCCAGAGCCCACAAAAGGATCTCCAGAGAATCAAAGGAGCAGAGCTGGAAGACCATAAGGACCAAACGACTTGCTGGGGACTGAAACTTTGGTCAGAAGTCACCCACTTCCAGGATGAGATGGAGGAAATGCAGTGGACAATGGTTGGGTTCCTCTACAGATTTTAACATCAACTGCATGGCAGCGTCTTTTGCATCCATTGAAACTCCCCTAGCAAGCCTAACCATGGTCCCTTGGGTCTAAATAGCAGGCTCCAGTTCTGTACAATTATGGCTAGCCTGTTGTTGGCCTGTGGCTTCCTGGGGCTCCTCAGACCACCAAGAGTCACAGAATCTTATTTGTCCATACTATTGAATGGTATAGCCTTTTGGTTACTATCCCTCCTTTCAAGTTTCCCTCCATCTGAAACAACCCTAGAGGACTTCTCCAAACAAGTGTCCAAAACTCCTCTCCCAGCATCTTCCCCAGGTAATCCCACATGCCACCTGCTGCCTGGGATTCTTTACAGCAGGCTAGGTGGCTCAGGGGTAGAGCACCTTTTTATCGAGTATGAGATCATATGGGAGGCCCTGGTTCCTAGCATTGGGGCAAAAAAGCAATTAAATGAAAATGTAAAACTAAAACAGCCATGAAGACCCCTGATACTCATGTTTACCCCATTTCTCCATCAGTTCCAAGATCTGAGCTGGTACTGGCATAAAAGATCTGTCACTGTGGCTATTCTGGTCCCACAGAGGGGATAGAGGTAGCAGGGTCTGGAAATCCAAGACTGCATGGGGACCAGGGTACCTTCAGCACCCCACAGCCTGACCCAGGTTGTCTCCTACCAAGTGGAGAATGTCTCCCCAGGACACAAGTGCCACTGGCTTTTAACTATAATATCAGGATAATTAAGCTTTTCTGTGAGCACAGTTTGCTGCTGATGCAGCTGCCTGGAGCCCTGGCATTTATTGAGCGCAAAGTAATAATTTATTGTCCTTTGTACACTCAAAAGCCGTCTTCATTATCGGCCCAGGATGGAGCTGCCACAAGGGCAGGCGGGCCTCACCAGCTGCCTCACTGGTGTGCATCTTCCCTGGTTACCCTCGGAGCCTTCAGGTACCAGGATGGGGTGGAAAACGGTGGGTAGGGGGTTGTTCTCTTTCATGGAGAATCCGATTAGGACCTAACACCTTGGGAGGATGCTAACTTGGGAGAGGGTGGCAAGCTTCGCTGGACGTGGGCAGCTCGGGAAGGCAGGGGCTATGTGCCACATCAGCCGGGCAGTCCTTTCTCCAGGGCTGGCGTGGCTCGGAAGCCTGTGCTCTTGCCTCCGGGTCTTCTGCGCCTTTGCTTGAGACTTTACGGTAAGCCGCTCCTCCCGCGCCCCCGCCCCCAGCCCAGCGCGGCGATCCCCGGCGCCGACGCCAGGCGCTGGCCGTGGTGCTGATTCTGCCAGGCGCTGGCGGCGGCGGCGGCGGCGGCCCCGCTGCTCTCCCGGGGACCGACTCTGCTCCCCCCGCGCCCACGCCTCTCCGAGTCCCCAGTCCCCGCGCCGCGGCCCCGACCCGGGGCGCGGCCGCAAGCAGCACCATGCGCCCAGCAGCCCTGCTGCTCCTGCCCTCGCTGTTGGCGCTCCTGGCTCACGGTAAGGGACCCCGGCGTCCGGCCACAGGACGGGGGCGGGCGCGGACTCCCAGGGGTAGGGAAGCAGGACCATCCCAGCGCCTGGCTCCGCGCGTCTTGTTGTCCCTCCCAAGCACCACGTCCCGCCGGCTGCGCTGTCCCCGGCGCCGACCCAGCCGGGCGGGGCGCGGGCTCCACCGGCGGGAAGCTGCCTCGGCTCCCGCCATTCGCTCCCGGCCGAGACCTCGCCTTTAATCATCTCCCCGGATCTAATGGGATTTCTCTGCTGCAATTCATCACGCCACCCCCTCCCCACACACACACGCTCACCCGCGCGCTACCTCGCTCCACTCCAGGCGTCTAGGGGCGCCAGGGCGCGTTGCGAGGGTGGGGGGTCCGGGAGATCGCCGTGCGGGTGCGGAGTCCGGACTGTCCACGGCCCGCCGTTCTGCTTCCCTTGCCGCTCTCCAAACTTCGCTCGACTTTGCCGCTGAGTCTGGGGCCCCTCGCATCCTCACTGCAGAGGAACTGGGTATGGTGGTGGCGGGACCCGGGATTGGGACATCTCTCACCTCTCTTCGCCTTGGCACTGTCATGTCAGAATTGGAACCTATTGCACAATTGTGAGGAGACATTCGGGGATCCTAGGAGACTGCTGTACATCCCCTCGCTCTCTGCTGGGCTGCAGCGACTGAGGTCCTGGGACTGGCTGTCCTCCCCGAAATCCTTTTATTGCACATACACATGCACACATGCACATGCCCGGAGTGCTGCCTCCCTCTGAGTCTGCCTTCCTGCAGGGTCCTATCGACCCCAGAGCGGCAGACTAGTTGGCGGAGCTCACCGTTTGCCCCAGCCTCGGACTCCGAGTCAAGTCCCAACTTCATTGGTCTCGGTCAAGAAAAGCTTGGCCTTGGAGTAGGCAGCAAGGGAGTTTGGAGGAAAGATGAATGGGAAGCAGAAAAGATGCTAATCTAATCTGAGGCAAGCGGTCTCAGAGTCGACTATTGCTCAGGTCCTTCTCTGCTTTTACCGGCCGCTTGGTGGGGTCCGCGAAACCGCACTTGGACTTGGGACTCCAAGTCCCTCACCATATGGTTATGGGTCCTAGCGTCTGCTGTGGAGGAGGGAGGAAGGGGAATGTCTAACCTTCCGGCTCCATCTTCCTAGGTCAACAGTTTGGAGGTCAGATCAGCCTGGCTAGGGCTGTTTTGGGTTGAGCTGGCACCAAGCAGCTGTTCTCCTGCCCTGGGGGCGCTGGAGCATGTCTTTGAACCTTTAGGTCTACCCACAAGCAGAACAGGTCTTTATCCAGCCCATCTGGCTGCCCACACTGGCTCCTCCTAAGGCTAGGGAAACTTGTGATCATATGTTCACATTGCTAGGAGGTGGAAGAATTCCACAAGCCCCACTCCAGGGATGAGAAGGGATGAAGAGAAATCCATCTCCTGGGCCAACAATCTAAGGATATCTCTCTGTATTCAGGACCCGTATGGGGTCTGGTCACATCCTAGTTCCTTCTCTGGGGCACAGAGTCTGTGTTGGTTCCCTGGCAATGGAGTCCTTGTCTGAGGGTATGAGTGTGGTCTGGATTCTGCAGGTCCCAGGAGCTCTGAGTATTGGGTGACAATTCATCAGTTCAGCCACTAGTGTGCAGATCTAGTCCCTGCCAGTCAGCTCCTTGCAGGTTGGAAAAAGACCACAGGTCTCCAGGAAGAAAGCTGGTATGGCTGACAGTCCAGCCTAGACTAGAGGTCTGGAGGTTCTTGGGAGGAATTTACCCACTCTGGCCAGAAGTCTGTGTTCCCAGCCAGTGTCCTTCTGTGATTCATTAGATTCTCTGGTGCTATGGGATTGCCTTTCTGGTGGGTTTCATAGGTAGACAAAGATGATTTGGAATCAGTGGCAAGCCTGACAGGTGAGAGAGCCTGAACCCAGAACTGGGTGGCCAGGAGGCCCCTACCTCTATGACATAGAGGAAGGTTACTCATTAGGGTTCTGAGCCCTCTCATTTGGGAGCTAGCTCAACTTGACTATCTTGGGTTCCTGGAGACTTTAATAAAGGAGAGATGTGAAGAGTAAAGGCCTTATTCCGCAAGTCTTTCAGCCAGAGGATGCATCCCTGCAGCCTGGCAACCCGGGAGACCTCAGAGCTTCACTCAACCGGGGGACTCAGACCACAGGATGCAGTTAGTCACAGTCTGAACCTTCAACCTTCAGTAGTCCAGGGGAGGCAGAGGCCCTGAAAACCAAGAAGATAGATGGGTGGTGCCCCCACCCCATGGGCTCAATTCCCTATTTCTTTTGCAGCCTCTTAGATGTAATTGGTTCCAGATATGACAGGCATTACCGACTACGGGGTGTCCTCCCAACCCATAGGAAGTGCCAGGGATGTCTTACCACAGTGGGGGAGAAGACAGTTCGGCAGGAGCTAGGCCTGCCTAGGCCTGCTGTGTCAGTTTAATGATTTTTAATGAGCAATTACCTTTAGTCATTCTCTTAATTTCTGAATATCAATAAAGTTAATTAAACTCTGCGTGTGTGAATGTGGCCTGGGGAGACTGTGAAGGTAAAAGCAGCCAAGATTGGGGTGGGATTAGGTCTCCAGGTATAGAAGCTGCCTTCCATAGTTATGTGACCTTGGACCCGGGGTTTCATCTCTCTAAGCTCTCTTGAGAGTGTGGTAGAAAGATGGGGTGGGGGGGGGACCAGAAATAGCAAACCTCAGTTGCTTATTCTTCCAGAAACTCAGGGATAGTGTGTGGGAGAAAAAAAAAAAAAAGGAAGGATTTGGCTTCCAGGATCCCCACTGATGCAAGGGCTAACAGCCTAGGACTGACTTAACCTAAAATGCTAATTGCTGCTCTCGTGGAGGTGGAACTCTGGTGCTGGCTTCTGACAGCATTTTGCTGAGTCTGGGGGCTGCTTGGGAAGCATTCCTGCTTCCTGTTGTCTAACCTGGCACTTTAGGATGAGGGCTTTTCCTGGGGACAAGGGCCTGTGGGAGATAGCTTGGCTTCCACTGGGAGGCCCAGAGGTAGACACTGCAGGCAGGGAACCCCTGCTGGGTTTCTGAGGAGACCGCTCTGAGAGGAGCATAGCTCAGAGTTGGCTTTTTGCCCCTCACGGGCCTAAGTGAATCAAGCTTGGCAGGCCCTGGCGGCCATCCCAGCCTCCTCAGCAGGGTGGCAGCTTAAAATGCCTTGGGGATGCTGTGGGGCACTAATGGGGAGCAAGAAGACAATGGGGCTGGGCTTAATTAGAAACCGAGCTTCCATGCCCCCCACGTGTCTGCCTAAACAGAGGGGGCAGACAGAAAGGCTACCTCCTCCTCTCTCTCATCCAGTCCCAGGCCCTCCAGACTTCTCCAGCCCTTCCTGTCTCCACCTCTCCTAGCAACAGGCAAGTCCATCTTCTAGGTGGGGCTCAGCTTAGGAATCCTGCACCCCCACTTGGGCAGAGCTTTCAGGGTTCATTATTCTACCCCCAGCCTCCCCTGAGAGAAAAGGGGGCAATAGACAGGGGTAACTTCAGTAAAGGAGCCTCTCAGCCCAGATGGGGAAGAGCCCAGCCTACCATGTCCTTGGCTTCACTAGACCTCCACTCTCTGGAGCCTTCAGGGTATGGTTATATGAAATTGACAGTTGCCAAGCCAGCTTTTTCACCTATGCGAGGGTAAACTCTATAAATAAGAGTTACCTAGAAAAGGAAAAGCTGCCAGCCCTGGTCCACAGCCAGGAGGTAGAAGGCAGGTGCCAGGAGGTCTCCAAGGCCAGTTTCAACAGGAAGCAACATCATACCGGAAAGATGACTAATTCACCCAGGTCAAAGGAATCTCCAAATGAGTCTTTCAGACTCAACAGCTTTTGGGCTCTTCATATTCCTTCAACCTGATTTGCTTTTCTCCTCCTCTGCCAGCCTGCTTGACTGGCACTTCGGTAACCAGCATGAGGCATCTGCTCTATGGTGTGTGTGTCTTCCAGCCTGGGTCTGAGGACTTGTCCATGCTCCCACTGTCTGTTTGCTGCCCCGTCTGGTCCCCAGATGGTTGGATCAGAAGCCTTTGCTGGTTGCTTGACGTCCCTTCCAGTAGCAACAACCCAGAAAAGAGGAAGTCTGCTCACCCCGTATATCTCGGGCAGCTCTAGAATTCCTACTTAGGAGGAGCTTAGGGGTCAGCTTTCTGGTTGGAATGAGATGACAGGCCCCTAGCTGCCAGGACTGCGTCTTGAAGCTGGGTCAGCATAGCAAACACACTATTTTTACATAGATTTTGTGTTGAGGTTTTTTTTCCCCCTTCCCTAACAGTTGGCCAATTATTCTGCCTGTAAATTACAGCCTTTACTTAGTTTTTTTCCCTTCTACAAATTAAGCTGTCATGCCATCAGCCTTAGGTGGTTGGGGGGCGGGGCCTGATGGCCATTCTTCATGCGGTAAAGCTTTTTCTCAGTCATCCCTTAGTGCCACCGCTGCTCGTGTCCCCAGTGGCTCGGGGCCTCGTACATGGCACACATTAAATACATGTTAAGAAATCTGCAGGAATTGTGAGGGTATAAATCAGCACAGGAAAACGCAGGGCCTGGCCTTTCAAAGCCCCGCCCTCCTACTGTTCAGAACTGGCTGAGAGGGAAGCCTCATATGAACTTAAGGACTGGGGCTCCTGAGTGTACTCATCCGTTCAAGCTTCAGAAACCATTACATAGCCTGGAGAGACCAATATGGAGCTCTGAGATCAGATATGCCCTTGAATGGAGTCTCGGAAGCCTACGATTAATCCACATAGCAATGCAGGTCCATGAACCTTTCTCAGCTCCTAAAAAACAAACAAACAAACAAAAAAACATAACAGGTGTTGGGGTACAGCCATCCAACCATTCAGTCCATTATTCGTTTGCTCAATGCACAAACATGGTTGGGGGTGTGAGGACTGGCTCAGACAACACCCTCACCCACAGGGGCCCAGGCTTCACCGAGCAAGCCTTTTCTACTCCTCATCTATTTAATGTTCAGAGTAAGAGGTTGCTATCCCCACTTTACAGATGGGAAAACTGAGTTTGGGAGAGATCAAGTCACTTACCCTGGGCTGCCTCGCTAGTGAACAGAAAGGATACCCCAAAGTGCCTGCCCATTTTGCAAGGTGTTGCATCAGCCAGGACTCTGTCTCTTCTAGCCTAGAGAAGAGTGGCAGTATAGGCAACTAGGAACCAGGAACGTCACGATTCAAATAATATCAGTGGCAACAATAATAGCAAATGTTTGTTAGGACCAACTACATGTCAGGCTCCCTATGTGCTTTATATACACGCGCTCATTGCCCCTCATATCATTTCCATGAAATAAAAGCTATTCCTTGCCTTTCGTAGACCAAGTTCAAGCTCACACTGTCTGACAGACTCAATCATAAATAGTCCATAACTTTCTCCTGACACATTTCTGGCCTTGGCAGTTGCTTTCCTGGTGATGTCTATTCTCAGTCTTTACTGTAGCAGGTTAACAGACATTTTATCATACTCTATCCTTAATACAAAAGACCGAAACATCTCAGCTCAAAGGTCATAGTAACTCCTGCCCTTTGGGGGCCTTGGTAAATGACAGAACTGGTCTCACCTGCCTTGGCATCTTGGGTTACCCCATCCCATCAGCCTCTACTGAGGCCCAGTCCCCAGACAGAAGGCCAAAGCCTTTCCCCAGCTTCCTTCCAACTACCTACCTGCGGTAACTACCTACCTGCCGTCCGGCCGCCAGCCCTTGGGGGAAAAGATCGATGCTGCAGCTGCAGGCTGAGTGTTGTTGGCCATTGATTGTTGAGATTTCTTGGAGGGCTTGGGAGCAAACAAACCTGCCATGTCTCCAACAACAATCCCAGGCTCCGGCTGCAGAGCCTGCATGCAGTCTTGCTGGCAGGGTGTCTGGCAGGAAGAGAAGGGGTGAGGTGGGAGGTCCTGGCTGAGACCGACAGGAACAAGGGACTCTGCCAGGAGATGAGCAAGGACTGAGGAAGCATGGGAGGGAGGGGAAGAGAGGCAGTGAGGATGTCTTAATTGGCCCTGCCTTCAGACTGTCATTCTGTCCTTCTGTCTGTCTCCATTTTCCCGCCTCCCCTTTCCTGATCACCCAGCAAATACTACCCATCAAGAACTCTGTTCATTCACCCATTCACCCATTCAACAATCCCTACAAAAACAAGCACCTATTAAAAGCCAGACTATAGCACAAGCCCTGACCTTAAGGAACCTGGTTTAGGGAAAAGTGACAGCCTTGATAACTAAAATCGGCTCTTGCTACCTCTCTAAGTAGACCAGAGACTTTGTCGTTGTTTTCTCCTCTGGTATTAGTTGAATGAGCTAGATAGGACAAATGGCACCTCCCGATCCAACTACCCTGGACTTGAGAAGGATGGACGACTCGTGACGAGGATCCTTCTGTATCTCACTGTCTCACTCGTAACAGGAAATCACCATTGTATTCTGTGAAGGCCCAGAAAGTCTCTGGGGTCTCCAGGCCAGGCCATGATGGAAGCCCTTCATCCAAACTTTCCCATCTCACCAGGCGGTGGTGGTGCACGCCTTTAATCCCAGCACTCGGGAGGCAGAGCCAAGAGGATCTCTGTGAGTCTGAGGCCAGCCTGGGCTACAGAGCGATATCCAGGACAGGCACCAAAACTACATGGAGAAACCCTGTCTTAGGGGGAAAGAAAAAAAAATTTTACCATTTCAACATGTAGTGGTGGCGCACACCTTTAATCCCAGTAGAGGCAGGCGGATCTCTGAGTTTGAGGCCAGTCTGGTCTACAGAGCAAGTTCCAGGACAGGCTCCAAAGCTACACAGCAAAACTCTGTCTCAAAAAACAAACAAACAAACAAATAAACCAAAGCAACAACGACAAAAACAAAAAAACCTTCCCCATCTTTGCTGGGTCTGTGTGTCCCTGTAACTTTCAACAGGTGGATATGGTACAGGGTCCCACTTGCTTGTCACCCAACTAAATACATTGCATAATCCAAGTTGTGGGTCTCCATCTCAAAGTGCATCCTCAAGGGCTTAACCAGAATTGTCATACCCTGGTAGTAACCTCATCAAGTCCTTCAGAGGCCCCTTCACCCATTTTATCCCCTCCCCAAACGCTCTTCTCTTTACAATCAAGCCTCTCCATCCCATCAGTCAGAGAGGTCAGAATTTAGGGAGGCTCAGTAGAAAGCCCCCAAAGCACCGAGCACCCCTACGTCTTAGCTACATGCTGTTTTCTTCCTTCTGTCCCATTCTCAGCTCAGATCCAGCCACACTGCCCCCTCAGCTCTTCCTGCTCCCTCCTCCCTCTCAGCTCTGCAGCCATCACCAGCCTCTTTGTCCCTCCAGCAGCCACCTGCTGAGTGTCTGGCCAGGGTCCCACAAGCCAGCAGGTGCCTAGAGAGTCCCCAGTGCCTGGGGAGCGGGAGAATCAGGCAGTGTGGAGAGCCACACTGTGTCTCAGGAAAAATTCCAACAACACAGAGCTAATCAGAGAGCCAGCACCCAAGTTTAAACCTTGTGCTGGCTCTGGCTGTCTAGGTGACCTTGGATAAATCATGTCACCTCCCTGTGCCAGTGGGAATTAATTCATGGAATCAGATTCTATCCCACCTCTTTGGTAGACAGCATCAAAGGAAATCAGAGATTAGGGACTGGGAAGAGATTAGAATCCCTATTGGAGGAGCCAGGCCTCCAATGGCCAGAGAGATACAGGGCACCAAGACAGGAGACTCTTTGTCAGGCAGTCACTGGAGGGGTGACATCCTGATGACCCAGGAAGCCCAGGTCAGGGCTGGGCTAGTGAGTCAGGGGTAAGCATTAGCCCAACAAGGTCTTCCAGCAAGATGAGACTGACATCCAGACAGAGAGCCCGGGTTCATGGACCTTTTAAGGGTCTTCACCTGGCACACAGCTCTGCCAGTGTTGTCATAGATATTATTTATATCCAGCCAGGAGATGTGCTGGTGATTTGAAACATCTGGTCCAACAGCTGGCAGTCCCTCTCCTATCAAGACACCCTATTCTGTGGCCGGCTAAAAAGACTGGAGGAAAGTCCCATTTTGAGAATCGAAGTACCCCTGATATCTCCATGGAAAAGTGTGAAGAGGTATCCGATAAGGCATGCAAAAGTCAGCTCACTGGCACATTTATTTACCCAGATTCCTTTCTGCTTCCTCCTGCACTGCCCACTCAATACCCATCCTGTAGTAGAGCCCTGTTCTACCCTGCTGTCTAGTCACCTTTCTCCTGTCCATCTCTGTCCATAGCCCAGGCTAAGACAGCTTGTTACTCAGGTCAAGGCAGTGCTCATGAGGCCCTGACTGCTGGCTGGTCCTGATTCTGAGCCCTGATGTACCTGTAGCCTCATTCCTGACTCTGGCACTCCCTGGGCCTTCCCTGCCCTGGGCTTCAAGCAACAGAAACAGGAAGAGGCAGGGAGGAAGTTTAGCTCTCTCTATCAGAGGTATCCATCCACACAGCTCAGCAGAGTCCTTGGAGGTCAAAACAAGGTTGAGGAAAGAGAATGGGTGTGAGGGGTGGGGAGGTGAGCAGCCAGCAACCCTAAGATTCTGTGGAGGAAAGTAGCCTTGACTGTGCATGCTTGCCTGGCTTGTCCATCTGTTCTTGGTGTCAGTGCCCTCCTGACTCTGCATTCTGGGGCAGGGAGGGGCCTATGGAATAGGTAGATCACACCTCATCTTGGGCTGTTGTCTCCCCCTTCTCCTACTCCATTCTCTCCCCCCATCTCAGGCTCCACTGAGCCCCTCAAGGAAACTGGGGGAATCCTCCCTTCCCTGCTGAAAATTTTTGTGGAAGGTGAGGGACAGGGCAAGCCTGGGGAGCCTCACAGACTGGGGTGCTCAGAAGTTGAGGCCTCTTCCCTCAGTCGCACAAAAACACAGAAGCAAAGCACCCTGCTCCCCGCCCTCTCCACCCCCCACCCTGCCTCGCTGCCTCACTGGGTGGCCAAGTCCACGGGTGGTGGGTGGCAAGTGGTACCTGCTGGAAGAAGACCCTAGGCTTCTCTCCTTCTGCTCCCCACCCCCACCTCACCAAGTCCCCAAAGACAGGGCTTAGCTCTCCCTTCCAAATAACTCTTCCCTAGGTTGTTTGGAAATAGGGGAGAGCTCCTGGCAGCCCCCCCCCCCAGAAGCTGGGGAGGATGGAGGGGGTGCTGAAGGGTCAAGAAGCAGAGAGAAAGGAGACATGCCCAATGAAGCTACCCATCCAGGGGCCTCTGATATGGTCCTTGCACTTCCTAGCGGGGTGTCAGGCCCAAACTAAGGCCCAAAGGCCACCATCAAATCATTATCTCCAAACCCAGCAGAAACAGGCACTCACCCCCATCTGCTCCCACTGACCCCAGAAACTAGTCTCAGCTGGGAGAGCACAGAGCAAAGTGGTTCCAGGAGCTGAGCCAATGGACCAAAAAGGGAGACAGCCCTTGCTCCCTCAGAGGAGGCCCGTCTCTGGGCACAGCCTGTCTCTGCTCCCAAAGGCCTTTTGTTTCTGCATCTGTCCTGGGTCCTGATCTCAGAGTCCTGGGCCTGCCTCCCTGCCATACCACCCTGCCACAGGTTGGCTCTCTGTCTGGGCTTCCTCACCTGTAGGATTGGGGGCAGTTATCAGATAGTGCAAATGAGCAGTGATCCAGAGCCAGAGCACAGCAGGTGCTCAGAAACTGTGGGGCTGTAATGGTCCTCCAGCCCCGCCTGAGTCCCCCGCCTCATGCATGCACACATGAGCACAAACATGCCACAGGCCCACACACAGATACATGTGCACCCACTCACTTATACACCACATGCTTTGTCATTTACACATACACATGCATGCTCACACATGCATACACATAACATGAGCGTGCACACACAGACACTCTCACAGATGTGCACACTTAGCCTAACTTTCCAATGCTCAGCAAACAGTGGCCAAGAGATAGATATAAGGAGATGGGCTCCAGAGCATACAGAAGGAAAGTGGCCAGTAACAGGGTATAATCCCCCACTCTGCCCACCAGGAGGCTCTATCAGCTCCTAGAGTTGGGCACCAATAACAGAAAAGCTGTAACTGCCTCTCCCACCTAAAGACTTCTTAAGAAATCAAGAATCTAGAAAAACAAACAAACAAACAAACAAACAAACAACAACAACAACAAAAAACCAAAAAACGAAACAAACAAAAAAACCAGACAGGCCCAGAGAGGGTAGGCCAAGCCCAAAGTCATATAGCCCATCGGTGGTAGAAGTACAGCCACATGGGAGCCAGGGCTCCGAGAAGGCCTCCACGGCTAAGAGTAGACACCATAGTGACCTTCAGACAAAGTAGTAGCTGGAGTCCAGCTCAGCATTGAGAACCAGGGACCCTTTCTTCCTTGATTGCATTTTCTGAGTCTGTATTTCCCTAGATGCAGCAGACAGAAAGCATCAGGGAGCAAAGACGGCAGAGTTAAGGAGGTGAGTGGCCCTCAGGCACAAAATAAGTCCCTTCACAGGAGCCAAAGCTCTCGGACTCTTGGGAGTACACCTGCTAATGACCCTTCCCAGAAGTGGCCAAAAGTGCTGGGATTGGCCTCGAAGGAGGCGGCTTTTGATCACTGGGCTGGAAGCTAGGAGAGGCAGCAGCCTAGAGATGCTGGTCTGGGGCCCAGGCAGGTAGCTGCTCCCCAGCCCTGTCACCTCTGCTGGGCTTCTGGCTCTAAGGGACTATTCATGGCTTGTGTGGAGAGGGCAGAAGGTCCCTCTCTTGGTCATCATCCCCTGTTCCCTAGCTTTGTTGCTGGACTGGCTGAGCTGGTCCAGCTCCTGGCTCCAGGGAGAATATAGTTCCTGTCTCTGCAGACTTCTTGTCCCAATGACATTTCCAAGGTTTGCCACGTGGAGAAATATGGTCCTTTGCTGCTGATGGTTTGGTAATGGAGGAGGAGGGCTCCTGAGCACCCAGCTCAGGCCATGCTCTTCTGCCCTTCTGCTCTATACCTCTGCCTTAGGACCAGCAGATAGCCCCCCTGTCTCCTAAGATCCTAAACAGAAGAAGGGACTTGGGGTAGCAGATGGACAGAGGAACTGATGGGTAGAAACCCCACATGAGGAAAGGAAGCCTCAGCGCCTTTGTTTGCTACAGCCCCGTCAAGGTGAGGAACAGTAGAATAGACTGGCAAGGGTAACAAGATGGGGCTCCTTCCACTGTTTCCATCCTGTCCCAAGGGCAGGGACCAGTTCTACGGTCCCTACTTCTCAGGGCAGGGCTCTAAGGCCTTGGCCCCAGGCATCACTAGTGGGCAGGCAGGGCTCTGGCCCCCAGGTCCCCAGGGCCAGCAGGCAGACAGGAGGGGAGAACACAAGGCCACAGGGGAAGGTGTAGAACGCAGCAGGTGACGCTGTAGCAGAGGCCTCATTAATCACCTCTCCAGCCCCTAGCTCTGCAGTGGCGAGACCGTATTAGATTTTAAATTGGAAAGTGGAAAATGTGGCAGTTAGCAGGGAGCTCCTTCCACCCTGGGCCCCTGATCACAGCCTCACAGGAGGGAAGGGACAGTGGAGTGAAAAGGGCTAGCCTGACTGCAGCCCAGAGCAGTGTCCCCTCCTCCCCCCACCTCCTCAGAGTCTGGGGAGCTGTCAAGACAAACAGCTCCGGAAAAGGTCAGGTTAGGGTCCAAGGAGGACAGTTAAAAAAGGGGCCACAGAAGCCATTGTGGGGAACATTATCCCCTTCTGCTGGGTCCTAGGGTCTTTCTGGGCTTAAGGTTCTAGGCTGTGATAGTCATAAGCAAGGGAAAATGGCAATGACTAGTGGCCCATGCATGTATTTGGACTTACACACACACACACAGACATAGGCACAGATACATACACACACAGACATACTGAGACATATGCAGATCCATACACACACAAACACAGACACACACACAAAGACACAGACACACTACAAAGCAGCACCCAATGCAGTAGCACCCTCGATCCCAGGCTGTGAGACAGATCCTGGTGGCCATTTTCCCTTCTAAAGAGCCAGGATGGTCCACAACACTTCTCAGCCTCAAGCTCTTCCCATGAAAAATGTAAAATATCGATTCGAAGCACAGTTCTGAAGGGAAGATAGCTCTTGGGGAGGTTTGTGACTGGTTCACAGCAATGCTTGGTAAATGTGAGTGTCCTACCCTGGCCCCATGGCTGGGCAGCTGCTCCAGGACTGTCCCCAGGGTGCTCTGCCCTCCGCTGCTGACTGGGCAGTGAGGAAGGAAGGAAGGAAAAGTGGAGCAGGTGTCCCGCGAAACACACACATGCCCAGCCCCAACTTGGATGTGATCTCAGGAGGCCAAATGTTCTTTCCATAAAGTCAAGATCTTCTTAAATTGCCTCTGCTCCAGTCCTCAGAATTGCCCATTGAGCACCCAACAACCTGGGCTGGAGGGATGGCTCAGTGGTTAAGAGCACTTGCTGCTTTTACAGAGGACTCAGGTTCATATTCCAGCACCCACATGGTGGCTCACAACCATCTGTAACTCCATGACTAGGGATTTGATGCCCTCTTCTGGACTCTGAGAACACCAGGCAGGTGGGTGGTGCTTATACATGCATAAGACAAAATGCTTATATGTATAAAATATGATAAATAAATCTTTTTTTTAAAAAAAGCACCCAACAACCCACAGAATATTGGTCACAGCTGGGAAGCAAATGCCATTAGAGAACTGAGGGGTGATAGGCCCAGCCCTCCGGTGGGCTTCTCGAAAGTCCTAAAGAAGTCCCTGGGCCCTTTGTCGTCTTCCTTGACCAAGCTGAGTCCTCAGCTCTCCAGCTTCCAATCTTTTTTTTTTTTTTAAGGTTTATTTATCTATTATGTATACAGTGTCCTACCTGCATGTATGCCTGCAGGCCAGAAGAGGGCACCAGATCTCATTACAGATGGCTGTGAGCCACCATGTGGTTGCTGGGAATTGAACTCAGGACCTCTGGAAGAGCAGCCGGTGCTCTTCACCTCTGAGCCACCTCTCCAGCCCCCTGCAGCCCCCTCCAACCTTACTCTTCCAGGATTCTCACCTTAGGTTCTTCCCTCCTGAGAGGTAGTGAATATTGTTGGGCTGGGAGATCAGGCTATGGACCTCATCCTCACTAGCCACATTTAGAATGCTCCTCAGCCTCATGTGTCCATGGCTAACTTTCGTCTTTAACCTTTTGCAATGCTAGAGATCAAAGCTGGACCCTTGAGCATGCTTGGCAAGCATTTTACTTCTGAGCTATGCCCCTGCTCCCTGACTATCATCCTGAACACACAGACATAAAACATTTCCATGGGACCTGGAGAAATGGCTCAGCACTTGCTGCCTTCACAACCTAGTTAGAACCCTAGTTAGATTTCCATCATTCACATGGCAGCCAACAATCATCTGTTATTCCAATTCTGGCGGGGGGGGGGGGGGGGGAATCTGATGCCCTCTTCTGGCCCCTGTGAGCATTGCACACATGTGGTGCACATATATTCAAGCAGGCAAACACAGATATACACAAAATAAAAATAAATAAATCTTTTTTAAAATATTTAAAACAGGGAATGGAGAGATGGTTCAGTGTGGTTAAGAGCGCTGGCTGCTCTTCCTGAGGACCCAGATTTGACTCCCAGCATGCACATGGTGGCTCACAACCATCTCTAATTCTAGTCTTTGGTTAGCCGACACCCTCCTCTGACCTCTGCAGGCACCAGCTACACAATTGGGGTGCAGACATACATGCAGCAAAACACCTAAAATACATAAAATAAAAACAAAAATTTTATTTAAAATTTTTTTAAAGCATCCCCATTACGGAAAATTTTTTATTGCAAAATGTACTGCTTGGGGGCTAGACAACCCATGTCTGAACTCCAAACCTGGGAGCTGTGCTTCCCTGGTCTGTTCCATCAACTGCACAATGGGGTGACAGTTCCTATCTGATAGAACTATGAGATGCTCAGTGAGCTGACCGGTGAAACACTTGGGATGTCACTGGGCATGCAGTAAATGATGGATAAGCAGTACCTTGCAATAGTTCCACACACGAAACCCTTCATGGTTCGTGGTGTTCTGATACATGAGAGCAGACAGCACCCCCACACCCTTCTCCATTTTATCGATGGGGTATGGAGGCTTGGATTAGGGAAGTGGTTTGGACAGCAGCACCAGGCCTGGAGAGGTGGCCTGACCCCTGGTTTGTCACTGTCCCTACCCCTTCTCCCTCCACCTGGCAATAAGACTCCAGCCTAAAGATATTAAAGCATGCTGGGGTGGTAGCTGCTCCTAGCCACTTAGGAAGCCAGGAGTGCTCTGTCCCTGGAGGTATGACCAGGGATGGTAGGTACTGGAGGGCTCCCTCTTTGAAGCAGCTGGGACAGGTGCCTTCCTAGCCGCAACACTAAATCTGGCCCTACCCCTCCCTGGTTTGCTGTGGAAGACCTTCTGCACTGCCTCCTCCTGGGCAAAGGAAGGAGGGGTGAGATGCTCACAGAGGTGACAAGAACTCTTCTCCACCCAGCATCTAGCTGAAAGGAGGTACCCTGCTCACATTTGAAGTCTGGACTTCATTGGATCAGCAGGGGCTGAGCGGGAAAGAGGACAGTGACAAAGTGTGATAGGAAAGTTAGTCACAGAGAAAGCAGATAGATGTGGAAGGGCCACCTGCTGGCCCCTGCCAGCGGACACTCCCTACCAATTGCCAAAGGCAGCTGCTCAGCTTCTCCCTGCTGGACCCACCCCTGCCCACCCATGCTGGTCAAGAGCCAGGCTTTGGGAAGCAGGGTGGATCTTGATTGTATAGACAAGCAGACCCGGGCTCAGGAACTGTGCTCTGAGACTACCCTTCACCAAGCCCAGCACCAGGGACCATCATTTGAGGGCAGAGTTATGTGGGAAGAGAGATGCCTGGTGCTATTTCCTTGCCACATTGCAAACTAATCATGTGCTCGGGACCCATCACAAAGTATCCCAGGAGATCAGAGGACAGTCAGGCAGGGATGGCCATCCACAGGGGAGTCAGGAATTGGACCCAGGAGGATGGGGAGGTTGTGAAGAGACAAAGGGGTAGAGAAAGTGTGGCAAGAGGATGGTTGGGATGAGCAAGTGGGGTATTGTGGAAGGTACCTGTTCTGACAATGAAAATCTCTTCTCACCTTAAAATACTTCCCCTCCAGGACACCACCAAGCCTCCCCATCAGCACCAGCTGCAGGACTCCCCACACAGATGCCCTAGTATAACAGCACCCAGATTGGAGGGGAGAAAGGAGGCCCAGTGAGAGCAGCCAACAGAGCTAAGCTGTGGGTTCTAATCCTGGGTCTCTGTGTGATCATGAATGAATTTTACTTAACCACTCTGGGCCCCCAGAATGTCTGTCTCTTGGGATATTGACACAAACTTCCCTAGACGGAGGAGGTAGAGGGTGCTGAGAACACAGTCATAAGCCCTGAGGAAGGCAGGAGATGACAGCTGTTACCAGTCCCAGCTGTTGGCCTTAGACCACAGCAGCAAGTGTGTCCATTCTGGCTCTTGAATAGCTTTTTGATAACCTTGGAAACCCACATCCCAGCTCTGGGCCTCAGTTTCCCCATATATAGTATGAGGTTTATATTGTCTTTCCTGTCAGTATAAGAAGACACACAGCATTGAACCTATTCAAAGGCTGAATACTATGGGGTAGTATGGTTACATAGTATGGAATCAGAAGTTTCTAGAACTGGATGGACTTCAGGGCTCTGTGGCCCTGCCAACTTCTACCTGATATCTCAGTACAGAGACAGAGCTGAGCCACACTACTCTGTCAGTGTGGTGATCAGACTCAGACCTAGGGACACCCTGGCACTCTGACACACACACACAGGCCCCTCCCCTCCCTCAGGCTCTGGGATAATAGGGGTCTGCAGGGCCAGGCCCTCACTAATCCCCTATTAAAACTTGAAAGGGGCCAGGAACCCTCCAGAATAAACTCATTAATTTTTATGGGATAATAAATGGATCCCATTAAATTCTCATTCTTCCAATGCTGGGCCAGCTTAACCTTTAGAACTCAGAGGAGTGGACTCCCTACCCACTGCATCCCCCAGGCTCTTCTGGACCCCCATGTTGTCAGACTTCCTCTTCCAAGCTGAGAATTGGTTCTACCCTATGGTGGGAGAATTCATCTGAACCCATTCCAGAACCATAAGGCTTCTCTCCATACTGGACAGATAAGCCTCTTAGGCCTTCTGTCTCTGAGACAGGAGCCCTGGTCACGGCTGGGGCCTGCCCTGCACTGGGCTTTGAGTGACAGACAACCCCACGTTTGTAGAAGCTGGGGCTGGGGGATGGAAGCTGTGTCTGTCAGGAGAGTTCCCCTACCAGAACTCAGGTCTTCCCTTCACAGATGGGGAGACAGTTCACACGCTAGTGAGGCACAGCTTTGAAGTTAGAGCCCATTCCTTCCGTGTGGTCCAGAAAGATCTATAGATGTGATGGGACTGAGGGGCAAGTCCTGAGACTGCACCCAAGTCCTCCAGGAAGAGACACTGTTATAAGATCTCCAGCTTCGCTGCCCACCGGCCTTGTGGTCATCTGTAAAATAGACCTTAGACTCACCTAGCAGAAGGTAGAAAGGTCTCCAGTTTTCCCTCCTGATCCAGACCAGCCAGGTGTGGAACACACAGCCATCTATACTCCTACCCTTGGGCTCTGCAGGGGAAAACAGAACAGGGACCCCTAGGCTAGGCCTAAGGGGTGGGATTTCTATTGCTAAGAGGGGCCACAGTGGGGGGGAGGCACAGGGGCCGGGAGGCGGAGCGGGAGAGGATCCTCTGGGGAGGCATCCTGAATGGCTCATTAGTGCCGATGAAAGCCTTTTTTCATTTCATCTAAATACTTTAAACAGGGCTCCCTCCGATGTCTATTTGCATAGCTTAAGAGCTAATGCAAGGGGAGGGCCCAGGCTGCAGCGCCCAGGGCTGGGGGTTGCTGGGATGCTCAAGAGGGCCTCCAGCCCTGCTGTAGGGGACTGCACAAGCCGAAGGAGGGTGTTTCCCAGACCCAGACCATTATAGAGGGGCAGCCCCATGTTCATGGAGTTCTGAGGGGGGTGGGGGATCTTCTCTGTGTCCAGGTACCAGGTGAACTGAGCAGGTGTGGATCATGGAAGTTTATCTGGTTGTACCCCCAGCTTTGTCCCCAGGGATGAGCAAGGCCTTGAGGTAACCGCCCTCTTCGTGGCTGATGCCGAACTATCCTTGTTTTGTGGATGGCATGGCCCACAGTCATACACATTGTCACCCAAGAGATATGATAGTTTCCCAAAGACAGACCTCACCTTCAGGTAAATCCTTCGTATCTTAGTGAACTGCCTCCTTGCTTCCTTGTCTCAGGCCCCAGGACATTGCTATCTAGAGCATCCAGAAGACACCAACCTTTCCTCTTCTTTCTTTCTTTCTTTCTTTCTTTCTTTCTTTCTTTCTTTCTTTCTTTCTTTCTTTCCTTCCTCCCTCTCTCTCTCTCTCTCTCTCTCTCTCTCTCTCTTTCTTTCTTTCTCTCTTTCTTTCTTTCCTCCTCCTCCTCCTCTTCTTCTTCTATGTAGACCAGGCTGGCCTCAAACTACAAGAGATCTGCCTTGCCTCTGCCTCCCAAGTGCTGAGTTTAAAGGTGCAGGAAAGTCTGCCTGCAGGCTAAGATGACTTTGAAGTGGCTTCTAAGTGGCAGAGCTGACACTGGGAACCAGCTTTGGGAATGGGATGGGGGCGCTCTCTGTTCCAGCCGAGACACCTTCCCAGGAGCCAGTCAGTTCCAACCTGCAGAGACCTTGGATGGATCCCTCCCTCTCTGTTCTCTCTGTGGCTTCTTCAGATGGCTAGAGTGTTCGCTGCTGGTAGCTTCATTCATCCCTGCCACAAGTCAGCATGGTGTGGAATGACTGGGGGCCATTCCTGTTGCTCTCCCTTTCTGATTCTCGAACAGCCATTTTGAAAACAGAGATCAGGATTATTCCCCTAGCCTTCTTAGAGCTGACAAAATTCTGTATGAACTGAAAGTGGAACCAGCTGACCTTTTCTTGGCAGTGAAGGATCTAGAGAGTCCGGTGGGCCCCAAGTAGAACGTGCGTCATCTCTTCAGTGACGTGCTTAAATGAGTGCACATAATCAATAGTGAGCTGGATAGTCCCAGATTGACTCAGCTCCAGCACTGGGCAAGTCTAAGTAACACATGAGGACGATTCCTCTGTCACCGAGCAGCTGTGTCAATTAAGTAATGTAAGCTTGCTGGGGATGCTGTCACTTGCCTATAATCCTGGCACTTGACAGGTAGAGAGACAAGAGGATCCATGAGCCAAACGCCACCTTTGACTATGTAGCAAGTTCAAGTTCAGCCTGAGCTACATGAGACCCTGTCTTGAAAAAAAAAAACAAAAACAAAAACAAAACAAAACAAAAACCCAACCCAGAACAACAAAAACAAAAACCTAAAGCCCTAGCCCTTGGAAGACTAAGGCAGGAGGCTTAAAAGCTTAAAGCCATCTTGGGCTATATAGCAAAATTTAATAATAACAATAGTCATAGTAGATAATAATACAAGGTCTTGGAGGGGACTGATTTAGCAGTCTGGATCCTTAGCACCTGCTTCTTCTGGTCCTAGTATCACACTCTGCCCTTAAGTCAGCCCCTGAACACTGAATTCAGCCAGGCAAAGAGAAGCCCATGACCTCCGTACCACAATCCTCGGGACCCCAGGGACACATCACTGACCCTCAGTGACCCTCGGGACCTCAGGGACACGTGACCGACAGTCAACTAGGGTATCTAGGAGATACCTCCTGCAGAAACAGCTTATCTCCCAGAGATTATCTTACCCTCGCTGACAGTGGGTGGCTCCCGCAGGGAACAAGTGGCAGCAGATTTGGGAATCAATTTGCTCGTTTGATATGCTATCTCGATCTCATTTAACCAAGTGCTTCGGTCCCCCTAGATAACACAATCAGCTCAATCGACAGTGACGGGAGGTGCCCATTAGCTCCACTCCATTGCCCAGCACCCACCTGACTGCTGGCAGGAGAGCTGTGCCAGCTATGGTCACTTCCTGAGGCAGAGGCTCTCGGTGTGTTCTCTTGCTCTTCCAAGGTACCCACAGGTGCCCACCCCAGAGCCATAGGACAATGCTTCTTGATAGGCACCCCTGGAAAATGAACCTGGAACAAATAGAGAGTTCCAGGGGTTCCAGCCTGTGTGTCATGCTAAGGATAGTCACTGCTTACCTGGCAAAGACAGAATGACATCTGGGGGTGGAAAAAGAAAGTAGCCTTGTCCTGGCATGTCACAGATCTACCTCAATCCCTCCCCTCCACATCACTGATTCAGATGAAAGACACCCAGCACTGTCAGACCATCTGCTCTGGGGGATATGAGCCTGGCTGGGTATCTAGTTTGGACACTGTGCTATTGGAGCTTGGCACAAATGCCAGGGCACAGATGGGCTACTTTAGTGGGCATTGTAGGATGTAGCAGTTGGTCCAGTTTCTCAAAGCTTTGGACAGCCTGGGTCCTGTGACCCAGAAGAATGGAGGACCCTCCAAACTGAAACCTGCCTTTCCCACCCCAATTTTCTCCCTCCTCCTATTTGTCTGACACATCAGAGCTACAATGGTCTCCTGAACAGAATGTAGCCCATCTGCCACCTCTTCGTGCCTGCCAATCCATGCGGTGGGTGTGAGCCTTTGGAATGACAGCCCACCAGCAGACGTTTACAGGAACCGACCTCCTTGCAAACTCTGCTATCTCACCCCAGTTATATGTCCTTTCCAGATCCTCCAAGCAGCCATTTTGAGATCTGTAGAGATTGGAAATACCACTCCTGCCTTCCCTCCCTGTCCCCTCCCCTGACTTCTCAGAGCTGACAAAATTCTGTATGAACTGAATGTGGAACCAGCATCCACTGACCTTTTCTTGGCAGTTAAGGATCTAGAGTCCAGTGAGCCCACAAGTAGAATGTGCGTCATCTCTTCAGTGATGAGTCAACATAATCAATAGCAGAGCAGTCTATACTGCTGACCAGGGATAGGAAATAAGTTTCATTTTCTGTAGCTTGATTGGTTGCTAATGGCTGCCTGGATCACTGTTGAGAAGGAGTCTGAAGTCTCACGTGGTCTTAGCAAGAAATTATCAAAATTGATCAGGAACATATGCCATGAATGGAGGGGTAGCATTCCATTCTACCTCTGTTTAAGATGCTGCCTAGTATCCTAAGAAGGATGAAAGAAGTGGGCATGATAATGCGTGGGTGCATGTCTGCTCCCCCAGCACTCAGCTGTTAGAGGATTATGAGTTTCAGGCCAGTCTATGGAGTGAGACTGTGTCTCAAAATAAAAGAAAGGGAGAATTCAATGATTCATATCAAGTGGGAAACAGCATTTTCTCAACCAATCCTAAAAATGAAGCTCCACTTTACAGGTAAATAAACCAAGGTTTAAAGGATATAGGTGCCTTACCCAGACCACATAGTCCCAAAGAAATGGACCTGAGATCTGAAGTCCTATCTGCTCCAGAACTTGGGCCTCCCCATTCTACCAACATTACTGCTCTAGAAGGGCCATAAAAATCAGGAAAGGATCCTGGGCACGGGGTGGGGGGGGGGGGGGGGGGGGGGGTGCACACCTTTCTTTCATCCTAGCATTCGGGAGGCAGAGGCAGATGGATCCTTCTGAGTAAGAAGTCAGCCTGGTCTACAGAGTGAGTTCCAGGACAGCCAGAGCTACATTGAGAAACCCTGTTTAATAATAATAATGGTAGTAGTAATAATAATAATAAATAACATCATCACCATCAGGAAAGGGGAGGAGTGAAATCATTTCCTGAGAAGTTAGAGAACTGGGATTTCATGGGGACCAAACAAAGAAACCAAGCCTGAGATCTAAAATAAAATTCCAAATATGTGATACGTTTCCTGAAACTAATGACCAGCAGTTACACTGGGAACAGGACATGAATTTGAATGTCTTGCAATTTCAGCCAGAAAAGTCACTATTGTGAGGGACATCACTCTTGTTAAAATCTTTGTCTTTCCCACTGCAGTTTATATGACTCTGAGAAAGGCATTTCCTTCTTATTTTCTTTCTTTTTCTCCTTTTCTCTTGAGAAAGAGTCTCTCTATGTAGCCCTGGCTATCCTACTCATTATATAGACCAGGCTTGCCTCGAACCCTTTGCCCCCTGCATGCTCAAACCAAAGGTGCCTCTACATCTGCTTTTCTTTATTTCTTACTCTTTTTTTTTTTTTTTTTTTTTGCCCTAAGATAGGGCTTTTCTGAGTAACCATCCTGGCTGTTCAGGAACTTGCTCTGTAGACCAGGCTGGCCTCAAACTGGCCTCGAACCCACAGAGATCCTCCTGTCCCTGCCTCTGAGTGCTGGGATCAAAGGTGTGGGCCATCACTGTCCATCTCTGAGCCAGTGCTTTAAGTGCAGCACTCAAGAGGCAGAGGCAGGTGGATCTCTGTGAGTTCAAGGCCAGCCTGGTCCACAGAGTTCTAGGACAGCCAGGGCTACACAGAGAAACCCAGTCTCGAAAAACCAAAACCAAACCAACCAAACCAAACCAAAAAGACATGCTCCTGTACCCCAGGCTGGCCTCAAACTCATTATGTAATTTGAAGCTGACCTTGAATTTCTGATTGTCCTGCTGGGATTGCAGGTGTGAGCTGTCATAATTGGTTTATACAGCTCTGGGATCGAACCCAGCACTTTATGCTTGTTAGGCAAGCATCCTTCCAGCGGAGCTACAGCCCCAGCCCTAGCACTTGCTTTTCATGACCCATCTCCTCATTAGTAAAATAAGGCCTTTGAGGTACATTAGGACTGGCAAATACATATTTGGCATGTCATGGCTTCCTAGCATTCTGTGTTGAAAAGGATTCTGAAACTGAATCTGGAAACAGCAGGAAATAGTGCAATGATCGATTTGTAATGTCTGTCTTGGTTGCTGGAGGAGAAAGGATAGCTCATGTGCCATCTTTGAAGTATGTGATATCACCTCGCTTCCAGCTCTAAAATTTTATAGCTCCATGATTCTCGACAATGAGCACACTCTCCAAGGCTCTCTGTCAAAAGCAAGATGGATCTCCTCCTGCCTGTGCTGGGTGGGATGTTGTTCACTGTGGCGTAGCAGGAGAACCTCTGATCGTTCATTATTATTATTTCAGGACTCTCCTCAGAGACTCCAATCACAGGGGAAGGTCAAGCCACAGGCATCAAGGAGATGGATGGGGAGCTGACCGCAGCCCCGACACCTGAGCAGCCAGACCGAGGCGTCCACTTCGTCACCACGGCTCCCACCCTTAAGCTGCTCAACCACCATCCACTTCTGGAGGAATTCCTTCAAGAGGGGCTAGACAGGAGTGAGGAAGCCCTGAGGCCAGCACTGCCCTTCCAGCCTGATTCACCTACACCCTTCACTCCAAGTCCTCTTCCCCGCCTGGCCAACCAGGACAGCCGCCCGGTTTTTACCAGTCCGACTCCAGCTGTGGCTGCAGCACCCACCCAGCCCCACTCCAGGGAGAAGCCTTGGAACCTAGATTCAGAGTCCCCTGAGCTTCATATCACATCTCCTCTACCTCCGGGGCCTAGTATGGCAGTGCCCACCCTGCACTCAGAGGACAGACCCAGTACGACACCTACCAGCCGAACATGGACTCCAACCCAGGAGGGTCCTGGAGACATGGGCAGACCTTGGGTTCCAGAGGTCATGTCTCAGACCACAGGGCTTGGTATTGAGGGGACTGTTGCCACCTCCCCAGCTTCAGGGGATGACGAAGAGACCACCACCACCACCACCACCATCATTACTACGACCATCACCACAGTCCAGCCACCAGGTCAGCTTACCTGCTGGCTGGCAGGGCTGAAAGTGAGGGTGGGGGGCACCCCACGATCCCTAAATGCTTCTGTTTCTGACACTGCACCAACCTACCCTACCCTTTGCACCAAGGGTCATCTTATATAAAGCATGTGGATTGCAACCATATAATCCCAGGTTCAAGTTCTGGTTCTCCAAATCTAACATGGCCCTAGAGGTTTTACTCAACCTCTCTGAGTCTCAAATGTAAAGTGATGGTTAGAAAGCCTACCTTGGGGTTGGAAAGATGGCACAGCAGTTAAGAGCACTTGCTGCTCCTGCAGAGAACCTGGGTTCCTACACCAACATGGACACTAACAACCATCTGTAAGTCTAGTTCCAGGGAATCTAATGCCCTCTTCAGGCCTCAGTGGGCACCAGGCACACATGTGATACACACGCATCCATGCAGGCAAAACACTCATACACACACACACACACACACACACACACACACACACACACACATACTCACACACATACAAATAATAATAGCAATAGTAATAATAGTAATAAGTAAATGAAAGCCTACCTCACGGCACCACTGTGAGAAATGAAATAGGGTTGCATAGTAGTCACTCAACATAAGGTCGTCCCTTCCATTCTTTTGTTTTTGTTTTTGTTTTCGAGACAGGGTCTCTCTGTGTAGCTTTGGAGCCTGCCCTGGAACTCACTTGGTAGCCCAGGCTGGCCTCGAACTCACAGAGATCCACCTGCCTCTGCCTCCCGAGTGCTGGGATTAAAGGAATGTGCCACCACTCCCAGCATCCTTCTGTTCTTTCAACAAGTGAATAGACATTCTTAGAGGTAGGCTTCACCACACACACACACACACACACACACACACACACACACACACACACACACTTCAGCTATAGCTGAATCTACCATACCTAGCTGGTCTTAGCCTCATGTTTCCTCCTGTTTCCCAGGCCCTTGTAGCTGGAATTTCTCAGGCCCAGAGGGCTCTCTGGACTCCCCCACAGCCCCCAGCTCACCCTCTGATGTTGGCCTGGACTGTTTCTACTACATCTCTGTCTATCCTGGCTATGGAGTAGAGATCAAGGTGAGTGATCTGGATCCATCAAGAGCAAAGCCACCCTCCCCCAGAGAGGGGCCTCCTATAGGGAGAGGCAGAAGTACTTGGGGTACCAGTTGAGTGGTGGATGCCTAGGGCTTGAGAAATAGACGTGGTTGGACTTTGTCTTGTGCACCAGCAGCAAGTATGCTTAGCCTCTTCCTCGGGCTTCATAAATGCCTTAGCAGAGCCTGAAGAGGAGCTCAGCCTTGGGCAGACAGGGGACTGGGTGAATGTAAGTTCTGCATCTAAAACCACACGGGAGTGGAGACAACACAGGACCACCTGTGAAGAAGCTGTGGCGCCTCATCCATGCACCTGTTTCTCTCTCCATTCCTTCCACGAATGTGTCCTGGGATGTAGATGTGAGGAAGATGGCCATGGCTGCACAATGGTCAAATCTGTCCCTAGTCTCCTGCGCAGCTCATCCTTCCTTCCCTTTGGATTCAGAAGGTCCTTGAAGCCCCAGACCTGAGCCTGAACATCCTCACCGATGTTCTGCAGGCTTTTTGGCCTCCACAGAGCTAGGTCTTCTTTTTGTTGCCCCAAACCTGCTTTTTAGCCCATGACATCCAGGATCACCATGGTACGATGTGGATTTTGGGTTGGTTCAAGGGTGGTGGTGTTTACAATGTGGATTTTGTCTCCTGAGCAACAGGGGGCCCCTGGTCTTTTTCTGTTAGTCTAACCAAACTCACCCCCATACTCTGTCACCACGACTGCCTTGAAAAACTCTCATCCTCCCCTGCTTCTTCCTCTCCCCCGGCCCCGTCACCCCAGACACTGTATGGCCCCCCACAGTCATCCTTCCTGGGGATTTGGTAGCCACCCCACATGTTCCCTGTCAGCCTCCCTTCCCCCACACAGCAGTCACTTTTCTCAGGTGAGAGTATAGCCCTTTTGTCTCCCACCTTGCCCTGGGGGGCCTTGAACCTGGGCAGCCCTGGGCCCACCTCTGCTACTTCTTATTTCACAACCAGCTCCTTCTTTGTTCTCAACAGCTTGCAACTGATTGGACGGACTACCGCGTCTTCTCCCACAGGCCCCAGTTACACATGCTAGTCCCTTTGCCTGGATAAATTTAGGACCCAGCACTGGTATCGAGTTCTCTGGGCATTCTTACCTTATCCCCAGAGTCTGGGGCTATCTTAATCTTAGCCAAACTCCTTCTGCGGCTTTGTTTGTAGCTGTCCACCTCCCTGGCTAGATCGTAAGATGCTAGAGGGGCACTTTGTAGTCCAAGGGATCAACATGGGTGTAGAGGAAAAAACATGGACATTTGACTGGCGTCTTTTTTTTTTTTTTTTAAATTTTTCGAGACAGGGTTTCTCTGTGTAGCTTTTGCGCCTTTCCTGGAACTTGCTTTGTAGACCAGGCTGGCCTCGAACTCACAGAGATCCACTTGCCTCTGCCTCCCGAGTGCTGGGATTAAAGGAGTGCGCCACCACTGACCAGCGTCTTAAAGACTGTGGAAAGTGGAAAGAAAAGCATTTCACCTATCTAGGGGAAACAAGCAGGGATCCAGGAAGCCACAGGAAGGGAGCTCAGAGGTCTGGATTGCACCACCGTGCTCCCTGCTCACCAACTCCAGTCCTGCTTCCCGCTTGTCCCAGCTCATAGGGGCCCTGGATCTGGGCGGGCAGCCAGGGGCACACGTCTCCAGGCGGCACCTCCAGCTCTCCCCTCTGGGGCAGTCAAGTTCTGGTCTCCCAACCAGGAAGGGGGGGCAGGGGCTCTCCTACCTGTGCTGGCCTCCCCCTCTTCTTTCTTCAACTGTTTTCCTGCTCTCATGAGCTCCAGGCCCCTCATTGTGGGCTGACTGGAAGGGCAATTAGAAACAGCCACCCCCCTCTCAAGCCATTAGCACGCAGCACCGCTTAATTAAGGTAATTAATGTAAAATCATCACCAAATGAGAGGTGGCACCGGCTGTGGCTCACAGGGTGGAAGGTGCCAGCTGCAGGTGTGAGGAAGGAGATGGGAGGGGGCAAATACCAGACTGGATACCCCACTGCAAACCTGGACTGGCTCTACCTGTCCCTCAACTCTGATACCCACCTGAAATCTTAGGCCAGGCTGGGTTCAGCTCTTGACACCCTCCCCATCCTGGGGGGGGGAACAGGATAATGGGGCAAGATGTACTGATGCTCTGCCTGCCTCTAATCGGCCCTAGTCCAAATCCAAGCCCTACCCTGGATGCCCACCCCTCAGGCAGCTCTGGGTCTGGCACCGCCACGCTTTTTCATCAGAATGCAAAAGTGGTTACCAGGCAACCTTGAGACAAAAGCCACAGCCCTGGACGGCCATCAGGAAACATGGCATGTGCTGGTTCACTCTCCATCTCATGCCCATAGAAGCAGACTCCTGATTGTGGCCTGAGACAGAATCCGAGGTTGGGGTAGTGGTGGCAGGGGGTGGGGGTGAGGGCACAGCGTGACCACAGCCAGGTCACCACCTACTTTAGGGAAAGCGCAAAAGACTGAATAGCAGGATGTAAGGTCGGACCTATTCCTGGCTGCCTCCTCCAGACCTAGTCCTCTTGGCCACACAGGCCACTTGGGACCTGTAGAGTTACCGATACTATAGACCAATATACCCACTACATAGCTGGGGAAACTGAGGCCTAGGCAAGGAAAGGGATTTGCCCTAGATCATTCAGTTCATGATTAACTAATGATTAACTAACTTTGGTTAACAGGTTTGTTTCACAATCAGAATTTGAGCACCATGTTCCTGGTCTCTGTGCTGAGCATTGAGGGCACAGATGTCCCCGTTCAAGGAGGGTAACCATAGGATGCTTAGTGTAGGTGGGACTGGGACACAGAAGAGCTTTGGAATTCCAGGCTCTGAGTTTCTCCCTCAACCTGGCTTTCTAGAGGTAAACACACCCATTTGGAAGCCTGTAGGGTGACAGGCCAGCAGCCACTGCCTGGGCTGGGAAGAAGCGGATGTGCCAGGCTTGGCCCCTGGAGGCTTTCCAGGATGTTTTGAGAAAGCAGTGTCATTGTGTAGGCATCAGATGAGAGCCAGGGATGGGACTCAACTATGGGGAACCCCAGTGTAGACCTCTAGTTCACCAGGATCACCAGGGCATGTGGGAGTTGGAGATGGGCAAGGAGGATGAGAGAAGCCAGGGAAAGGATTGCACTAACTGCCCACAAATCACACTCCTGAGCAGGTTAGCCAGGTTCCAGGCTGAGGCAACACTTAATCCAACTCTAGTCCGTCTTTTGTTGTTTGTCCAAGGTGCAGCCTGGGAATACCAGGCGCTCTGAAAGCTGAGTTCTCCCATTTGGGCCACCACAGGCCTCCGTAATCTGTTCTGCTCCATGCTATCCTTTCTCCATGATGCTGTACCTCTCCACGCCCTCTGAGGGACTGAACCAGGACGAGGCCAGGTTAGATCCTCTATAGCCCAAGGAGTATGACTTGCTGCAGCTGAGCATTGGGCACTGGGCTGTGGGCTGTTTCCTGAAAGATCCAAAGAAACCCCTCAGGTCCGGAGGACAAGGACCCTACGACCTACATGGGTCCTGTGTCCTGCCTGGGTAGCCAGTCCCCCATGAGTACTGTAGGCCATTCTAGACTTGGTGCCTGCCTCTCACTATATTTGGCATTTTACAAGCCTTCCCGCTGCCAGCCTCCATTTGGCTTGGCTGCTCTCTATGCCATCTGGAGCCCGGGCACAGCTGCCCACCGTCCCTGCCCTCATGCCCAGACGGCCCCATTGGCACACAGCTTCCTCAGGCCAGCTGTCAGTTTGATGGGCAGAACACCCTACCCTCCTGAGCCAGGTCAGGACCGGCCCTGATGAGAGCATCATTAGTGTGTGATGGGTCGGGGTGGCGGTTCTGGGCAATTTCTTATTTCCTGACTCTGGGAAGGCCCATCTGAGGGCAGTGAGAGTACCTGGAAAGTCTGGCTCCATGGATTTAGGTTCTTCATCCCATCCCTAAAGCAGACCCTACCCCCACCACACACACACACACACACACACACACACACACACACACACAAACACACACATACACACACACACACACACACACACACACACACACACACACACGTTATTATAGAGAAGTACCAGATCTCAAGGGATTGGAGTCCGGTTCTGCCTTCTGTAGCCCAGCTCTTAGTGACTGGCTAAGCCCCTGACCTTCTCTGGGCCTCAGTTTCTCCCTCCATAAAAGGTTAACATTAGATTAGTCCCTGCCACTGAGTCCCTCTGATTCAGGACACTCAAGTCTCTAAGCTCAGCTGCACAGTGATCCATCAGGCTTTGGCCTTGCTTCCTGGTAGCTACAAGCTGGGGCCTCTGTTAGATGTGGGAGTGGCCAGAATCTGGGAGATGACACACAGGCTCACCCTGGTGTCCACTAAAAACATTATAGCATCATCTTACTTGCCTATAAGGGTCACACCACTGCAATCTGCCTATGTCAGTCAGACACTACTGACTAGACACACATGACCTTGGGGCTGCAGAAGGCAACCTGAGCCCTCCTTACCTTTCATTCAGGGAGAACCAGCCTCCCCTCAAAATGACTGTTTTCTTCTTGAACATCTCCCTGGTCTTCCAGAGGCAGGATAGTGCTGCTGGAAAGCCCAGGGTCCTATGGGAATTGTCCTCCAAGCTCTCTCTGCTTCTGGCTCCCGCTGCCTGGCTCCCAGGGCCCCTCCTGTCACTGGATGGGGTGTGGGAAGACAGCCCTCATGAGCAGAGCTGACATTTCAATATGCCTCCCCGACTCCTCAGATGCCTGCAAATTACATCAAGACTTCATCTGCCCCCCTTGTCCAACACCCAGCCCTGTCTGGCCCCTGTCAGCCTGGCCTCCAACAAGTGACAAATTACACTCCAGCTTCTGCAGCAGGCCTGCAAGTGGGTCCTCAGAACCCAGAGGATCAGCACGGCGCAGCACAGCTACCCCTGGGCTGCTCAGGGAGCCCCATCCCAGCCCTCATCCCCAGGCTGAGCTGGGAGCCAGATCCCGTTCCTGGGTCCAAAGAGAGGGGTACAGAGATCTCAGCTTTCAATTTCCCAAGCTATACAGATTGCCAGAGAAAGGATGGCTCATGGGAACTCAAATCCCAACATCTTGAAAAGGCCAGGGCAGGCCAAGCCAAAATCCACCTCCCTGCTAAACCTGGAGCCCTGGAGCCTGGGAATAAAGATGTCTAGTAGTCTATTTCTGCAGGTGATAGCCCCAGGAGACTGGGAGGGGAAAGAAGCTGCCTTGTGCCTCCAGCAAGGCAAGACTCTGCTTCTTAATAGCTGCGTGCCCTTTTCAAAGTTCCTTAGCCTCTCTGAGCCTCATTTACCCCCTTAGCACACTGTAGATGTTCTGAATGGTCACTGTTGAGGCATTGGCTGCTGTACCCACGCTCTGGTCCCAGCAGGACAAGATACAGGAAGTTAGAAGTCAAGTTGGAGGTATTAATCTATGAGAAACTAGAAGGAAAATGCCTCCTTGATTTCAACACCTCTGCCTTCCTCCCACACCCAGCTCTCTGCTCTTAAAGGCGCTCTGAGGCCCACCTGCACCATGCCGATCTGGAGACTGCCAAGCCCTCCACTCTCCCCTTGAGGATTCCTGATGCCTGCATTCGGGTGCTGCTTAAGGCAGAATTGTATGCTGCCTGGCATCTCTCGATAATTACAGATTCCACGTGTGTGAGGCTTGTTTTCCCAACTCTAGCATCACACAATCTCCAAGTTTGAAGGGACCTCATCCAGCCTCCGCCTGCTAGGGATTCCCTGAGGGATGTCCCCAGCAGATGGTCAGGCAGCCGCCACCCAAATGTGCCTGGGCGGGGAGCTCCTGGCATACAGGAGGTGTTTTTGCCCCTAGCGTCCTGACTTGAACCTTCTCTTCAACACACCCAGCCCCACCTGATATTTCCCCCCTGCCAGGGATGGGAGCTTATCCTCTCCTCCTGGCTGCTCCCCTCCCCAGTGGCCCCCAGAACACCTATCCTCAGCCACCATCAGAGGAATCTCTCTGAACCTGGTAGCACCTGTCTCCTTGGACCTGACTGGGCTTAGCATGTCATGCTTGTCAGCTCCTAAGGACACAGCAGAGGCCTCCAGAGGCCTGCATACCTTCATTTCACCCCTCTGTGCTAAGACTGGCCTATGAAGAGCCTGAATTCAAGGCTTAAGTATGTTGATGAGGAGAGGGTGGTCTGATGGAAAGCCTGGTGAAGAGGAAGTGATGGTTTGGTGTGGGAAACAGAGGAAGGCCTGCCTCCCTCTCGAGGTAGGAACAGGGAGGCGGTAATTCCTGTGCTAATATCCAGAGGGGCAGGAACCAGGGGGACTTTTGTGGCTGAGCAACAGGGAACTGAGACGGGAAAAGCCTCTGGGGCTGATTGGGAGTGGGGCGTTTGAACCTTGTCCTCTTCTGAGCAACCTGAAGCCACCAATGGAACTGGAATGGGAGAGAGAAAAGGTCTGACCTGGGCAGAGCGAGTTGGGGGGGTTGGAGGGGTAGGATTTGGTCAGAGGCCATTCTCGGAACCAGTGGGCAAGAGGAGGAGAAGGAACCAACTGAGATGCTTGGAAGACAAGATCGGGTAGGGTTTGGTGACTCACTAGGTGCCACTTAACCAGAGCAGGCCCAACATTTAAATCATTCAATCAGAACAACCAGCTACAGAGTTTAGAGCTTAGAGATCTGTTTCCATTGCTCGAGCACTGCATTCAAATCCAGGGTATGAGTTCATGGATCTGAAGTGAGGTCTAAGGGCTGTCCCAGTTCTTTTCTTTACATCCCCTGCTCCGTGGAGGTGGGGTGTTAAACTTGCTATGTAACCAAGGATGACCTTGAATTTCTGAATTACCTGTATCCACCTCCCATGTGCTGGGATTATGAACATATACCATCACACAGTATATGTAGTACTCAGTACCAGGGCTGCTTATATGCTAAGCAAGTGCCCTACCAACTGAGCTACATTCCCAACCCTGAATCTGTTTTCCTTAGAAGCCCCCATGTGATGTGGACGCTGCTGATCTAGGGGCCATATTTTTAGTAACAAAGCTCTGCCAGGCATGGTGGTTGGTGTACACTTGTAATCCCAGCACTCAAGAGGCTGGGGCAGGAGGATCACAAATTTGAGGCTAGCCTGGTCCACATAATGAGACTCTATTAAAAGTAATAAAAAAATAAAATGAAGCCCAAACAAATAGTGTACTTGTCCAGAAACACAGGATGAAGATGAGTCCCTCTATTTCTAGGCTCCTTCTACCAACCCACGGCATCTTTTCTCTCTGGTCCAAGTCTATCGTTTTGA